>NC_058405.1:41740922-42420605 GCF_002201575.2 Neomonachus schauinslandi | reverse complement strand
TTAAGAATCAAGCTCTTGGGGGCGCCTGGGTGGCTCAGTCGGTTAAGCTCTCTCTCTCTCTCTGTTGGATAAATAGAATCTTTTTTTTTTTAAAAATGGACATAAATAGTATGAATACATGCTACTTTCCAGTCATTTTTTTTACAGTCTGAATACATAAGCAGTTTTCCAGTCTGAATACATAAACACTTCTGTAAAATAACTACTTTAAGGGACCAAATCAAAATTGTAAAACATCATATATATGTACATAATAGTCTTATACTCTTTCCCTTGTACAGAATAATTTATGTATCTATACTGGGTAACTCAATATGCTGCTCTATTTTGGCAAGGCACACTCTTCTAATTGGGACTATTTTCATTCACTCTTTGTACAATATTTAAAACTTAAAGAGTTCATTGATTTAATAGTGCCAGAATGTAATATTCAGACACTAGTTGTATACAAATTACAAGATTCTTCATAAAAACAGAAATGAGGGTGCCTGGGTGGCTCAGTTGGTTAAGCGACTGCCTTCGGCTCAGGTCATGATCCTGGAGTCCCTGGATCGAGTCCCGCATCGGGCTCCCTGCTCGGCAGGGAGTCTGCTTCTCCCTCTGACCCTCCCGACCCTCCCCCCTCTCATGCTCTCTCTCTCTGTCTCTCTCTCTCAAATAAATAAATAAAATCTTTAAAAGAAAAAACAGAAATGATCTGAGTCAAGATTCTACCCTAAGTATCTAGTTTATACTTTCTAGTTCTTTTTTTTTTTTTTCTTCTCATGTTATAGTTCACTCACGACAGGCTTTTTAGATCATCCTGAATCAGAAGTAATCTTGTCCAGACCGAAAGTGTTTTCTTCAGATAAAGAGAGACATAGCATTGTTATAGATTGAAACAGCATGGTATTTACAAGAGTTAATATAGTAAGATCTCTATAGATAAATGGATAGATAAGTATAGGCAGATAGATATAGGTATCTATTCCATCTGTCTAGATACAAATTCTATCAATTTATAAGATACCAAATCACACAGAATATGTTATATATCAAACACAGTAGTGAGGGTAGAAAGATATGCATATGACCAAATGTCTATACACATACATTTAGGTGGTGGTCAGGTGGATAGGTTAATTTTTAATAGGTGTTTAGATAAGAAGAAAATCAGTTCAACTTTTTTGACTGAGCTGAAAAAGAATGTTCTGAGTGAATAAAAACACTCAAATCATTTGATTCTGTCAAGGTTAAAACTGAAAAATTGATTGCTTGTATTAAAATGACCTATGCTTGATTTTGTTCTCTTGGAGAGATAGCCTTTGATAAATGAAACAGTTTAAGACATTAATAGTGTTGAGAAGGAGGGCAAGAGATTCTGTGAACATTCAAATATCAGTGCAAGATTGAGTTATGCCAGTAAATGTCATGTTTGGTCAGATAGCTCTTGGTTTCAGAACAACTAGTCTTTTAGTCCTTTTAGCCAAACTGCACACATTCAGGTCACACTGAGTCGAAGTGCCACCAAGAGAAAACAAGCTGAGATTCATTGCAATCGTACAGGGTAGGACATTCCACAGGTCTTTTGGACAATGTAATTTCAGCTGGAAATCTTATAAAAGCCCTAGACAGAAAAATCCAATTTGTCATTGGGTAAAGTTGGGAATTGTTGCCACTTGGGAATTCTCAGTCCTCTTATTTGATCTAACCAGATCTCTCTCTCTCTCTCTTTTTTTTTTTTTAAACAGAAACTTATCCCCAGACAACCTGCACCAGAATAACTTGGGTGTTTATTTACAACACGCATTAGTAGACCCCACCATGATCTCACTGAATCCAGTTCTCTGCATGTAAATAAATATTGCAGGTAATACATGCACACCTGCATTCAAGGGTCACTGAACTAAACTCCAAAAGCCCTTGGGAACAGTTAGTAAGTGATTTCTTTATGTATTTATTTATTTATTTCCTCAGCATCTAGTTACTTCATGGCAAATAGTTCAGACATATTTTTGAGGAAATTCGTTGTTTCCTTCTTTATTGTGAACTTTTGATTTCTATGAATTGTTTTTTTTTTTCATAAAGAAGGAGAAATTAGATAGGAATACAGTTTTTAAAAAGTAAGCCATGTTGGATGAAAGCCACTTTTTTTAAAAAAAATATTTTTTTATTTATTTGACAGAGAGAGATACAGCGAGAGAGGGAACACAAGCAGGGGGAATGGGAGAAGGAGAAGCAGGCTTCCCGCCGAGCAGGGAGCCCGATGCGGGGCTCAATCCCAGGACCCTGGGATCATGACCTGAGCTGAAGGCAGGTGCTTAACGGCTGAGGCACCCAGGTGCCCCAATCCACTTTTTTTTGTTGTTTGTTTTTCTTTACTTTTCCCTGAAGGCAGTCTCTTGCTCATAAGAAACAAGAGCTCAAACAGAAAACAAGTGTTGGGTTGAAAAATCAGAAATCAAACTTCAGTGATTCTAGAGCAGCAGGTAATTGAAAGTAACATCCCAGAATGAAGGGAGCCACAAAAAGGGTACTCAAAAAATCTGTGAATAAACTCTGTTCAAAATTTGGCTTTTGCCAAAAATTGTACATTTAAGAACTACTGAGCTATACTAGGCTAAGAATTCAGAATACACAGTAGACAACATTGTCTACAGGCCGAGAAAGAGATGGACACAAATTTCAACAGCTTCATTGTCCTAGAAAGTGGAGTTGGGTAAAATCCTTTGGCTTTTCATTTAAACCCTAGATTTAGACACTTTCATTTAAACCCTAGATTTAAACACTTCTAGGCCTATACTAAGGAATTCAGCTTAGTGCTAGAGGAAAAACCACAATAACCACTCTAATAAAGCTTAGAACCAAGGCTCCACAAGATCAAGGTATCCACCCATAATTTAACAGTTTGCAAGAGCAAAATCCAACATTCTTCACATGATAATATAATCTAGAGGCCTAGAAACTCTACAGCATATAAATCACAATGTCAGGTATACATTAAAAAGTTACTAGACATGTGCAGAAACAGGAAAATGTTACCTACAATTAAGAAAAATAGCAGTTGATACAAATAAACATCCAGAACTAATTGGTATAATTAGCAGAAGGACTTTAGAATAAGTGATCATTATTTTAAACTGTCTACATGTAAAAAAGGATGTGATGGGGACACCTGGGTGGCTCAGTCGGTTAAGTGGCTGCCTTCGGCTCAGGTCATGATCCTGGGATCCTGGCATAGAGTCCCACGTAGGACTCCTTGCTCAGCGGGGAGCCTGCTTCTCCCTCTGCCTGCCGCTCCCCCTGCTTGTGCTCTTTCTCTCTCTCTGACAAATAAAATCTTTAAAAAAAGGATGTGATGGGTGTAAAGATGTGTAATTTCAGAACTGAGATGAAAACTTGCCTACAGAAACAAGTGAATTATACACCTGAATGAGATTAAAAGCTTTTAAAAATTTCAGTCAGATCCACAAATTGCTACCCTCTTTCTTAGTGGTAGCATACAAAAGGCTAGCAATGTAAATTTCATTTTGAAAGGGAAGGTCCTCAGGCCATAGACTACCAGAAGTTCAAAAAAATTTTTTAAAAAAAAGGGTTTTTTTTTTTTTTTTTTGGATTTATTTCTTACATTGTATTCGTGGGTCTTGTAGAGTCATATGTAGTACCTATTTTCTTCTGTTCTTGAGTGTCTGACCATACAGTGTTCTGTAGGGTGATAAAATGGTTAATAATGCTGCCAAATAAACCAGTACAAAGTCAGATGGTTGAAAATACTCTGATGCAGAAAAAGGGGATAGTGTACTGCTGCCTTGGTCAGGTGGTCAGGTAAAAACAAGTTTGAAATTCTCTGATTATTGAGTTTACAGGAAACCATTTTTGCTAATTTGATCATTAACTTATATGTGCCAGGGCCGTGGTTCCCCCATACCCTTGGGTAAAGTGTCTCTTCAAACACTGAAATATTTCAAGGCTATTGAAGTGAATAGACATGTTTGACATGTTTTTGTAAAAAGATTATAACATTAATTATAGACTGTACTTGTCATCAAAATTAGCAATCCTTTTACTCAGTTAGGGTATTATGAGTTAAATTACATTGTCTGCACATAACTTTATTTTTAACTTTCCTGTTTCATTATCTTTTAATTTATAAATAACATATGGAGTTGTAAAATTATGACTTGAAAGTCTTTTTCTTTTAATAGGAGAGTTTAAACACCTTTTTTGCACTTACATATTTATTCTTACTTTCATCAAATGACATTTTATTTTTAGTTTGTTTTATGTTTTTTCACATTCCTTCTGCTGGTAATAACAGACTCTTCTAAAAATTGTCAGTTAGCAAGGAACAAATTGTTATTTAATTTCTAATATTGCTTACTTTTTAAGACGTATTCATCTCAACTCTGACTCAGTGGAAGTGTCCACTTTTGCAGCTGATCTCTAAGCTGGAATTCATCTTTATCATCTCCTTTCCACACCACCTGTTGTAGATTTCCATACTCTCATTCAGTATGTCATCTAATCTAATTCACTTGTAAGGTGACATAAATGTCCCTGTCACAGAACACTACATCAAAAACTAATGTTGTAATGTATGGTGATTAACATAACATAATAAAAATAAACAAAAAAATAAATGGCCCCATCACTCTTAACATTCTAAATCAAGGTAGCAAGAGACACTCCAGAGTATAACATAGGCTTCAAATACACGTCCCCCTACCTACATTGTGTATCATCAGTCCTAACTCCTCATGATGACCAGGCAAGACTCCCTCCATTGATTAAGTGACTTCTTTTTTCCCTCTTGGTACAGCACCATGAGGATTCTATGTAGCAGTGATTGTTTCACTCATATTCTGCCCCTTTTTGGTAGTACCACCAACTCCATCAGGAATTGGCCCTCTAACTCAGCAGAGCCTAAAGCTATGGGAATATAAAGCATAAATTCTATAAATAGGTCACAGGACTACTGGTAAGAAAAGCCCATTCTATTTTCTCCCACCCCTTGGTTTTCAAACCCATATAATTTATCTCTGTGGGACATATCACTGAATGGCCACTGGTTCAGTTTCTAATGTTGCCTCTGAACTGATATCCTAGCTGAACATTCCTGTAGTCTTTCAGGACAACCTCTTCCAACAATAGGGAATTTGATACTGTAAGTGATCCTTCACTCATTGTTGCACCTAATATTTTTTCCTTTCTTTTTTTAATTTAAATTCAATTAATTAACATATAGTGTATTATTAGTTTCAGGGGTAGAGTTCAATGATTCATCAGTCTTAAAAAACACCCAGTGCTCATCACATCATGTGCCCTCCTTAATGTCCATCACCCAGTTACCCATCCCTTCACTCCCCTCCAGCAATCCTCAGTTTGTTTCCCATGATTAAGAGTCTTTTATGGTTTGTCTCCCTCTCTGATTTCATCTTGTTTTATTTTTCCCTCCCTTCCCTTCTACTCCTCTGTTTTGTTTCTTAAATTCCACATATGGGTGAATTCATATGATAATTGCCTTTCTCTGATTGACTTATTTCATTTAGCATAATACCCCCTAGTTCTATCCACGCCATTGCAAATGGCAAGATTTCATTTTTTTTTTTTGATGGCTGAGTAATATTTCATTAAACACACACACACACACACACACACACACCACATCTTCTTTATCCACTCATCTATTGATGGACATCTGGGCTCTTTCCATAGTTTGGCTATTGTGGACATTGCTACTATAAACATCGGGGTGCATGTACCCCTTCGGATCACTACATTTGTATCTTTGGGGTAAATACCCAGTAGTGCAATTGCTGGGTTGGAGGGTAGCTCTGTTTTCAACTTTTGGGGAACCTCCATACTGTTTTACAGAGTGGCTGCACCATCTTGCACTCCCACCAGTAGTGAAAGAGGGTTCTCCTTTCTCCGAATTCTCACCAACATCTGTTGTTTCCTGACTTGTTAATTTTAGTCATTCTGACTGGTGTGAGGTGGTATCTCATTGAGGTTTTGATTTGTATTTCCCTGATGCTGAGTGATATTGAGCATTTCTTCATGTGTCTGTTGGCCATTTGCATGTCTTCTTTGGAGAAATATCTGTTCATGTCTTCTGCCCATTTTTTGACTGGATTATTTGTTCTTTGGGTGTGGAGTTTGATAAGTTCTTTATAGATTTTGGATACTAGCTCTTTATCTGGTAAAACATTGCAAATACTTTCTCCCATTCTGTGGGTTGTCTTTTGGTTTTGTTGACTGTTTCCTTTGCTGTGCAAAAGCTTCTTATCTTGATGAAGTCCCAATAGTTCATTTTTGCCTTTGTTTCCCTTGCCTAATATGCTGTGAAACATTCTTTATTTTGAGAAAATATACACAGGTTCCATATTGCAGATTAGTCATTAGATTATTGGGGATTATTGCATTAGAGAAATGTAGAACTCTCAGATATTGATGCTGGCAGGAAAGAAATTCATATTCATATTAGGTATCATTTCTGGTAAGAATAAATCACTCTCCACTTCAAGGTAGAAGAGGGTGAATATAATCAATTTAGTACTAAGTGACTGTCTTGTCTTTTTGAGATGTATGCCATAGGTAGGACTCAGACTTGGTCCCTGTTACTGACAGATTGGTCAGAGGAATTGTCTTAGTTTAAGCTTCTATAATAAGAACACCATAGACCTGTTGGGTTAAACCAAACATTTATATCTCGCAGTTTAGAGGGTGGAAGTCCAAGATCAGGATGTCAGCATGGTTGGGTTCTGGTGAGAGTCCTCTTCTTGGTTTCCCCACATGGTGGGGAGAGAGAGGGCATTAGTCTCTTCATCTCCTTGTAAGGTTATTAATCACATCATGAGAATTTCGCCCCCATTACCTCATCTAAACCTAATTACCTCCCCAAAGCCCTGCCTTCAAATAGGATCACATTGGGGATTAAGGCACAACATTAAGGGTCAGTGCAAAAATAAGTATATAGATCTGTGCCATCAGTGCGTGATATTTAGTAGTGTGTGATAGACCTGCTTGACTCTATTACTAAACTGCCACATCATTTATTTGATTTGTATCGCAGTTGACTTAAGTTTAACAAATCTGACCATGCAAATAGGCAGTTCCAGTCACATCATAGCTGAGTTTCTATGACTTGATACTTAGTCTCCACAAGGATCATGGTGTAGGCAAACTTCTAAGGTGTCCTCCAAGATTCTTGTGGCCAACCCTGTACACACCTTGGATAACCCCCTCCCCTGATTATGGGGATGACCTGTGAAAATTATGGGGTTTCATCTCTGTGATTAGGCTGCAACATATGAAAAATGTGAAGAGATTTTGCATGTGTGATTAGAGTCTCAAGTCAGCTTGAGTTAATTAAAAGGGAGATTATCCTGGGTGGGCTAGGATTAATTAGGTAAAAGACTTTAAAAGAGGGCCTGAGGGGCACCTGGGTGGCTCAGTTGGTTAAGCGACTGCCTTCGGCTCAGGTCATGATCCTGGAGTCCGGGGATCGAGTCCCGCATCGGGCTCCCTGCTCAGCAGGGGATCTGCTTCTCCCTCTGACCCTCCCCCCTCTCATGCTCTCTCTATCTCATTCTCTCTCTCAAATAAATAAATAAAATCTTAAAAAAAAAAAAAGAGGGCCTGATTCTCCTTCAGTCTTTGAAGAAAGAAGTTTCCATGTTGTGAGCCACCAGCTGTATTGATAAGACTTGAGGGTAGCCTCTAGGAGACTTGAGCAACCCCCAGTCAAATAGCCAGGAAGAATATACAGGCATACCTCATTTGTTGCACTTCATTTTATTTTGCTTTATAGATATTGTGGTTTTTTACAAATTGAAGTTTTATTCTGCATTCTGCATCAAGCAAGTCTATTGGCACCTTTTTTCTAAGAACATTTGTTCACTTTGTGTCTCTGTGTCATATTTTGGTAATTCTCATAATATTTCAAATTTTTCCATGAAAAAAATGGCGATCAGTGGTCTTCGATGTTACTACTGTAATTGTTTTGGGTGCCATGAACTATGTCCATATAAGATGGCAAACTTAATCAATAGATGTTGTGTATGTTCTGACTGTAGATGTGGTCAAAATAGCAAAAGAACTAGAATTAGAAGTGAAGCCTGAAGATGTGACTGAATTGCGGCAATCTCGTGATGAAATTTTGACAGATGGGGTGGTTTCTTGAGATGGAATCTACTCCTGGCGAAGACTGTTGGAATGACAACAAATGATTTAGAATATTACAGAAATTTAGTTGATAAAAGCAGCAGCAGTGTTTGAGAGGATTGACTTCAATTTTGAAAGTTCTACTGTGGGTAAAATGCTACCAAGCAGCATCACATGCTACGGAGAAATCGTTAGTGAAAGGAAGATTCGATTGATGCAGCAAACTTCATTGTTGTCTTACCTAAAGAAATTGCCATAGCCACCCCAACCTTCAGCAATCCCCACCCTAGTCAGTGGGCAGCCATCAACATCGAATCAAGACCTTCCACCAGCAAAAAGATTACAAGCTCAGACAATGGTTGAAAGCTCAGACAATGTTAGCATTTTTAGCAATAAGTGTTTTTAAATTAAGATACATAATTTTTTGAGACATGAAGCTATTGCACACTTAATAGACTACAATATAGTATGAACATAACTTTTATATACACTGGGAAACCCTCAAAATTCACTTGACTCGCTATATTGTGATATATGCTTTCTTGTGGTAGTCTGGAACTGAATACACAGTAGCTCTTAGATATACCTGTAGAATCTCGGTCTCACAATCATAAAGAACTAAATTATGCCAACAACCTGATGAGCTCAGAAGAGGATCCTGAACTGCAGATGAAAATGCAGCCCAGGGCGCCTGGATGGCTCAGTTGGTTAAGCGACTGCCTTCGGCTCAGGTCATGATCCTGGAGTCCCCGGATCGAGTCCCGCATCGGGCTCCCTGCTCAGTGAGGAGCCTGCTTCTCCCTCTGACCTTCCCCCCTCTCATGTACTCTCTCTCATTCTCGCTCTCTCAAATAAATAAATAAATCTTAAAAAAAAAAAAAAAAGGAAAATGCAGCCCAGCTAACACCTTGATTTTCACCTTGTGAGAACCTGAGCAGAGAATCTAATTATACTGTATCTGGATTTCTGATCTACATCAACAGATAATGAGTGGATGTTGTTTTAATCTGATAATTTGTTGTACAGCATACAAAACTAATATAGATCATTAGCACACAAAGAGCTCTTTTCAAATATCAAGCAGTTTGTGCTTTATTGAAGAAGATATTGCCCAAAGGTTTTTTTCTGGAAACTTTTTATTATTATGTCTTCAGAGACTGCTTTTGCCTGATTTCCTTTTTCTTTCACACAATATTCTATACATCTCTTACACTTTCCTTTATCTTTCTCTTACCCTTTGTTGAGATATACTTACTTATCTTTCAGGTCACTCTTTGTATAGTTTTCCCATTTCATATATTTGAGAGAACTCCCCAGACATCAGTGAGCTTTTTATTTAAAGTGAAAAATACAGTGCTATAAGAAACGGAATGCAGTCAAACTCGGAGATCCCGCGGATCTTCATAGCATGAGCCCCCTCTTGGTCTAATTTTTACAAGCTAGACTGTAATGAGTCTGAATCTTTAGAATTTTTAAAAGCTCATTAAAAGACCATTTTTAAAAGCTCATCAAAAAGGCTCTCTGATTCTTCCAAAAGTCAAACCAGGCTTGTCAAACTGGCTAGCATAGTTACAAAGCATCAGTAAAGAAACTAACACTGGGTGTCTCCAGAAAAGTTTCATGCATTGAAGAGTACATCAGAAATACCACCTCCCTTATCTTGGCCAATAGTAAATCCAACAAACCAACAGTCTAACTGAAAAAGCAGACCTCTGGTATCCTATTTATAAATATGACAAATAGATAAATCCTATTCATTCTGATAAATCAGTTTTGCTTTAAATCAGTTCTACATCTACACTAATTATTCCAGATGGCAGGTTGCTATCTCTGGTCTTCTGCTACATCCATCTAATAACTGTACTTTGGATTTCTTTTTTTTTTAAGATTTTATTTATATATTTGAGAGAGAGAGGACAAACTGGGGGCAGGGGAGAGGAAGAGGAAGGGGGAGATTCAGATTTCCCACTAAGTGGATGGGGCTCCATCCCAGGACCCTGAGATCATGACCTGAACTGAAGTCAGATGCTTAACCAACTGAGCCACCCAGGTGGCCAATTCTTTGGATTTCTATTGTTGATATAGTTTAGTGACCCTAAATCTTTGTTAAATTTTCCATCTTTTCTCCATTTTAATCCATTTTCTCTATTTTCTTGACTGTATTAATAATGACAATTTAAAATCTTTATCAGTTCTCAAAAATAAGTAAAATAAAATGAAATAAAATCTTTATCAATTCTCAACAACTCAATCTCCAGCAGGTCAGGTTTAACCAATTCCTGTTTCTCTTGAATTCTGGTTACTATAACACATTTTTTAGTATGTTTCATTATTTTTGAGTAGGTGCTTGGCAGTATAGTAAAAAGTTATAGGGAATTTGGCAGGTGGTATTTCTGACAAAAGAATTATTTTTTTTTAAACATACTAGTATGTCTTTCTAATTCTACACAGGGTTGACATTTAGGTTTATAAGGTATTTTTATATTCTTATTATTTTATCTCTTTTCTTCATAATTCTTCATAATTTTCTTCATAATTTCAGTATTTCAAACTCCTGGTCAAATTACATTTTTAGATCTATTTTTTCTCCCAATTTTCAGGAATGTGCTCTATACTTGATGCCTTTGTTATTTTTATTTGAATGTTAGGCATTGGGTATGGAAAGATGAAGAGAAAATTTGAGGCTCTGGATAATATTAATTTCCTCTAATGTTGATTTCTTTGCTTTTGGCCAACAGCTGTTGTAAAGTTGGAATACCTGAAGACAACCTGAGATTAAACTCATTGTGAAAATTGGTGCATTTCAGATATATCCTTTACAAGATGTAAACTTAGAGCCTAAGTGTTAGGTCTCCTCTTTCTTGGTGGGCACTGAAGTCCAATTTTTACATTCTCCACCAGCTTCATAAGAATACTGTTCATTTTCTCATCAACTCTGATGTCATTTTCAAATTGTCATATACCTAAAGGGGGGGAAGATGACAATAATTTGAGAACAAAATTATTTGTCTAGCTATCCCTTCTTTCTTAGACTTTAGTTTCATGAATTCCTATTGTCTTATTATCTCACCAGTGCCTATATGCACATTTAAAAATATTTTGCCTCAATTTTCTATTTACCTTGGTTGATCATGCTATAAATTAGGCTAGACTTCCATTTACAGTAATATAAAAGTTTGAATAGATTATCAATTAGTTTTGAGATTATAAAATGTTATTTATGATACATGAAATTGAAGCCTAAAAATAGAGGAAAGGAGGACAGAAATATATTTGAAGAAATGTATGAAGAAATGGCCAAAAATTTCCAAAGTTTACAAACTAAATGAACATGAATAACAAAGAGTACCCCCAAATTTCCTAATGCACATCATTGAAAAACAGTTGATCGTGTAAAAAGTATAAAAGAGAACCTCTTGATGGGGCACCTGGGTGGCTCAGTTGTTAAGCATCTGCCTTCGGCTCAGGTCATGGTCCCAGGGTTCTGTGATTAAGCCCCACATCGGGCTCCCTGCTCAGCGGGAAGCCTGCTTCTCCCTCTCCCACTCCCCCTGCTGGTGTTCCCTCTCTCTTTGTGCCTCTCTCTGTCAAATAAATAAATAAAATCTTAAAAAAAAGAACCTCTTAAAAACAGTCAAATTAAAAAAAAATGACATTTTACATAGGAGATAAAAACGATACAGCTGGTGAATTCCTGATTAGAAATAATGGAGGCCAGAAGAAAATGAAATAATGTATTTGTGAACTCTGTAAGGAATAAAAAAATTGTCAACTTAGAGTTCTGTGTCAGGCTAAAATATCCTTCAAATATGAAGATAAAGGAATGCCATTTTTGATCAATTAAAATTGAGATACTTTATTGCCAGCGAACTACACTATAAGGCATAACAAAGGAAATTCTTCATGATGAAGAAAATCAACACAATTGAAAACATGTGTCAACAGGAAAGAAGAAAGAGCACTATAAAGAGTAAATATGTGGATATATATAAAGGATCATATATATTTTTTCTTTCTCTCTTTAAAAGTTATATGAACATTTAATGCAAAAATTCTAAGATTGTATTTTGGCATTAATATCAAACAAACATGATTAAAAAACTGAAAATTAAGCATGCAAATTTTAATCACTAGAACTGCCACTAAAATTTAATGCAAAATTTGTAGTTCAAAAGTCAACAAATATTTTTTGAAAAATATTGGTTTGAGCCAAAAGAAACCCAGAAATGGAGATGAGATGATCCAAAAATAGATGGGTCAAATAAAAACAACTGACAAAATATGAGAAAAAAATTAACAATAGCAATTTTTACATACAAATAGATTAACCTCTGCACATAAAACCTAGAGATTGTTAGACTTGGGAAAAAATACCAAGAGTCAAATATTGCTTCAACAAGAGACATTTGAAGTATAAAATTGCACAGAGGTTGATGCAAAAAAACACAAAACCCAAAAAACACACCAGACAGTATTGTTGGGAAACAAGGACAAATCCACAGTAATATCTATTATGTTAACACTACCTTTCAGAAATGGATTTAAAAAATAACAACAGAATCAGTAAATAAATAAATACATAATCTGGACACTCAGATAACTATTCAGTTGAGGTATTGAACACTGAATTCGAGAACTAGAACAAAATCTTTTCAAGTCCATGTGATATGCTATGTTAGACCACATACCATGTCATGAAATAAGTTACAATTTATCAAAAAGATAAAAATCTTATAAAGTATGTTCTCTTCATAATATAATTAAATTATTAATCAATAACAAGAAGTCATTTTGAAAATCCCCACTTGATTTTCAGTTAAATGACACATAAATAATACCTTGTCAAAGATAATAAGCACGAGGGAAATTAGAAAATGTATTAAACTGAATGATAATAAAATCACAACATAAAAAAAAAATTGTGGTATGCTGCCAGCACAGTGCTTAGAAATAAATTTATAGGTATAAATATATTTAGTCATTGAATTAAATCAATTCTCTTATTCTATGTCTCCTAAACATACACTATATGATTTACTGTAGGAGATCTTTTTTGTTAAAATTCTTACAAATTAATGCAATTTCGGTCATCTGTGTTTTATTTTAAAATGCCACAGAATAGGCTTTTTCATTATTAAAGTTGTTTTTAATGAATTTGGATGGTTTAATGTCTTAAATTAGTGCTGTGCAGAAGAGATAAGGGAAGAGTCTCTCGTAAGCACAGGACCAAAGAATGAGTGCTCCTCCTAGTTTTGCGGACCAGAGCTCCTCTGGTGCCTTCATATCATATACTCCAGATCAGGGATTTGGGGGTAAGAGACTTGTTCAACACAATTACCTCTAGTAGATAGTGCTACTTAGCTGTGCTGGGCTGTAGTTTGCAATAAATAATAAATAATAGACAAAACCTCAATACAAACTGAACAGCTTTCACCACAGCTAACAGTGGAGCAAATCACGAGGTCAGACAAGAAATATAACTGGGGAGCATACACATACCCAGCTGCCAGGGCTAATAGAGAATATACCTTAACATCTGCAAGGCTGTAGCTGCCAAACCTTTCCCACAGCAGCTTTGTGTATTGACTTCAGGCCCTGGTAGAAAGACAGAGAAATAAAATTTTGCATATTCAACACTGTTAGAAATGGAGTGAAGGGTGTATCAAGTTAATTTTGAAATTGTGAATGAGTGGCTATGATTTTATTTTTGTCAAAGAAGAAATACATTCCTCAGAGATTTAGTTCTTTTGGTCAAGGACTATGTCTGATTTTTTTTTTTTTTTTTTTTACTATCTAAACAATTGGAATAGTCATTTAATTTCACTAAAATTGCAAAGCTCCCGTTGTGTTCAATTGTAGTTTAACATGGAAGCTAAACTATTTCATTAATAGATATATTATACAGAAAATTATTTATTGAATTGAGAGGCTTTAATACTCTTTAGATTCTTTATCAGATCTGTAGCCTAAAAAATTCTACTTTGTATCATATTACTTGTCACTGTTGGCATAACATGTTATATTGCTAAGTAAAAAGATAACATTTTCATGGTTGGCACAAGGGTAAATTTGTTACACAAAAAGAAACCACAGACCCAAGTGAAAAATAATATTTCTTAAAATATTTTATGTCCCTCAAAGTGTGGGATCATAGTGGTGTATCTTTTTGGGTATATTCTCTGATCTTCAACTCTCTAGTTCAAACAGATGCCAAAGAGATACTATGATTAAGTTGATGACACTGTGAGGTAATTTAAGGAGCAACTACCCACCCATTATGTAAACTCTCGACCCCAAACGACATTTCTAGATTCTGGCTACATGTCTGCCTCTCTAAATAGGGAAATACAGTAATGCGGTGGGTGGTGGGGGGGGAGAATTGTGCACTTATAGGTGTGTGCTGGGAGCTGGAGTACGTTGAAAATCAAATGGCCAGGCCTAAAACTGGGCTAAGGCTTTTGTTCTACAGCCATTTTTTCATAAGAAGATACATTGGTCATTATATTCATATTGTTAAGATAAATGCAGGTTTTGAAAGTTCTATAATTAGAAGCTATTTCAATGTGCTATTAACTGCTGTGAAAATGAATATCCCTATTATAGAGATAGGTACTCTGTGAACCTACTTCCTATTTTTCAATAACCAATTGAATCACAGAACTGTTCTTTGTTATATTCTGATCAAATAATTTCTGTTTATGATATGAATCTTTATGTAAATTGTCTTAGGGGAATAATATGCTTCTGTCTCATTGCTCCTTTAGAAAATCACATTTTTCATTATAAATGAATATATTAACATTTTGTTTAATACATCAGTCTCTTGTGAATTATTTACCAACCATTGTCTTTCATGTGTTCTCTAAAATGACTTTAGTGCCTGAAACACTGAGTATATTTATAGGTATGTTTAGATATCAGATACAACCAAAGTCAAACTGAGAGGTCTTTCTCTTCCATTCATCTGATTATCAATTGGCAATTGCCTCAAATTGTTGCATAAGCCATTCTCTGTATGATTCTCAACTTTAGTGCATGAATATACCCAGTTTGACAACTTTGACTAGATGACTAGATACAATAATATGCCTAAAAGAAACCAACTAGGAAAGAGTACTTACTAGAAAGACTCATAAAGGGAATAATTACTGTTCCTAAGTATTAGAAAGAGAAACTTATGGAAGAATATTTTTTAAAAGTGTAAACACATAAGAAATGTAATAGTCAATATTGTTCTGAATCTGTTTTATCACAATTCCACTGCTTATAGATATCTGAGAAAGATATCTATTATGTCCTTGAAGACATACTTATGTTGGAGTAGCCAATGAACTTCGCTTTTTTTAATTAATTTTGGCACTCTACTGTGTATGCACTGGTATTTTTGTGTTGTTTCATTTTGAGGAAATGCCTTTTGTGAAATTCCTGGTAAAATTCTTTGCCTACTTTTCTTTCTAGATATTTTATTATCTCCATATATAGATTGTTCTTTTTCTAGGTCCTGGAGATGTAAAGTTAGGTTTTTGTGTGTGTGCGTTTGTGTGTGTGATCTTTTTTCTTTCTTTTTTTTTTTTTTTAATATAGTAGACATTTATCACCATAAACTTTTCCCTTAGAACTGCTTTTGTTGTATCCTGTAAGTTTTGGTATGTTGTTTTCATATTCAATTGTTTTGAGATAGTTTTTGATTTTTTGTTTCTTCTTTGACCTATTAGTTGTTCAACAGTGTGTTTCATTTCCACACAGTAGTGAGTTTTCCAGTTTTCCATCTGCTGTTGTTTTCTAGTTTCATACCATTGTGCTCATCAGAGATACTTGGTATCATTTCAGTCTTCTTACATTTGCTAAAATTTGTTTTGGGACCTAACATGTGATCTATCCTAGAGAATGTCCTGTGTACACTTGAGAAGAATGTGTATTCTGCTGTTGTTGAGTGAAATGTTTTATATATGTCTGTTAGGTCCATAGGAACTTTAAAATATAGTTCAAATCAGTTTTCCATGTTGATTTTCTGTCCAGATGATCTATCCATTGTTGAAGGTAGGCATATTAGGGGTATCCCTAATATTATTGTATTGCTGTTTATTTCCCTCTGTTAGTATTCACTTAATATATTAGGTGCTCCAATATTAGCTGCATATGTATTTACAGTTGTTATATCCTCTTGATGAATTGACCCCTTTATCATTAATTAATGACCTTCTTTGTCTCTTGTTACAGTTTTTGTCTTAAAGTCTACTTTGTCTGATATAAATATAGGTACTCCTGCTCTCTCTCATGTATTTTTTTCCTAATTTCAATTAGTTGTCTGTAAGTGTTTTCTTATAGTTCACAGAATTTATGTAAGAGGATTACTTTGAATTCTTTTTCATACCATTGATAAATATCCATTTCTTCAGGGTCAGTCATTGGAATTTTTTAGTTTACTTCGGTGGTGTCTTGTTTCCTTGATTAATCATAAGCCCTGTGGCCTTGGGTTGGTGTCTGCATTTTTAAGGAAGTGGGTGTTTCTTCCAGTCTTTATATACTGGCTTTAACAGACAAACTCTTTACCAGTCAGCCCATCCCAAGATTGAGTGGGCCATATTTTGGTGTTTATGAGAGGGCTTGTTGCTTGAGTCCTTGTGTAGACAGTCCTAGTGCCTGGATCAGTAGAGTGGGCAGGCCTGGTGCTTGAATACATGGAGAGCAGCCTGAGTCTGTGAGGACAGACCTGGATTTTGGATCCACAGGAGCCAACCAGGTCCTCGGAACCACTGAGGTAGACTTGGTATCTGAGTCTAGGGGAGTAGTCTGGTACTGGAATAGGTAGGCCAGGGCCTGGATTCATGGGAGCTCACTGGGAGCATGGTACCATGGAGTCACAAGGAGCATACTGGACACTAGAGTGAAGTCTGGCTCTTCACTTTCTTCTTCCCTTTGGGTGAAACTCTCTCTTGAACCTGGACTGCCTGGGCTTGGGAGAGTGGTGAGGAGGGAAATGGGAGTGTCTTTTTTACCCTTCTCAATGTGTCTTTTATTTTTTGCTTCATTCAGATGATGTAATTACTCACCTGAATTCCTAGCTCTTGTGAAAGCATGTTTGTTTATAGATAGTTATTAAAGTTAATGTTTCTGAGAGGAACTGGTACTGACTTAACTGAAACTATATAATTTTGATGTATTTGAAATCATCAGCCATTTACTCTGTGGTTTATTATTTTTATGTCTTTCTTACTCAAGGTCATGAAGATGTTTTACATTTATTTCTGAAGGGAGAAAGGAGATATCGAGTGAAGGAAGAGTGAAGCTGAAGAAAGGAGGTAATACATTTAATTAAGAAAAAGTGAAATTTGTTAGTGTTTACTCATAAAGAAGAAAATAAAAAGACATCTTACTGTTTTCCTCTCAATTTAGGAATAAGTTTACCAAACATTTCAGATTATCATATTTATGTGTATTTGATTATGGAATATTTTAGCTGATAATTTATCATAAAATATATATGACTTTCATTTTCTTTTCCAGCAGCTAGAACGCATTGCTGAGTTACCTAGGGAAAAAATAGGAGGTATATCTGATAGTAGAAGTTCAAACTATGATTTTTACTTTATTTATTTATTTATTTATTTTTGACTTCTACTTTAATGTAACAGATATGAATTCCAAGTAATTGACTATTATTATTTGAACACTATGAATATTACTTCAATTAATTTTTCAAATAATTCTATTAATATAATCAGAAATGACATCATTTCATGTTATCTAGGTTCAATTCCTTTTGCTCATGAAATAAATACTCATTTTATTTTGTCCTTGACTACCTAATAGATATTAAATTCACTTGGTAAAAATTTCTTTTGAAACATTTTACAAAATATTCTTTCCTTTAAACTGTGAACCTCATTATCATGTGAATACTATGGAGATTGTGAAATGCACAGGCAACAAGTTTCAAAACTTCCCATATCTTTTCTTACTATATTTATCAGTCTTGCTACCTTTCTGGAACTTTCTCTGTACCTCTCAGACCCATGGAGGCATAGAATAGTGTGATATGAGGAGAAAAAAATACATTTAAATAATAAGACTTGTTCTCTCTATATATGTTGTATATATTTTTTTCAAAAAACATAAAGAGAAAAGAAATTAACAGACTATTGTGCCAGATAGTGTTCTGAAAGAATTTATAGAAATGTCTTCTAATTAAAAGATGAACATATTGATTTAATTGAGTCAAGAATAGAGTTTTAAATATTTTGAAACAGTAAACTGTCTTTACTTTATTAATATAAACTGAAGAGAGAAGCTTGAGCTTGAAACTCAGATCTGTTACTCATTTGCTTCCAAGATATTGAATATTATATAAAATCCTTTTTTTTTTTTTTTAAAGTAGGCTCCATGCCCAGCATGGAGCCCAGTGTAGGGCTTAAACTCACAACCCTGTGATCAAGACCTGAGCTGAGATCAAGAGTCTGATGCTTACTGACTGAGCAACCCAGATGCCCCTTATTTAAAATCTTTAATGCTCTGTCATTTTTTAATCTCTGTATAAAACATATATATCATGTATAGATATAATATATAGAAATGAGTATAAATAAATATAATTAGACCCATATAATCATATAGATGCATACATGTACATGTGGGCCTAGTATATATACAAATATACACAAGCACCACAGCTTTCTCTATTCTCTTTTTTTTAACGTTAATAATAAATGGCCATAGAAAATTTGATGTCCTAGCATGTCAATAAAATAACATACCATTATGTAAACTTTAAAAAGGTGAAAACAATAAATTGAGATAAAATAATAAATGGACATTGAAAAATGCTCTAACAGTTACATGTTGAAAAATTGAAGATGACTTTTTCTGTTGATTTTTAAAATATAGTGGTAAAACCTATGTCAAAAGGTTGTTTTGATTATCAAATGACACAACTTTGAAAGCACCTTTGAAACTGCTGTGTGTGAGCTGTTTCAATTGAACTCTTATATGCAGGCATCATATGTAAAATTCAGGTTAGGTTCAAAATATCTAAATAGATGGATAGATAGGTGGATGGATGGATAGAGAGAGAGAGAGAGAGAATGGGAAGAAGTTAAAAAAAAAGAGGAAAAGGGAAAAAAAATTAGAGCTAAAGTCATCTGACTGAAAATCTAGCCCATCAGTCTTATTTTACAGTATAAGCAACAGGAGACAAGTATTTCAGAAATGCAGCTATTAGTACTTGACAAGCTTACATATGGACTTTTAGTATTACAAATTAGAATTGAATTACTGGCTAGCTGTAACTTTTTTTTTTTTTAAGATTTTATTTATTTATTTGAGACAGAGAGAATGAGAGACAGAGAGCATGAGAGGGAGGAGGGTCAGAGGGAGAAGCAGACTCCCTGCCGAGCAGGGAGCCCGATGCGGGACTCGATCCCAGGACTCCAGGATCATGACCTGAGCCGAAGGCAGTCGCTTAACCAACTGAGCCACCCAGGCGCCCTGGCTAGCTGTAACTTTTAATGAAGAGCATCACTAAAATACTCTAAGAGAGCAGGAAATTACTTAAGAAATTCTGGCATCTCTTTAACAAAAATTGAGGCAGTAAAGAATATTACTAATAAGCATTAGTATAAACAAAAGCAAAATAAAACAAGATTTTAGATCAGACCACTTTTATAGGAAATAGTAACAATGAGATTGCTATGGTTTTGATGTTATTTTAATGAATTCATTTTATGTAAAATAAAATCTGTAAACATCTGGGCAATATCACTCATTTTCAATTTCTATAGGACCCTTACTTTTATTTCTTCAAATATAAGTGATGTGATTTTATTGTATTTTATTGTATTTATTTTTTATAAGTGATATGATTTTAGATAAATGACAAAGATTATAGTATACTTTAGACACTCTTTAGTTGTGGTGATTTGTTTTTAGTACTTGAAATATATATCTAGGAAGTCTACTTAAAGGAGAAGTAACCTATGGTTTACCAAAATTTTGTAGTAAATACTGTTTAACATTAGGGACTACATCTAAATACTGGGATAGCCTTACTTTTTTTATTCTGTCTCATAATAATGTGTTAACGTGAATAATACTGAGTGCCAGGTTTAAGTATGATAGTAAAGTGTGACTTTTTTTTTTTTGACTTTCTTTTCAACTGCAAGATATGTGATCCTTATAAAGTCCAGTTGTTTACAGAGAGAAAAAAATTGTTTGTGTGGAGAACTTTAGCAACACTTCAAGTTTTCTTCTTTATTTAAAGATTTTATTTATTTACTTGAGAGAGAAAGAGAGCACAAGCAGGGAGAGTGGCAGGCAGAGGGAGAGGGAGAAGCAGACTCCCTGGTGAGCAGGAAGCCTGACACAGGGCTCAATCCCAGGACCCTGGGATCATGACCTGAGCCGAAGGCAGATGCTTAACTGACACCCATGTGCTCCAACACTTCAAGTTTGATTTCAAATATTCTACAACCACTTAGTACTTTTCATGTAATATCTCATCTCATCATACATAACTGTCATTCCAATTCTTGTGTTCCCACAAGTCAAGGGAAGTTTTATAAAGTAATGGCTTCTTGAGAGATTGGTGGGAGTGACATCAAGTGTCACAAAAGTGTGAGGGTGTAAGAAAGTGTGATAAGTCCAAAAACTATGGAAAGGTTTTAATAAGATTTAAGTGTAGGCTACATGGAAGAGTCTAGCAAGACAATGGCAACACGGTTAGCAACAAAAAAAAATCATGGTGAGCCATGTACACTGAAACAAAGAATTCAAATTTCATTTTAAAGGCACTGAAAGGTTAGATTATGTAAGTAACATGATTTGCTCTCTGTGTTAGAAAGATTGCTGTATCAGAAATATAGAGTGTGTTTGGAAAGAGGCAGACTCTAGCCTGAGGATAATCTGGAGGTTAATGTAGCATCCAAGAGAGTGACATTTGTGACATTTGTCTAAATTAAGGGTGTGATACTTAGCATGGAGAGGAGGGGCATATTGTATGGAGCACGAGCTTAAACTGTACCTGTCATTTCTGAGTGATTACTTTTACTTGTATTGGCCAGTAGCCACAAAACACTTTGTTCTCAAATGTGTTAATGAGTTCAATAGCAATCTGTAAGAGTTCTGGCAATGCTCAACTAAGTTTAGGATAACTATTTGTTTTGAAAGTGCATTTATTTGTGAGGGTGTGTTTTCAGTGACAATCGCATGAATTGTTTAATGGGACAAAAATAATCAGAACTGTGAGAAACTGGCAACGATAGAACCTATCAGAGTGTTACAAGGTACATACATGTGGAAGCTCTATCTCCATGACTAGCTAAAAATTGGCACTTGATCCATGTGACTTTACTTCTGTCCCTCTTTCCCTCTTTTACTGGAATCTGCAAATGCCCAAGTCTGTGCAATTACATTAAAAGGAAATAATGCTTGAATTGCAAATAATTGTTTTATATGAGTTAGGAAGCTATTTTGTTTAGTTTTATGTCCATTCATTTACACAGAACCCAAAGCAATCAAAGATTATCACCTTCTATTGTATTTTGTAATGTGTGGGTGTGAAGCTATATAGATAGATAGAGTGATAAGAAGCAATGTTATTTCTTCTCCATTGATGTAAACATTGTATTATAAACAGTGTTGTTTTAGTTAACAAACTGAGGTACTTATATCTACTTGATACTCATATTTGACTGTTAAAATACATAAGAATGTAAAATATCTTTTTTGCCAACCTATTTTGCAGAAGCTTATTTATTTATCTATGTATTCACTTATAGAAACATTAAGAGACTTTTTTCTAAACCTGTGAAGATTTTCTTTGGATCAATTTATTTGAACAATTGGTTAGTAAAGCTTAGAGAAGCAGATCACAGTATAAATATAAACATGCTTACTAAAAATACATTGTTTAAGGAGAAAATAAATAGTGCATAAATTTTTAGGGTGTCCACCAAAGCAGCATCTGTCTAAGAAGGGGTAAATGGGTTTCTATTCAAAGGACTTTTCAACAGACACAACAGAAAGGAGACCTTTCATTTATGATCGATAAAAGTCTGCATAACAAACACCACTTTGCTATCTTAGTAAGAAAGACTATTTTCTTCTCAGGAACCAATACCTAACAAACCAACCTGGAGGATAAAGATGTATTGTTCAGACCAATTATACTGAAGAGAAACATAAATAAAGGTGGGGGCTTTGTGTCAGTTTCAGACACGTCTCTTGGACAAGAAACCCAAAACACTTATAGCTATGAAGCCTCAACAAAGGAAAGTAGGACATTTAAAAAAATTGTATGTTAATCTGTTTTCCTTTTATGTTCCTATCTTGAATTTGAAGATTAAGAATAAATAAATCAAAGCAATGCCATAAACCTAAAAGCAATGCCATAAACTTAAAATTTCTTTTGATTGTAAAGATCAAAAAGCTTGTAAGTGAAAGAACCACATAATGTGAATTCGATTTTGCCTAATAAGCGTATTTCTTGAATTGCATAAATAATTTGACTAAGCCATTTTATTTTTTCATTTTCCCCTAACTATAATTTTCACCTCACTTTTGCATCCTACCTATTTGTTTCTTTTTTAAAAAAAGATTGTATTTATTTATTTGAGAGAGAGAGAGCACATGCGCTCACATGAGCATGAGTGGGGAAAAGCAGGGAGAGAGGCAGAGGTGTAGGGAGAAGAAGAAGCCGACTCCTCATGAGCAGGGAGCCTGACACAGGACTGGATCCCAGGACCCTGAGATCATGGCCTGAGCCAAAGGCAGACGCTTAACCCACTGAGCCACCCAGGCGCCCCCTAAGATATTTGTTTCTTAAATCTGCTGTTTACTTTCTCTGTATCTGTTTATCTTTATTTACCTAATCTTTATTTGGGCAGGAGGATTTTGTCTGTTTTTTTTTTCCACTTATAATATTAGATGCTATATTAACAGAACTTAATGATTGTTAGGCATTTGAGAAGGGGAGAAGTCAGTGTTGATGTCTCAGCTCCTGGTGGCATTCTCATTTAGCGTGTCTTAGAACGACTTCAGTTTTGGAAACTCGGATCTGTGGTTCTGTGGCTCTTCTAATGGTATATCAATTATACCCCAATAAATCTGTTTAAAAATTTTTAAAGAAAACTGATAAATAAATGCTACCTAATGAATATATTAGGAACTGAGTATCAGTGCTAAAATTTAGAAGTGGGTGATGATATAAGGAGTTATATTGTTATTACCCATCACTAATGTTTGTTTTGCTGGATGTGAGACATAAGACGTGACTTGGTGTTAACATATTCTCATGTTCATGTGTTGGGCATCTTTTATATTAAAGCAATCTTTATAGGTTCAGAAAATATATAGTATTCCCTGTGGCTACCTAATGCCAGTCTAGCCCAATCCCAGAATTTATTGGCTGCTATTTCTTCTACTTGCTGAATCTAGAGAACTGTTTTGTTATTATTGAAAACATAGGAATAAATTAGATGTATTGACAGATATGTGAGGCTTTTTTTCTGGGATATGAACCCCCAGATGGGGAAGAGGCATGAAAATGAGATAGAGATTAATTAGTGGTTATCTTTTCTTATATTAAGTTCTTTTATAGACTTTAAAAAAAAAATTAGGGGCCCCTGGGTGGCTCAGTGAGTTAAGCATCCAACTGTTGATTTTGGTTCAGGTCATGATCTCAGGGTTGTGAGTTCGAGCCCTGCATCAGGCACTGGACATGAAGCCTGCTTAAGTTTCTCTGTCTCTGTCCCTCTGCCCCACCCCCCCAAATAAATAAATAAATAAATAAATAAATAAATAAATACAATTTTAGATAACAACATTTGTTATTAGATAAGGATTCCCAGTCATGGAAACATTAATATACATATAAGTCGTGAATGAACTCAGGGAACACTTGCTTATCTCTTCTTGAAAGTTTTTTTTTTTTTAATTTTATTATGTTATGTTAGTCACCATACAATACATCATTAGTTTTTGATGTAGTGATCCACGATCCATTGTTTTCGTATAACACCCAGTGCTCCATGCAATACGTGCCCTCCTTAATACCCATCACTGGGCTAACGCGTCCCCCCACACCCCTCCCCTCTAAAACCCTGTTTGTTTCTCAGAGTTCATAGTCTCTCATGGTTCATCTCTCCCTCCGATTTCCCTCCCTTCATTTTTCCCTTCCTTCTCCTAATGTCCTCCATGCTATTCCTTATGTTCCACAAATAAGTGAAACCCTATGATAATTGACTTTCTCTGTTTGACTTATTTCACTTAGCATAATCTCCTCCAGTCCCATCCATGTTGATGTAAAAGTTGGGTATTCATCCTTTCTGATGGCTGAGTAATATTCCATTGTATATATGGACCACACCTTCTTTATCCATTCAACTGTTGAAGGGCATCTCGGCTCTTTCCACAGTTTGGCTATTGCAGACATTGCTGCTATGAACACTGGGGTGCATATGGCCCTTCTTTTCACTACATCTGTGTCTTTGGGGTAGATACCCAGGAGTGCAATTGCTGGGTCATAGGGTAGCTCTATTTTTAATTTTTTGAGGCACCTCCACAGTGTTTTCCAAAGTGGCTGTACCAACTTGCATTCCCACCAACAGTGTAAGAGGGTTCCCCTTTCTCCACAAGCTCTCCAACATTTCTTGTTTCTTGCCTTGTCAATTTTTGCCATTCTAACTACTGTAAGATGGTATCTCAATGTGGTTTTAATTTGAATTTCCCTGATGGCTAATGATGATGAACATTTTTTCATGTGTCTGTTGGCCATTTGTATGTCTTCTTCAGAGAAGTGTCTTTTCATATCTTCTGCCCATTTTTTGACTTGATTATTTGTTTTTTGGGTGTTGAGTTTGAGAAGTTCTTTATAGATCTTGGATACCAGCCCTTTATCTGTAGTGTCATTTGCAAATATCTTCTCCCATTCTGTGGGTTGCCTCTTTGTTTTGTTGACTGTTTCCTTTGCTGTGCAGAAGCTTTTTATCTTGATGAAGTCCCAAAAGTTCATTTTTGCTTTTGTTTCACTAGCTTTTGGAGATGTATCTTGAAAGAAGTTGCTGTGGGCGATGTCAAAGAGGTTACTACCTATGTTCTCCTCTAGGATTTTGATGGATTCCTGTCTCACATTGAGATCTTTCATCCATTTTGAGTTTATCTTTGTGAATGGTGTTAGAGAATGGTCGAGTTTCATTCTTCTGCATGTGGCTGTCCAATTTTCCCAGCACCATTTATTGAAGAGACTGTCTTTTTTCCATTGCATGTTTTTTCCTGCTTTGTCAAAGATTATTTGACCATAGAGTTGAGGGTCCATATCTGGGTTCTCTCTTCTGTTCCATTGGTCTGTATGTCTGTTTTTGTGCCAGTACCATGCTGTCTTGGTGATCACTGCTTTCTTATGTAGCTTGAAATAGGGCAATGTAATGCCCCCAGATTTGTTTTTCTTTTTCAACATCTCCTTGGTGATTCGGGGTCTTTTCTGATTCCATACAAATTTTAGGATTGTTTGTTCCAGCACTTTGAAAAATATCATTGGAATTTTGATCGGGATGGCATTGAAGGTATAGATTGCTCTGGGTAGCATAAACATTTTAACAATATTTATTCTTTCAATCCATGAGCATGGAATATTTTTCCATCTTTTTGTGTCTTCTTCACTTTCTTTCATAAGTGTTCTGTACTTCCTAGTGTATAGATCCTTTACCTCTTTGGTTAGGTTTATTCTGAGGTATCTTACGGTTTTTGGTGCTATTGTAAATGGAATTGTTTCTCTAATTTCTCTTTCTATAGTTGCGTTGTTAGTGTATAAGAAAGCCACAGATTTCTGTGCATTGATTTTGTATCCTGCCATATTGCTGTATGAGTTCGAGTAATTTGGGGGTGGAGTCTTGGGTTTTCCACATAAAGTATCATGTCTTCTGCGAAAAGAGAGAGTTTGACTTCTTCTTTACCAATTTGAATACCTTTTATTTCTTTTTGTTGTCTGATTGCTGTTGCTAGGACTTCTAGTACTATGTTGAACAATAGTGGCGAGAGTGGGCATCCTTGACGTGTTCCTGGTCTTAAGGGAAAGGCTCTAATCTTTTCCCCATTGAGGATGATATTCGCTGTGGGTTTTTCATAGATGGATTTTATGAACTTGAGGAATATTCCCTTTATCCCTATACTCTGGAGAGTTTTAACCAGGAAAGGATGTTGTATTTTGTCAAATGCTTTTTCTGCATTAATTGAGAGGACCATATGGTTCTTCTCCCTCCTCTTATTAATGTGTTCTATCACATTGATTGATTTGCGAATTTGAACCACCCTTGCATCCCGGGGATAAATTCCACTTGGTCGTGGTGGATGATCCTTTTAATGTATTGTTGGATCCTATTAGCTAGGATTTTGTTGAGGATTTCGGAATCCATATTCATCAGGGATATCGGTCTGAAATTCTCCTTTTTGATGGGGTGTTTGCCTGGTTTGGGGATTAAGGTAATGCTGGCCTCATAGAATGAGTTTGGAAGTTTTCCTTCTGTTTCTATTTTTGGAAGCAGCTTCAGTAGAATAGGTATTATTTCTTCTTTGAATGTTTGGTAGAATTCCCCAGGGAATCCATCAGGCCCTGGACTCTTGTTCTTTGGGAGGTTTTTGATCACTGCTTCAATCTTGTTACTGGTTATTGGCCTATTCAGGTTGTCAATTTCTTTCTGTTTCACTCTTGGCAGCTTATAGGTTTCCAGGAAGGCCTCCATTTTATCCAGGTCGTTCAGTTTATTGGCATATAGTTGTTGATAATAATTTCTTTTTCTTTTTCTTTTTTTTTTTTAAAGATTTATTTATTTCTTTGACAGAGACACAGCGAGAGAGGCAACACAAGCAGGGGGTAGTGGGAGAGGGAGAAGCAGGCTTCCCACAGAGCAGGGAGCCTGATGCAGGGCTTGATCCCAGGACCTTGGGATCATGACCTGAGCCGAAGGCAGACGCTTAATGACTGAGCCACCCAGGCGCCCCTGTTGATAATAATTTCTAATAATTGTTTCTCTCTCCTTGGTGTTAGTCGTGATCTCTCCCCTTTCATTCATAATTTTATTAATTTGGGTCCTTTCTCTTTTCTTTTGGATAAGTCTGGCCAGTGGTTTATTGATCTTATTAATTCTTTCAAAGAACCAACTTCTAGTTTCATTGATCTGATCTACTGTGTTTCTGGTTTCTAATTCATTGATCTCTGCTCTAATTTTAATTATTTCTCTTCTAATGCATGGCTTAGGCATTGTTTGTTGCTTTTTCTCTAGTTTTTTAAGGTGTAGAGTTAGTTGGTGAACTCGGGATTTTTCTATTATTTTGAGTGAGGCTTGGATGGCTATGTATTTCCCCCTTAGGATTGCCTTTGCAGTGTCCCATAGGTTTTGGACCGATGTGTTTTCATTCTCATTGATTTCCATGAATTGTTTAAGTTCTTCTTTGATTTCCTGGTTGATCCAAACATTCTTGAGCAGAGTGGTCTTTAGCTTCCAAGTGTTTGAATTTCTGCCAACTTTTTCTTGTGATTGAGTTCCAGTTTTAAATTGTGGTCTGAGAATATGCAGGGAATAATCTCAATCTTTTGGTATCAGTTGAGACCTGATTTGTGACCCAGTATGTGGTCTATTCTGGAGAAAGTTCCATGCGCGCTCGAGAAGAATGAGTATTCTGTTGTTTTAGGGTAGAATGTTCTGTAAATATCTATGAGGTCCATCTGGTCCAGTGCATCATTCAAAGCTCTTGTTTCCTTGTTGATTTTCTGCTTAGATGATCTGTCCATTGCTGAGAGTGGAGTATTGAGGTCTCCTACAGTTAACGTATTGTTATCAATATGACTCTTTATTTTGGTTAACAGTTGGCTTATGGAGACGGCTGCTCCCATGTTGGGGGCATAGATATTTACAATTGTTAGATCTTCTTGTTGGAAAGACCCTTTAAGAATGATATAGTGTCCTTCTGTGTCTCTTATTACAGACTTTAGTTTAAAATCTAATTTGTCTGATATAAGAATTGCTACCCCAGCTTTCTTTTGAGGTCCGCTGGCATGGAAGATGGATCTCCATCCCTTCACTTTCAGTCTGGATGTATCTTTAGGTTCAAAATGAGTCTCTTGTAGGCAGTATATGGATGGGTCCTGTCTTTTTAACCAATCTGCAACCCTGTGCCGTTTTATGGGAGCATTTAGGCCATTCACGTTGAGAGTGATTATTGAAAGATATGAATTAATTGTCATCATGTTGCCTGTGAAGACGTTTTTTTTATAGATTGTCCCTGTAAATTTCTGTTGTATGTGACTCTTGGGGTCTTCTTTTATAGAACCCCCTTTAATATTTCTTGCAGGGCCGGCTTAGTGGTCACATACTCTTTCAGTTTCTGCCGGTCGTGGAAGCTCTGCATCTCTCCATCCATTCTAAATGACAGCTTTGCTGAATAAAGTATTCTTGGCTGCATGTTCTTCTCATTTAGTACCCTGAATATGTCTTGTCAGGCCTTTCTGGCTTGCCAGGTCTCTGTGGATAGGTCTGACGTTATTCTGATGTTCCTCCCTCTGTACGTAAGGAATCTCTTCCCCCTAACTGCCCTTAAGATGGTTTCCTTGGTTCTAAGATTTGCAAGTTTTACTATTACATGCCAGGGTGTTGGCCTGTTTTCCTTGATCTTGGGAGGGGTCCTCTCTGCCTCTAGGACGCAAATGTTTGTTTCATTCCCCAGATTAGGGAAGTTCTCAGCTACAATTTGCTCAAGTACATCTTCTAGTCCTCTCTCTTTCTCCACTCCCTCTGGGATTCCAATTATTCTGACATTGGAACGCTTCATGGTGTCACTTATTTCTCTGATTCTATTTTCATGGATTCTGAATTGTTTTTCCCTGGCCTCCTCTTTTTCCCTTTTTGTCTATTATATTGTCTTCCAGGTCGCTTATGCATTCTTCTGCCTCACTTACCCTAACTGTTAGATTATCTAGATTGGATTGGATCTCATTGATAGCATTTTTAAGTTCTGCCAATTCAGCTTTCATTTCTGCCCTTAGAGACTCTATGTTGCCATTAATTGATTTCTCCACTCTAGCTATTGTCTTCACAATTGCTAGCTTGAATTCCATCTCCGACATATTGGTTATATCTGCATCCATTTGTAAATCTGCAGCATAAGTCATAATCTCTGAGTCTTTTCTATTTTGGGGGTTTCTCCTCCTAGTCATTCTGTTGATGGGTGTTTGAGGGAATGTATAGAGTCCAAATTATTGACCAGAACCCAAGCAAGATGCACCTGTTTTCTTGGGACCTTAGGGTTGCTGGCCTCTTGTTTTCTCAGCCTGTCTTCTTGGGGAGGGGCCTGTCACACTGTTACTCAGGCAACGGTGTTTGGGCAGAGTTGCCCTGCGCCCCTGTGGCAGGGGATGGGCTCAGTGGGAATCAGTTTTGGGGGCTTTTGTTTTCTGATGGCTTTCCCTGGTGGCTTTCCGCGGTCTCCTCCCTGAGTCAGTGCAGAAGAGACCGTTTCCAACCCTCTGCCTCAGAGCAGAGAGATCGCAGTCTGTTCTTCAGTGAGCTCTCCAGGCCGCACCATCTCCGTTTCTGTCCTTGCTGCTATAAACTGCAGAGTCCTGGGTTGTGCAACCCTCTGTGGCGCTCCAGGTCCTGCCTCCAGGTCCGGCACCTCTCTGCCCTTTGTGCTTCTAAAACCGCCAGCCGCTCCCAGTTTGCGCGCGCAACCCCGCTGCTCCAGGTTTCCGCGCCAGGGGCTGCCCTAAAGTCCTCCCCCGCAGCTACCGGTCTGCGAGTCTGTGCCCCTCTGCAGCATGAGAGGCTGTTGCTCACCAGCAGTGTAGGATCCCCACGGCCAGGCACCCTCCCGCTGCCATTTATCCTCAGATATCTGCCCGCAGAATCACGGCTCCCCGCTTCCTACCTCAAAACCAACCGCCTGCGATATTCTGTTTGTAGAGATCCAGATCTTCTTACATCTCAGGCTGATTTTGTGTGTGCTCAGAGTGGTCAGGTAGATATCCAGCTCAATTCCAGGGACCAGTTGAAATAGGGTCCCCTACTCCTCTGCCATCTTTCCTCTCCCCTCTTCTTGAATGTTCTTAAAGGAAACCAACCATGGTTAGTTAATTTTATATCTATAATCTATCTTTGGATCTTCTGCCAATATTGCTAAGAAGGCAGTTATACCAGTTGTGTAGATTTGTTTCGTGATCTATTTCTAAATTAATAATTGGACTTTAGGATGAATTCCTTTCACATAGACCAATAAAAATTCAGCAGTTCCAACCACAGAATATTATACATGAAAGGATTTTCAAAACTTTTCTAAAGCAATTTTTTAAAATCCAGGTGAAGAGAATAGTTTCCTTTGATGAATAATAACCTGATATTATTTATAAGGCTTTTTAGGATTTTTATCACTGTCCTCCTGTTGGAAGAAAATATATTTATTCATTTGTGGTTTCATTGTATAGAAGAGTCTGTAAAACCATTAAAGAGAGCAGAATTTAAATGGTTTCCTCGGGCGCCTGGGTGGCTCAGTTGGTTAAGCGACTGCCTTCGGCTCAGGTCATGGTCCTGGAGTCCCAGGATCGAGTCCCACATCAGGCTCTCTGCTCAGCAGGGAGTCTGCTTCTCCCTCTGACCCTCCTCCCTCTCCTGCTCTCTGTCTCTCATTCTCTCTCTCTCAAATAAATAAATAAAATCTTAAAAAAAAAATAAAATAAAATAAAAATAAATGGTTTCCTCAAATTGTTTATTAAAAGATAAAGTTAAGTTCAATATGGATAAATGCATTTAAATCAGGAAATTTAAAGGTTAAATAAAATTTCTTAGGATAATATCTGGGTTCACAATTGAAATCATGGCATCATGAGTCCATAACATATTTCTATGTTTAACAGAACTATAAATTTTACTGTATATTGGGGCTCAAATGAGCTGAAAGGTATAGTGTAACACTGGGCTGAACTATCAATCTAGAATTCAAAGTTATATATAATTAACTACATCCTTTGGCCTTGGAGATATTACTAAATTCACAGACTTAATTTCTTTCTCTACACAATAGTTTAATCACAACTGTTCTAATTAGCTTGCAGGGATTTTGTGAGATGAATAACATTATTGCTGATTAAAGGTAAAGACAAAAAGTGAGATTAAATATTTCGTGTTTCAGCAAAGATATTTTATGTACTTATCAAGTATTATATGCTGGAGGGTGGTTCAAAGTTAAACAAGCCTCATTCTCTGAACTTAAAGAGCTAGTGAGGGGGGCCTGGGTGGCTCAGTCTGTTAAGCATCTGCCTTCAGCTCAGGTCATGATTTTGGGGTCCTGGTATTGAGCCCTGTGTTTGGCTCCCTGTGGAGTCGCTTCTCCCTCTGCCCCCCCCCCCAACCACTTGTTCTCTGTCTCAGATAAATAAAATCTTAAAAAAAAAAAAAAGAGCTAGTGATGTTGTTTTTAGGGGTGGGTAGTGACGAAGAACAAAAGAAATCTCCCCAAAGAAATTAGATATATACATAAAGAACCTCAAAAAAAGTAGTTTAATCTGCTTGAGGAAATTTGATGGAGGGAGTTAAGATCAAAAAGTTTTCATGTGTAAGGTAAAGTTTGAACTGGACTTTGAAAGATTAGTAAAAATTCAGTTATCAAAAGGTGAGATAGATGTGGTAGTTTAATGAAACATGATGAGCCAAATGGTTTTGGAGTTTTGGTATGTGATGAATATGGTAGAAGATAAGATGAATGCCAAGTTGGTATGGTGGAACTTATTCTATAGACAATGTAAGATTTTATTGTAATAGTATTTTTCACTTTGTCATAGAACATTAATGGGCTGGAAGTAACAGAGTAAAAGAAACAAACCAAAACAAATAATATGTTGTCATAATTTTTTCCTGCAAATTCTCATTGTAATTGTGATTGCTTCTTCTGTGCTTCCTAAAATTCCTTCATGTCCTCTAAATCTAAACCCAGAAATATAATGTGTAGTGTAACTGCTACAGATTGTGCTATTAAAATCTATAATTAATTGCAGTTTAGTGAGTTTTGTTTTTTAATTATTGTTTAAGGAAATACAAAGAACATAATTATATATTAAAGAGAATATGGGAAAGCCTATTAGGGTGAATTATAAAATTTAAACATAGGTTTTGGTTCAAACAAACCTGGGTTTTAATCCCAACTATGATTTCCACTTGCCATATCACCTTGTGCAAATCCCCTAGGTGTTTTAAGTCTTTTGTTTTTTCTCAAATATTAGAATTGGTTTCATAAAATCTGTTAGAGATATTGGTAAAAGAAATTAAATTAGACACACATGTAAAGTGTTTGGGATAAAATACTTTTTTATTAAATTATCATTGTGATTCATGAGTCCATGAAAATATATGTAATATGGGAGGTGATTATAATTCCCTCTTTTAGTATTCTATATAGTGCAATTACAGATCATTTGTATTTCCCAGTTTCAGGAAACACCAAAAACAAATTTTAAAAAAGTAAGATTTATGGCTATCTGCAGAACCAAATTTGACATCTTTCATCACATTTTTTACTGTTAGTTTTTACAGCAGAGATTTGTCAAGTGAAGAATCCTAAAAATGGTAACTAGAAAATGCAACTGAAGTTATGGTACTAAAAGAAAAAGATCAAAAAAGAGTGCCCATTAATATATTGAGCAACACACCTATAAATGTTGAAAGAAAATCTGAAATATGCTTAACAAATATTTTATTTTTCTGAACAAGGTTTGCATTTAGTAAACACATTTTCCGGGAGTTGTTTTAACTTTCCCCTCTTCCCAAACCCTTATCTATTTCAGTATGTTCATTGATCTCAAGAAACAACCAGTAGATTGATACTGTGGTTGGAACCACCACCTTACCATATTTAAACAATATTAAATTGCTTTAAAATATTCACTAACTGAAAAAAAAATTAGCAAATACAATAAAAACTCCTCTGGTAATTTTTACATTTTAATTCCAGAATAGTTAACATGCAGTGTAATATTATTTTCAGGTGTACAAATACAATGACTCAGCAATTCTGTATGTTGCTCTATGCTCATCAAAATATGTACCCTTTTTTTTTTTAAGATTTTCTTTTTTTTTAAGTAATCTCTACACCCAACTCAGGGCTTGAACTCACAACCCCGAGATCAAGAGTTGGATGCTGTACTGACTGAGCTAGCCAGGCACCCCAGTATAAGTGTGCTCTTACTCCATCACTTATTTCACCCTTGCCCCTACCTACCTCCTGTCTGGTAACCATCTGTTGGTCCTTTGTAGTTAAGAGTCTGTTTTGTGATTTGTCTCTTTTTCTTTGTTCATTTGATGTGTTTCTTAAATTGCACATATGAGTGAAATCATATGGTTTTCTTTTTCTGACTGACTTATTTTGCTTAGCATTATACTCTCTATATCCATCCATGTTGTTGCAAATGGCAAGATTTCATTCTTTTTATGGCTGAAAAATACTCCATTGTATTTATATAGCACATCTTCTTTATTCATTCATCTATCGGTGGACACTTGGGCTGCTTCCATAATTTGGCTATTGTAAATAATGCTGCAATAAACATAGGAGTGCATATATCCTTTCAAATTAGTGTTTTGTATTCTTTGGGTGAATACCCGGTAGTGTGATTAGTGGATCATGTCATAATTCTATTTTTAATTTTTTGAGGAACCTCCACACTCTTTTTCCACAGGTGCTGCACCAGTTTACATTCCCACCAACAGTGCCCCTTTCTCCACGTCCTCACCAACACTTGTTTCTTGTGTTTTTCATTTTATCCATTCTGACAGGTGTGAGGTAATAACTCGTAGTTTTGATTTGCACTTGCATCTGTATGTCTTCTTTGGAGAAATGTCTGCTCATGTCTTCCCATTTTTTAATTAGATTATTTGTTTTTTTAATGTATTGAGTTCACTGGTATTTTTTTAAAAATCGCTATGTCAAATATTTCTTCAACAGAAACATATTCCAGAGATAATTTAAAACTATGTCTCAAGATAATAATTTAGGAGTACACATTTTCAGGGAGGTGATATGAAGCATATATTATCTTTGAAGTTCACAATCAGTACCCATCAATTATTTATTTATTTATTTATTTATTTATTTATTTATTTTTAAAGATTTTATTTATTTATTTGAGAGGGAGAATGAGACAGAGAGCATGAGAGAGGGGAGGGTCAGAGGGAGAAGCAGACTCCCCACTGAGCAGGGAGCCCGATGCGGGTCTCGATCCCGGGACTCCAGGATCATGACCTGAGCCGAAGGCAGCCGCTTAACCGACTGAGCCACCCAGGCACCCTCCATCAATTATTTAAAACTACAGACCTCCTTACCCCAATTTCTATCATTATTCTTGTTGACAGCTTCTAGTGGATTGAACATTTACTACTGTATCTCAGTTCTTGATCTCATTTCCAGTGATTACTCCTCCCCATGACATCAGACACCCATTCCATGGGCATAACTTTTTATTATCTGTAGCTCTTTTAGCTGGAAAATTGATCATGCAAATATTCATTCCATAACAACCCCACATCCCACCTTACAGCTGATTTGTTCAGTTACTCCTACTCTCTGATTTTATCAGAAGCCCTAATTCATTAAACTTTATATTATCTCCCATTTCAAAAATTCTCTTCTTTCTTAGTGTGCCTTTTTCCCCCAGTTATACTCTATGGCTCATATTTTAATAAGATTCTTTCATTACTCTAAAGCCCCATACTTTTTTCCTTTTCCATTACACTAATCTAGAGAACTAAGTTATCTGATTTCTGTCTACATAAAATATCAGGACATATTATTCCCAGTATGAAACGATCATCATAAAATTGAAATAATCCCTCATCACCTCAATTCTTTGCAAGATATCTGGCCAATTAATCTTCATCCTATTTCATTCAACTCTTTCAAGAATTGTTCATGCACTTCAAAATCTATTTCCATATTTTCTGTTAGATACATATTCATTGCCTCCAAAAATCAAACATACACACACACTTTTACATCATTTGGATGCAGTGTATCCTGTTATAACAAAGTGGCTGTTTCTTCCATCTAATCTCTGTAGTGGATTACATTTCTTTTTGTCTCTCAGGAAAATTATTCTATCAATTTCTCTCCCTCTTTTTCTCTCTCTCTCTTGTTCTCTATCCTTTTCCTCTCTTTCTCCCCTATTTAGTTTCTTCCTTGGGAGCTTCCTGAGAGATACATCTCTATTTTAGTTTGTACATCCCCAGTATTTAATCTATTAGTTATAGGTAGATACATGCTCTTTTATTTAGGATAGATTGCTTTATAAATTATTTCAAAGAAGATAATTAGCTGCTATAAATTAGGAAACTTTAATTGTATGCTAATTCTAAGTGGTCAAACAATGATCCTTTTCAAGAGATTCATGTTGTTCTTTGCACACCACTTGAGAATTTTATATACATATAACTTTTTTTGGACTTTTTTATTTTTATTGTGGTAAATATATGTCAAATAAAATTTGCCACTTGAATCATTTTTAAGTGTGCAAGTCAGAGGCCTTAATTACATTTAAAATTTTGTGAAATCATTACCACTATTTACAAAACTTTTTAATCACCACAAACAGAAACAAACAGTAATTCTTCCTTCTCCTCTGTCCCAAGCCCCTGGAAACCTCTAACCTGCTTTCTGTCTCTATGAATTTACCTCCTCTAGATATTTCATACAAGTACAATCATACACTATTTGTCCATTTTGCCTGACGTGTTTCACTTAAAATAATGTTTTCAGAGTTCATCTGTTATGTAGCATGCATCGGAACTTCATTCTATTTTTATGGCTGAATAGTATTCTGTGGTATGCATATCCCACATTTTGTTCATCCATTCACATCTGTTGTTGAACAGATGTTGTTTCCACCTTTTCGCTCTTGTGAATAATGCCACAATGAGCAGTGTCATACAGATATCTGAGTTCTTGGTTCAGTTCTTTGAGGTATATCTAGGAGGGGAATTGCTGGGTCATATAGTAATTCTATCTTTAGCTTTGAGGAACTGATAAACTGTTTTCTGCAGTGACTGAACAATTTACATTTCTACCAACCTGTACGCAGTTTCCTAATTTCTCCACCTAATTGCCTCCACTTGTTATTTTATCTTTTTTAATTGAATTTGATTTTTTTTAAATTTTTTAATTGGAATTTATTATGTTATGTTAGTCACCATACATGACATCATTAGTTTTTGATGTAGTGTTCCATGATTCATTGTTTGCATATAACACCCAGTGCTCCATGCAATACGTGCCCTCCTTAATACCCATCACCAGGCTAACCCATTGCCCCACCCCCCTCCCCTCTAAAACCCTCAGTTTGTTTCTCAGTGTCTCATGGTGTCTCATGGTTCATCTCCCCCTCCGATTTCCCCCCTTCATTTCCCCATTCCTACTATTTTCTTCTTCTTCTTCTTCTTCTTCTTCTTCTTCTTCTTCTTCTTCTTCTTCTTCTTCTTCTTTTTTAACATATAATGTATTATTTGTTTCAGAGGTACAGGTCTGTGATTCATCAGTCTTACACAATTCACAGTGCTCACCATAGCACATACCCTCCCCAATGTCCATCACCCAGCCACCCCATCCCTCCCACCCCCCACCACTCCAGCAACCCTCAGTTTGTTTCCTGAGAGTCTCTTACGGTTTGTCTCCCTCTCTGGTTTCATCTTGTTTCATTTTTTCCTCCCTTACCCTATGATCCTCTGCCTTGTTTCTCAAATTCCTCATATCAGTGAGATCATATGATACCTGTCTCTCTTTGATTGACTTATTTAGCTTAGCATAATACCCTCTAGTTCCGTCCATGTTGTTGCAAATGACAAGATTTCATTTTTTGATGGCTACATAATATTCCATTGTATATATATACCACTTCTTCTTTATCCATTCATCTGTTGATGGACATCTTGGCTTTTTCCATATTTGGGCTATTGTGGACATTGGTGCTATGAACACTGGGGTGCACATACCCCGTCGGATAACTACATTTGTATCTTTAGGATAAATACCCAGTAGTGCAGTTGCTGGGTTGTAGGGTAGCTCTATTTTCAACTTTTTGAGGAATCTGCATACTGTTTTCCAGAGTGGCTGCCCCAACTTCCATTCCCACCAACAGTGTAGGAGGTTTCCCCTTTCTCCGCATCCTCGCCAACATCTGTCGTTTCCTGACTTGTTAATTTTAGGCATTCTGACTGGTGTGAGGTGGTTGATTTGTAGTTCCCTGATGTCACGTGATGTTGAACACTTTTTCATGTGTCTGTTGGCCATTTGGATGTCTTCTTTGCAGAAATGTCTGTTCATGTCTTCTTATTTCTTGATTGGATTATTTGTTCTTTGGGTATTGAGTTTGGTAAATTCTTTATAGATTTTGGATACTAGCTCTTTATCTGATATGTCATTTGCAAATATCTTCTCCCATTCTCTCAGTTGTCTTTTGGTTTTGTTGACTGTTTCCTTGGCTGTGCAAAAGCTTTTTATCTTGATGAAGTCCCAATAGTTCATTTTTGCCTTTGCTTCCCTTGCCTTTGGCAATGTTTCTAGGAAGAGGTTGTTGTGGCTGAGGTCGATGAGGTTGCTGCCTGTATTTTCCTCAAGGATTTTGATGGATTCCTGTCTCACATTTAGGTCTTTCATCCATTTTGAGTCTATTTTTGTGTATGGTGTAAGGAAATGGTCCAGTTTCATTCTTCTGCATGTGGCTGTCCAATTTTCCCAACACCATTTGTTGAAGAGACTGCCTTTTTTCCTTTGGACATTCTTTCCTGCTTTGTCAAAGTTTAGTTGACCATAGATTTGAGGGTCCATTTCTGGGCTCTCTATTCTCTTCCATTGATCTATGTGTCTGTTTTTGTGCAAGTACCATACTGTCTTGATGATGACAGCTTTGTAATAGAGCTGGAAGTCTGGCATTGTGATGCCATCAGCTTTGCTTTTCTTTTTCAGCATTCCTCTGGCTATTTGGGGTCTTTTCTAGTTCCATACAAATTTTAGGATTAATTGTTCCATTTCTTTGAAAAAAAGTTGACGGGATTTTGATAAGGGATTGCATTAAATATATAGATGCTTCATGTAGCATAGACATTTTCGCAATAGTTGTTCTTCCAGTCCATGAACGTGGAATGTTTTTCCATTTCTTTGTGTCTTCCTCAATTTCTTTCATGAGTATTCTATAGTTTTTTGAGTACAGATTCTTTGCCTCTTTGGTTAGATTTATTCCTAGGTATCTTATGGTTTTGGGTGCAATTGTAAATGGGATCGACTCCTTAATTTCTCTTTCTTCTGTCTTGTTGTTGGTGTATAGAAATGCCACTGATTTCTGTGCATTGATTTTATATCCTGCCACTTGACTGAATTCGTGTATGAGTTCTAGCAGTTTTGGGGTGGAGTCTTTTCGGTTTTCCACATAAAGTATCATATCATCTGCAAAGAGCGAGAGTTTGACTTCTTCTTTGCCGATTTGGATGCCTTTTATTTCCTTTTGTTGTCTGACTGCTGAGTCTAGGACTTCTAGTACTATGCTTAATAGCAGTAGCTATAGTGGACATCCCTGCCATGTTCCTGACCTTCAGGGAAAAATAGGGAGAATGATATTTGCTGTGTGTTTTTCATAGATGGCTTTTATGATATTGAGGTATGTAGCCTCTATCCCTATACTCTGAAGAGTTTTGATCAAGAAAGGATGCTGTACTTTGTCAAATGCTTTTTCTGCATCTATTGAGAGGATCATATGGCTCTTGTTCTTTCTTTATTAAAGTATTGTATCACATATCTTCCATGCTTTTTTCAAGCCCAGCTAGTATCTTTATAATTGTCATTCTGAACTCTAGATCCAACATCTTACTAATGTCCATATTGATTGGGTCCCTAGTAGTCGGTACTGCCTCTTGTTCTTTTTTTTGAGGTGAGTTTTCCAGTCTTGTCATTTTGTCCAGAGGGGAATAGATCAATGAGAGAACAAAATGCTAAAAGAGTAACAACAACCCCAGAAAAATATACACTAAACAAATCAGAAGAGACCTGAAACTGGGGAAAAAAGAAAGGGAAAGAAAGAAAAAGAAAAAGAATATGATCAGGCTGGTGCATATAGATCAGTGCCACACACTAGAATTTGGGCATATTTTGGTCTGTTAGAAGAAACTGCCTCCCAAAATTTTAAACAAAGAAAAACTTATATATGTACAAAAATAAGGGTAAATATGATGAAGGGATCGAATATGACTGTAAAGATGAAAATTATAAAAGATTTTATAAAAAGAATTGATAAGAAGTTGGTTGAAAAAAGAAAGAAGAAAAATAAAAATTAAAAAAAAAAAGGGAGAGAATGTGATCAGGCAGGAGACTAGAACAAAGCCATACACTAGAGATTTAGGGTATATTTTGGTCTGTTAGAAGAAACTGTATCCCAAAATTTTAAAGAGAGAAAAACTTATATATATACACACAAAAAAATAAGGTTAACTACAATGAAGGGATAGAATATGACTCTAAAAATGAAATTTAATAAAGATTTTTTAAAAAGGAATTGATAAGACCTTGGTTGAAAAAGGGAAAAAGAGAAATTCAAAAAAAAATAGAAAAAGAAAAAATAAAGAAAATAAAAAAAAATAACTCTGAAAGACTGAAGAATCGTGGGGGAAAAAGCCATGAATTCTATGTGCTGTGTTCCCCTAGTGCTGGAGTCTTGGTGTTCTCATTGATTGGTAAACTTGGTCTTGGCTGGATGTTCTTGCTGATCTTCTGGGGGAGGGGCCTGTTGCAGTGATTCTCAAATGTCTTTGCCCAAGGCGTAATTGCACTGCCCTTGTCAGGGGCCAGGCTAGGTAATCTGCTCGGGTTTGCTGTCGGAAGCTTTTGTTCCCTGAAAGCTTTCCGTACAGCTTTGAAGGACGAGAAAGAAAATGGTGGCCTTCCCAATCTCTGCCCCAGAGGAGCCAAGAACTCAGGGCCCCACTTCTCAGTGAGCCCCCAGAGAAAAGCAGTCAATTACTCCTGTCTCCCCGGTCTCCGGCCCTACTCCGTGCTCTCCCAGCCTGTGACTGAGCCTTTCTATCTCTGGCACACAGCCCCATTTTTGGAGTCTCCAAACCCAGAAGATTCCTGCAGTGCGCTCCTGTGCTGCTTATCCCGGGGGGAGGAAGGGGCATCTCCCCGGATCTGTTGCTTGTTGAGTCCCGGCTTCCCGGAAGTGGTCGTTTTTCTGTTCATAGAGTTGCTGCTATTCTTTTCTTCGATCTCCTGTTGAGTTTGTCGGTGTTCAGAATGGTTTGATACCTATCGAGCTGAATTCCTGGGATCAGACGAAATTTAGGTCTTCTATTCCTCCACCATCTTGCTCCTCCTCTGAATTTGATTTTTTTTTATTGTAGCCATCCTAGTAGGTATGAAGTGGTATCTCGTTATGGTTTTGATTAGTATTTCTCTAATAACTAATGATGTTGAGCATCTTTTCATGTGCTTTTTTGCCATTTTTATATCTTCTTTAGAGAAATGTCTGTTCAAGTTATTTGATTAATTTTAATTGGGTTATATATTATTTTGTTGTAAATACTGTTGTGAATGGAATTGCTTTTTTAAATTTTATTTCCAGATTGTTCTTTACTGGTGTATAGAAATACATCAGATTTTTGTGTGTTTATTTTTTACTCTGCAACTTTGCTGAGTTTGTTTCTTAGATCTAGTAGCTTTCTTATACATTTTTCAGAGGATTTTGTATATATAGGATCATATCATCAACAAATAGATATAATGTAACCTCTTCTTTTCCAACTGGGATACCTTTTATTTATTTACCTTTTCTAATTGCTCTGCCTAGAACATCTAGTATAATGTTGATCACCAGTGGTTAAATTGGACATCCTTGTGTATTCCTGATTTTAGTGGGAGATTTTCTTTTTGACTTCTGGCTACAATATACAGAAAAAAAAAAAAGAATAACAGATTAAAGAAAATAACAGAATTTTTCTCTTGAAACAAATGATTAAATATTTAATAATTCCTTATTTTTAAAAGAAAACCCCAAAATTGCAGATTTTTACATCATACAGATACAGGCATCATTTACTAAAATATTGGAAATTTTACAAGCATTAGAACAGTTACTTGGAACCAAGTTTACTCAGTATATAATTTTTAAACTCTGAATATCAAAGTTTGTAAAATTTCCCTACTTTGTTCCATATCTTTTAAGATCTCATGTATCTCAGTGGAAAGATTACAGTTAGTGTCCTTACCAGGATCTTAGTATTTTTACTTCCTGAGTGGTCTTTAACAGATATTTTAAATTTCATTGCTTTATCTCTGTGTTTATATTCCCATACAAAGTTACCTTCACCTCATTGCTAAAGATTAAAATAACTTTGAAATTTTATCTAAGTCCCTATGGAGCATATTAAATTAGCATACAGTGCAACTAAATTAACAAACGGTTTCTTTCAGAAACAGATAAAATGATGATGCAATAAGGATGTTTTGGAAATTCAGTTGTTCCAAACAATACAGAGCATAGCTGAGAGTGCTTTTGATTCTTTGAAAGAATAACGGAAATAGTTCACTAACTTTTAAACTACAAAATAAATAGGGAAAAAAAGAAAGCTTTAGAGAGTTTTGACAATCATAACAATTCAAGGACCTCAAATCCCTAAGCTTGATGAGACACTTAAAAAAAAAAAAAAAAGAAAGGAAAAGAAAGAAAGAAGGCATGATGCTCCCAGGTAGCTCAAGAAAGGTGATAAAATTTAAAAAAATGAAACAAGATGAAACCAGAGAGGGAGACAAACCATAAGAGACTCTTAATCTCAGGAAAGAAGCTGAAGGTTACTGGAGTGGAGGGGGTGGGAGGGATGGGGTGGCTGTGTGATGGACATTGGGAGGGTATGTGCTATGGTGAGCGCTGCGAATTGTGTAAGACTGATGAATCACAGACCTGTACCCCTGAAACAAACAATACATTATATGTTAATAAAAATTTTTTTTTAAAAATTAAAAATTAAAAAAAATTTTTTTAAGTATGAGCCTTGGGAATTAATTTGTGGTTTCAGTGGATAAATTAAAATGTCAAAATTGGTTTCTTCTTACTTAAAGTTGCAGACATTTGCAAAATATTACAATAACCAGTACTTTAATGAAATGGAACTGTGATTATATCCACAAAAACTTTGTGTTTGAAAATATTTCTGCATGGAGCATAAGTTCTTTATCAAAGATATTTTATTTCTTAGTATTAGAGTATGTGTATTATCACAATTTACATGTTTGAAATATAAAAAGGTCCCAATTGTGGCTTAATTTTCAAAATTACTTTTATCTAAGATTTCAAAGTTGCCTATTTTATACTTTAACAAAACAGTGTAAACTATTAGTTCACTGATATAATGAGAACAAAGATAATCTTGTTCACAAATAGGTTACAGAGGAAAAACATACAAGCAAATCTCCATGTCATTTGTCAATACTACATTTTCTTAAAAAAAATTTTGGCTAGAAATGCAGATACCTTATAAGATTAATATTGATCTACCTTTTCTTAGGACCCAAACTGTCTTTATTCAGGCATCCAGTGGGGCTTTCTACCTGGAATATGTATGTTAATAGAGCAGACTTCCATCAACTGATTTGATTTAGCCAATGTCTGCATATGAACAAGTTATTTTATTTTATTTTATTTTTTTAAAGATTTTATTTATTTATTTATTTGACACACAGAGAGAGAGAAAGAGAGAGGGAACACAAGCAAGGGGAGTGGGAGAGGGAGAAGCAGGCTTCCTGCTGAGCAGGGAGCCCAATGCAGCTTGATCCCAGGACCCCAGGATCATGACCTGAGCCGAAGGCAGATGCTTAACGACTGAGCCACCCAGGCGTCCCTGAACAAGTTATTTTAAACTTAACCTTTCAGATTGCTCCTCTTGAATATATGATGAACAGATCATTAACCATATTTTACCATGATAATTTCACTAATTTTACAAATAATTCTGTATTGTTTTAGTCATCTAACCATTTCTCCAATTACCTACTTAATTGAAAATACCTCAATGTACAGCTTTACTAGAAACTTAAGTATCTGACCCTCACAGAGAAAAGCTGCCCTGGGAATCATGTACATTTCATCCCCCAATAATATGTACAAGATCTGTATAATAAAGAAATTCACAGGAGAATAATTTAGCATGACTCATATTATTTCCATGGCAAAGCAACCCTTATTAATGCTTAGAGAATGTCAAAAGAAAGTGGAATTCTTTCATTTACATTTTACTGTTTAACAGTCCTACATAAATAAGAGAACTTTTGTATGGTCCCAGAAAGAATGTAATAAGTTTGGATATACACTCAGCCAAACCTTTTAGATTCAGATAAATTTATTGTATTCTCAACAGGTTACCAATAAAGAGTTAATCTGTTAGAAAATTCACTGAAATCTTAACTGATATATTTTTTTGGTGTGTGTGTGTGTGATTTTACAAAGATTATCCTTTCTAATTAAAGATATTGTTTAATGTAAGAATTTCAAAAACTGATCATTATAAATAATACTAGCAGTTATATTAACTACACTGATGGTGATTCCATATCAAAATAACATGTAAGTTCTAGGAACCATGCTACATGCTTTGCAAACTTTTTCATATAATCGAAAACCTTATGGTGTGTCCAATAATAACATATTTTGTATATGATGATATATACTTCAGGTGAAGTATACTTTTTTAAGGTTACAAAGCTATGAGATGTTGGAGCAAAGATTCAAATATCAGTCTGACCCCAGAAATTATATAATTAATAAAAGTAACAAAGTATTTTTATAGAATTCTAAAGAAATGCATTTTTAAAAATGCAGGTCAGAATCTATTAACAGTTCATAAAATCAATTAGGATTCATCACTAGTATTTGTTTTAAAAATATAATAAATTATAAATATCAGAACATGTAATAGCAAGGATATAATTGCCTTATGTACTTATTTCAGTTATGCTCAGTGAGTTAAGCACTCTACCAGAGATAAAAATATTTACAAAGTTGAGTCTATTAACTGCATCAAACAATATACACACCATTAAAAAAATTAGTCTGCAGAGGGCAAAAAGTCAGTTTTGAAGCGCTGGAAAGTGAGGGTTCATGAAGGCTGTGCTAATTAAGTATTAAAACTGGTACCCTGGAGAGGATAGAATAAGTCCATTGATCTGTATGTAGTTGAATAAAATGAGTTCCATTGTTCATTGATCAGGAAAGGGTCTTCACTTCATATCAAGTAAGGGTTTGTAGTCTCAGAGTTGCTCGATAGGCATGTTCTTTACAAGCCCCCACTGATTAATTCTGTGGCAGAAAAAACACCCACCATAGTCAGTTTTGCTATTTCCTAGGCAAGTACTGCTGTGAGCTGTTTGTTCAAAGTAAGTAAAATTTTGCTTACAGTCCTTTTCTTAATCTCTCTTGGCTGAGATAATAGAATGATGACACAAATGACATAAATGATTGGATTTTTTGGTCGACACTTCTACCTTGGTTTTAGATTTTTAATGCATAATGTTGTGTTTATTGAGTCACAGTCTCCTGTCCATGCACAGCCATCTGATGTACAGACTTACGAGATAGGGACTTGATTGCAACATGTAAGATCCTCGTAACAATACACTTGACAACAACAGTTACTAATGTCTTTTCATTTAGTGACTGTTACACAACAAGATCCTGCCCAAGTCTTTGATGCTCATGGTACTTCTTCCAGAAGACTTAATTGCTTGAAGCTTGTTGCGGGGACCATCAGCCAAGAGTAAGAGAAAAACAAACAAATAAAAACATAACATGAAAAACAGAAACTGCCTATGGTTGTTAAAACCCAAAGGGTTTAGTGAACTTGTTGTAGTAATAAATAGTAACAGAAGGTAGGAAAGTAGAATTATAGAACTTATATAAATAAGCTGGAAAGTCTGTGTTATCTAGGTTGATTCATTAATCAAAGTTACCGTGCAAAAATTAAAATAATATTATAGAAATAACCATCACAATCATTAAGAATTTTAGAATTTCTTCCAGTGAAGGGTCCTTTCAGTTATACTTAAATGATCTTATAAGCATAGAAAGAAGTATATATGAAGAACATACTATATATACAAGGTCATAATTTTCTTTTAGTTATCAGTCCACTATTTTTGTCATAATATTGTATATAAGTATTTGAACATATATGTATATATACAGTCTATCCAGAAAGTCTGTATACTGACTCTACACACCCCCACAGCCATCCCACACAATTTCAGAATAAAGTTTTTGAAATCTTCCCTTTTCAACCTTAAATAGCATTAAACTCACTAAAATAATATACAAAAATTACATAAATTCTACCATTTTGATTTAAGCTTTATATACAACCAATAGGGCCATGTAATATTTAAGAATATTATCAAAATACAATTAGAAATGTAAGTCTATATCATATAAATAAATATATAATATAAAAATCAGTAAAAATTATTGTAGTATATTTGTTCCCATTCTTTGAGAAATTTTGATGTTCTTATAAATTTTCTTTAGTAATAAACACTTTTTTAAAACCTCTCAAGATTTCAAAATTTAGAGATTTTAGAAATTGAAGTTACCCTTAAAGAGTAATAGTATCATACAGTAAGTATTTTGTCATTGGTTATCATGTTTCAGTTTAGTTGGACATATATGCTTACATTTTAAAACCCTAAATATTTATTAAAGCAACATTTTATTTCAGAATAAAAAAATTAGTATGTTAATTTTATTTATATTTTGTATGAGACAATAAGCCAAGTATCTCATAAACTAGAATATTAAGCTGACATTTTTATGTCATGATAAAATCATGGAGAAGTCAGAACATTAATTTTTAAGAACTCACCTTGATTAGATACAGGTTATAGAAATGTTCACACCTTTTTACATGTATACAACAATTTATAATCACTGAATATGTTGCATCTTTTACTGTCTCTTAGCTAAGAGATAAGTTACCAAGGCATTTATACCTTAACTGCAGCCAAACTTTTTGTTTTGTTTTAGATTTTTCCCATACTTGAAAAGTCATCCAGAGAGTTTTTCTAAGAAGCAGCCAAACACTTTAAAATTAGTAATTAATTTTTAAAAGTTCTTTGGAAATGTTTATGTTCTCTATTTTTAAGGTATGTGAGTATTGATAACTTTCTATAAACTTATAATTAGCATCAGAGCTACAGTGAAATTTAAGAGATCTTATATAAACAGTTCAGTTAATTTTTTTTTCTACTTGGTGTGACTTAAGCTTGGACTAGATATTTCTAGAGTGTGCCTATATAGTGACAGATTTAAAAACCAATTAAAAAGGCAGACTATCGTAGAATTGGAATGGAAAGGATGGAAAGGATCAGAGTGGTGCTGTTTCAACATCGCATTCACCACGCACCTGGCCAAGAAATGATTCCTTTATTGGCCAAGCAAGAAACCCAAGAATGCCCTGGAAAACAGTTACAGAAAAAAGAAAACGCACTAAGACTGAAAGCTCAATGGTGGATGACTGATGGTCAAAATTATAAAGTAAGTCATGAGCTATATTAACCCAGAGTTAGAAAATGTCAAACAGTGTCGGTAGAGGAGATGAGTGTAGGGAGGGCTCAAGAAGGACTCCGATCTCAGTCGGTCACCACTGCAGTTCTCACCCACAGCGCAAGTTGCTTGCAGCTCCAAAGGGAGCTCCAGAAGGCACATGGACGCATTTGTTTACATTCAGAAGTCCAGCAACACGGGCCTCAGTAAGTGAAAGCAACAAGACAATTTTGTGGGGACTCCTAGAATGTTTAAGAATAAAACAAAGACCAGAGAGAAAGTACTGTGACTACCAGTTACTGCTACTACTACCGATAATAATAATTATAAAGCTGAGTCTGTTAACTTGCCAAGCAAGGGAACACACACCAGTTAAAAATTTTACTAAGCTGCTGAGGTGGATAATCAGGGTTTTTTAAGTAATTAAAAAAAAAAAAAAAAGGAGTTCATGGTGGTTGTGCTAATTAAGTGCTGAAACTAGCACACTGAACAAAATGAAATGAGTTCATATATCTGCACTGTCCATTAGCCAGGAAAGTATCCTTAGTTTGGTCTAATAAGTGAATGTTCATTCAGGTCACTCAAATTCATGGCATTTTGTCAGCTTCAGCTGTTTAGAGTCCCTTATAATGAAACGCAACCCTCAGTTTTGTTATATTTTAGGGGAGTGTTCTTGTATATATATTTAGGTGTGAATTGGACTTTTTAGTGTGCATCTCTGTCAAAAAAGCTTGAGCACCACCGGTTTAGATATTGGCAAAATGATTTATTTGTCATTTACATATTGACTCTTCTCTAGACCCTGAATGCCCAGAAAGTTCACTATTTTAAAATCCCAGTTCAAAGATTAAAAGAAGAAAAGCTACTGAGGGTTTTTGTGAAGAGTTATTTGCTAAAATTAGGTTGGTGTAAATGCAGTGTTTTCTTTCCCTTGCTGATCTGTTTGTATTAAAGAAGAGAGGTATAAGAAAATGAGCTTCTCATAAATTATTTCATGAGCAAAATAAAGGAGAATGGCCAGATAAAGGCTATCGCTGTTGTGCATTGTTAAAAGGAGCTTTACTAACCTTGGGATAAAAGAGATGTCCCAGGTGCTTATCATCAAATTCAATTACAAATGCAAAGCCGAGGAGAAGTTTATAACTGCAAAGCAAAAATCAGGTTTACATCATTTTAAGGCATCTGGGTTGCTTTTTTCATGGGTCTGTCCCTAAGCTTGATGACACAGGAGTAAAATGGAAATCATGTATTCATAGGCAAGGGCACATACATTAAAAATAATGAAATTGGTCTGCATGGAGTAGCTTAGCTAGCAGATTGTCACAGCATGTTCCCTCATTAGGATATTTCCTTGAAGCTTAAGATTGTTAGCATAAGCAAGGCAGAAATATCCAGGTGATAGTGGCTAGACATAGGTATTCATCTTCAAACTAAACTGTTCTTTGAAGAATGATGTGGTCCACAGAAATTCTAATACTTATGTATACTCTAAACATCAGTCCCAATAAATATTACTACAAACTTTAAATGAGCACAGTTTGCTCTAGCTTACTTACACTGAGCCTTTGAGACTAGTTGTTTTCCCTTACGTGCCGATATTTGAATAAGCAATGTCTAAAGTAATTTTTACTTCTGAAAATTATTTTTGCTTTACTTTGATCTAGTGTCTGACTTTGCAATCAAGAGATATTCGTATCAATAACATACGTGTCACAGATCTCGATGTCGTAGTTAACCACATATCTCCAAATTCCTTATAGTCTTGAGTACCTCAGTATCTTTGTTTTTGAAATACTTCAGTAGAATTCAAATAATTCTGATAATTTTACTTTGCAAAATATCATTTTCTAATATTAGCACTCTGTCATATTACATCTAGAAAAACTTTTCACCCCCACCATTGCTTTTAGAGAATTTGATTTTAATTTTTATGCATCTATTCATTTAGAAATTAATTAACATTTTCATGTAGTAAGATCTCATGTTAAATAGTATCATAGACCTCTATTAATATAAATGCTTTGTTCCTTTCGAAAAATTTTAGAATTTATATGCTGGAAATCTGGCATATACTTGCCACATTCTTTTGTCTGTTATGGATTTTTAAATTATATTTTATAATTCAGTATTGGTTATTTATAGAACTTACTGATACCCTATATATTTATGTATAACCACCCACCTTCATGAACTCATTGTGATTACTTGTTTGTTTGTTTGTTTGTTTTTATGTTATGTTAATCACCATACATTACATCATTAGTTTTTGATGTAGTGTTCCATGATTCATTGTTTGCGTATAACACCCAGTGCTCCATTCAATACATGCCCTCCTTAATACCCATCACCAGGCTAACCCATCCCCCCGCCCCCCTCCCCTCTAACCCTCAGTTTGTTTCTCAGAGTCCATAGTCTCTCATGGTTTGTCTCCTCCTCCGATTTCCCCCCCTTCATTCTTCCCCTCCTGTTATCTTCTTCTTCTTTTTTTTTTTTAAACATATAATGTATTATTTGTGTGATTACTTGTTTCTGTTTAATGTTCATTTTTCATTCCTTTTACATTGGTTAAACCTCCTTATTTTTTCAAGGCTTATACTAGAACAAAAATGACATCCTTATGTTTCCCTGAAATTTAATAGGATGGCTGTCACAAACTCTTAGTGTTTACTGTCCAAAGTAAGTATTTTAAAATACACTTTTTCTTTAATAAAGAATTTATATTGAATTTTATTAAAGAAAATATTCTGATGAAACTGTTTATGCCTTGAAAAAATATACTTGATGGAGTGCATGAGGATGGAGAATCTACTTTCTCTTTTAAATTTGAATAAAAGACTATGGTTTGGGAAGGATAATAAAGTTACATCTTTAGATTTCATATTTCCTTTGAATTCCAGACTCATAAGCAAACGGCCTGCTCAACATCACCTCACCTACTAGGCATCCAACATGCCAGTTTGATCTCCTGATCACCTCTGAAATCTGTGCCTCTTACAGTCTTTCTCAGTTAAGTTAGCGATAACCCCATTTTTCCTATCACTCAGGCCCAAATCTTAGTGTGTGTTACTTTTTCTCAGGGTGTGTTACTCTTTCTCACATTACACTTCAGTTTATCAAAAAAGCTGCTGGCTCTTTTTTCAGCAATATATCCAGAATCTGACTGTTTCTGTCCATCTCTACTGTTTGCACCACCACAGAGTCAGTATTGTGTCTTTCCTAGACTACTGTGAGAGCTAACCAATTTCCTTTTCACCGCACTTCACTACCGAAGTCTACTCTCAATTCAGCTACCAGTATCTTTCAAATTATGTTACATCATGTTACCACTCTGTTTAACACCCTCCAATAACTTCTCAACTCATTCAGAGTGAAATTCAAGATCATCATAATGCTGTGTAATGTACCCTCATCCATTATTTATGCTTCTCTAACCTTATCTCCTGTTATTCACTCACTCAGGTCTTGCTCTTCCCTGAACCCACTAGTTTACTCCTTCCTTGGGACCATTCTACTTACTGTTTTTTCCTACCTACAGTGCTCTTCCTTATAATGTGAATATGGCTCATTCCTTCATCACAGTTAGTTTTAGATCAATAGTATCTTTTCATTGGGGCCTTCCCTTACGATCCTATTTAAAATTGTAGCCATTAACACTCCTAGTTCTCTTTCCTTGCTTTCTTTTCCTCTATTGTATATATATCTAACATACTTCTGTTATGCCGATTGCCTCTTTTTGATGCGAAAATGTAAGCACCATGACACCAGAGATAATGTTATTTGTATACGCTCTCACCCCAAGAAAGATAACGGTTAATAAAAATTTGTTGAATGGATAAACCATTGCAAACAAATGAATGATTAAATGATTTGACTTTGGGGACCATGAAGACCAGGTGGATCAGTATGGAGAAATGAATGGCATGGAAAAGAGAAGAGTCCAGTGTTGTCATGGCATTGCAAAAGCCAAACTCCTCACCTGCTCTGCCCCCATGTAGAGTCAGCCACAAAATAAATAGAAAGGTGGAAAACCTGAATTATCAGAGGCTAAATTCGAATTGCTGGGGAAAAATCTGATATGACAAAGAAATTTTACAGTAGGATGGAATAAATTCTTTTCACGTGAAAAAATAGGTACTGGAGACAAAAATGAAATCTGATAAGGGAGAATAAGGAAAGTTATATTTATTGAGCACCTGGGTTTTGTGATTTTAGTGTATCATATTTGCCATGTATGGGGCTCATTTCTGATTTTAAAAAGTCCAAGCAATTTGCATATTTATATCATGGACATATTTGAAAACACAGGACTAAAATTAAAGAGTTTATCATATCAAGAGAATGTATGTCTTACACACAAAAACACACACAATTTTAACTATATAGAGGTGACAGATAAGTTGCTTAGCTTGATTGTGGTGATCTTTATGTAATGTATACATATATCTAAACATCAACTTTTGTATCTTAAATGTATACAATTTTTAAATGTCAAAGATATATCAGTAAAATTAGACAAAGAAAGAAAGGCAGATGCTCACAAGAATTTTGACTACTTAGTGATATTGCTGTGCAGAGAAATGTCCCAGTCAGAATTTACTATACATTTCAGGAGAATAGACTCTGATAACATTGACTCTGAAAGTCTAGTTATTCTCAACTGCTTTAAATATTTGTTAAGAAAGACTGTAAAAGGAAAGGAAAACAATGCACTGTTTCAGAATGTACTGATGAACCAAAATTTTCAGCCTCAATAAGACACACACAAAGTTATAAAAAGAAGCCCTTTTCTAGTTATTACAAAAAACAATTTTGATCCTTAATTTCTGTACTAAGTGAACAGTGTCAAAGCAAATACTGTACTGGACAAAGGTATACAGGCACGAGAGACTTTATTCCAGGCTTTTGCAATAGGGGAAATAGGCCAGAATTCAGATAAGATCAACTCTATGAAACAAGGGCTAGAAAGTTTTTAAGAGCTGGGGTGGGGCAGTCATAGACCATCTGTGTTTGATAACTCACTTGACCTAAAGGAAAAGTAAACTTTCTCATATGTTCATGATAGGAAGTAGTTTTACAACTTAACCCAAGGCAGCCCTATCTTAGAAACTGGCAGATGGGAGCACTAACCCTTACATTTCAAAAGGATGGCTCCTGGGTGCTTCAGAAAAATTTTCCTGGAGGGTAAAACAGGCAAGAAGCTGGAGAAGATTTATATCTCAAAGGTGCAGACAAAGAATTTACAATTGCAAGCATTCTTTTTTTTTTTTTATGTTCAGTTAGCCACCATATAAATACATCATTAGTTTTTGATGTAGTGTTCAATGATTCATTAGTTACGTGTAACACCCAGTGCTCATCACAACACAATTGCGAGCATTCTAAAGTAAATGCTCTAAGAAGAGGGAGTTCGGTGGCCTGGAGATAGGAAGAAGCCTGTCTAAAAGTTAGTCAGACTGAGGGGAACATTAACACTGTCTTTGGTCAGCATCTTAATGAAGAGGTAGGCTCACTCATCCCTAAAGGCAAAGCAACCCTGCCAGCCCAACAAACTGGCATGTCTTTATCGTCTTGTGGTTTACAATTGACTAGAAACCATATACTATAAATATCTTATTTTTTCACAACAGTGACATCTCAGGATGACATCTTTCACATTGTGAATGTTGTAGATGGTTTCCTTTGTTGTTGTTTCCACATGACACAGTTTTTAGTAACTCAGTGGGATAAGAAATAACTGGACTGCAATGATGATGACCCAAAGCTGTTAACTCCAGCCTTTGTTAACAGTGGTGGGTGGGTTTGGGGGATATGCAAGGATGCAGAGAAGAAAAATACATTTGACCTTCATATTTTTCCTTCACACTATCGGTAGTCTTTGCTAGAGGGGTTGCCATCAAGAGAATTTTTTATTATTCACTTCAAGCCATTGTCTGTGGTGGTTTTACATTGTATGAGATTGAACCCATTTTATACCTAGACATCTTTCTTTAGTACATGGCCAATAATTCCACAAGGTGGCTCTGTGTGTCACTCTTGGAGCTGATAGTAGTTCCAATCCCTGTCTGTTTTTCATTTGTTTACACCATTTATTTCTCACAGGAAAATAAAGGCAGATTTTTCTAATCAAGTTAGAAGACATCAGTTGAAAAGCACATTGCTTTTTAATGTATCTGAAACTTAGCATGTTGCATTAGGAAAAATTGTCAATTCCTGAATTAAACTGATAATACCTAAAAATAATCCCTATTTTATAGTGCTTTTTATGCACTAGGCATTAGTTAACTCATTTATTCCTTACAGTAACACTAAGTGTAATTTAATTATTATTGTTATTTTGAAAATGAAGAAACTGAGGCAAAATATGTCAAGTAATTTGCCTAAAATCTTAGAGTATTTAAAAAGTTGAGTTTTGATCCTAAGTTGTCTGAAATTGATATATGAACAAAAGTTCATAACTTGTTCTGTATCTCCTAAAATAAAACTTCTAATAAAACTATACATTGCAAATATGATTTGATTTGAGTGTTTAAGTCATATCTAATATTTAACACCAAAATGGAATAGGTTTTGATAACTATTTAGTTATTTTTTTTTTAGTCCCAGATGGTAAAAAAAAAAAAAAAAAAAAGCTAGGAGATAGCACAGATTGCATGCATTTAATCATTATCCCAAGATTTTTATCATTTAACATGTTAAGACCATATAGGATGCAATTAGTGGAAGTCTTTTTGTTTCGAATGCAATTATACAAAACTTCTGTGATATTCACATATCCATTTTAATTTTACATGTTTTCTTCTAGCTGATTTAATTTGGGGGAGAGAACCAATATTTTTACAGACAGTACAACCAGACTTCCTATCATTAGTGGACACCCTAAATCCATATTTGTAAATATCACTATTTTATTTTTTAAATATACTGAATGTAAAAGAAAGGGAATATTAAAAGATAGAGTAATATTTATATATATACTTTAATTTGAAATTCAGTAGGAAAGCTACATTTTAAATGTCTATGGTTTACAAAAACAGTTATTCTAGTTTTATTTTTATTTGATTGAAAGCAATATATGTATCTTTAAAATATAATTCTATGTATCATAAAATATTTTATTTGTTTTCCAAAGCAATGTGTGATCTGCAGTTTCTTTCCCTAGCTATTTTTTTTGGTCGGATACACATTACTAGATGCTTCATTTATTGGCACATCCTGTGTGTCTACATGTATAAAGGTGGCATGTTGGGTTTTTTTTGTTTTAACTTCAGGCTTTTTAGATTAATGGGAAAACCAAGTAGATTTGAATTTAAGGGTCAGAGTTTTCTGGTGTCTCTCTTAACACTTGCCTAGGGGAGTCTTCCCACTGCAGAAATTTCACATTCAATCACAGCAAACTCTGGGGACATTTGTCATGATCTTGGCAGGTTAGATAAATGGTTAGTTAAAACCATGGGTGAAGGTCAATAAGGACAAGAGTGAGGTAGCTAAATTAAAAGCAAAATAGCAGTTATAACTCTACTCATTATGGAAAGACTAGCTAGGTTCAAATAGAGCAGAATCACTAACCTCAGGTTATAGATTTACAAAAGTAGATTTGACTCTACAGTAACAGGCACTTAAAATCAAAAGTCAATTTTTGTACAGGGTTATTTTCAGGACCTGTTGTCATCTTCCTATCATATTTATGGTAGATTGAACAGGATTAATAAATAAAATGAATTAAAGAGGAAACAAAAACCGAAGTACAAAAGAATATTGAAGGAGTACATGATAAATGAGTACTATGAGTAAATTCAGGGTGAATTTTTTTAACCTTTTAAGTACAGAAGTGTTAGCTTTTTTTCTGACTTTTGTAAGTTTTAGCAGCAAAGAGAACATACATAACTGATCATTCATTTTACATTATTAAGTATGTGTTAATCACTTGTACTAAGAGCATGTAATAGTCTCTACATTCAGAAAGTATAATCTGCAGTGAGACACATTAATTCATCCATTAACTGAAAAAAAGCTGTGCTCTTATGAAGTACTTATTTGGGAAAATGGGAGACCAAGTCTTAATAAATATACAAATAAATAAATTTATATAGCAATTAGTATTTTGAAGAACATTTAAATACAGAGATATTATTTACGGAGACAGGTGGAATGGGCAGCATTGGGTATGGTTCTCGGGGAAGGTCTTTCGGAGGAGTGAGTATTACTTCTGATATTGAAATTATGAGAAAGAGCCAGATATTTGAATAACAGGAAGATAAGAGATTCAGACAGAAAATTTATCCAGGGCAAAGGCCTTAAGGCAAGGATGAATTGGTGTTTAAAGTAAAGATGAAAGAGCAATGTGGCAGTAGTAGAGTGTAAGTTGTCCAATGGTACGAAATGGAGTTCAGAAAGTAGGAAAAAAAATTCAGTTAATATGTCATATAGACAATGGGGAAGTGTTTAGATCTCATTCTAAGTTTGACAGAATGTTCAAAAGGCACACAAATCATAAAGGCAAATTGCTCTGAAAGATCCTAGTTGTTTGGACCTAAATAGAAGGTCAGGTAAAGTTTTCCTAATAAGGAATATTTGAGTTTATAATTTATGATAAGCAGTTAATAACAAAAGAAGTTCCAAAGTTTTTGTTTGTTTGTTTTCTATAAAGGATTAGATAGCAAAAATTCTGGCTTTTTGGGCTAAGAGACAAAATTGAGGGTATTACATAGGTGCTTCCATAACAAGGATGACCCATTTCCACAGATTTTTATTGGCAAAAACCAAAGTACAATAATAATTAAGTAGACTTCTTTTGTAGTATAGGTCCACTAATAAGAACAATGGAATTCTTTATTGGGGAGTAACATTTTACTTAAGTGGGATTCATAGTTTATTTTACCTATTACCAAAATTGATTGCAAATACCTGTTAATACTCTATAATGAGATTTTACATGTTTGATCTTTGAAATATCTTTTAACACAGAGATGCTGCCAAATATTGATATCAGTCCACAAGCATATTATTTTAATTGAGCATATGCAACACTTGGAAGGCATTTATAGTATTTTATTAGGTTTTTCTCTTGGTATTTGCCTTTTAACATATCATTGTACTGCAGAATAATCACTCCCAAATGAAGGTTAGGTGGAAGATTTTCAACTGTACAGTTAAATGGATTTTGAAATATGGAAATTTCCTTTACACTTAAATAAATTCAAAAAAAGCAGTACTGGAACTCTAGTTTGAACTCGACAGAAAATAGATGTGCTGCAAATTTGTACAGAAATGGAGAATATGCTTCTTTAACATACAACAGCAGAGGAAGTATGTAAGCAGCTTGACATTAGTTAAATAATTCCAAATTTAGTGGTTAAAATAACATTACAGCAGTGTAAGTTTTGCATATAAGCACTTTTTTGCTTTGTAATTTTCAGATGAATTCATTTAGAAATGTTATCTGCAAAAATCAGCAGCAAAAGCTAATTTTAAAGCCATTTGATGTAGTGGGTTGGGGTTGGTTCTCATTCAGAATAATTTTGCACTCGGCTATTGGCTCAAATACTACTATAAAACTTTATGACTACTAAGTGAACCATTTTGTGGTAGGTCAGGTTATTCATCTCCTGTTTCTGACCAACATTCATGGAAGTGACAATGGTTGTCCATAAGAGTGAATGAAATGAAATAAGGATGTATACCAATGTACGTGCAATGGCAGATGAATGCACTAGACCCATGTGGTATTCACAGATAATGCCCTAAGATGTATTTTCTCCTTCCCTAGGAAAGAACCTTAATTTTTTACTAGGCAACAATGTATCCAGCTTAAAAAATAAAACCTATCTCTCAGCTTCTTTGCAGCTAAGAATAGCCAGGTGACACAGTTATGCCAGTGATACAGAAGTAAAACTTACTGGATGAGGCTTTTATGAATCCTCTCTTAAATACCACACAGTTGACTGGCATGTACCATTTTGAACCTCTCCAATTCTGGAAGACAGATGTAATGTTGAAGTGGAAGACCTTTTCTAAGACTATGAGGCAAGAAACTGCAGGCAAAAGTATTCTTATAGAGAGTCTCAGATTTTTGTAGCAGAAGGACTTCTCTAAATATCTTGGCCTACTTTCACCTGAGGGGAAAAATGCCTAATTTATTTAAACCATATTTCATTCAGATTTGCTTTTACTCACAGCTCTTTCATCATGAGGAGGGTAGGGCAGACCTGACTGAAAAATGACACATAGTCTGAATTTGGATTTATTTTTGTCCCTCATATTTCTGCCAACATCATTGTATTTTGGTATCACAAAATACAGCTTCTGATCAATTAACTCAGTTTATAATGTAAGAATCAAAGCTATGGAATCACTTACAAGAGGAAAGACTCTAAGGTTTTGTGATCTATAAAATTCTGAAGCAGCTGGACCTATAGAAAAGAAAAATGGTCTGTTGGAGACCCAGTTGCTGAAATACTTGCAAAGTAGAAGTGGGAGGGTCCATAAAAATGCCAGTATTCCAGATAAATGACCTTGTAGTGATGAATACTGGTGTGCATTGCCTGTGTCAACGTCAGCATCCTTGCTGTGATATTGTACCTTAACTTTGCAAGGTGTTACCATTAGGGGAAAACTGGGTTAAGGGGACATGGGAAATCTCTGTGTTATTTCTTAAAACCAAATATGAATCTACAATTATATCAAACTGAACGTTTAATTTTAAAAAGAGGTTTGGAAAACACTGTTTTAATGGTAATGGGTTCATCCGAGGCCAGTAGTTTGTGTGGCGTGATGGGGGTAGGAATGCATGAGTCTTTGCTTTGTGCCATACCATAGTACTTGGCCAAAGAAAAGCTTCCAAAATTTTATTTTCACCTCAATAACAGAAAGAGGAATTTTTACCTTCTCAGACATCAGTTTTCAAAGAACAATGACTTCCTGATTGAATATTGAATATTTACTTTTTTCTACCGGTGAATATTATAAACCCCATTTTTATGTGTATATAGATGTTCGTATGAAACTGTATTGTATTTTTTTTTAAGATTTTATTTATTTATTTGACAGAGAGAGACACAGGGAGAGAGGGAACACAAGCAGGGGGAGTGGGAGAGGGAGAAGCAGGCCTCCCGCGGAGCAGGGAGCCCGATGCGGGGCTCGATCCCAGGACCCTGGGATCATGACCTGAGCCGAAGGCAGACGCTTAATGACTGAGCCACCCAGGCGCCCCAAACTGTATTGTATTTTAAAACATTATCTATTAACTACCCGATTTGAAGATCATATAATGCAAATCTTTACTTAATCTCAGATGTTATTATGTATACATGTGAGTATTAGAAATCATTTATAATACTATATAGCTAACTTCATCTTGATATGCAGAAAACAGACCCCACTTTTTAATACTGAACTCACTGAATTTCAGTTTCCACAATAACTTTCGTGGTCAGTCCCACCCTAAAAAATATTTCATATTTAGACTTTTTCCTGTTAACTTTAATCCTAAGAATTATTTGAATTATTTACCAGATCTGTAGCCTTACTTATTTTATTAGGGCATGTATGCTCCCTTATTAAATTAAATTTATCAGACATACAGGGTGTGAAGAATTAGTTATTCTTCTGGTGTCATATGTAGAAGCGTAGATTATGTTCACCTTTGCATCAAAAAGCTTTGTTATACATTAATGATTATGTCATTTTGTAAAATATGCTCATATTGTTCATTGTGTAACCTAGTATATGAAGGCTCTTCAGAAAACTATAATTGCTCTCATAATGCTTATCAGAGTTCAATATCACAGATTGTAATTTGGATTCTGATTCATTCATCCATTAAATCTGCTTACAGTGTACTTTCAAAGTTTTGCTAGAACGTGATGAATCTACACCAAATACTTTACTCATCGAATTGTTGTCTCACGAAAGTTTTTCTGTTTTACCCTCTTTGCTTTCTTCTCATCACCAGCCAGGAAAAGAAATGTTGATATAACAGGGGAAGGCCAAAAATATTTAGAGTATCCTATCTACTTATCTGCATCTTGCTTCTTTTAATATTGCTTGACATTTTTCCCCCTAGTATCTGGAATGTTAAACACTTGAACTATTTCTTGCTGGAATATCATACCTTCCTTTATCAGGTTGAGATGGAGAATCTAAGGCAAATGTTGTTCTAGCCCACCAGAAAATATAAATCTGTTTTCTTTTTCTAGACTTTTCTTTGGTTTTATCTTTCTTCAACATGAAATGTTCAGATCTTGAGGGCAGGGGTTCAGTTACAGGCCTAAAGGATATTGGTACAAGAAGAAGCATATTCTAGATCATATACCCTCATACTCAAGTAACAAAAATCTTGGCATCACATTGCCAATGAACCAGGAAATATTAAGTTTGTCTACGTATCTCTCATTTGTCTATGATCAACTCACTCAGCTGTTCCAGTGTCTATATTCCAGAATAGTAAAATCACTTAACCACAGTCTTACACACATGAAATGTGAAAATAATAACATGGGAAAAAATGGACATACTGTGAAAGGATAAGACAAACTCTGCTACATAGAATGCTGAGTCTAATACAAATCCAAGAAAAACCATGCTAGAGGAAAAAAAAAATCACTGTGTTGCTCCCTAGCGATCAAGGGTTTTAAGGTGGAGTTTGTAGTGGTTATGCTCTTTATGGATTTAAAACTGCAACTCTGCATTGACCAAAGTGAATCCATAGACTTACACATGGGAGGTTAGGACTATCCTAACCTCCTCCTATTTGTTTACTGAACAGGGATGCTCTGTATAAGCTCTAGCTAGTTAGAATTAGTTGTGATGAAATACATCAGCAGTCAGATTTCATAGCTCCTAGGCAAGTGCAGTAAGTGAGGAACATTCCTTTTAAAATATGCCATTTACTTCACTGGGTATAATCTGTTTGTCAAACAAGCAAATTTCTCAATACATTTTAAAATTTAGATTAGAAACTGACCTCCACAATTGTTCAAATATTTTGAAGCCATAATTCCAAATAGTTCCAAATATTCCAATGAATATTTAATTTTAGCATCATATACTCCCTCCAGTATTAATGACCATACCAACATCACGTGTTTCAAACTGCAACATCCACATTTGGATTAAAAATAATTCATTAAGATACATAATTCCCATATAAATTAGGTATTTCTTCTAGCTTCATATATTTCCTCTAATATTCAATAAATGACCATGCTAGCATATTATGTTTAGAAGTGCAGCAACATCCACGTAGCCATTAAAATTATTTTATTGAAACCATCTAAAGCAATTCCAAAACAACAGCTAATTGTGTATGTAATTAATGTCCTTAATTTATCTACTTAGTCTTTAATTTTCAATAATGAATAACAAATTTTCAAACATTTGCTCATAATGAAAGTTATTCCCTTGAGTTTATAGCTTCCTGATGAAGGTAACTAAATCTTTTTAATTCATCCTCTGAGGATAATAAGTAGTACATCTCTAGGGAGACTCACCTGCTAATGCGAATTACTTGTATTGACACAATTCCATTTCTCATCATTATTGTTCTATAAATTCTCATTTGTGATTTTTATTATCATGAAAAAGTATTCATTGTAGTTCAGTACGTTAAACATACTTAATTGAATACATAGTCATGATGAAAACTAAGCTAAACAGAAGGTCAATGAATACCTAAATTTGATGCAATGTTAAATGTCATTTATTTCATGTTGGTGAACCTACTATATTATATATTTATTTTGCTTCTGTTTTTACAAGACATTTGGTCCAGATAATTTTTAAAACTTCTATTCACCTACAGCAACCATTTGAATTATAGTTCTTAATAGTATGAAGAAACAGGGGGCTTGTATTTCTAACATGCAGACTATACTATGGAACACATTATATTTTTTTCTTATTTCAAACTGAGAAAAATCAAACAGCTAGTAAAGTGGTAATCTCCTGAAATAAGTAATAGTTTGATTTATGCATTTGAAAAGTCTGGAAGTTGTAATACCAGATCAGTTAGTTATTACTTATTAATAATTATTTACTAATTAGTTATTATAATTAGTTATTAGTTACTTATTCCAGGTCAATTAATTCAGCAATTCATATGAAAAATTTGAGTAATACTTTTTTTTTAAGATTTTATTTATTTATTTGACAGAGAGAGACACAGCAAGAGAGGGAACACAAGCAGGGGGAGTGGGAGAGGGAGAAGCAGGCTTCCGGCAGAGCAGGGAGCCGGATGCGGGGCTCGATCCCAGGAACCTGGGATCATGACCTGAGCCGAAGGCAGATGTTTAACAACTGAGCCACCCAGGCGCCCATACTTTTTTTTTTTTTAAGATTTTATTTATTTGACAGAGAGAGACACAGCGAGAGAGGGAATACAAGCAGGGGGGAGTGGGAGAGCAAGAAGCAGGCTTCCCGCGGAGCGGGGAGCCCAATGCAGGGCTGGATCCCAGGACTCTGGGATCATGACCTGAGCCGAAGGCAGAGGCTTAATGACTGAGCCACCCAGGTGCCCCTGAAAAATTTGAGTAATGCTTAAAAAAATCTGAGACTTTGCAAGGTAGGGTATTCATGCTCTATAAGTTGTTTATATAAAATTATTTTCCAGTTTTCTTCTTTGCAAACTATAAAATCTAAAATTTCCTGCACTCCTCTTGGTGAGATTGTGCCAATGGACAGCAGAGCTAATTCCATTCTATAGCTGCCAATTAGAACTAGAGAAAGCTAGAGAATCAGAGTCTAGGTAGGAAGTTAAAATAAAACTAACAACAATTTATAAGAGATTACATAAAATTAGTAAAGTCATACAAACATATACATTAGCAGATAAATTGATGGACTTTTTCAAAATACTTGAATTATTTTTGATGTGATTAACCAATTGAGGAAAAAATAGTTTTTTTTTAATTATTTAAATTCAATGTAGTTAACATATAATGTATTATTTAGTTTCAGGGTTAGAATTTAGATTCATCAGGTGCAAATAACACCTAGTGCTCATTATATCAAGTGCCCTCCTTAATGCCCATCATCCAATTCACCCACCTCCCCTCCGATGACCCTTGGTTTGTTTCCTAGAGTTCATTGCCTCTCTCTATTTTCATCTTATTTTAGTTTTCCTTCCCTTTCCCTATGTTCATCTGTTTTGTCTCTTAAACTCCACATATGAGTGAAATCATATGGTATTTTTCTTTCTCGGACTTATTTTGTTTAGCATAATGCTCTCTAGTTCCATCCACGTCATTGTAAAAGGCAAGATTTCATTCTTTTTGATGGCTGAGTAATATTCCATTACACCCCCCCACACACACACACATATACTGCATCTTCTTTATTCATCTGTCGCTGGACATCTAGGCTCTTTCCATATTTTGGCTATTATGGACATTGCTGCTATAAACATTGGGGTGTAGGTGCCCCTTCCGATCACTGTTTGTATTCTTTGGATAAATACCTACTAGTGCAAATGCTGGGTTGTCAGGTAACTATTTTTAACCTTTTGAGGAACCTCCATACTGTTCTCCAGAGCAGCTGCACCAGTTTAACTTCCCATCAACAGTGTAGGAGGGTTCCCCTTTCTCTGCATCCTCACCAACACCTGTTGTTTCCTGACTTGTTAATTTTAGCCACTCTGACTGATGTGAGGTGGTATCTCATTGTGGTTTTGATTTGTATTTCCCTGATGCCAAGTGATGTGGAGCATTTTTTCATGTGTCTGCTGGCCATTTGGATGTCTTCTTTAAAGAAATGTCTGTACTGTCTTCCCATTTCTTGACTGGATTTTTTTGTTTTCTGGGTGTGGAGATTGATAAGTTCTTTATAGATTGTGGATACTAGCCTTTTACATGATAAGACATTTGCAAATATCTTCTCCCATTCTGTAGGTTGCCTTTTAGTTTTGTTGACTATCTCTTGCTGTGCAAAAGCTTTTTTATCTTGATGAAGTCCCAATAGTTCATTTTTGTTTTTGTTTCTCTTGCAAAAAACAGGTTTTATATACCGGTTGTGAGATGAAAGTAATTTATAACTTCAAGCCAACCTAAGAGATTTTAAGATACTAGAGGTATTAAAAATTTTTTTCACTTAGACACATTTTTTTCTTAGAGAGTAAGTCTTCCCCACAGTCTTAGAATAGGAAATCTGAAAAAGCTTTGACTCCTACTCCTCATGGAAAGCTGGTCGAATATTTGGCACAGTTTAGAACAATTAAAGGCAGTATCATAAAAGTTTTGAACGTCTGTAAAAAGACAATTAACTCTGCAGCACTGAGCCAGAAGATTACTAAATTCCATGGTCTGAGATTGCCAGTTAGGTGTGATCATAATAGACTTTGTTTAAGCCATCAAATGAACAAATAAATCAGTTTCCAGAGGAAGAAAGATTAAATATTGGCACTTGGAAATAGACAAGGAACTAAGGAGAGAAAGGGAGATGGAGAAGAAGAAAGAAAAGTTTCACAGTGACTCTCCAGCTCAGAATATTTCCTTCTATCTCCAGGAGATTCCTCTTTTATCCTTTTATATAAATCCACATTTTTATTTTCACTTTAATAATTACATTTCCAGGGGCACCTGGGTGGCTCAGTCGGTTAAATGTCCAACTCTTCATTTCGCCTCAGGTCATGATCTCAGGGTGGTAAGATTGAGTCCTGCATTGGGCTCCATGGTGCTGGGCTTGGAGTGTACTTGAGATTCTCTCTCTCCCTCTCCCTGTGCCCCTTCTGCACTCTCTCTCACTCTCTCTCAAAAAATAAAAAATAATAATTATATTTCTGTGTCTTGCAAACTAATAATTATTTTTTTTAAAAAGATTTTTCCAATGGATATTAGATACATTATTGGGTTTCTCTGTTTCTCACATCTATCTGTTTCTCCTCTTCTCTCTCTCAGTCTCTCCGAAATTACCAAACACTATCTAGATTGAGTGAGCAGTACCAAAGTTTTACCTTGTTAACATGGTTAAAAATTATAATTCTATGTCCTTATTGGATGGTGTAATAAATAAGAGTAGATATGAATTCTAATATTGAATATCACTTTAGCTTATACCTTATTAATGGTTTACAGTTTTGCTATTTAGAATTCATTTAGAATTGGGGACATGGACATGAGAAGGACCCCTTCAAAATCTATTTCTACTTCTATTTAGTAGTAATTACTGGAATTTGAATAAATTAATTCAAAATTATAAAATATTATACAAATTTTAAATTAACAAATTAACAAATGTAGCCAATTTTAATTTTTTTAATGCTACTTGAAAATTTGGAAGTGAAATAAATAGTGAAATACATATTTGCAAATGTGGATATTATGTATGTCAGTGTTATATTTTGGACTCTTGCTGCTGATTCCATTAAACTTATATTATGGTCAAACAAAAGTTACAAAATCTCAGAAAGACTACTGGGGTGTTAGAGGGAGTTTGTCTGGAGGAATCTGAAGGGTCCAAATACTATCATTTTATTCACAATTCTTTGTTTCTAGAAATAAAAAGCCTTAGCTTCAGTTTCCAATGTGCTCTACAATTTGCATGAGAACATTAAAAAAAGAAATTAATCCTTTGCTAATTTTCTCTTTTTACATCATAAGTTGTTTAGCATGCACACAGGGAAGAAACTGCTTCCAAACAAAACACTTATATTTTTATAGTGTTTTTTGAAACCTTGTTTTTTGATAATTTGAACTAAAATAATGAAGAAATTTCTCTTTCTTTCCAAGAAGATTCTGTCCTTCCTAAGCAGGTAGTTTTTATTCAGGTGATACTGCTTCTGCATCTTGTCTACGTTCTCAAAATGGAGATTGATTTTTTTCCTTTTTTGCTGAAAAAATAGTATATATTCTAAAGTATAACCTTAACTTGTTATTTTGATATGAAGAATACTTGATGTTGCATAAGAGCTATTTTTTGTTGCTCCATCCATTCAGAGACAATTTTTGTTAGTAGTAAAAATAGCCCAGGATAAACAAGGTAAAAATGTCATTTATTTTTTCCCTAAAATGTAAAGTTGTTATTAAGAAGAAAAAAAAAAACAAAAAGTTGTTATTGAAATCTTAGATATGTACTTAGATTTCTATTAAAGTCCTTTAATTATAAGGTTCCTCAAATTACACAAAAAGGAAATTATTTTCAAAGATATGCTAATATAAAAGGAGAAGAAAATCTTGAATATATCTAGCATAGTCACATCATTCATTCATTCATTTGTTCCTTATTCATTCAGTCATTCAGTCAAATTTTCATTGAGTAACTATCATGTTCCAGGAAATATGGTAAATGCTGGAGATTCCTAACCATGAAGTTACATGAAGACCTATTGTGTTAACCAAGGACTCATTAAATAGGCCATCCTTTCAATTCAACACTTGATTAAGGATTCTAAAAGCAATAAGAAGAGAATAAGAGAGGACAAGTACTCACTGTCCCATGTATTCATTGGCAGGCATAGAGTCTACAACACTTTTAGTTCAAGTATACCTCTGTCACAATGACAACAAAAATATACTAAGATAAAGGTGAGAAAAGTTGTGCTATATAAAGAAATGGAAATACTGCATCCCAAATGATTAAAAAAAGGATGTTTTGGGGGGATTATGTTTGAAGACATATTTTTAAAAATATGAAGTTTTACTCAATAGAAATTCAGGAATTCAACAATTAACAGTAAGACCTATAATGCTAGAAACTATCAATAGTTTATTATTGATAGAAATATTATTTAGACACATTCAAACACATGTTAAAACACCATCAAAGCTATGTTTTTAGAGTTTTATCAGTGATGGATTTCAAATTCAGATACAGACATTGCTAAATAATGATAAATATTTCAAAAGTTATATTTTATTTCCTCTCCACCCTTCCCTCCCCCCCTTCCCCTCCCCACCCTTCTCCTTCCCTTCCCTTCCCTATCATATTTTTGGGAGCTCGGCTAATCTTTCCATGCTATCACAATGGAAATCACAGGTTGATTATGAAATAGTGGTCAGACATTATTATTTCCGTGGTCATGGACACTAGAATTTTATGGGTAATGAAAAACTAATCTGGGATATTTTATAATCTTAGAATATTTTAATGGATTTTGGTATCTTGTATTAACTTTTGAGTAGGCTGTGTCATGTTTCAATATCAGATTAAAAGAGTACAGTTTGACAAATGATACCAAAAAAATTCCCTTTTCTGGGGCGCCTGGGTGGCTCAGTCATTAAGTGTCTGACTTCGGCTCAGATCATGATCCCAGAGTCCTGGGATCGAGCCCCGCATCGGGCTCCCTGCTCCGTGGGAAACCTGCTTCTCCCTCTCTCACTCCCCCTGCTTGTGTTCCCTCTCTCGCTGTGTCTCTCTCTGTCAAATAAATAAATAAAATCTTAAAAAAAATCACTTTTCTTTTTCAGATAATTATCTGATTTCCTTCCAAGGTCCCTTGGCTTTACCTTAGCAATCCACAGCCAAAATAAGTGGCCAGGGAATCACCAAGAAACACTAGAGAAACAAGTCTATCTATTGGGAGATGATCGAAGTCTCAACAAAAACATCTTATTTTGTTAAAAGTCATTGACATTGGGGCGCTTGGGTGGCTCAGTCATTAAGCATCTGCCTTCGGTTCAGGGCATGATCTCAGGGTCCTGGGATTGAGCCCCGAGTCCGGCTCCCTGCTCCGCAGGAAGCCTGCTTCTCCCTCTCCCACTCCCCCTGCTTGTGTTCCCTCTCTCGCTGTGTCTCTCTCTGTCAAATAAATAAATAAAATCTTAAAAACATAAAAAAGTCATTGACACTAAGTGACATGTGACATAATGATATGTTCCCAAATAGTGTAAAAGTTGCCAGATAAGTCTGTAATTGTGGCATCTTGTAGCCATGATATTTGTTCTAACCCAAGTCTATTACAATTGGGATATACTATAAAGAAGGAGGTAATAAAATGTGAACTGTGTGCACTAAGATTTAATTCTTAATTTTGAGGAATTGAATTCATATTATCATCATGAAATTTTGATAAAACAGTTTACTTATAAATGCCAAGTGAAATAAATTGAATGCCAGCATTAAAACTGCATCAATTATTATTATATTTATAGTTTGGAGATGATTTGTATTAAAAATAAACATTTTGGGGCGCTTGGGTGGCTCAGTTGGTTAAATGACTGCCTTTGGCTCAGGTCATGATCCCGGAGTCCCGGGATCGAGTCCCACATTGGGCTCCCTGCTCGGCGGGGAGTCTGCTTCTCCCTCTAACCCTACCCCCTCTTGTGCTCTCTCTCTCTCACTCCCTCTCTCTCTCAAATAAATAAATAAAATCTTTAAAAAAAAGTAAAAAAATAAAATAAATATTTTGTTCACAATTTTATATTTTTGTAATATAACTCATTACATTTCTTTTGAAAGTAAGTAATTTGACTCAAATTTTATATGTGCTTCATTATTTTAAGAGGTAATTTCTTGAAACATTTTTATGGAAATCAAGTTTTATATACTAAATAATATTAAAATGATATATTTGGAGAAAACATCATATTATTTTTCTTTTTTAAGGCAACATATTCTTTCATTTCTGTATCAAAACTCCCTGAGCATACAGTGAAATAGCATTCTTTGAAAAGTAAAAAAATAGCTCCTTAGCATTGAATGTAATCTAAGTATTTTAGATTAGATTTATAACTAAGAATTTTTTTCTTTATATATCATCCATTTCTGTAAAGTTAAAATGCTGTCTTAATTTGAAAATTATGGTATCCTTTTAGTTGTGTTTCATTATACAATACTCTTATAAGTTTAATACAATATAGAATAAGTGAAAATTAATAGGGAGAAAAAATACATCTTAATTACCGTTTCTGCCAATGATAGCTTAGAAGGTCAAATACTGGTAAAAGGCATACAGTCCTAAAAAAAACTGCTTTATCCAATATGCCTGAACTAATATTCATATTGTCTTGCTTTCTCAAAAGGTTATTAACATTTTAAATGATCATAGATTTAATTTTAACAGGAGAGCAGTGTGTAATTAAAATTTAAAATGCATTATTAATTATAAAGGTTTATGGTGATATTTATTTTACAGATGATAATGCCATTTTAAAAGACACTGCTTCCAAATATAAAGTGAACATTTCAGAAATTTTGTAAAGTCAAATCCATATCTGTATTATCTAGCTTCAAAGAAGAGGAGATATGTTTTACATACAAAGCACTAAAGATAAAGTATGAGTGTGATACTGACTCATTTGTAATCAGAAGACTAGATCAAATATTAACTTAGAAAAAGAGATTGACTCTTCATAAGCAAATTTTTAATAAAAACTATTTGGACATGGATATTTAGTTTTGCCCATAAGGCACTACTACCCACATCTCATTTATATTAAATGATTACTAGAAATTGCAAATAATATGCATAAATAAGCAATTTCATACACTATTAACATAATATATCCTTATGCAAAATATTATGCCCTACACTTATTATTTATACTTACTATTTTATTATTATTTTTTTAAGATTTTATTTATTTATTTGACAGAGAGAGACACAGCAAGAGAGGGAACACAAGCAGGGGGAGTGGGAGAGGGAGAAGCAGGCTTCCTGCGGAGCAGGGAGCCCGATGAGGGGCTCAATCCCAGGACCCTGGGATCATGACCTGAGCTGAAGGCACATGCTTAACAACTGAGCCACCCAGGCACCCCTACACTTATTATTATTATTTTTTTAAAGATTTTTTATTTATTCATGAGAGAGAGAGAGAGGCAGAGGGAGAAGCAGGCTCCCCAGCTGAGCAGGGAGCCCGATGCGGAACTCGATCCCAGGACCCTGGGATCATGACCTGAGCCGAAGGCAGACGCTTAACCATCTGAGCCACCCAGGTGCCCCCTACACTTATTATTTTAAAACAAGAGTATTTTCTAGACATTCTGAGATTTTATTACAGATGATTAAAATGCTTTATTCTTTCAGGATTTACACAAAAACCATCAATATCATTATCAGTTCACATCACACATAATTTATAATCCATCTGTACTTGAAATTCTCATAATTCCTTGTTTATTTGAAGATTATTATTATTTCATAAAAGAAAATCCTCACTGTGTTCTTTTAGAGACCATCTGGGTAAACTTTCTGAAATTCTTCACTATTAAAGAATTTTCCCTGGATTGTCATATCATCCACTACATCAAGTAATGTTTGGTGAGTGTTTTTTTCTTTTTTTCCTTAGGCATAGAAAAATAAACATAATTATTTATTCACCTAACGTTATCCTGCATCTCATCTAATTGACAGCATTAAATATGACAATTATATATATAATATATATATTAATATGTAATATATATGACATATTGGCAGAAAATAAATTACATCAATGTGATACTTTAAAAAGTGAAAAATGGATTTTGCTACTTATCATGTCAGAATTAAAACCTGATTCATATGCAAGTTCATAAATTATTTTCCTTATATTTATTACTTTTTTTGAAAATAACCTCTGCTATTTTTTTTAAAGATTTCATTTATTTATTTGAGGGAGAGAGAGATGAGAAAGAGAGAGAGAGCATGAGAGTGGGGAGGGTCAGAGGGAGAAGTAGACTCCCCGCTGAGCAGGGAGCCCGATGTGGGACTTCATCCCCGGACTCCAGGAAACCATGACGCGAGCCGAAAGCAGTCGCCCAACCAACTGAGTCACCTAGGTGCCCAAGCTCTGCTATTTTTAAGATGAATATTTAACTTAGCTAGGGTAATGCCTACTTAATTGATATTTTAGTGATACCATTCATTAATTGTCTCAAATTTCACTTTTCTTCATGTAAGCATAATTCCATTTTTGAGCCAGTGTCTACTTTGCATTAAATGCAGGGCTTTCATCATCAGAAGAAAACACTCATGCTCAGTACTTCTTAGTATGAATTAAAAATAATTATCTAGACAGCAGAGTACTTTTACTCATATATTGAAAAATGCTCTTGCTTAGGAAAATGTTACTCACTCTTTCCATCAAACTTGATGTGGCTTCCTTCCTCACTTTATTCAGTTCTCTTCAAGTGCTACTATTTCAGAGAGACCTTTTCTCACATTGGCACATAATATCCTTGTCCCATCCCTCCCTACTTCCTTAACACACTTTATCTTAATTCTTAGAAATTTTAATTGTCTCACAATTTATTCCATATTTAATTGTTCTTACAAACTTTTTCTCTCTTGCTGATAGGAATGTAAGCTCCATGAAATAAAGACTTTGTGTCTATTCTGCATCTCTGTCCCTGCTTAGATGATTACTTGACACATAGCAAACAATCAATTAGCATATGTGAATGCATGACTAGTTTAAGTGAATGTAGAGGGAATGAAAACACTTTATTCTTCAAAAAATTTTAATAATCCAGTGACAATAGTTTCAATTATCCTTAGCATTTTAGCATTTTTATTATAATTTTCTCAGGAGAAATTGACAAGCTGAATGTTAGGCATGTTTAATATCAGTTTCTTTTTTTTTAAGATTTTATTTATTTTATAGAGAGAGACACAGCGAGAGAGTGAACACAAGCAGGGGGAGTGGGAGAGGGAGAGGCAGGCTTCCTGCGGAGCAGGGAGCCCAATGCGGGGCTTGATCCCGGGACCCTGGGACCATGACCTGAGCCAAAGGCAGATACTTAGCCAACTGAGCCACCCAGGCACCCCCTAATATCAGTTTCAAGAGTAACATCTGATTGGCAGTGTCTATTATCACTTGGTTGTATGAATAAAAGGAATGCCATCTATGCTAGTGAGACAGATTTGGAAGTTACTCTAAAAGAAAGGTTAAGTGAAACTAAAAGGGTTGATATGATTTTCCAGTGAGAGTATATAAAATAAGAAGAAAGAATATAGAAAAATGTTAAAGAATTACCAATATGTGTGTTGTTGATGGAGGAGAGGAGAATGAGGAGTTGGTTCAGCCTGTGCAACAGATTTTCTGCAGGATTGGAGCTCCCCACACTTTCTGCTGCCAGGAGCCAAAAAGTAGCTACCATGCCTTTCTTGTTCCTCCACTATTAAATCCAGAGACTTAAATGCTTCTTCTGCCATTGGGAAGGAATAACTAAGCAGAAAAACTAGTAGAGATGATTATTATGTAAATCAAGGGGAGAGACTTTTTCAAGAAGTAAGGGTGATCAAATATTGTGGAGAAATGACAAAGTCAGAGATTTGTTTATTGATTGGTTAAAATATTTATTGATTAAAATTAGGACAGGGGCCATCTTCCATTTATGTAAGTGTTTCCAAAGTTGGCCCTGTTGGAGTGACTATCTACTATGTATCTCTTTCATGTTTGCTGTCTTTGTTGTTGTTGTTGTTGTTAAGATTTATTTATTTATTTTAGAGAGAGAGAGAGTGCGTGCAGGAGCAGGAGGGGCAGAGGGAGAGGGAGAGAAAGAATCTCAAGCAGACTCCACATTGAGCGCAGAGCCTGACCCGAGGCTTGATTTCAGGACCCTGAGATCTGTACCCTGAGATCACGACCTGAGCTGAAACCAAGAGTTGGACGCCTAACCAACTGTGCCACCCAGGTGCCCCTCATGTTTGTTCTTTCTGAATCGCTCTAATTACCAAGGAACTAGCTGATACCTGTTCTGCAAAAAACCCAAACACCATGATCCTCCTACACCCTAATTTTTAAAATAATTTCAGTCATTTTGCATTTTCTGGGTTTAGACATTTACAGAAACTCTGAAGGGTTAGAGGAAGTTTTACATTAAGTAGAAGGCAAAGTGTATCTATTTTGCTAGACCTAATTGTATCTTGAACTTGTTAAATTCTTCCCTCCTTTTATTCTGACTTGCCAGCCCCCATCATAAGACTTTCTCCTGTGCAGAAACAAAGGTCCACTTTTCTTTGCCCTGGGAATATAATCCTGTTCCTATATTCCCAACTGCTTCAGTATTGCATACAGTGAACAGAAAAGCCATTTCCCCCCCACATTCTCCCCCATTCAATTCCGTTCAACAAAGAGTTTATTCTTCATTTTAGGTATTGTCTGGTGTTTTGGGGGTTTTTTGAGCTCAAATTCATTAGAATCTTGATAGACATCATGTGGGTCCAACAGAGAAGACCCAATCCACAGCGTAAAACCTGGAAACAGTATTGATATAATTTCAATTTTTAAGAGAAATATGAATTTATTTTACAGCTGACTTATCTCTTCTCATTCTATAAATGAGAAACAAGCTGTCACTTAGCTTCCATCATTTTCCTCCCTCTCCTCCCTCCCTCTCCCCACCACAAATGCTTCCCTTTGTTACATACACTTGTGCTTAAATATTCCTAGGGCAAGGGAGTCTTTCTAAAATAAGAAAAAGAAAGTATCTTTTGAGGCAAGCTACTGTGATAATACCAGCCAATAGCATAAGTACTAATGACCATTGCAACACCAGTGGAATCCACGAACACAATAGACATCAATAACCTTTATCTATAATGGGCATTAATTGCAGAGTATTTTTGAAAGGCACAGGATATGGTAAATGCTGCTTGGGTGTCAGCTAGAATATGAGAGCTACTGATGGTTTGGAGTAGTAGAAGAAGCAGAGGGCAGGGGGTTAGAGAGTAAGCGTAATGCTCTTTGGGGAATCTCAGTGTTATTTGTGTGAAATTTCAGTAAGGCTTCAAGTTTCCACAGAAAGTGGATCAACGTGTGAACGAATATCTTTTTTCCGACAATTGTTCTTACTGACCTATTTTTACTCCAGGAATGGTATACTCTCAGACAACTATGTTACATCTGTATCAGAGTGCTGCATGTGTTGGGATAGGGGCCAATTTAATTTGGAGGTAAATAAAACTATTTATATGAAGTTCTATTTTTTAAGATTTTTATTTATTTATTTTAGAGAGAGAGTTAAAGAGAGCACAAGTGGAGGGAGGGAGAGGGACAAGCAGACTCTGTGCTGAGCACGGAGCCCGAAGTGGGGCTTGATCCCATGACACTGAGATCATGACCTGAGCCAAAATCAAGAATCAGATGCTCAACCGACTGAGCCACCCAGACACCCCATATGAGATGCTTAAACACACACACAGAAAAGTTTTTCTTTGCGATACTGATCTTTTTTTTTAAATTTCATACTTTGATAATATTATTCTTTCCATTTGCATGTATGGAAAACAGTTTAGATTAGTAAACTTTTTTTTCTGTTGCCAAAATCACTATAGAATTCTGTGTTAATAAAATCTTTAAAGCAGAAAATAATATCTAGTGTCTACCTACCTAAGTGACTATAGATGGAATAATATAAACAAGTAAACAAATGAAAGGTGTTACTCTAGAGCACAGTGAAATAAATATTAAGAAGTTCCCAGAAAGCATGTGACATACTGTGCACATGGAGATGAGTAAGGGGTATGTTGTTACATAGTTTACAACGTCCAAGCAAGCTACCATGTTCACAATAGTTATAGCTGAATGCTGAAACAAGCTAAAACATATTCCCCTTACAAATGTCGTGGATATATATGTATATTTTTTGTTGATATTGTTAGCCAAGGAAACACTTGGATAGGAACATAAATGTAGACTGTATGTTCCCCCTCCAAAAATGTTTGAATTTGGTCCATGTATATTTAACATTACAGGTGTTGGAATATTTTTACTCTGGTAGAAAAACAATAATTGAAAAGTGCATACAATTTTTTTTTCTGATATGTAAAGAGCTTAGAATTGTATTTGGCACAATGTAAATGTTAAAAATTAGTATCTATGATAGAAACTTCTTCAAAATACTATTTTATTAATTGATTTACTTATTTTTCTTATATTTAATATATGCATATTGAGTAATTACTGTGTGCAATCTATTTTTCTTTTTTCTTTTTTTTTTTAAGATTTTATTTATTTATTTGAGAGAGAGAGAAAGAGAGAGCACATGAGAGGGGGGAGGGTCAGAGGGAGAAGCAGACTCCCTGCCGAGCAGAGAGCCCGATGCGGGACTCGATCCAGGGACTCCAGGATCATGACCTGAGCCAAAGGCAGTCGCTTAACCAACTGAGCCACCGAGGCGCCCTCAATCTATTTTTCTAAGAAGAGGCAATACAGCTCTGATAGCCTACTGCCTGAAACATATATTTAACAAGACATTTGCAGACTGTGAATATGTACCTAATGGAGGAAGTGGGTGTTGTACTAGAATGTATAGAAGGGGCACCTAATATAATTTGAGGGCTTGGGAATTTATTCCTAGTATACATGATGTCTACCTTGATCATGAAATGTATATCATAATTTGCCAGGTGATGACTGAATGAATTTGGGGAGGACCAAATTTGATATGAAAAAAGTGGAAGCAAGAGAGCATAATTAGTTAAAGCAATTTAAAAAATGTTGTCATGGCCACTGAAAACAGACAATAATGTCAAGAAATGAGGTTGGAAGCACAGGAGGGACCATATATATTCTAAAGCCTAATATAGATGAAAATACACATTAGAACAACAGAATCTCAAGACTTAAGAATTATACATCTTTGAGAATTTTAGATAGTTATATCTAATTTTCATAGCATAGTCACACATTCAAAATATTTTATGTCAGTCTAATTAACTCCATTCAGATCACAAAATAGATTTTCCACACAAAATAATGCTCTCATGATAAATATGATAAGGTAGAGCAAAAGTTTTGCAGTTAACCTAAATTTATTTTTATTAAAAAAATCATCTTATAGCCATAACCTGTATTCTTTATTCATTAGCTAAGTATTCTTTTTATATAGTAACATTTTCACAGATTAGAAGTTAACTGTACATACTGAATTATGTTCTTTGCAGAAATGAGGTACACTTTTTTTTTCCTTTAAATGAGTCATAGTAAAGATATTTTCAGGTCATTTGTAGATGTGTGGTTTGCTTCTAGTTTGCAATTAGGATGACAAAGCTAAGGTTTTTATTTTAAATGTTTTAGTATTCATTTTAGGCTTTTATATTTTTTTACAATCTCCCAAATTTTCTTATTATAAATGGTGAACTGAACACATGTTTTAAGCCCACTTTTGCTAATTCTACCAAAATGATATATTAATTTTGCAAAGGCATTTATTGCAAGGAGATGATAGCATAAAAATAGAGCTAATCAGAAAAAAAAAAAGGTGAACCCAATGAGAGAGTGAGATTTACTGAAAATTTAGCTTTTTCCTCAGGAACTTTTAGTGGTTTCATTATTATAAGAGCCAATACCTCGAGAGGGGAGTGTTAAAATAGCCAGAAATGAATGGATTGCTGAAAATCTTTCAAAGAAGTTCTAGATTCTCTAGGTATCCTACCCTGCTCAGGGAAAAGACTGGATGTTTCTTTTCTGGAGAAGCTAAACACATGGGAGTTCTAGACTACACTCATAGGTATTGCAGTATTTTGTTTGGTTTTTGTCATTCAATTTTGTTTGAGAGGTTTTTTTTTTTTTTTTAAGGTTTTATTTATTTGACACAGAGAGAGAACACAAGCAGGGGGAGCCACAGGCAGAGCGAAAGGGAGAGGGAGAATCAGGTTCCCTGCTGAGCAAAGAGCCTGATGTGGGGCTCGATCCCAGATCCCAGGACCCTGGGATCATGACCTGAGCCGAAGGCAGATACTTAACCGACTGAGCCACCCAGGAGCCCCAAGAGATTTTTTTTAAGTGAGGGAGTCTGACTTGATCATTTTCTTTATGGTTTTTGAATCATTGTCATGTATAAAATATTATTTATCCATTTATCTATCAACATACACTTAGGTTATTTCTAAATCTTGCCTATTATAAGTAATGGTCAATGAACATGAGGGTACAGATACCTCTGAGAGGTAGCAATTTCATTTCCTTTGAACATATACCCAGAAATTGGATTCCGGGAGTATATGCTAGTCTATTTTTAACTTTTTGAGGAAACTCCTACTGTTTTCCATAGTGCCTGTTACCAATTTACATTTGCACCAACAGTGTACGAGAGTTTCATTTTTTCCATATCCTTGCCAGCACTTGTTATCTTTTGTCTTTTACAGAATAGCCATCCTAACAGACATGAGCTGATATCTCATTATAGTTTTATTTATTTATTTATTTATTTATTTATTTATTTATTTACTTAAAAAATTTATTTTTTTATTTGACAGATAAAGACACAGCGAGAGAGGGAACACAAGCAGGCGGGGTGGGAGAGGGAGAAGCAGGCTTCCTACTGAGGAGGGAGCTCAATGTGGGGCTCGATCCCAGGACCCTGGGACCCATGACCTGAGCCGAGGGCAGACGCTTAACGACTGAGCCACCCAGGCGCCCCCATCTCATTATGGTTTTAATTTTAATTTGTACTACCTTGATGGTTAGTGAAATTGAGCATCTTTTCATATACCTCTATGTTGGCCGTTTTATATGCCTTTTTTTTTTTTTGAAAAATGTATATTCAGGTCCTTTGTCCATTAAAATCAGCAGCTAATTTTTGTATTTGATTTCATATCCTGCAACCTTACTGAATTCATTATTCATCATTATTAGTTCTATATTTTTTGGTGGTGTCACTAGAGTTTTCTGTATACAAGATCATGTCATCTTTCCAAAAATATAATTTAACTTCTTCCTTTCTGATTTCAATGTCTTTTATGTATTTTTCTTGCCTAATTGCTCTAACTTGAACTTAACAGTATTATGTTGAATTGAAGTGATGAGAATGAGTACCCTGGTCTTGTTCCTGATCTTGGAGAAAAGCTCTCAGCTTTCCACCATTGAGTATGATATCAGCTGTGGGCTTGTCATATATGGTCTTTATTTATTGACATTAGTTTTTAAAAAGTATTTCATAGTTGCCACATAGATGGAGCCACTGGTGACCTGTCATAATATACTTAAAGAAAAGAAAGAAAAAAGAAAAGTCTCACAATAAGGCTCATCATCATGAGACTTCAGAGCACTGATGAAGATAAAATAGTAAAACTTCTGAAGAAAACACAACTCTAATATCCAAATTCCCCCAGAATTCTCTACAGTAACTCTAGAATCTAGAAGGAAATATTTAACTCAATTATATTATAATGGAGGAGGGTAAGGAAATAAATTGACATAGGTTTCTATATATCACTTGAATCAGTAAAGTGGGACCAGCAGAAAGTGCTTAATAATGTATCTATTTGTATAGATTTTTAGTGGTTGTTCTGGGTATTATTGGCTAGTAATTAAATTAGTAATTAAATTTTAAAAATTAAAGTTGAAAAAAGTTTAGGGAGTCCAAAAGAAGGTAGGTAAAAGAAAACAGAGAAACAAAAAAAATAGAACAAGTAGCAAAACAAAAGTAAAATGGCAGACTTAAGCTCTAAAGTATTAATAATTACATGAAGTGTAATTTTATTAAATACACCAATAGAAAAAGAGATTGGCAGAGTGAATTTAAATACATACGCCAACTGTCCATCCACAAAATGAACTACTTCAAATATAACAATATAATCTAATTGAAACTAAAATGATGATGGAAAAAAGTATAATGTGCAATCATAAATTTTAAAAAAGCTTGAGAGGTCTTCAAATAAAGTATCTTCAGAGCAAATAAATTTACCAGAGACATTAAGGGATATAATATGATGAAAGGAACAACCCTTCAAGAAGACATAGCTATTCTAAATATACACCAAGTATTCAAGCTGCAAAATATGAAACAATTTTCTGTATATTCAGCTGCTAGTTTTATGCTATTTAATATAGATAATTATGAATTTAAAATATAATTGTTGATTATGTCCTGAATATTCAAATATTTATATAATTTTCCTCATGCTTTCCTTATGTGATAGTGTTGTTATTTTATCCTGGGTACATGATTTTTTAAAAAAACTAAAAGGAAAACATCATTTTCAAAATCTCTAATGGTAAGCTGTCACCTGATTTACAGTAGTTGCAAAATTCCTGTACCGTTAGAAAGCCTTTTCAGTAAAGGTACCAACTTCAGAAAATGATGTGAAAGAAGTGCTTTTAAGAGCTAAAAGCAGTGGCTACGTGGAACAAAAGAATGAATGGTGAGGGTTCTTTATGATGTTCATATTGAAGTTCTATTCTTTTATAGTTCAACAGATCAAATATGATGAGCCACTTGTTACTAAATAAAAGGATATAGGGCTTTCACTTTCACAAAGCCAAAGAATCCAATTGGTCTTTCTTTTATAAGTACTTATGAGGGATTAAATATTTGGATTGGAAAAAAAAAAAAAGCAACATTCCAACTTCTGCCACCAGCTATGGGTTGTGGACTATTAATGCCTTACATAAAATAAAAGGCACCTAAAGGTGCTACCTTATTGTAACATCCCATTTTGTCACCAAAGACTGCAAGAGATGAAGTTCTCTTACACAAAATCTGAATAAAGACACCGAATTTTTTCTATTATCTCCTGATTTTGAATTTGTCAACTGAACAAGGCACACTACACTTTCCATTATTATCCCTGTGAGACTAAATTTCCTTAACTGTAATAATTTATTCTTTTGGGTTTAAGTTTTCAAATCTTAGAATCGGTAGTCTATATATTATCTTTTATAAAATATGTAGTACATATTACCAGATACTTTTGTAAAATATCAGTATTTTTGCCCTTTTTATCTACTCCCCTGTCCTGCATCCTCTCTGACCTCCTTGCTGATCCTTGAACACACCTTGTAACCCTGAGTTACAAGTAAATATCACTCTCTTTCCACTACTCTATTTATAATTGCAACTTGCTCCTCTTTCCAGTATTCCTGAATTCACTTTCTTTGCATTTTGTCCTTCAAGACACTTAGCATCTTCAACATAATATTTTATTTAGTATGCCCATTTTGCTAACTGCGTATTTCCCACTGATGAAGGTAAGTTACATGAAGGCAGGGGTGTTCATCTATCTTGTTTACAGATATAGGCTAAGTCCCCTCTAAGTTCCTAGCATATGATAGATAATCACAAAATACATTTGAATGAATGCTGTGGTAAAATATATTCGTTAGTATGTATTATAGGAAAATATTTCATTCATAGTCTCACTTCTTATTTTGCATAATCTGCATCTGTCATTGTCTTCTTCTGTAAAATAATAGTGTGTTAATGTCTTTCTTTTACTTGACTCAGTATTTTTTGTTGCTTATCTTCCCATAAACTCTGCAAAAGAACAAAAGACCAATATAGTTTTCTTAAATATAAATAATAATGTATGTGGCCAAGTCACTTAACAATCTCTATCACAACTTCAAGTGCTGTCTAAAATGATAGAGCTGTACTTTGCATTTTAAGATCATTTGCAGATCTAAGTTTTGAGAAGTCTGAGGGACTTTACGTTTATGTATACATTTATATGATACACAAGTATTGTAAATGTATTATACATAATTATAGTATATAAATATGTACCTATATTTATGATTTTGATTACCTATTAAAATATCTTCATAGGAGAACCATTTCATCCACAGCATTTGAGAAGAAATGTTTAAGTATGCTTCTATTCATAAACTCAGCATATATGTATTGAGGACCTACAAAGTATTAGGCATTAGACTAAGGTACAGAAGAACGCAAGACAAGCAAGATTGCTGTCCTCATGAAACTTCGTTTGGAGGCATTAAAATAAAAATATTTGGAAATAAATTAAAAATAAATGGAAATTTAATTAGAATCATATAAAATACAGATAATGTATAATCAACTATGTTATAAAAATCTTTTTTTTTTCAAAGTAGAAATGCCTGAAACTAATGTGTTTAAGGAGATATACTATTTTTTTTAAAGATTTTATTTATTTGAGAGAGAGAGAACAAGCGGTAAGGAAGGACAGAGGGGGAGAGAAAGAGAGAGAGGGAGAAGCAGACTCCCCGCTGAGCAGGGAGCCCGATGCGGGGCTCGATCCCAAGCACCCAGAGATCATAACCTGAGGTGAAGGCAGATGCTTAACAGACTGAGCCACCCAGGTGCCCCTAAGGAGATATACTATTAAGAGATGAATTTTTGAAGGATAATATAATGTGTATGCACATTTTATTAGAGTAAAATAACACAGTGTTTTTACTTCTTTACAGATAATCTAGTGGTTATTTATTCACTTTGAAATTTCTTTCTGAGGTTGCAATATTGTGCTGCCTGTTGTCCAATGCCTAAAAGCAATTGCTTCATATATTTTGTTCAGTTTCATATTTGATTATACATTGAGGGTTTTTGAAGTACCAATTATTCCATCATAGTCAGAAGAAGGGGTATCTACTTTTTCATAAAATAAAATTTTATGTGATATTGCCTTTGTAGAATAAAAGTGTACAATATTTGAAAAATATTTAGAAACTACTAAGTAGACATGAAGAAACCATGTTATTCTGAAAAAGTAAAGCCACATAAAGTACATATATGTTCATAGAAAGGTCATCTGGGAAAGGACAGATCTAGTCATTTGAGAATCTGTTGAAGTTATACAGACAAGCAATGATCAAGAGGTGAAAAAGGACAGTAGTTGTAGGAATGAAAAGTAATAGAATGTTCAATATTGTAATATGAAAATGTAATATAATTTGTCATTTCCAGCATATTTAAGCATTTGTAGTATGCAAAACTATGGTGATTCTGAAATACCTAGAGCAGAGACTATGTTGTCATAAGACTATTTAACATAGACTATGGTATTTTAAACCCAACTCATAACGGTGACAGTTCTAAAATCCCTTTGGGTTCCGAAATTGTTAAAAATGTTTCCTCCGTCCTCATGCTAGTCCATGAATTGCAATTTCTCTTTATAAGCTAATTAGAGAAGTAAGATTGACAAAGGACCAGAGGTCAAATCAATGCAGTAGAACACTATAATTTGTTTCACTGGAGTGTATGGGTGAGTTGTGATCAAGAGTGAGAAAATTATGGTTGAAACTATTTTCAGTAGCAAATTAACACCCAGAGGATTAGAACTTTAGATAAGACACTCTACTAAGGTAAGCAAGTTAGCAGGTCATTGAACAGTACATAATTAAGGTTATGGGCCACAGCTATTGACAAATGAAGATATTAGCCCATTAGTTTCTGAGAAATTACAGATCAGGGCTCATGACTTTGTTTTTCTCCAGATACTATCACAATACCCAATTCATAGTCGGAATGCAGTAGGTTGTTTCTTGCTATGGAATGAATCCCCTTCCTCTTCTAAAGAAAAACAAAAGGCCTGAGAGGGATGCAACTCACAGTGTAAGAAAAGGCTCACATTTTCCTAATAGCTCTTCTACTCACTGAATATTCAAGTAACAAGTACTAACTTGATTGGATTATATTTGGGATCATTCAAAACTTGTTCCATGACCATGTCATAGCCATTCTTAGTTAAAATTATCCTTTCAGATGATAAAGGTGCATGTTTGTTGGAGTGAAAAGGACTCTTCCCTGGAATAGCTATCAAGCCTGGAAGTACTAGATCAGTGAATTTGTGATCATGAGCCCATCCCTGCATCTTTTTCCTGTAAAGTAGGTCCCTTGCACTTATGCAAGTTTAAGTGTAATCTGATGCCAATATGTCACAAAAATCCTTGGATATACTAAGGCTGTGTAGGTAGTAAACATATACATATACCCAGATACATAGAGAACAAACCACTTGTCCTTGATCAGCAAGCTGCTGTTGGCTTCCTCAAGAGATGGTGCCATAGCCTACCATTGGTTTCTGTTCCTAGCAGGTTGAACACTGGGCTTAGCAGTGGCTAGACTAACATTGGTGGTATGAGAGTATGAATCAATGCTGTTGGACCCTGAAATTGCCTTCATGGCTGCCACTGTGGCCACTTCATTCATATGCCTGCTATGCCAGGCTGGCAGTTGCCAATTACAAAGACTTGCAAAAGCCCCTTTGCTGGGTCACTTTGGCTTCTTGGTGGATTGGTCCCTTTTCAGAGGTGGATGCATTCTAGTTGAACATGATATGTGACATATTTATATATAATTTGCCTATATACTGAACTTTTTTTCCCTCAGTATTGCAATATTTTATCCTTCCAGGATCCTGAACAGCTTCTCAGTCTTTCACTACTGCCTGTGAATCTATTTTTATTCTCTCCAGGGCCACTACTCTGTCCATGCAAAGTGGATGACCATGTTCACAGTCTGAAGTTATGCCCATTGGGAAGATTTACTTCTGTCACTATTTTTCAAGGCTAACCATTATAGTAGTATAATGCAATTGCTGTTGATTTTGACTTGCACCCTCATACCCAAACAAACCATCAATAAACCAAATTAAGGATTTCTTATTCTCTTTTTTTTTAAAGATTTATTTATTTATTTTTAGAGAGAGACAGAGAAAGTGCACCAACACACAGGTGAGGGAGGGGCAGAGGGAGAGGGAGAGAATCTCAAACAGATGCCCTGCGAAGCTTGGAGCCTGATGCAGAACTTAATCTCAGGATCCTGAGATCATGACCTGAGATCATGATCTGAGCTGAAATCAAGAGTCAGACACTTAACCAACTGAGCCACCCAGGCACCCCTCTTATCCTCTTTTATCTAGTCATAAGAGATCCCCATAGACAAGAGGCCAAGAAAGGATACTGGTGCAACAATGATGGGTACCATGGGCATCTGGGCTTCCTACACATGTGTCTGACTTGTGTAGTCTATCGCTAATTGTAATGTATTCCAGATATACCACTTCACTCGAGTATCAATGAGTCATTTCAGTGATGTTTATGGACTATGCAGGTAGTCCATATCCTTTCTGACTAAATTATGACCGAGTTGGTAGATAACACTGGAATAAAACTGTAACAAAATGTTTTATGTAATACACGTGAATGTGAACTAGTTTTAATTACCTCTTCTTAGAGGGATAGAAAAGAACACATTTTCCAGATCAGCCACACATTCTATGACTGACGCTATATTAAATTTTAGCAAAGGTATTTGATATTTGGGCTACAATTAGGTTGAACTTGGCGGTAGTATAGTCATCATCCAGCACCCATCTTATTTCTGTAGGAGTTAGAACTGGTGAATCAAAGGAGATATGATGAGAACCACTCTTCAGCTTCTTCTAAATTATTGAGGGTAGCATTAGTATTTTCTAAGCCACCTGGGATGCAATATACAATTTTTGAATTACTTTCTTGTGCAGGGAAGAGTAGTTTCTGAAGACTTCCCCTAAAATTTCCTACCAAGGTAATTCTTCCTCAGTGGACTAAAGAAACATAGTGGTAAAATCGCAACCAGACAACCAGTGTAAGATCTGTAACCAGCCCTTGGCCAGGATCTATTTCTTACCTCCTTCTCCACATCTATGCCACATATACTCCATTTCTAATAGGGAAGGGGCACAATGACATGATAATGCTTTAGGTCTCCAGGTGTTAGTGTCAACACAGATCCTATTTCTAACATCTCTCAGCATGTCTTGCAGTCTACTACCCAGTCCACAGTTACCAGAGGAAATGACCGTCTCTTTAGTGAAGGAATAGTATATCCATTTTGTGTATACTAAGTATGGTTTTGCATGGTCTTTTCTCCTGGGTATCTCACTATCTCTTCCGGCAATGATTTCTAAGTCTGATAACTGGTTTAGCTCTAGAATCTTGGCAAGAGGTCATGACTCTTAAATGGACCAAATGTTTTCAGTCCCCTGATCTTTCATCCTTGATTTCCTCTGTTGGCACAAATTGAATAGTAATTTGTTGGCTGCCCACCTGTTTTCCCTGGGGAGCTTGTGTTCCGTATCCATATGGGTGTGAACTGTATTCATTACCCTTTTCATATTACATCCTCTTGGCTACCACTCAAATCTTGCCAGTCATCATTATGGTTGGTTGTAACCACTTCTCTTCTGGTGGTGAAACACTTTTGCCTGGCCTCTCTTGTCTTGTTATTAGTGAGACAAGTTCTTTTCTTTTCTTTCCTTTTCTTTTCCCTTTCCCTTCCTTTTTTTCCTTCTCTTCCCCACCTCCCCTCCCCGCTTTGGTCTTCCTTTGGAACATTATGATTTTGTGAGCCTTGTGACTGCTTGTAATATAGCCTATCTAGCATGTCTCTTCCTTCACTATCTATGAGGCAATTCTGGCATTTTATCTTTATTCAATGTGGACCATCAATTTTCCGTGGTTTAGGGGCATTATACGAATTAGTTTGACCAACTTCTGGGATCCTTTCCAGGAATTTATATCCTGTAATTTGGGTTAACACTCCCAAGTCCAGTTTTATATTCCAACTCTCTTGATCAGCATCTTCAGAATCTAGTTTCATGCTTAAAGCTATAAGTGAAAGTTGTGTCTTGTACTTCCTTTGCAGTATAGTCCATTTCTCCTTTATGAGGACCAATACATCCCCAGATGGGATATGCAATGAATTAACCCTGTTTACATCTATTGGTCAAGGCATGAAATGGCAGCGGATCCTAAGGTGAACTGTGGTGGTTTTCTACTGTGTCAATTTACCTAAGAAGAAATCTTCTCTTATGATATATATATATATATATATATATATATATATATATATATATATTTAAAAATGTTTCTTTACTGGAGCAAGATTCCTGACCAGTATAGAATGATGTATTTATTAAGCAGAAACCTGTGCAGAAACTACTACATATTATCCATCTGGACAGGTTTTGGTTACACTGCACCTATTGATGGAATAGTCCCACTGAATCAAAAAATACGGAGTTAGGGTAACAAAATTTGACAATATGTTATATAAGTCAAATTTGAAAAGACATATTAAGTATATCTGCTCTGAGAGAAAAGCATCGAATTCTCTGTTTACACATTTTGTAGTTTTATTGTAACAAAGCACCTGGTACACTTCTAATGTTTAAAACTAAGCATTATCTTTCCTATCCAGTGAACCATAAAGAAAATTAAAAATAAATAGGAAAAAAATTACAATAGAGTATGCCTATTCCAAATAAGATCCTACAGGTTCTGCTGATTCTTCCATTGAGTGGTAAGGTTCAAGTCATCATTAGGAGAGAATTTTATTTCAAAAGTGTCATCTTAAACTGCAAGGATGTCTGTTAAACATCACAACTGAACATGCCAAAGGAAAAACCATGTTGTCAAATGCCCACTAACTCACCCAAACATCTCAAACACACCCTTTTCTGACCTTCTATAACCCCAGTTTTTAACGTTTTTTTCTTTCTTTTTTTAATCAAGAGAAAGTAGACAAATACATGTTGGTAAGTGCTAACTGTCCATTTTCACATAGAGAGGCAGTGTAATCTCTGAGCCTAATACACAGAGGAAAGAGCAAAACAGAATTCTATGCACTACTACACAAGAGTCTAGTACCCTCCAGGTTCCAGCAGAAATAAGGAAGCAGAGGGTTTTCTTTTTTCCCAGAGCAGAGTGGTGTCAATTCCATAGTTTTTATTAAAGACTGGAAGGAACAAAAATGAATTTGGAACAGAAAAGGGTAGAGATTCTTTTCCCACTATATTCTGCTCAAGGTATAGCCCACCCCCAAATAAGTTAAGAACCATGGTAAAAAGGACATTCTTTCCTCAAAAACCTCAAAAACAGGGTCACAAAGTACAAGAAGAAAGCAAGAAAGAAGGAAAGAAAGACAAAAACAAAACAAAACAAAACAGGGCGCCTGGGTGGCTCAGTTGGTTAAGCGACTGCCTTCGGCTCAGGTCATGATCCTGGAGTCCCTGGGTAGATTCCCTCATCGGGCTCCCTGCTCGGCAGGGAGTCTGCTTTTCCCTCTGACTCTCCTCCCTCTCATGCTCTCTGTCTCTCATTCTCTCTGTCTCAAATAAATAAATAAAATCTTTAAAAAAAAAAACCAAAACAAAACAAAACAAAAAAACCCTGCAACTTGTTCCCAGAGATTGGAGAAAATTTTAAAAAGTAAGGTTGGAATCCCATCAGTGTTCATTAGTCATCTCCTTCATCATCCTCTCTCCCCTCCCCCATCATCATCTTCATCACCATCATCTTCATCCCCTTCTCATCAGTATCTTCCAATCCTTTTTCTTCTTCATCATTTTCTTCTCCTTTCTCTTATTAATCATCCATGTCAGAAACTGTACTGTAATGGATTTGGCCAAATATCATCTTTGATGACCTCTCCTAACTCATTTGCACCTGCATCAAAATGGTCAGTAAATCAGGTTAAGAAATGCTCTGGTTCCTCATGCTGTCTCTTCCTGCCAGGAAGAGACAAGTTCAAAAGACTTGAACATTTCGGTCAAATCCTTTCCAAATTTACATTTGATTTCAGTGGATTTTGAAGATGGATTACTATCATTCATATGAAATTCTTTGTAGAGAACTTTGTTTTGGAAGTGAGGGTTTTTGTGAAAACAAAAAATTGGTTCTGTAACCTGATTTAATATCTTCAAATTCTGTGACTTCAACTCTTGTCAAATTGTGCTTCTTCATCCTCCTCCCCAAGCAGGCAGACAGACACTTGTGGATGGTTGACAAATGTGATTCCACCGAAATTTGGGATTATCTTGCTCAATTCGGCCTCTTCTGAAAAAATGGTTGGCAGAGTTTGCTAGATTTCTGTTCTACTTTCAAAATCTCCTCACTGGCTTGTTCATTAAGTCTATTTCATTTGCACTTAATCCCATGCTTCTCGCTGTTCTTTTTCTGAGGTCTCGATTCCACCGTGGTTGGTGTTGAGCTCCCTTTAAGGGAGCTGGTGCTGACAAGGTGCTGCTCCTGCAGGGGGTTGAGAGGAGTGCAGCAGGGAGGGGATGAGAAAGGACGGTAAAGAAGACGCCAGCGGTTTCCGCTCAGCCACGCATGCGTGCGTGCTTGGCCCCGCCTCCTCTACTGCGCACGCGGCCCTCTCTTCCAGACACGCACGCTCACCGACTGGACTGGCGCAGCGTGCTGTCAGCCTGGTTTCCTCCTTCAGAGGCTTGGTGGCGGCAAGGATGTGGCAGGCAGGCGTTTAGCTCTTCTTACTCCTCGTGCTCTAGCTCTCTTTTCCCTCTCCTGGGAGCCACCTCCTCCTCACATCAGCAGCAGCAAGGCTTATGGTATCTTAAAGCAGGTATTCTTTTTCTTAATTTTGAAAAATTAAGTGATAGTTTGTCTTTATCGGAGTAAGAAAAGAGGTCCACCCTCTGAACAAATTTTAAAAAGGGTACAATACTGAATTGTTAATTATAGGCATAACATTGTACAGTAGATCTCTAGAACTTATTTATCTTGAATAACTGAAACTCTATATATACCCTTTGAACAGAACTCTCCATATCATTCATTCCAACCCTTAGAAACCACCATTTATTTGTTTCTCAGTTTGTCCATTTTAATACTTCATATAGGTGAGATCATCCCTGATTTGCCCTCCTTTGACTGGCTTATTTCACTTAACCAAACGGCCTATAGGTTCATGCATGTTATTGCAAATAGCAGAATTTCATTCTTGTTTAAGGCTGAATAATATTATTTTGCATGTAAATGCCACATTTTCTTTATCCATCAATCTTTCAGTGGTGTCATAAGTTCAAAAACAGCAGAAGTAAAACCAGTGAATCACCAAATTAGCAATTTGTCAAAGTTTATTGCACACACACCAAAAAGATAGTTTGTGAACTGGAGGCACTGAAGCCAAAACATAGAAGAAAACTCAGGGATATATTGTTATAAAGCGGCTTATGTAGTGAGAAGGCATTAAATGTTTACCCTTTACAGAGATTGGTTATTTTAATTTTCCTAAATGATAGGTAATTGGTCAGTAGTTATTTCATACTAACCTTGGGAGACAGTGTAAGTATAGTTTATGATTTCCAGAGGCATAAATAAGAAATGACCTGGGTCAAGCTAGTTTTGCAAAATAAGTTTAATTATACTTTGCATGCTAAACTGGTTTTATCTGCTTAGAGTTTTCAATGCTGGTATGCGTTTGTTTTGATTTTAACAGTGGAAATTTAGGTTGCTTCCATAGCTTGGCTATTGTAAATAATACTGCAATAACCATGGAAATGCAGATCTTAATTTCAGTTCTTTTGGATACATGGCCTACTTCTGTAGGATTGCTAGAGCTAATGATAGTTCTATTTTTAATCTTTTATTCAGGAAGCATCATACTGTTTCCCACAGTGGCTTCACCATTTTATAGTCCACCAACAGTATTTAGAGTTACAGTTTCTCCACATCCTCACCAACGCTTGTTATTTTTTATTTTTTATTTATTTTTAAGATTTTATTTATTTGACAGAGAAAGACTGCAAGAGAGGGAACACAAGCAGGGGGAATGGGAGAGGGAGAAGCAGGCTTCCCGCGGAGCAGGGACCCCGTTGTGGGCCTTGATCCCAGGACCCTGGGACCATGACCTGAGCCAAAGGCCAGACGCTTAATGACTGAGCCAACCAGGCGCCCCTTTTATTTTTATTTTTGATAATAGCCATCCTGACAGTTGTGAAGTGACATCTCATTATGATGTTGATTGCCATTTCTCTGATGATTAATAATATTGAGCTTCTTTTTACATGCTTATTGGCTTTTTGCATATTTTTTGCAGAGAAATGTCTATTAAGCTTCTTTGTTCATTTTTTAATTAAGCTATTTGGCTTATTTTTGTTTGTTGTTTTGGGGTCTCTTCTGGTTTTTTATTTTGTTTTGTTTTTTGCTATTTAGTTGAACATCTTTATGTATTTTGAACATTAACCCCATATCAGATATATGATTTGGAAATATTTTCTTCTATTCCATATGTTGTCCTTTCATTGTGCTTATGGTTTTCTTTTTGGGGTAGAAGCTTTTTGCTTTGCTATAATCTCATTTGTCTATTTTTGCTTCTAATGTCTGTTCTTTAGGAGTCATATCCAAGAAATCATTGCCAACAAGACCAATGCCATAAAACTTTTGCCTATGTTTTCTTTTAGTCTTTAATCCATTTTGGGTTGGTTTTTGTATATGGTATAAGACACCAATTTCATTCTTTTGCATATGGATATCCAGTTTTCCCAGCACCATTTGTTCAAGAAACTATCCTTATGGGTTCTTGGCACTCTTGGCAAAGAAGAGTTGACAATATTTGTTTCTGGGTTTGTTTCTGAACCAATCGATGAACTTGGAGTATTCTCCCACTTATTGTGTCTTCTTTAATTTCTTTCAGCAATATTTTATAATTTTCAAGTATAAATAAATCTTTTATATTCTTAATTATATATATATATATATATTAAAGATTTTATTTATTTATTTGAGAGAGCGAGAATGAGAGAGAGAGAGAGTACATGAGATGGGGGAGGTGTAGAGGGAGAAGCAGGCTCCTCGCCGAGCAGGGAGCCCGATGCGAGACTCGATCCAGGGACTCCAGGATCATGACCTGAGCCGAAGGCAGTCGCTCAACCAACTGAGCCACCCAGGCACCCAATTCTTAATTATATTTACATTAAAGTATCTTATTCTTTTTGATGCTGTTGTAGATGGGATTTTTCTCTTAATTCTTAAAAATTTTTTTAAGTTTTGAATTTTAAGAGAGTTGGTTTTACTGTATAGAAATGTAACTGATTTTTGTATGTTGATATTGTATCCTGCAACTTTACTGAATTCATTTATTGAGTCTAACACTTTTTTTTTTAGTGGAGTCTTTAGGGTTTTCTATATACAAAATCATGTCATCTGCAGAGAGATATAATTTTACTTCTTTCCAAATTAGGTATCATTTATTTCTTTCTCTTGCTGAATTTCTGTCGCTAGGATTTATAGTACTGTGTGATATGGAATTAGTGAGAAGAGGTATCTTTACCTTGTTCTTGATTTTAGAGGAAAAGCTTTCAGTATTTCAACACTGAGTATGTTAGCTGTGAAATTTTACATATGGCCTTTATTATTTTGTTTTAATTTTATTCTCTTCCTAGTTTGTTGAGAGATTTTATATAAAAGTGTGTTGAATTTTGTCAAATAATGTTTTTGCATCTGTTGAGATGATCATATGCTTTTTATCCTTCATTCTGTTAATGTAGTGTATTAAATTTATTAATTTGCATATGTTGAACCATCCTCGCATCCCATAGATGAATCCTATTGGTCATGGTGTATGATCCTTATAAAGTGTTGGTGAATTCAGTTTGCTAACATTTTGTTGAAGATTTTTGCATCTATGCTTATTAGGGATGTTGGCCTTTGTTTTTCTTTTGCTTGCTTGCTTGCTTTTCTTTTCTTTTTTTTTTTGTAGTGTCTTTGTCTGGATTTGGTATCAAGATAAATCTGTCATCACAAAGTAAGTTTGATAGTGTTCCTTCCTCTTCAGTTTTTGGCCAAGTTTGTGAAGGATTGGCATTAATTCTTCATTTAAGTGTTTAGTGGAATACAGCAATGAGGCTTTTCTTTGTTGGGATGTTTAATTATTGATTCAATCTCCTTACTCATTATTCATCTGTACAGGCTTTTTATTTTTTCACAATTCAGTCTTGGTAGGTTGTAATTTTCTAGGAATTTATCCATTTCCACTAAGTTATCCAATTTGTTGGTATACAGTTGTCCAAAGCAGTCTTTTGTGATTCTTTTTTATATCTGTGGCATCAGTTGTAATGTCTTTTCTTTTATTTCCAATATCATTTGAGTTTTCACCCTTTTTTCTCAGTTTGGCCGAAAGTTTGTCCAGTTTTTAAAAAAAAAATTGACTTTGTAAGCTTGATTTTTCTCTATTTTTCTGTTCTCTGTTTTGTTTATGTCTGCTCTAATATTTATTATTTCCTTCCTTCTGTTAACTTTTGGCTTAGTTTGTTGTTGTTCTTCTTATTCCCTGAGGTGTAAAATTAGATTGTTTATTTGAGATTTTTTTTTAATGTGGACATTTATTGCTATAAAATTCCTTCTTAGTATTGCTTTTACTGTATCCCATACATTTTGATATGTAATGCTTTGTTTTCATTTGTCTTAGGATATTTTCTAATTTCCCTTATGATTTCTTCTTTGAACCATTGGTTGTTCAAGAGTGTGTGGTTTAATTTTCACATATTTTGAATTTTCAAGTTTTTCTTCTGTTGATTTCTAGCCTCATTTGATGGTTGGGAAAAGATTCTTGCTGTGATTTCCATCTTCATAAATTTGTTAAAACTTTGTATTTAACCTAACATGTGATCTATACTGAAGAATGTTCTATGTGCAGTTGGAAAGAATGTATATGCCCCTGCCACTGGGTAGAAGGTTCTGAGTATGTCTGTTAGGTCCATTTGATCTGTAATGTTGTTCAAGTCCACTATGTCCTTACTGACTTTCTGTCTGCATGTTCTATGCATTGTTGAAAGTGTATTGAAGTCTCCTACTATTACTTTATGGCTGTCTCTTTTTCTTTTCATTTTTGGTAATGTCTGCTTTTTTATATTTAGATGCTTTGATGTTGGGTGAGTATATATTTATAATTGATTCATATCCTGGTGAATTGATCTTTTTATCATTATATAATGTTCTTTGTCTCTTGCGGCAGTTTTTGTCTTAAAGTAATTTTTTTCTGATAGAAGTATAGCCACTGTTGCTCTCATTTGTTTACAGTATTGATGGAATTATTTAGAAGTGTTGAATTTAGCATATTTCTACCCTTGGGTTCTGGAAAATGTCAAGCTAAGGAAGAAATCACTAGGAAAAAGACATACTAAGTAGACTGAGACAATGTGATAAATGAAGGATCAGAGAAATACCAAATTGAGTGGAATAGGCAAAGTAATCATGATGGAAGAGATCACAAGAAAATACAAGAAAAAATACTACTTTATAGTTGAAAGGATAAAACAGCTCAGTGGGGAAATACATTAAAACTCTATTATCATTTTGATTAAAAAGCTATCTATTTATCTTTTCTTTGGCTATTTACCCTGACATTTAATTTAGCATAAGTTTAAAAAAGTAATGCCAATATGGAAACTGACAGCTACTTTTTTTTTTTAAAAGATTTTATTTATTTATTTGAGACAGAATGAGAGAGAGAGAGCACATGAGAGGGGGGAGAGTCAGAGGGAGAAGCAGGCTCCCCGCCGAGCAGAGAGCCCGATGCGGGACTCGATCCAGGGACTCCAGGATCATGACCTGAGCCGAAAGCAGTCGCTTAACCAACTGAGCCACCCAGGCGCCCTGACAGCTACTTTTTTGCCTATGTTGTCAGAATCCAAAAAGTTCTGTTGTGAAATAATCATGTAGTACCCCTTTGGAGAATTCTGTCTTCATATGGCTTATTTATGTTTGTGCATGCTTTGAGTTACAAATGTTCAACACACACACATGCACTGAATAAATGCATTATCATAGAACAGCAAAACTATTCTTACAGATAGAATTGACTTCTTGTTTTTACTGGCTTCAAATGGGCACTACACAAACTTTTATAATAGCCCCTTTGATAATTTAGTAAACTTACTTATTTGAATACATTTATGTACCCAACTACCATTAAAGTATGCTATATTTTTCTGGACGGAAAGACCTAAGTGCCATCATTATTGTTTTTTTTTGAAATGTCATTATACTGCTAAATCAATGAGTGCTTATTAAATGAATGAAAAGAAAGAATGAATGAAATTTTAGATGTGACAAAAGTTTTGCCTTATGTAATTTTCTTAAACTTTTTTATAATGCATGATTATTTTAATTGGGTTTCACATTGGAATGAAAATAATTTAGTCTAGGCAAGAAAAACAAAAAAATACGGTCCAAAGTAGAAGGAAATTAATAATCATTTCACAGCTATAACATCAATCGGGTTATCAGACTGTGGTAACACAGCATTTTCCTCAGGTATTTTCCAAAATATGTACGCTTTTTAAATTTGCTTTTCTTTTTTTTTTTTTTAAGATTTTATTTATTTGACAGAGAGAGACACAGCAAGAGAGGGAACACAAGCGGGGAGTGGGAGAGGGAGAAGCAGCCTTCTCGCAGAGCAGGGAGCCGATGGGGGGCTCGATCCCAGGACCCTGGGATCATGACCCGAGCTGAAGGCAGACGCTTAACGACTGAGCCACCCAGGCGCCCCTAATTTGCTTTTCTACTATCTCTTTTTCCCATATACTAACCTAGAGCAACATATTCTTGTTGGCTGAATTGATATTTATATTCTTGAATAATTTAGGAGACAAAAAGGTAGACTATATGACATTTTAAGCTACTTCTATATCATATTTCCAAGAATGAAAGAGAAAAACAAATTATGGAGGTGGTAAAGAGAAAATTTCCCGAATATTTTTGGATTTTCATGTAGACTTATATTTTTAGAAAAGAGAAATGATTTTTTATGTTGAAATAAACAGCAATACTATTATAATATTTAATATAGACCAGATGTTTATTTTGTTGGTTTTATTAAAATTTGATTACTCATGGATATTATCACTGGCTAATTTGGCTTTCTTTTCTATGAAAAAAAATTTAAACGAACTGCAAAGTTTCCACAGAGCTTTTGCAAATTGCCGAAAGTCAGCTTCTCTCTAGAGACCTTGTCTTTCACAGCACATGAACTCAAAGTGCAAATATCTAATACGCTAAGCTCTCTACAGCTGTGCAGCCTCAGCAGTGCTTGATACAGGGTAATTTGTTAGAGAAATGAAGGAATGCACACATGCACTGAATAAATGCATTATCATAGAACAGCAAAACTATTATTACAGATAGAATTGACTTCTTGAGTCAATCATTTGAGTTTTTTGAGTTTTCACCCTTTTTTCTCAGTTTGGCCAAAAGTTTGTCCAGTTTTAAAAAAAAATTGACTTTGTTAGCTTGATTTTTCTCTATTTTTCTGCTCTCTGTTTTGTTTATGTCTGCTCTAATCTTTATTATTTCCTTCCTTCTGTTAACTTTTGGCTTAGTTTGTTGTTGTTCTTCTTATTCCCTGAGGTGTAAAATTAGATTGTTTATTTGAGATTTTTTTTTAATGTGGACATTTATTGCTATAAAATTCCTTCTTAGTATTGCTTTTACTGTATCCCATACATTTTGATATGTAATGCTTTGTTTTCATTTGTCTTAGGATATTTTCTAATTTCCCTTATGATTTCTTCTTTGAACCATTGGTTGTTCAAGAGTGTGTGGTTTAATTTTCACATATTTTGAATTTTCAAGTTTTTCTTCTGTTGATTTCTAGCCTCATTTGATGGTTGGGAAAAGATTCTTGCTGTGATTTCCATCTTCATAAATTTGTTAAAACTTTGTATTTAACCTAACATGTGATCTATACTGAAGAATGTATACTAGAATTTAGAGAACTGGGATGGGATATCATTTGGCCTAGGACACATCATTCAGTTCACTAATATTTTTGTTTTTTTAAATAGGAGATGGTCTTTAAACTCCTTTTTTTAAATATAGATTTTATTTATTTACTTGAGAGAGACAGAGAGCATGAGAGAGGAAGCAGGAGCTGGGGTAGGGGGATGGGAAGGACAGAGGGAGAGGGAGAAGCAGGCTCCCCTCTGAGCAGAGAGCAAGGAGGTCCTGGGATGGATCCTAGGACTCAGGGATTATGACCTGAGCCAAAGGCTGACCCTTAACCGACTGAGCCACCCAGGTGCCCCTCACTCAAATATTTTTAAAAACACATTCAACAATAAAGGTAATGAAGGATATAGAGTTTTATAATTACAAATGACTAATAACATAAAATGTCCCTAGTGAATAGTATTTTTACATTGAAGATGCTTTCTATCTGAATGATTTTAGGGTTTATATATGAAATATTACAATCTTGATTATTTAGTTGCAATTCAATTTTTAAAAAAATATAATTTAAATTTATTCTATATATGTTTGCTGGCCATTTGAAAAAAAATATGTGCAGAATACAAAATTAGGAAAACAAGTAATGATGTGTATCATTTTAAGTTTATTGAGTTAATGGTCAAGTTACTCTGATTTAGTTTAAGTAGTACATAAAAGTGGGAAGAAGGCATGGACAATAAATGGTGGTAAACTTTGGTCAATTTCAGCTCTTAGTTTAGTGGTAGCCACCCGTACCCCATCCTCCAGCCCTGTGGCAGGCAGCTGTGCGTTTGTTCTTGGAGGAGCTTTTCACAGATTGTAAAAGCCAGGGTAGGCAATAAGGACCCTATTCTCTAAATATTGGGGATCAGTGTTCTGCTTGCTGATATGACACTTAGGATCTCAGAGGTGTAGACAAATAGGCAGGGGGGCAATTTTTACTGCATCTCCCCTTATTCTTACAAGCCCCTCACCCTCCAACTAAGTTAACACCTAGGGGATTTAAACAATCAGCACCTTTTTTCTCCTTCTTTTTTCTCTTCTTTCCCTTTTGGGAGCCAGACATTGAAGACTAGGACATTCAAAAGCAACTGCATATACAGGAGAAATTAGAAAGTCAGCAGGCAAGTCCAGGGAAAGGTGCTATCTCTGAAAAGATGCCTTAGGCTGATCCTCAGCCTACATTAATAAAATCAGAAGAAACAAAACCTAGGAAACCCTGGGGGAGGGAGATAATCTGATTTCCTGATTTACCATATTAATTGAATCAAATGTCTAGTCTTCAGTTAAAAGAAATCATAAGGCATATAAAGAAACAGGTTAGTATGTACCATTCAAAGGAAAAAAATCAACAGAAATTGTATATGAGAAAAACTTGATGGCAAAACTTCTAGACAGACTGTAAAACAACTGTCTTAAAGATGCCTAAAGATAAGGGAAGAGCTGGAGAATGTCAAGAAAATAATGTATGATAAAAATAGAAATATCAATAAAGAGAAAACCTAAAAAGACATGAAAAAGAAATTCTGGATCGGGAAAGTACAATAACTGAAATGAAAAATTCACTAGAGGGATTCATGGGCTCAGGTAAGCAGGTAGAAAGAATCAGGAACACAAAGATGGAACAATTGAAATTATTGATTCTGAGGAATAGAAAAATGAAAAAAGTGAACAGAATTCATCAAATGGATCAACATTTTTTAGTAGGAGACTTAAAGGGGAATAGAAAGAGAAGAAAGAGTAGAGAGAATATTTGAAGAAACAGTAGCAGATCATTTTCCATATTTGATGAAATATATGAATGTAAACATCTAAAAAGCTCTACAAACTTCCAAGTATGATGAACTCAAAGATACCCACACCAAGACACATTATAATCAAAATGTCAAAGGCCATAGACAAAGAGGCTATCTTGAAAGCATCAAGAAAGAAGTGATTCATCCCATACAAGGGATCCTCAATAAGATTAACAGATTCTCATCAGAAATTTTGGAGGGCCAAAGATAGTGGGCTGATTTTAAAAGAAAATAAAAACTGTCAACCAAGAATCCTATATCCAAAAAGTTGTTCTTCAAAAGTGCGGAAGAAATTAATAGTTTCCAGGTAAACAAAAGCAGAGGGAGTCCATTACTACCAGATGTGCTCTACAGAAATATTAAATGGAGGCTTGCAGGTTTAAGTGAAAGGGCATTAGGTGGTAAATCAAAGTGATATGAAGATATATAGATTGCAGTAAAAGTAAATACATGGGTAATTATAAACTCGTATTGTAACTTTGGTTTATAATTCCACATTTTGTTTTCTACATAGGAGACTAATGCTTTTGAAAATTATTATTAGCTTGTGTTATAAGACACAGGATGTATGAAGATATAATTTTGTGACAACTGAAGTAGGTGGGGCAGAGCTACAAAAGGAACAGAGCTTTTGCATGTTATTGAGATTATATAAATTAAAATTAGAATGTTACAACTTTAGGATGTTAAATGTAATTCCCATTGTAACACAAACACACAAAGCTATAGAGTATACACAAAAGGAAATGAGAAGGGAACTATAAAAAAACTAAACAGAAGAAAGTAATTCAAAAAGTGAGGGACCAAAAAAACTGTCAGACAAATAGAAAACAAATAGCAAAATGAGAGGAGTAAGCCCTTCCTTATCTGTAATTACTGTAAGTGGTTTAAGCTCCAATCAAAATACAGATTGGCAGAATATATTTAAAAAACAACAATAACCATGATTCAACTATATGTTATCTATAGGAGACTGACTTTAGAACCAAAAATACAAATGATTTGAAAGTGAATGGATGGAAAAAGATATTAATGCGAGAGCAGGAGTGGCTATATTAATATCATACAAAGAGACTTTATATTAAGAAAGTTCATAAGAGACAAAAAAGGACATTCTGTGTTAATAAAATGATCAGTGCATCAAGAAGACATTATAAATATTTATGTGCCTAATAATAGACCATCAGAATATATGAAGCAAAAATGGATAGAAATGAAGGAGAAAATAGACAAAAATATCAGTAATAATATTTAGAAACTTCAATACCCCACTATCAGTGAATGGAACAACCAGTTAAAAGATAAGTAAGGTCATAGAGGATTTGATGAACAGCACAATAAAACTACTAGGTCTGACTGACATATGCAGGACACTGCATAAACAGCAGCAATAATACAAATTCTTCTCAAATACATATGGGATGTTTTATAGGATATAACATATTTTGCCCATAAATTAAGTCTCAGTAGATCTAAAAAGATAGATATCATACAAAGTATCATCTCGACCATAACAGGATGAAGTTAGAAGTCAGTAACAGATGAAAAACTGGAAAATACACAAATTTAAGGAAATTAAACAACATACTCTTAAAAAATCAAGTGGTCCAAGAAAAAATCATGAGGGAAATTAAAAAATAAATAGAAATAAATGAAAATGAGAACACAGCATCCCAAAACTTACAGGACATAGACAAAGCAATGCCAAAGAGGAAATTTATAGCTATAAAAGCTCACATTAAAAAAGAAGACGGGGGGGGGGCGCCTGGGTGGCTCAGTTGGTTAAGCAACTACCTTTGGCTCAGGTCATGAATCCGGGGTCCTGGGATCGAGTCCCACATCGGGCTCCCAGCTCAGCGGGGAGCCTGCTTCTCCCTCTGACCCTCTCCCCTCTCATGCTGTTTCTTTCTCTCTCTCAAATAAATAAAATCTTAAAAAAATAAAAAAATAAAAATAAAAAAGAAGACGGGGGCGCCTGGGTGGCTCAGTAGTTAAGCGTCTGCCTTCGGCTCAGGTCATGATCCCAGGGTCCTGGGATAGAGCCCCGCATCGGACTCTCTGCTCGGCGGGAAGCCTGCTTCACCCTCTTCCATTCCCCCCTGCTTGTGTTCCCTCTCTCGCTGTCTCTCTCTCTGTCAAAATAAATAAAATCTTTAAAAAAAAAAAAAGACAGGTTTTTAAATCAACAACCTATCTTTATAACTTGTGGAACTAAAGGAAGAGGAACAAACTAAACACAAAGCTAGAAAAAAGGAAGAAATAATAAAAATTAGAGCAGACTAAAATGGGAAAAACAACTGAGAAAATCAACAAAACCAAAAATTTAGCTCTTAAAAAATATCAACAAAATTGACAAATCTTTACTTAGATTGACTAAGGAAAAAACACTTAAATTGCTAAAATCAGAAATGAAAGTGGAGACATTACTACCAATTCTACAGAAATTTTAAAAAAAAAGATTTTAAGAGATTATTCTCAATAATTGCGTGGCAAAAATTTGGATGACCTTGATGAAATGGACAAATTTCTGTAAATACAAAACCAGCCAAGAAAAGCCTAAGGGCTCACACTCTCTTATTTTAAAGCTATGGTAATCAAAACTATGTGGTATTGGGCCCAGAATTAACCCTTGTATATGGCCAAATAATTTTTGACAAGGGTACCAAGACAATTCAATGGAAAAAGGACAGTATCTTCTACCAATGATGCTGGGGAAAACTGGACATCCACATGTAGGAGAAACAAGTTGGATCCTTACTTAAAGCCACATACAAAAATTAAAATGGATCCAAAGCCCTATACGTAAGACCTAAAATTACAAAACTCTTAGAAGAAAACATAGGGGGAAAGTTTCACAGCATTGGGTTTAACAATGATTTCTTAGATCTGACACCAGAGGCAAAGGCAGTAAAAGAAAAAATAGACAAATTGGACTTAATGAAAATTTAAAACAGATACTATCAAAAAAGTAAAAGGTAACCTACATAATGGGAAAGAATATTTGCAAATCATGTATCTGATTTTACTGTCCAGAATATATAGAAACTCCTAAACTTCAACAACAAAAAATCAAACACCTGCATTAAAAAATGGACAAAGTACTTGACTATAAATTTCTCCAAAGAAGATATGCAAATACACAGTGAGCACATGAAAAGATGCTCAATGTCACTAATTATTAGGGAACTGATAATGAAGACTGTAATGAGATACCACTTCACACCCATTAGAATCACTTCTATGAAAAACAGAAAATAAAAATTGGCAAAGATTTGGAGAAGTTGGAACTCTTGTGCACTGTTGATGAGAATCTAAAATGATATAGCTGCTGTACAAAACATTATGGCAGCTCCTCAAAAAATTAAAAATAGATTTACCAAATGATTAAGTGATCTCACTCCTGGGTATATACTAAAAAAATTAGAAGCAGGGTGTCAGAAATATCTGCACTTTCATGTTTATAGCAGGCTTATTAACTGTAGTTGAAGTGTGGAAGCAAGTCTGTAGTAAACAAATAGATAAGCAAACTGTTGTATGCATACAGTGGAATATTATTCAAGCTTTAGAAGAAGGAAATTCTGCCATGCTACAGCATGGAGGGACCTTGAGGACATTATGCTAAGTGAAATAAGCCAGTCATAAGAAGACAGATACTGTATGCATCTACTTAATGAAGTACTTAGGGTAATCAAAATCATAGAGACAGAAAGTAGAATGATGGTTGCCAGAGGCGGAGGAGAAGGGGCAATGGGGTGTCATGTTTAATGGGTACGGATTTTCATTTTTTTGAGTTGAAAATAGTTTTGGAGATGGATGGTGGTAATGGTTATACTACAGTATGAATCTACCTAATACCACTGAATTACACCCGTAAAAATGCTTCAGATGATATATTTTATGTTTTTGTATTTTGCCACAGTTTTTTAAAATTGAGAAAAAGATAATTGGGGAAATTTGAATAGGAATGGTTATTAGGTGAAATCCACAAATTAATCATTTTGTTAGAAGTTTTATGATATTTTGGTTATTTAGAAATACTATGTTTTAGAGATGAATTCTGAAGTATTTGGGAGTGAAATGTCTTGGTATCTTTAATGTACTTCAGCAACAGCAATAAAATAAAAGAATTGTGACATGATGTCAGCAGCTGACATCTAAGTGATGCGTACAGGTATTTATTTTACTGTGTTCTCTCTTTTTTGTTATGTTTAAACATTTCCATAATAAAATTTTTTAAATATTCCATTGATTGTATAGCTCATACAATCTATGACATATATATATATATATAATTCATAGAAACAACATATTCAGAAATAAGAAATGAGAGAAGCAAATACTGTTTATCACTCAAAGACAATTCTTGCTAACATGTTAGCATATATTTTTACAATTTTTCTAGCTTATTTTATTTGATTATGAACAATTCAACAATTTTTCTGTGATAAGCTCTTTGTAAATATCATTAAAATGTTTCATTAAACTTCCTTGTAAATATTTTCTGGTATATGGATAGAGAAATTTCCTCGAGTGGAATTGTTAGCTTAAAGGGTATGCATATGTGTAATCGTAATTGATGCTGCCAGTTATATTCCTAAGAATGCTATAACACTACATGTATCAGTTCTTGAATTTTAAGGATGCAAATATTATCTATTCTGGCTATTCAGACACATGGCTTGCACTGAAAGCATTTCCATATAAGTAAGACACTAGTGTTGCTGTCTGTAACAGATGCTGTTGTTGTACTGCCCAGATGCCATTTACCAAGCCAGGACACTAATTTCCTAGCAGTAACAACTTTTGGCTGTTAGTAGCTCACATCTGCACCCTTCTTTGGAAGATGGTATTGGGCTGATAAAAACTATATTACTCAGAGATGCTTAAGAGATTAGACTCCAGCAACTTCAATGGGTCATGGCCTCCACGGTCAGTGACCAATCCAAAGGATTATAGCAGTGCCAACCACTGATTTTAGATACAATGGCTTTGTGTCATAATTCACTAGTAGAATTCTCCCTGGGATTGTGGCGAGGCTGGATATCTCCTGTGGGTAAACTTTTCCTGTCGAGGGACAAATGGTAAATATTTTAGGCTCTTCAAGCTCTGTGGCCTCAAGCTACAGTTATTATAACAATGTGATACTTGCATAAAAACAATATACAGGCCAGTGGAATAGAATAGAGATCCCAGAAATAAAGTCATGCCCATATGGTCAATTGATCTTCAATAAAGTTGCCAGATATACAATGGGGAAAGGATAGTTTCATCAAATGATACTGGGAAAACTGGATATCCACATGCAACAGAATGAGGTTGGGTCCTTATCTGACCCCATACACAAAAAAACACCTAAATGGATTAAAGACTTAGATATAAGACCTGCAATTGAAACTCCTAGAGGAAAACATAGGAGCATAGGCAAAAGTTTTGTGATACTGATCTTGACAAAGATATTTTGGATAAAACACCAAAATCAAAGATAACAAAAGCAAAAATTGACAGTGGGACTACATCAAAGTAAAAAGCTTCTGCACAGAAAAGGAAACAACCTGTGGAAGGGCAACCTATGGAATGGGAGAAAAATCTTTCAAACCATGTATCTAATAAAGGGGTTAATTGTCCAAAACATATAGAGAAGTCGTTCAACTCAATAGCAAAAAAGCAAATAACCTGATTAAAACATGGGCAAAGGGCTTGAATAGACATTTTTTTCCAAAGAAAACATATGAATAGCTAGCAGGTATATGAAAAGAAAAAAAGAAAAAAGCTCAACATTACTAATTGTCAGGGAAATGCAAATCAAAACCACAATGAGATATCATCTTACACCTAATAGGATGGATATTATCAAAACAACAAAAATAATAAGTATTAGTGAGGATGTGAAGAAATTGGAACCCTGTGTACTATTGATAAGAATGTAAAATGGTGTAGCTGCTATGGAAAACCGTGTGGAAATTCCTGAAAAAATTAAAAATAGAACTACCATGTGATCTAGTAATTCCGTTGGGGAGTATATATATCCAAAGGAATTAAAACCAGAATCTGGAAGATATATCTGCACTTCTGTGTTCACTGAAGCATTTTTCACGACAGCCAAGATATGAAACAACTTAAATATCTGTCAGACTAATAAATACAGAAATTGTCACACACACACACACACACAGTGGAATAATATTTAGCTTTGAAAAATATGAAAATCGTACCATTTTCGATAACACAGATGAACCTGTAGGATGTTATTCCACATAAAATAATCCAGTTATAAAAGGACAATTACTGTATGATTCGGCTCAGATGAGGTATCTAAAACAGTGAAACTCAGGGGCGCCTGGGTGGCTCAGTCATTAAGCGTCTGCCTTCGGCTCAGGTCATGATCCCAGGGTCCTGGGATCGAGCCCCGCATCAGGTTCCCTCCTCAGCGGAAAGCCTGTTTCTCCCTCTCACACTCCCCCTGCTTGTGTTCCCTCTCTCGCTGTGTCTCTCTCTGCCAAATAAATAAAATCTTAAAAAAATAAAAAAATAAAAAAAAATAGTCAAACTCAGAAACAGAGAGTAGAGTGATGCCTGGGAGGAGACAAAAATGAGAAGTTACTGTACAAAGTGGGTAGAAAGTTTCAGGTAATCAAGATAAGTAAGATTTAGAGATGTGTGTACAACATTTTGTCTATATATTTTATTGTGTACTTAAAATTGTGTTGATAGGATATATTTCCTATTAAGCGTTCTTGCCACAATAAAAAAAAAGAACTTATGTTCCAAAAATATTATTTATAGATTCTGAAATTTCAATTTCATATAATTTCCACATGCCAGGAAATATTATTTTTCTTTCACATTTTTCAGCCATTTAAAAAATTTAAAACTACTCTTAAGATGTACAGCATGTTGATTTGACACATTTATATAATGCAATATGATTACCACATTAATATTAGCTAGCACCTCTATCATGATTACTATTTCTTTTTTTGGGGGGGTACGAACATTTAAGATCTACTATATTAGCAAATTTGAAGTTTATAATACTGTGTTATTGACTGTTATCACTATGCTGTGCATCAGATGTCCAGAACTTAATTAACTACTAGTTGCAAGTGTACATGCCTTTATTAATAGCACATGCATAGTTTTTCTGTTTGAAAAATGGCATTTACAATTGTGATAAAAATGAAATGGTGTTTTTATAAGATTTTATTTTAACTAAAGAAAAAATAGTATTTCTCCATATTTGTGTATGTATGTATATACAGGCTTGTTCACATGAATATATTAATATGTATATAACATACATATTTTTCAGTAGTGATAAAGAGACAATAGTTTTTTTAAGATTATTTATTTATTTGAGAGAGCAGAGCGAGCAAGAGAGAACATGAGTGGGGGAGAGGGGCAAAGGGAGAGGAAGAAGCAGGCTCCCCACTGAACAAGGAGACCAATAGGGGACTCAATCCCAGGACCCTGGAGTCATGACCTGAGCCGAAGGCAGATGCTTAACCCCCTGAGCCACCCAGGGGCCCCAAAGAGACAGCAGTTTTAACAGGAGTGGAGTTTTTTTTCTACATTTGATTTATAAATCTCTTATTTTCCAATCTAAATAATCATTTTTATATGTGAATAGTAACATGTTTAAATAAGGAAAAATTATCTGTTTGGTTGCTCTGGATTTATATCTTAAAATATATGTATTTTTTCCTATTATATTGAGACAAGTAATGAGATGACAGTTACTATTCACAAAAAGGAGACTGAGGTCTGTGATGACATCACTGCCTCTTCCATGAATTTTTGATGTAGTATGAGAATGTACATGCAGATCAGTTCGGTGAAATGCTGTTCCATATATCTTAAATATCCTATATGCATATATCGTATTTTTGCGAGACTAGTTTAGTTCAGCAAATCACTTTTCCTTTAAAAAATGTTGAACATAGCTGCTAAAATACATTAATATTCTTTACTAGTTGTAAAATTTTGGCAGCAAATAGCAGTTCATTGGACCAACAGTGGTTCACTCACTCAAGATATTCCATTATTTCTCATTACAAAATACCTGGAGAAAGGGAGCTTGTTGTTTCATGTTTACAAGAGGGCTCCTGCAGCCCCAGTCATACCACACATTCCATCTTAAAGGGAGGTATAGGCAAAAAATGTCTTTTTCTTTTTATATAGGACTAGTCTCCTTTTTTGTGTGTTTTTATCTTGAATGAACTCTGTTCCAGAATTTTTCTATAGAATTATTCTTAGGACTCATCCAACTTGGTCACATACATCTTAATCACTTGTGATTAAAATATATCAAAAGATAATGGATTAGTAAAATGAGTTCAGACTAATAATGCCCCTTTATCACTTAGCAGAAGAGGTTAATGTGTTATTTTAACTATTAAATTGAAAATGGAAGGGATAGAGTAAAATTGAGAGAGGCATTTTATAGTTAATAAATTATGAATCCAGACACTTGATCATTCTTCCCACCTACATCCCCCCAGACTTTAATCCTACTGTCAGATAAATACAAATAGTTAGACATCTAAAACTTTCAGAAATATTTCTATTTAACATCACAGTCTATTAGGATAAATGATTTTGATGTCATTTTATTTTTACATGGCTATGTATTGAATGGTTAAAAACAGAGGTAAGCCGATTGACAAATGTCTTCCAACTTAAACATTAATGAAAATTGGAGAATAAAGCATGATCCTATATAATACACGAATAAATAAAGCTCAACAATGGCTTTTTGAGACAGACATTAGTTCATTAAAATATTCTTTTATAAGATAATATCCATGCCAAGGCACATATCAGGGATTAGCTTTAGTTAAAGCAATTTCCCAAAGACTTATTTGCTCTTCTTCACAATATTTTATATTTTAATAGAGGCACATAGCAGAGAGAGACTGAGTCCGAGAAATTTCAGTAACTTAAAGTCACAAACTAATGGGTAGAGCTAATGTTAAAATCTAGGTGTGATTCATCCATTCTTTCCTGAGTTTGAATTAGAATCTTTTATTTTTATAAGTACATTAACAATTAAAGTTTTTCATTTTGTTATTAATTCTAAGGAAAAATAACTCGTAAGTATCTGTTTTATCTTTTTAATCACCATTTCCCCCCCCTAACATCTGCTCAAAATCTTCAGAAAATGCTTGGTGTTTTAAAACAGTGGTTTCCAAATAATGTTTCTAGGGCTAGCAGCATCAGTATTGCCTATAAATGTATTAGGAACACAGATTCATAGCCCCCACCTTCACATACACAACCTGAATTATCTGGGGCTGAGTCAAGAAATTCTTTTAACAGGTTCTCCATATGATTCTTAAGCATTGTAAAGTCTGAGAACCACCATTTTAGTGTATATGTTTTTAAGTAAATTTTATACTGAATCCACAATGTTTTTTAAGCTAATTTAAATTTTGGTTCTTTAAAGAAAATTTACAAGTATTAGCTTGGATTTGTTCTTCAGCAAATAGTGAAATTCATTTTCTATCATGATACAATTAAAAACTGTTTATTTTCTGTTCGTAGTTTAGAGAATGGAATAAAAGAATGCCAAGAAATTCAATTAACTTGAGAACTATTGCTAGATGTTCAGTAATCTTCCTATATTGTGAAGAATTAGAAGAAATTTACTATTTATGCAATTATACAGATATGTGTGTTCATATTAAGACATAATATGCACTACTTGATATATATATATATTCCCTAATTAAATATAAAAGTAATGATTGGGGGCGCCTGGGTGGCTCAGTTGGTTAAGCGTCTGCCTTCGGCTCAGGTCATGATCCCAGGGTCCTGGGATTGAGCCCTGTGTTGGGCTCTCTGCTCGGCTAGGAGCCTGCTTTTCCCTCTCCTCCCTGCTCATGCTCTATCTTCTGTCGCTATCTCTGTCTCTCTCAAATAAATAAAATCTTTATTATTTTTATTATTTTTTAAGATTTTATTTATTTGAGAGAGAGAGAATGAGAGAGAGCATGAGAGGGGAGAGAGTTAGAGGGAGTGGCAGACTCCCCGCTGAGCAGGGAGCCCGATGTGGGACTTGATTCCGGGACTCTGGGATCATGACCGGAGCAGAAGGCAGTCACTTAACCAACTGAGCCACCCGGGCACCCCTAAACAAAATCTTTTAAAAAAATGTAATCATTGGCTTTTGTGGAATTCTGTTTTTGCAAATGGTTATGCTTTGAGTACAATGTATTTAAGATTAACACTTTATTTACCTTTGACAGCCTTTGGGTCTGATTAGATAAATATTTGTTTTGCTGTTTCTTACATGATTAAAAATGTCAAGATATGCAAATTAATGTTCTTTTACATGCCTGCTAGCAAAAGTTATATGTGTTGTAATGAATATAATGTTTTTGATTACTGCTTTAACATCCTTACTCATAACTGGTCTGTTCATATTTAGTTTCTTCATGATTCAGTCTTGGTAGATTGTATGTTTCTAAGAATTTATCCACTTCTTCTAGGCAGTCTAATTTGTTGACATGTAATTTTTAGTATTTGTTGATGGTTTCTTCCACTGTGCAAAAGCTTTTTAGTTTTATGTACTCCCATTTACTTATTTTAGCTTGTACCCTTGCCTTTGGCATCAAATCCAAAAATATATCACTTTGACCAATGTCAAGGAGTTTATCACCTATATATTCTTAGAGGAGTTTATGATTTCAGGTCTTACATTGAAATCTTTAATTTATTTTGAATTAATTTTTTTACATGGTGTATTATAATGGTCCAGTTTCTTTCTTTTGCATGTCGCTGTCTAGATTTCCCAACACCGTTTATTGAAGAGATTTTCCTTTCTCAATTGTGTATTTTTGCCTCCTTTGTCATAGATTAATTGACCATATATGTGCAGGTTTATTTCTGGGCTCTCTATTCTGTTTTATTGATCTATGTATCTGTTTTTATGCCAGTATCATACGGTTTTGGTTGCTATAGCTTTGTAATATAGTTTGAAATCAGAGAGTATTATACCCCTGGCTTTGTTCTTCTTAAGATTGCTTTAGCTATTCGGGGTCTTTTGTGGTTCCAGACAAATTTTAGAATTATTGATTCTAGCTCTGTGAAAAATACCATTGGGATTTTGATAGAGATTGCATTAAATCTAGATTTAATTTACTAGATCACAAAGTAGATTACTTTAGTAATATGTACATTCTAACAATATTAATTATTCCATTCCATGAGCATGGAATAGTTTCCATTTATTTGTGTCTTCTTCAGTTTCTTTCATCAGTGTCTTAGAGTTTTCAGAGTACATGTCTTTCACCTGCTTGATTAAATTCATTCCTAGGTATTTTATAACTTTTTTGGATGCAACTATAAATGGATTATTTGCTTGATCTCTCTATCTGATAGTTTATTAGTGTATAGAAATGTAACATTTTTTGTATTAATTTTGTATCCTACAACTTTACAGAATTCACTTATTCTGACAGTTTTTTTGCTGGAGTCTTTAGGGTTTCTATATGTAGTATCATTGGCTAATAGTGACAGTTTTATTTTTTCCCAATTTGGGTGCCTTTTATTTCTTTTTCTTGCCCAATTGCTCTGGCGAGAATTTTCAATTCTGTGTTGAATAAAACTGGATATGGGCATACTTGTCTTATTCCTTTTTTCTTTTCTTTTTTCCTTTTTTTTTTTACAAGGAGATGGGAGAGGGGGTATGGGAGAAGGAGAGAGAGAATCTTAAGTAGGCTCCACAACCAATGTGGAGCCTGACCTCGGGGCTCAATCTCATAACCCTGAGATCATGACCTGAGCCAAAATCAGGAGTCAGATGCATAACTGACTGAGACATCCGGGCACCCCTACTTTTCTTATTCCTGGTCTTAGAGGAGAAGCTTTCAGGTTTTGACAGTTGAGTATATTAGCTGTGGGTTTGTCATATATGGCCTTTATGATGTTGAAGTATGTTCCCTGTATACCGACTTTGTTGAGCATTTTTAATCGTAAATGGATGTTAAATTTTGTTGAGTGCTTTTTTTCAGTAGCAAGTTGTGTAATCTCTGTATTGGTAGTTTTTCCAGTTTTCTTATTATAAATTATTTCTAGTTTCATACCATTGTTATTGGAAAGATGCTTGATACAGTTTCATTATTCTTGAATTTATTGAGACTTGTTTTGTGGCCTAACATATGATTTGCTTTGGAGAATGTTTCATGTGCCCCAGAGAAGAACGTGTATTCTGCTGATTTTGGATGAAATGTTTTGTATATATCTATTAAGCTCATCTGGTCTAATTTGTCATTTAAGGCTGATGTTTCCCTATTGATTTTCTGTCTGGATGATCCATTTATTAATGTTACTGGGGTATTAGAATCCCATACTAGTATTGTATTCCTGTGAATTTCTCCCTTTAGAGCTGTTGATATTCTATTTATATGTTTTGGTGCTCTTGTGTTAGGTGCATATGTATTTATAAATATTATATCTTCTTGCTGTGTTGACTCCTTTATCATCATGTAGTGCCCCCTTGTCTTTTATTACAGTCTTTGTCTTAAAATCTATTTTGACTAATAAGAGTATAGTTACACACCACCTTTCTTTTTGTTTCCATTTTCATGGAATATCTTTTTCCATCCCTTTACTTTCAGTTTGTGTGGATCTTCTGAAGTGAGTCTCATTTAGGCAGCATGTAGATATGTCTTGTTTTTTTTTTTTTTTTATCATTCAGCCACTCTATGTCCTTTGATTGGAGAATTTAGTCTGTTTACATTCACAGTAATTACTGATAAGTGTATATTTATTGTCATTTAAAAATGTTTTTTGGCTGTTTTTGTAGTTCATCTCTGTTTCTTCTTCTCTTTCTCTTTTCTTGATTACTCTCTTCAGTGTTATATTTAGATTCTTTCTTCATTTTCTTTTCTGTATTTACTATAAGTTTTTGCTTCAGGGCTATCATTAGATTAACAGGTATCTTCCTATATATATAACAGTCTATTTTAAGTTGGTAGCAACTTAAATTAGGACACATTCCAAAACTCTACATTTTTATTCCTTCCTTCATATTTTATGTTTTGATGTCACTTTTTACATCTTTTATTTTAGTGTTTTCCTTAATAAATGTTGTAGTTTTAATGTTACTATTTTTGTCTTTTTACCTTACTAGTAGTTCTGGAATCATTAATCTACCATCTGTACTATACATTTACCCTTTTCATGAGATTTTTAATATTAGTAAATAGTAATAGCTATTAGTGCCATTTCTTTTCAGCTTAAAGAGGTCTTTTTAATATTTTTTTGTAAGTCCAGCTTAGTAATGATGAACTCCTTTAGCTTTTGCTTGTCTGGAAAAATTTTAATCTCTTCCTCAAATCTGAAATGATAACCTTGCCTGGTAGAATATTCTTGATTGGAAGTTTTTTCTTTCAGCATTTGAGTATGTTGTCACCCCTTTTGGCTTGTAAAATTTCTGTTGAGAAATCTGCTGATAGCTTTATGGGATTTCCTGTGTACATAAAACTGTGTTTTTCTCTTACTGCTTTTAAGATTCTTTTTTATCTTTAACTTTTGACATTTTAATTATAATGTGTCTTGCTATGGCTATCTTTGGGTTTATGTTATTTGGGATTCCTAGACCTGGCTGTCTGTTTCCTTTTCCAGTTTAGGGAAGTTTTCAGTCATTTTTTCAAATATAGTTTCTTTCCATTTCTCTCTGTTCTCCTTCTGGGACCCCAATGATGTGAATGTTATTTGGCTTAATCCTGTCCCAGAGGCGCCTTAACATTATCTTCATTTTTTAAAATTCTTTTTTTTTTTTTTTTTGCTTCTATATCTTTGTGAGTTCCATTACTTTATCTTCCTGCTTGCTGATCTTGCTGCTCTTCTACTTCATCCAGTCCACTTTTGAACAACTAGTATGTTTTTCAATTCAGTTATTATATTCTTGAACTCTTTGACTTCTGTTTGGTAGTTTCTTATGTTTTCTTTCTCTTTGTGAAGTTCTCACTGTTTTCATCCATTCTTCTACTGAGTTCATTGAGTATCTTTATGACCATTACTTTGAATTCTTCAACCTCCGTATCATTGAGGTCTTTTTGTGAGGTTTTGTCTTGTTCTTCTATTTGGAACATATTTGTTTCCTCGGTTTGGTTGACTCTGTCTTTGTTTCTATGGATTAGGTGAAACAGCTATGTCTCTCAGTTTTGAAGGAAGAGCCTTGTGTAGGTAATATTCCTTCTCTTTCAACCTTGCATTAGCTCTTGGTTGCCTCTCAAACCTTTATGATTATCTAAACTGCCTGATTTATTCTTGATATGATCCTGTTGTTGAGGATGTACCAAGATCTTTCTGTGATCTAAGGGGAGGAATCTCATTTAACACATAGTTTCAGGATGATTGGAAGCTAGACCGTAAGGCAACAACTTTTAAAGTATGAAAATATATATACTCCTATGGATCCCTGCTGGCCACCAGACCAGGAGATCTGTAGGTGTCCCGTAGGCAACAATTTGAACAATTGAGGCTCCAGATGAGTATATAAACTTCTTTCTGGGAAGTCTCATTGAAACGTAGTTAGCCCAGGGAGGTACACAAGGATGGTGTCTCCTTGCCTATGTTCTCCAGGAGTGCCCCCTTAACTTCTAGATGTATGTGAAACCTGAAGTCTGTCCCTCAGGATGAATCTTCAAGCTACGTAAATAGGCCTTTTTCACAGGAAAACTGGGGTTGTGTTTCATTCTGCTCTCTGTACAATACCCTATGGGTGGTGGCCAACCAAGAACTGTCTTCCAAATTGTTGCAGGTCTATGGAGCTCAGATACACCAGCACTCATGGTCATGAGGGCCAAATAATCAAATGTTGTCCCCTGTGCATTCTTGCTCATTTTAGCTAAGCAGCTGGAGAGCATAGGGGACAGGGTACGCTCCCCAATTTCAGAAAGGCATTGGGGAAAATGTCCTGATTGTGTACATTGGTGGGGTTCAGCATTGCAGCTAGAGAGTGCTTTGTTTTTTGCATGCATGGGCTTTAAGCTTTAGAGGATTGAGGGTAAGTGTCATAACCATCCACTTGCTCCCAGACTTTGGCTAGAGAGCAGGAGAGTTCTGCAACTATTTGGGCTCACCTACTGCAGTCAGAAAGTGGGGGAGTGCTGCAAATGCCCATATTCTCCTGCCTTGGCAAATACTGCCACTTCTCACACTTGCCCATCTCAGCAAAGCAACAAGAGGGTGCCATACCCAAGCTTGCTCACCTTTGTTAGCAGGCCAGGTGGAGAGTACAACAATGGTATCCACCAGCAGCTCTGTTTCCAAGGGGTGTCTCAGCTGTCTCTCATCCCTCTAGCCAGTGTACCTAGATCAGCAAATGAATCTCCCTCAAATATAGTCTTGGTGCTTTTCAAACTGCTGTTTTATTCACTGTGTTTTAGGGCAAGTGTGACTGCACACAATCCTTCCAAAGGGAGAACCTGTTTCCTCTAGCACTTTGGGACTTCTGGATGTCAATCTCATTGGTTTTCTAAGCAGACATTCTGGTTTCTGGTCTCTCTGGTGCAGATTCCAGAAGGTGGGGTGCCCATTGTGGAGCACCAACCTCTCTTTATTCTGGATAGAGTACCTGGCTAGTGAGATCCCTCCCCACTGTGTCTTGCCATGCTGGGGGTAGGGTTTTTTGTTTGTTTGTTTGTTTTGGTGAGACTGTGTCTCTGCGTGTCCTACCCATATCAGTGTGATTCTTTTGTCATTTGTTGTGGAGGAGCTGTTCATCTGGTTTTCATATCTTTTTCAGATGGAAATTATTTATATCTAGCTGTAGACTTGGTATGTCCATGGGAGGAGGTGAGTTCAGGAATCTTTCTTTACCTCCATCTTGGACCCCTCTCTTTAATGAATTACTGGTTTTCTATTGTAGTATGTTTTGATTTATTTATCTTTTGGGTGTCTACAGTGGATTTTTGCTCTGTAGTTACCATGAGGCTTACATAAAACGGTTTATAGGCATAACAGTAACAGACTACTTTAAGTTGTTAACAACTTAGCTTGCACACAAAACCTCTATCTTTTATCTCCCCCAAGCCATTTTATTTTTTCGATATCATAATTTACCTTTTTCTGAATTATTTATAATTAACAAATTATTATAATCTAATAGTTATTATTAATATTTTTATCCTTTAATCCTTGTACTAGAGTTAGGTTTGTTTTTTTGTTGTTGTTGTTGTTTTTTTTTTAAAGATTTTATTTATTTATTTGAGAGAGAGAAAATGAGAGACAGAGAACCCGAGAGGGAAGAGGGTCAGAGGGAGAAGCAGACCCCCTGCCGAGCAGGGAGCCCGATGTGGGACTCGATCCCAGGACTCCAGGATCATGACCTGAGCCAAAGGCAGTCGCTTAACCAACTGAGCCACCCAGGCGCCCCTAGAGTTAGGTTTTTAGCATACCACCAAATTGACATATTAGCAGATTCTCAGTTTCACTGTATACTTAGTTTTACCACTGTGTTTTATATTTTCCTATGTTTTTATGTTACCAGTTAGCCCTTTTATTTTAGTTTGGTGAACCCCTTTCATCATTTCTTGTAAGGTGTGTCTAGTGAATGAACTCCCTCAACTTTTATTTGAAAGTCTTACATCTCCTTCACTTCTGAAAGACAGCTTTGGTGGGTAAAATGTTCTTGGATGGCTGTTACTTTCTTTCCATACTTTATATCATCCTACCTCTCCTGGCTTCCAAGGTGTCTGCTAAGAAAGTCAGTAATAGTCTTATGGGGATTCCCTTGTATGTGAGTTTTTTCTCTTGCTATTTTAAAATTCTCCTCGTCTTTGATTTTAGACAGTTTTATTATAATGTAACTTGAAGAAAAATTTTTGGTATTAAAATTTTGGGGTGGATCTATGGGCTTCACGAATGTACATATCTATAAGTCTCCCAGATTTGGGAAGTTCTCAGCCATAATATCTTTAAGTTTTCTGTCCCTTTCTTTTTCTCTCCTTCTTAAGGGACTTCAATAATGCATAGATTGTTTCTTTTTATGATATTCCATAATTTACGTAGGCTTTCTTCATTCTTTTATATTGTTTTTCCTTGTTTTTCTCTGATTGGATCATTTCAAATATGTCTTCTACTTCATGGATTATTTTTTCTGTTTAAATCTTCTTTGATGCTCTCTATTTGTATTTTACATTTTATTCATAGATCTCCATAGCTCTAGAATTTCTGTTTATTATTTTCATCTAAACTTCTCAAGTTTGTTCATATGTTGTTTTATTGATCAATGAAATGTCTTTCTGTGTTTTCTTGTTGCTTCCTGAGCTTCCTGAAAAGAACTGTTTTGGTGTCTTTGTCAGGCAAATTGCAGATCTCTCATTTTTTGGTGTTGGTTACTAGAAGATAGTCTTTTTCTTTTTCTTTCATTCTTCCTTTCTTTTCTTTTCTTCTTTTTTTTGGTGGTGTCATGTTTCCATGATTTTTTGACCATGTTTTTTGACCCTTGAATAGTCGTGTTCACATTGAAGAAGTAGTTGCCTGCTCTAGTCTTTACTGACTGGCTTCAGGAGATATACCTTCCATCAGCCCTGTCAGAGATTGTGAAGCATTCTCAGACCTTTCCTATGGATGTGCCTGCTCCACACTTCTTAGTCCTTCTTGTAGGGGAATTTTTAAGAGTGTGTGTCTGCAAAGCCAGATTGGTTGCTGACAGTCTCTCGTTTGTTTTTCCCAGTCCTGTAGATTTGAGTTGGCTTTCTATGTGTGCTCACTGACTCTCTGCAAAGGCCTACTCTGAATGCTGTTGAAGATATGCCCATTGAGCTGACCATGGGGTGGGGGCATGTGGGGGCAAAGCATGTAGAGTACTGGGGTGCCTGTGGACCCAGATTAGGGGGCAGATTTGGCCTACCTAGTAGCCTATGTTAGTGATGGACATGGATGAGTAGAAGGGGATAGGAAATGTTTTTAATAAAGAATAAATGTTGAGCAAATACATAGTTAAGGAAACAAAACACTAAAGTTTTAGGTGTAAAGGACCTTAAGCAAGGAGGTGGTATCCTGACACAAATTGATATCTCTGTCCCAGAATATTTCCCTTTGTCAAATTAGGAATATAACTACTTCCTTAGTGAAGAAGATTCAGAAACTAATTTATATAAAAAGTTCTATTAAAACATATATAGAAAATTTATAATTTTAATCATAATAAACATCTGTGTTTCATTTTCATGCTTTTTCATAATACATATATATGCTATGATAAACATATTTCCAAAGTATATTGCTGTATTATGGTTTATGTAATGTATATTAAATTGAATTTAAAGTTAATTAATTTGTAAATGTGTGTTAGTGATAGTTTAATACCTGAAATTTATTTTTATTAAATATCATTTTAAATTAATAATTAAGTGCCATATAATTGTTGGTTCCAACACAATTGACCAAAATTTTTGCAGTTTTGCTGTTAAAGAAAAAAGGATCAATAATCAATGTATATCACAGTCAAATTCTTAAGTCGTAAGTTGCTGTTTAAGGGTACTAAGATGTGAAGGCTGACTGGTTAATTAATAAGAACTCCAGCAACTATGCAAAAAAATAAAGAAAATATTTATTTGTATTGAACAGTAATAGGAAAATAATACCAGAGTTACATTTTAGTCCCTCTGGAACATTTTAAATGTATAAAGAAACTTTGAAATTCCACTTAAAAGTTACTAAAATTTACATGCTTATTACTTGTATACTATTTCATTTTTCAAATTGTTAACCTTCCTTTCAAAAGCTACAAATAATTTTCCTAACACAGAAAACTTGATTTAAGTAGCTTTTGCAGATATTGCAGCTCTTCTGTGAGAAATAACCAAATAGATTCCCAAATTCAAGAATCCCTAAAATTCAGAAGTCCTCATTTTTGGCATTACACCTTAATTGCTGATTCATTTACTGCACTATTTTATGCTGGGTAGCTACTCTGAAGTTTGTGCCAACTCAGTTGTTATCCATCTTAGTAATAAGTTCTGCAAAATCATTTCCTTATTGAGAGTAAATTGTCCTATTCAGAAGTGTCAGTCATGAACATAAAATTTTAAATATACTTAAAAATAAAGTAGAACTACCAAAGATAGGTAATGAATATTGTACACTGGTAATAATCAATCAACTTATATTAAACCTGCAATTCTTTGTAAAACATGCATGATCATTACAGATGATGGTAGGATATTAAAATATATAAACAATTACTGGGTTTAGATTCTAAGAAAGAGCTCATTAAATATTCTGGTTTTTAGAGTTAAAACCCTTTAAGATAATAGTTTTTAAATGCAGTTTACTTTTAGCTGAGCTCAAAAAAGATAATATGTATATTAGCGTCTCTTTTCTAAAAACTACTTTAAAATGATACTCTTCTCTACCTCCTATTAAGTTGTTAATATATTTAATTGGTATTAGAAGTACAGTTCAATTTACTGTCTGATAACATCTTGATACTTTCTAAGAGGCTATTACTATTGGACTTCCATTTCTTAAGTTATCTTTATTTCCTTTATTCAGATGAACAGCTAATTAATAGCCTTTTCTGTATTTGAAGGAGAAACTCATTAACCAAAAGATTCCTGTCTGAAATGTTGGTCTTTGAAAATATTTACTTCACATTTTTCAAATTAATTTGGCACTTTCTTTCCTCCTCTCCTCTCCTTTCTCACTCAGGCTTGTGCACGTGCACACACACACACACACATGCACGCACGCACAAGCACACACATATACACTATTCTGCCTTCATATCTTACATTCCTCACAATCATTTTAACTGCATGGTTTTTACTGCATGTCTTCACTCAGGGCAGTCTCCCATCTGTTTTGCTAAAATACTCTCCTAAGTGGTCCTCCTACTTCCATCCTCGCTCCCTATTGGAGGCTGAATGTATCCCCTTAAAAGATAGGTTCAAGTCCTAACTGCAGGTGTGAGTATAAGTAAGTGTGACCTTGTTTGGAAAATAGTGTCTTTGTAGATGATAATCAGTTAAGATGAAGTCAACCCTATCCAGCAACCATCAGAAGCTAGGGAAAAGCAAGGAAGGATCTTTTCCCCAAGAATTTCAGAGAAGGCATGTCCAACACCTTGATTTCAGACTTCTCTCCTTCAGAACTGAGTGAGAAAAATATGTTATGTTAAGCCACCCTGTCAGTGTGTGGTGTTTGTTACAGTGGCCCTCAGAAACCACTACACCTACTTTCAGTTCAGTCTCAACACAGGAAGGCCCTTTGTCCATATAACATATTCTTAAGAACTCTGGGTGATATTTAAAAATACAGACTAAATCTTGCCCGTTTTGTACTCAGAGTGCTCTAGTATCTCCACAGTTCTCTTACAGTAAAACCCATTATATTATAATTTCTGTAGGGCTATATTTGATCTGGTCCTTGTTGTGTCTCCTGTCTTAATTTCTAGACTTTCTGCTTTGTTCTCTCTGCTTTAAAGCAACTGGCCTTTTTACTGTTCCTAAAATATAGCTGGAATTTCATTTTTAGGCATTAGCATTCTGGATTTTTTGTGCTTGGCATACTTTTTTGCTCAGAAATTCAGGTGCTGAACTCCTTACTTCCATTATTTATTTATTTTTTTTTGCAGTTGTCATTGCTTCTTCCTATATTTTTTTTAACTGGATTTTTATCTTCCAGAATTCTGTAAACTTTATTGTTTTTTTTTTTTTAAGATTTTATTTATTTGAGAGAGAGAATGAGAGACAGAGCATGAGAGGGAAGAGGGTCAGAGGGAGAAGCAGACCCCCCACCGAGCAGGGAGCCTGACGCGGGACTCGATCCCGGGACTCCAGGATCATGACCCGAGCCGAAGGCAGTCGCCTAACCAACTGAGCCACCCAGGCGCCCCCAGAATTCTGTAGACTTTAATAAATTGTTTTTATTGTTTTATATCTTTCCCTACTAAAATATATTTAAAAATCATTTGTTTTCCCTGTTTTATAACTGTTCCATCCAGTATAGTAGTCACTAGCCACATGTAGGTATTGAACCTTTTGATATTCAGATTTAACGTGTGTAAGTATGAAATGCATATCAGGTTTCAAAAACTTAGTGTAAAAAATAACATAAACTATGTTAGCAATATTTATGTATTGATTATATTCTGACATGATATTATTTTGAATATATAGGCTTAAATAAAATATAAAATTTCAATGGTTTCAACTTTTTAAAATGTGGCTTCTAGGGCACCTGGGTGGCTCAGTTGGTTGAGCGACTGCCTTCGGCTCAGGTCATGATCCTGGAGTCCCAGGATCGAGTCCCACATCGGGCTCCCTGCTTAGCAGGGAGTCTGCTTCTCCCTCTGACCCTCCCCCCTCTCATGTGCTCTCTCTCTCATTCTGTCTCTCAAATAAATAAATAAAATCTTTAAAAAAAAATGTGGCTTCTAGAAAATTTTAAATTTCACGTTCCTCTCACAGTTCTGGTCTGCATTAAATTTTTATTGGAAGAGTGGTAATCTGGATAAAGCTGATCTTTAAAGGTTGGGAAGGGAGGTTAGGGATGAATGAGTGCTAAAGTGCTCATGCTTCTTAGGAAACACATTTATGTTTCATGAAGGAATTTCTGAATGCACTTTCTTAAAGGGTACATTATTTCATAGTAATTTTGGTGACAATGTAAAGTCAATTGGGGGCACATTTTAAGGAGGTCTCAAATTAGAAACTGCTTATTTTGTGAGCTCGGTTGTATGAATTGAAATAGAACAAGTATGTAAAAATAGACATGTTAAAAATGTTATGTTACCGAAAACAGAATGCATAGCTTCAAAATTGCATCTTAATTTCAAAAGTAATATTTTTAATGTTTCTTATTTGTACAACCTTGCTTTACACCATAAATCTAGCTTTAAATTACATCTAGTGCATGTGCTATGCTTCTGAAAGAGCTTTTGATCAGCTGATAAAGTAGAATATTAGTAGTCATCTGAAAATATAAGGGATCAGAGGTTATCCTATTAAATGGACGGAAGGAGAAAAAACCATCTAAGTGTTATTTTTAAACAGTGGATATCAGAACAATGTCATTTCATCCTTACATTCCATAAACAAATGCACTGTGATAAAGAATACATTAACTTTGGTGCAGTGATGGTACATGCAGTTGTGCCGTGACACATCCATTAGCCCACATGGACGTACCAACAAGAGGTGAAGTCTGTTGGCCATTGGCCAGATTTCATTCCTTCCTTGTTCTATTATAACTGGAGATACGGCCATCTAATAATGACTATATTTCCCAGCTTATTTGCTGTGAAGTGTGGCCTATGACTAATCTCTTGACAATGAAAAGTGAGCTCAATTATGTATGACGATTTGGGGTCCAGTCTTGAAAATATTCGTTACTCACTCACCCATATTGTCTTTATATTTTCACAACCTTGAAAGTGGACAATGGGAAATTCAGTTTGATACCACAGACAAGGCCAGTGCCCTGTGGGATAGCAGAGAAACATGGTAAAGATCTTGGTTGCTGAGTGAATCCATGGGGCAGAGTTGTCTTACCAACCTGGACCTCTTACCTCAGGACAGTTATAAGGAAGACAAATCCCTATATTCCTTAACCTACTATATTTTGGGAACTCTTTGTACTATAGCTTAACCTTTAACCTACTTAATAAGCTGTTATATCTAGAAAATTTCTCAAAGAACAAAGAAGACAGTAGTTTTTTTAGTTTACTTTGAATTATTTGCTGATGCACATACACATGCACAAGGAATGGGTTACCTTAGTTCCGTTAAGATTATTCCCCCCTTCTGAAAACTCTGTTCACCCATTCCCAATTACTGTAGAGCAATCAAATTACTCAGCTTTTATTTCCGTAAAGAATTCTTACATTCTGGGGCACCTGGGTGGCTCAGTCAGTTAAGCGTCTGCCTTCAGCTCAGGTCATGATCCCAGGGTCCTGGGATCGAGCCCCACATCGGGCTCCTTGCTGAGCAGGGAGCCTGCTTCTCCCTCTCCCTCTGCCTGCTGCTCTGCCTACTTGTGCTCTCTCTCTGTCAAATAAATAAATAAAATCTTTAAAAAAAAGAATTTTCACATTCCATTGAGAACTAAATGTGGTGATTTGTTTGAATGTTCTATCCCCATGATATTCAATGCAGTGTGTTCTAAATTTGAGTCTTTTTATTCAAGAGCTTTTGTGAGAGTTTCTTGGTTCAATAATACCCAGTTTACCACATTCTCTTTCTTTGCACTTACAGCACTGATTAGGCAGTTTACCATTGGAGGGGCAGCATCTCATAAAGGTAAAAGATGGGAGTTTGACAGTTCTGAAGCTACAGGCTCAAGTTCTACACTCCGTGTCCTTGGGCAAGTTGTTTTCCTTTCTTAAATGGAAATGAAGCTCATCGTGAGCACCTGACCCACAAGTTGCCCCGTGATACTTGACAGTATATGTATGAATTGTTAAGCATAGTGGCAGGTGTAATATATTCATTTGTTTTATATATTTCCAAAAATGATAGAGGTTTCCATTAGCTTGCCTTTTAACCCAGTGAAATGTTAAGAATTCTTGATAAAGTATCTTGTCAAACAAGATCTCAAAATACTCTGTTTCAGTCAGCTCAGGCTGCTGTAACAAAATACCATAAATTGCATGGCTTATCAACAGAAATTTGTTTCTTATAGTTCTTGAGGCTGAAAATCTGAAATCAGGGTGCCAGCATTGTTGGGTAATGATGAAAGCTCTTTTCTGGGCTGCAGATGGCTAACTTCTCATCATATCCTCACATGGCAGGAAAACAGAGAAAGCTAATTCTGACCCTTACAAAGGATACTAATCTGATTAATGGGGGCTCTAGCCACATGACCTCATCTAATTCTAATTACCTTAAAAGGTCCCACCTTCTAATACCATCTCATTGAGGGTAGGGTTTTAACATTTGAATTTTAGAGGTACACAACATTTGTTGCATAACATATCCCACCTAAACCCTTCCTTCCTATATCTATTAGTTGTAATTTCTTTTTCTGGAGATCTTGACTCAATAGTTTGAACTCATTTTTTCTTTCTTTCTTTCTCTTTCTTTCTTTCTTTTCCCATCACATTGACTTAATCCCCATGTTATATGCATTATGTATTAGAATCATTTACTGGATTTGTCATTTGCTAGTCAACACATACTTATTTAATACATAAATTGTTTGACAGACTTGTTGCTGGGAAAATAAAGGGAAACAGGAAGGATTCATCCTCTAACCCATAGAAATTGCAGGATATAAACTTAAAGAAATTAGCATACAATTTTATGCTCATGTTAACTTTTTTATTTATTTATTTATTTATTTGAGAGAGAGAGAATGAGAGACAGAGAGCATGGGAGGGAAGAGGGTCAGAGGGAGAAGCAGACTCCCCGCTGAGCAGGGAGCCCGATGCGGGACTCGATCCTGGGACTCCAGGATCATGACCTGAGCTGAAGGCAGTCGCTTAACCAACTGAGCCACCCAGGCGCCCCGCTCATGTTAACTTTTACCCAGGCATTTTTATTATATTTATTGACTTAAAATTGGTATGTTCTCACTGATGAGTTTTGATAAATGTATATGCCCACAATCCAAATCAAGATAAAGAAAATTTCCATAATCACAATATTTTCTTCATGATCCTTTGTAGTCAGTGATTCCCAACCTTGGGGACTTGCAACCATTTCTCTGTTTTTTGTTTCTGTATTTTTGTCATTTTCACAAGGGCATAGGAATGGACTCATGCAGTCAATAGCTTTGTGTGTCTGTCTTATTTCAGTTAGCAAAATGCTTTGAGATTCACCAGTGTTGTTGTGTTTTTTATTTTATGTATTCTCCATTGAATTGACATACAACAATTCTTTTAGCCATTCTTCAGTTGATGGATATTTGTGTTCTTTCAAATATGTGGCAACTGTAAATAAAGCAGCCACAAATATTGGTGTAGAGGTCTTGTGAACATGTGCATGTTGTTTCTCTTGGACACATATCTCAGTGTGGGGTTGCTGGGTCATATAATAAGTGTACATAAAACTTTAAGATTATTGAATTATTTTCCAGTGGGTGAATCACTTTGTATTCTCACAGTACATGAGTGATCCCTTTCCTAAATGTCCTTGTCATCTCTTTTTATTGTTGGGTTTTATTTTGCTTCTGTTTATCTTTGTTTTTGCTTTTGATTTTTCCCAATCCAGAAGATCCATAATAGTATCACAATGCTCTTTAATTTGCATTTCCCAAATGACTGATAATAGTGAGCTTCCTTTCATAGGCTTAGTTGCCATTGCTGTTTATTCAAATCTTTTGGCCATTTAAAAATTTTTCTTATATTTTTGTTCATTTAAAAAATTATTTTTTTCTTTTTTTCAGCTTGTTGTATGCTTTCTTTTTATATTATGGGCATCTGTCCTTTCTCAGATATGGGCTTTGAATTTTTCTCCAGTATATGGCCTGCTTATTCATTTCCTTAACAAGGTCTTTTTTTTTTTTTTAATGAAGTTCAGTTTATCATTATTTTCTTTTACAGTTTATGCTCTTTGTCCTACCCACAAAATCTTTTTTTTTTTTTTAAGATTTTATTTATTTGACAGAGAGAGACAGAGCGAGAGAGGGAACACAAGCAGGGGGAGTGGGAGAGGGAGAAGCAGGCTTCCTGCGGAGCAGGGAACCCGACGCGGGGCTCGATCCCAGGACCCTGAGATCATGACTTGAGCCAAAGGCAGACTGAGCCACCCAGGCGCCCCCTTACCCACAAAATCTTTAACCCAGGCCACAAAGATTTGCTCCTAGTGTTTTTTAAAATCTTATTTTTTCAGATGTTGAATTTACCTGTATGAGTCATCAAATTAATTTTGTGTAGGGAGTTAAGTGGCGGGGGTTGGGGGGCAGGGGGCGGTGGTTGATTCTTATCTTTTGCCCAGCCTTATCCAGATGGTACAGTATAAATTATTAAAAAAAAAAAGTAATCTGTTCACCCTGAATTAACCTGATACTTTTGTCATTCAGCAATTGATATTATATGTGTGGGTGTATTTCTAGGCTATGTATTTTGTTTTATTGATATGTTAGTTTATCCTTACACTAATTTCATAATGTCTTTATTTGGATAGTTTTCAAAATTGCTAACCTCACTTATTGTTAGTAGCTCTTTGTGCATTCTTTGGAATTTTACAGAGTCCCCATAATGTTTATATAGAGACAGCTATGTTTCTTTTCAAGCTCTATGCTTTTTTTCTTGTTTTATTTTACTGGATAACACCTCTAAAAATCATTGAATAAGAGTGATGATTGGATATCCTTTCCTTGATCCCAATAATAGTAGGAAATCAGTCTTTGACTGTTAAGTAAGATGTTAAGTGTATATTTCTTAAAGATGGACTTAGATTAAAGAAGTCCCCTTTTATTCCTTGTTGTTTGGTGAGAGTTTGCACTTAAATTCTGTGTTTGATTGCTAACACTTTAAATAATGTTTTCTATATTCTTAGTATATATATTTTTTTTTTTTGAGAGAGAGAGAGAATGACAGAGAGAGAGAAGGAGAAGGGTGAGGGTCAGAGGGAGAAGCAGACTCCCTGCCGAGCAGGGAGCCCGATGCGGGACTCGATCCCGGGACTCCAGGATCATGACCTGAGCCGAAGGCAGTCGCTTAACCAACTGAGCCACCCAGGCGCCCCTCTTAGTATAATTTTTTTATAATTTCTTTTATGATTTCGGTATCTGCATACTTCTAGTTTCATAAGTTAACTTAGAAAGGGTTCTTGACTGTCTCAGCTTTTAGGAAGATTGTACAAAATTGACAGTATTTCTTTATTACTTGTGGTATAATTCACAGTGAAGTTACTTAATCATAGAATGTTATTTGTGGATTTTTAACTTCAAATTGAATTTAAATAAATGAAGATGAGGCTATTCAAATGTATATATATACTTAAGTATGATACTTATATTTTGTGTGTGTGTGTGTATATATATATATATCTGTATCAGAGATAGGGAGAGGGAGAGAGAGAAGTATTGCAAGGTTTATTGCATTTTTTTCATATGTGTTGGAGTATCAGTTTCTAACAGATTTCACAAATAATATAAAATAAATTGTATTATTATCTTATTACATATCTTTTATTTTTAATGTTTTAAGATTTGAAACTAGTAAATTCTTTATGGTTTTAAATATATGATATAATAATATTTTTCAAAATCTTTGTCATCTTTGAAAGTAGTAATGGACAAAAATATTCTGTTTCAACTAGGTTGATGTTAGTTATATATGACTTTATTCTGGAACTATTGTAATTAAAAATAAAATTTGAAAATCTTTAGGAAATTAATGTACAAATTTTTAACTGAAAATACTTATGTTAACTATTAAGACATAATAGGTTACTTAAAATTTCCTTTTGAGTGTCTGAGTGACTCAGTCAGTTAAGTGTCAGACTCTTGGTTTTAGCTCAGGTCATGATCTCATGGGTTGTGAGATCAAGTCCCATATCAGGCTTCCAGCTCAGTGGGGGAGTCTGCTTGAAGATTATCTCCCTCTGCCCCTCCCCAAACACACACACACTCCTTCTCTTTCTCTAAAATAAATAAATCTCAAAAAAAATTTCCTTTTAATTTGCATTAGTTTTCTATTGCTGCCATAGCAAATTACCACAAACTCAGTGACTTAACACAAGTGTATTATCTTACAGTTTTGTAAGTCAGAAGTCTTATCTGGGTCTTTCTGGGCTAAAATCAAGGTATCAGAAGGGCTGAGTCTCTTTATTTAGAGATTCTAGGGGAGGATTTGTTTCCTTTTCTTTTCTAGCTTCCAGAGTCCACTTGCTTTTCTTGACTCATGGCTCCCTTCCTACATCTTGAGGGTCAGCACCACTGGGCAGAGTCCTCACACTGCCAGTTCCTGATTCTCTTCCTATTTCCTCTTCTAATTCTAAAGAGTCTCATGATTAAACTAGGCCTACCTGATAATCCGTGATACTCTCCCTATTTTAAAGTCAGCTGATTAGCAACCTTACTTCCATATGAATCTTTGATATCCCTTTATAATGTAACCTAAAATATTTTAGGTTTTAGGCATTAGGATACAGAGATGTTGGGGGGGGGCATTATTCTTCCTACCACAACTTTTCAAGGAAAAAGAAAAAGATAATTAAAAAAATAAAGTGATCATCACAGATATAATAAAAAGGAGCTAACTGAAATTTCCAAGCAGTAAGACTGCTGAAAGCATTCTATAAATGGAAGAGGAATAGAGAATATGAATCTCTGAGGAGCATAAAACACAGAAAGGGAAGCACTTTTCCCTCTAAGTGTTGTGGTAGACTGATAACACTTCAAATTCTGTCATAGTATGTCCTCTGTAGATTGAATATGTATGAATACATCTATGTAATTACCTTTCCAAGATGGTTTAGGAGTAACTACTGATGTAAGGAATAGAGATGACTCAGTAGACTCTTATTTAAGATTATTTTCTTCTTATTTCATAATTATCACATTTCTTCAATTCCATTTCCATTTATAGCATTCTGCATATTTGGCACTCTGACTCTAATTTCATAGATTCTTTGTCTCTTCCTTCTCACATTCCATGAAAGCAGAAAAAAAGAAAAGTGTTTCCTAAAACTACCATTTGCACATTCAAGCAGAAGAAACAGCACTCTGGAATGTATCCTCAAAATTATAGAACTTGAACACAAATCACTTAATTTTTTCAAGTTCCTGCTATCATATTGGTGAACATGGGAGTATCAGTAAATTATCCTGGAATCCAGCAAGGTTTGGTAGGAGATGCAAAACACACTCAAATTAGGTAATTAAAAGAAAGTTTAATAAATTGAATAGTTATAAAATAGATGGAAGCCAGAAGTATCCCATGACAAGTTAATGAGCGGGGAGTGGAGGAATGAGGAAGTAGGGGAATCTTTGTTCTTAAAGGTAAACCTAAAGAGATCAGGTCACTCAGCATATTTGGACATGGACAATTCTGTGGGTAGAGAGGGCCACCTGATAGAAATTCAGGAATGAAAGTTTAGCCAGCTCTCAGTAGATGGGGAACCAGCAAAATATACAGTCCCAGTTCACTCTCAACCTTCTTTCTGACTGCCTGCAGGTGTTCACCAACTCCAGTACTTAGTAGTATGTGACCTAGGCAATTTAATTAACCTTTCTGAGGTCTTAGTTCTTTATAAGAAGTTTATTGTAAGTTTTAAATATCTGCAAAGCATTAGAACAGTGTTTGGTACATAGTAAGAGCTTAGGAAGTACTGATTGCAATTATTATTAGAAGTATCATTATCACATGCTTATTCGTTGCAGGGAATTAATTCAGAAAATAATAATAAAATTGGCATGATACAGTATCAGATTGAAAAAGGAAAGGTAGAGATTTAGAAATAAATTAGTTTGTTCAATGTTGAGGGTTATACAAGTCAGGAACTTTTGTAGGCATTGCAAATAGTCTGTGGCACTGGGTTTACTTTAAAGTTAAAATTCAAGATGGTATAATGCAGAATTGAATTTTGAACAGAAGCAGTTTAAACAAATGTAAAATAATCAATTTTATATTTTTCTAAGATAGCTGCAGAAGCATCATATATGATGAATATAATGAAGGAGAGAGTCACTTGGAAAAATCAGTTAGCAAAATATATGACAGTCAAATCACATTCCTCTTTAACAAGAGGTCAAATCATTGGCTATCACCAATCTGAGAGCCAACATCTGAAAGAAAGCATCAGAAAAAATTTAATCAAAGCAAAAGTGTCATACATTTTAAAGTACAGTTCTTCCTTCAGAATTATTAAAGCTGCTCTATTGCCTTGAGAATTTCATACAAAATGAATTCATAAGAAGAGTAAGAAATAATCCTTGGTTTCTTTTGTGAGCTATATTGATGGGGAGGATACAGTCATACGGACATTGCATTATTTTACAAATGTCTCATTTGAACATTTCAAATAGAATGGAGAGTTTAAATTAAATATATTGTTACTTGAAAATGAGTTTGAGTAATGTATGCTATCCTTATAGTTATAAAAGATCTGTACAGTTTTGTACAAGAAAGACTGTCCTTGAGCAAGCAGAAAAAAAAAGTGTAACCAAGTGGAGAAGTGAAGTTCTCCCTGCCTCACCCTTCACTTGGGTCCTGTAGTTTGTGCACAAAAACTGGCTCTCACGTATATATATAACACAGGACTTAACAAAAGAATACATACTGGAAAGAATTTTGTTTGGAAGGCTGTATGTATTTATCCATCAAATGTCATGATGGCTTTAAAGAGAAATACATTAGATGGTACAGTATAAATTAGTATCATGCAATGTGAAATAGTGAACAAGGAGGTAGCTTGGATATAGTCAGGGGTTTTAGTCATTGTTGAGCTTCTGGGTTTTAACATAGTGGTTTAAATATTGAATCCTAAAGTTAGACGGTGGAATTTGAATAATGACTCCACAAAATCCAGCCTATGTATGACCAAATTGAGCAAGTCCTCATCCTGGACTTAGTTTCACTAAAATTGGAGTTGTGGTCAGGATTTAACATAAAACACATATAAGAACACATTTAGGGCGCCTGGGTGGCTCAGTTGGTTAAGCGACTGCCTTCAGCTCAGGTCATGATCCTGGAGTCCCTGGATCGAGTCCCGCATCGGGCTCCCTGCTTGGCAGGGAGTCTGTTTCTCCCTCTGACCCACCCCCCTCTCATGTGCTTGCTCTCTCTCATTCTCTCTCTCTCAAATAAATAAATAAAATCTTAAAAAAAAAGAACACATTTAAATATTTAATAAGTGTCTTCTATGGTTGCTGTTAATGTTATACTATCCTACCTACTTAGAAATCAGAGTTATAAAGTCCCCCTCCCTTTTACAGACTGTCCCTTCCTCTGTTACTCTCTGGCTTCATTTTCTTTGGCAAGTCACAATACCCTTAAAGAGTGTTTCTTCATCTGTAAAGCATATGTAAAGGGATTGATTGATAATATTTAGTATCTTTCAAACTGTCAAAATCTCTATTGATTAAAAACTAAAATAAAAAGAGACTATCCTCAGTATTCTTGATATTTTGAGAGTAACTTGTGAGGGAGGTGAAAATCCAGGAAGATATCCAAATGCTCACTGAAGTTAGCAAATCCACTGGGACTTGACTTTATTCTCAAAGTAAAGTCTGATAATTTGGCTATTTGTGACATGTTACTCATCTGCTGAGGGATGACCTAGTGCTTAAATGGCAATGCCATTCTACACACATGTAAACATACACACACAAACACGAGTCATGATTGTTTTGTCTTTGCTGACTTAGGTTTTGTAGAATTTTTTGTAATGTACCTGCCATATTAAAACTGAGAAGTTAAAGGTAAAATGTAACAGTTTGTCACAATTATGTTTCATATTGACAGGTGTTCTGAACTTTCTGTTTGATAACTAGACATATAAATTTCAGTTCTTAAAGCTTTGCAGCCAATTTCAGGGCTCATTTATTTCACTGACAGCAAGATGTATGTGCAGCCTGGCATACTGGATGTCTGGGGCCAAAATCGTCACTTTGTTGCTTGTGTGTTTCACAGGGAGTAAATAGTAGCAATTTTTCAGCATAGGCATACTAGCACAAGGTGTTTAGCAAATAAATGAGCATAAGATGACCTGTGGTGTCCTGAAATTACTAAAATTCATGAATAATAAAATGATCTATAGATTGTTAGCAGAGGGCTACAGTGCAGGCTAATTTGCAGCCAGTGAAGCTTTGCAGGATAATTTATAACTTTTGAAAATTTAATGACTTCATCAATTTTTACCTATTTTTTACCAATATAATCTCCCAAATACCACTTTCAACTCTGATTTCCTTGTAAGAAAATATTTAAGACAGTTACATGATTAGGGTATTAAGATAAGGTTTCTTTATTTAGATTTCTTGATTATTTTGTATCATTCAGAAAATAATGGAGGAAAAAACTTTAGTGGTTATGTGTTTTGTTTTAATAAGACAATTTTATGAAAATAACCTTGCTATATATATAACTATGTAGTTGGATACTATTATTCCAGGGGCATATCATTTCACTTTTAGCAATTAAGTTTTTATTTTAAATCTGAGTATTGACAACAATTCATTTTTTTCTTCACAAATATCATAGGAAAAAATCTTTAAACAAATATAAAAATATATATCCCTTATGCTCAAATTACTTGGAGAATATTTTTAAGTAATTCTCTCAAAGCAATTAATAAATAATGTTTGAAGTTTAGTTTTATGTTCTTGCACCAAAGGCAAATAATTTCTTTCAAATTCCACAATATATATGGATGCATGTTTTTTCTTTTATAATATTTATATTTTATAATAAAGTTAATTTCCTTAGATTGTTATTAGATTGTATTTAGACTATGACTTCATGTTATATACCTGTTTTCTGAATTTCTTGATGGTTGAAGTTAAGAACTTTATATCATTGGGGCGCCTGGGTGGCCCAGTCGTTAAGCGTCTGCCTTCAGCTCAGGTCATGATCCTGGGGTCCTGGGATCAAGCCCCGCGTCGGGCTCCCTGCTCTGCGGGAAGCCTGCTTCTCCCTCTCCCACTCCCCCTGCTTGTGTTCCGTCTCTCTGTCAAATAAATAAAGTCTTTAAAAAAAATAACTTTATATCATTGTCTCATATATGAATGATGCAATTTTTTATAGACGGATCCACATTCTTAGATTTTTTTTCTCAATATTGTAGAATTTATTCATTGAGGATGGTTTGGTTGTTGCCAAAAACCAAACTTATTTCCTGACAGCATCCGAACAAGTTAGTAAGTTGGATAATATAGGTATTAATCAAAATGGAATGTGAATTTAAGGCAATAAAACTATTTTCATCTGTGAACACTTAAACAGAGTGTATATTTATCTAAATAGTTTCTACTTGAAAGGGTTATTTTTAAGAATTGTATTTTATTTCTTTTAAAAATTCGAATCATTTGTAGTCTTTTAATGTTTTATTTCCTTTAGCAAATAGAATATATAGAATTCTACATTGCACAATCAAGTTTAATAACTAAATTTTTATTATATATTATTAATGTATTTATAAGTACTGATAATAGTTACTTAGAAGGAGTCTTAACACTAGGTAGCTGCTATGACTTATGAACTACAGTATTTAACATTTTATTTTATTAGCTCCTCATGAACTTGCACTATATAAATTAATACCGCAATGTATATGCCAGCTAATTGAGGCTAATAAGTAAAAGCAACCTTTTCAAGGCCCTGTGTATATTGAATGAAAGGGCCAACATTCAAATTCAGTGTGTATGTATCTAAGTTGTATGTTCTTTCCAAAATACCACAAGTTGTCCCAAGATCCATCTGAAGTAAATATGCACTCATTTTCAGTGGTGTTTTTATGATGTGTGTTAAAAATTGTAACATTTTTTGAAATTTAATATATTCACAACTTATTTTGGTGACCTACTCTTTATACTTCTTTTTCTTTTTTTTTAAAGGTTTTTTTATTTATTTGACAGAGAGAAAGACAGCCAGAGAGGGAACACAAGCAGGGGGAGTGGGAGAGGGAGAAGCAGGCTTCCGGAGGAGCAGGGAGCCCGATGCGGGGCTCGATCCCAGCACCCTGGGATCATGACCTGAGCCGAAGGCAGATGCTTAACGACTGAGCCACCCAGGTGCCCCTATACTTATTTTTCTATACAATTTTTATTTACCTCAGTCAATCCAAGTATGCATTTCCCCAAATTTTTGAATTGCTGCTGTCTCTTGATATAATGGAAGAAAATAAGGAATAAAGTACTCTGATAATCTTGTTTACATTCTTGCTATTTAATTCCCTGGACTTCAGTTTTTTCATCCATAAACATGACAAATTAATAAAATTCATCATAGCAATCTCGGCATTGGTGAATACCATATAGTGCATGCTATAATTCCCATGAAATGAAGAGACTACTAAGTGAGAACTAGAGCATTCAAAAATAATTATGTTGCAAAGAATGTTAATAAATTACTAAAACAGACAGAGGGAGAGAAAGAGAGAGGGAAGAAGGCAGGGAGGGGCCTATTTAGAGATAAAACAATTTCAAATTGCGTTATCCTGGATTATTTTTAACAACTTACTTTGCCAGTTGCCAGAAGTTAAGCAGTATAAATGTGGCTTGTCGGAAAGGAATTTCAGAGCCAAGAGGATCAGAGTGAATTATCAGTAGTCAACAACTTCGGTTTGGATATTTATTTGCTTTCAGCTCATTTTTTTCATGGGCAAGCAGGGTCACTTTAAGGCTCTTAGTTGAGATGGACAAATAAGTGAAGAATGTAATAGAGCATGTAATACATATTGCAAAATCTATTCTCCAGGAAGAATGGACATGCCAGTAGAATAAAATGAAAATATGTAGTGAAAAAGAAATACTCTCACAATCAGTTTGACCGTATAAGATGAACATTAGCACAGTGTGATATGTAGGAAACTTTACTTAAATTTTCACCTGCTTTTCCTGTCAGTAGTTTTCATTTATCCCCTTTTTACTGCTGCACTAGTAAAGTATCTTTTTAGACTTTTTTCATTATTATTTAAAGCATTTCTGAATAGTGAAAACATACAATATTGAAATTTTCCTCAAAAACTGAGAGTTGGAAAGTGTGTGTGTGTGTGCGTGCATGCTTGTTTATTTTTGTTTTGGAAGGTTTGGTGAATGTGTTGGCGTCTGGGCAGGATCTTGGTTCACTTGGCAGAAGTAGAGGCTCTCATATCTAAATGCCATTTAAATTCTGCCTCCTCCAATTCTTAATTGCAGGAAACAAACTGAGGGTTGCTGGAATGGGGGGTGGGGTGGGAGGGATGGGGTGACTGGGTGATAGACACTGGGGAGGGTATGTGCTCTGGTAAGCGCTGTGAATTGTGCAAGACTGTTGAATCTCAGATCTGTACCTCTGAAACAAATAATGCAATATATGTTAAGAAAAAAAAAGAAGGTAGCGGGAGGGGAAGAATGAAGCGGGGGAAATCGGAGGGGTAGACGAACCATGAGAGACGATGGACTCTGAAAAACAAACAGGGTTCTAGAGGGGAGGGAGGTGGGAGGATGGGTTAGCCTGGTGGTGGGTATTGAGGAGGGCACATTCTGCATGGAGCACTGGGTGTTATGCACAAACAATGAATCATGGAACACTTCATCTAAAACTAATGATGTAATGTATGGGGATTAACATAAGAATAAAAATAAATAAATAAATAAATAAATAAATAAATAAATAAATAAAAAATTCTGCCTCCTCTAGAAGTTAAGAGGAGAAAACAAATCAGTTATTCAACAGGCTAAATCTAATATTTGTAACATGATATTTCCTTGAGCCTGGATCCTGTTCTTTTGTTTACAAATTCTTGGCTAGAAGCAGGATAATTCAAAAACTTTTAAAGCTCTCACACATTTTTTTTAATTTTTTTTTAAAGATTTTATTTATTTATTTGACAGAGAGAGAGATAGTGAGAGCAGGAACACAAGCAGGGGGAGTGGGAGAGCGAGAAGCAGGCTTCCTGCGGAGCAGGGAGCCCGATGTGGGACTCGATCCCAGGACCCTGGGATCATGACCTGAGCCGAAGGCAGATGCTTAATGACTGAGCCACCCAGGCGCCCATCTCACACATTTTTTTTGATGAACTTGATTATTCGGTTCTCTTTTACAGCCTAGGCATTGGTTACATAAGCTTTGACAAGAATCCTCTTAATAGCTGAATATTTGTAAGAATCAAAAATAAACCAACTGATTACATGCAGAAAAAATAACAATGTTCTTAAGATCATTCCTAGGAACATTCAGTTGTTTTCATGCTATGTGAATGACGTGCAGGTATAAAAAAGACTTTTTGAAATTTTTATCTTATTTGAAAGTGAGTAAATTAAAGAATTTCGAAGTGAGAATGGCATGATCACCTCTTCCCTTAGCCACTTGTTTTGGTGGTATACCCCACACAAAATGGTGCTGAGTCCCCTTGTCCTATAGATGATCATCTTAAATGGAATCCATTTGTATATATCTATAAGTTTACTTGTATTCGAATTCATACCTGATGTCTGGGAAACATGAAATTTTGTCCTGTCTTTGTTTAGGTGGAGTTCCTTCTCTGTGCAGTTAACTTTCTTTGTTCTGGTACAAGGCCAGAAGCTCCAAATATAAACTTTTCCTTTTCTCCTCCAAACAAAGGAGTTATCCTTACATTTATAAATTCTTATATTCTCATATCTGAACTCTCCATATGGTTCCATCCTTCACTTGCATTGAGGGTTTGAACAACTACACTGATGACTCTCAAAAATAATTGCACTTTCCTCAAATCTTCAACCATCATCTTTCTATTGTCAGGAGTCCAGAGGAAGGATGATAATATATAGGTGGAAAAATATGTCAGTCTCTTATTATGCCCTGATGATTATAGCATTTTCCTTTGGAATGAGGAGACACTTGGTATCTATTTATTTTTCTCAATGTTTTGGCCTCAGCTAAAGTGAGACTGAAATTGTTTATACATGTAAACTGATAGATTATGATTTCAAGGGAGATTTAATGAATTGTATGTAGTTTTAGAAAATTCTCATGATACTATCGCCTTTCTCAAAGTTGTCATTTCTCATTTACCTAAGAAAAGATCCTTGAGATCATTCAACTTTGTTAGTAGAATTGAAAGGAATTTTTACAGTGTAGGTAACAGACCCTTCTTGGAGAAGCCTGTATCTGGTGAATCTGATTATAAAGTGTAACAATCTGGCCTCCTTGTCCCAACTCAAGACATAATTTTTTTTTAATTTTATTTTATTACGTTATGTTAGTCACCATAAAATACATCATTAGTTTTTGATATGGTGATCCATGATTCATTGTTTTCATATAAAACCCAGTGCTCCATGCAGTACGTGCCCTCCTTAATACCCATCACTGGGCTAACCCATTCCCCCGCGCTTCTCCCCTCTAAAACCCTCAGTTTGTTTCTCAGAGTCCATAGTCTCTCATGGTTCATCTCTCCCTCTGATTTCCCCCCTTCATTTTTCCCTTCCTTCTCCTAATGTCCTCAGAACAGAATTTTAAGAGACCATTCAGACTGCAGAACATAGAGTCAATTTTGAGATGTTATCACAGTCCATGCTCTGCCTAATTCTGATTCTTTTCCTTTTTGTCCTTAGAGGGGGATCCCAAATATCCTTCCTAATAAACATCTTGCATGCTAACCTTCATTTCAGGGTCTGTTTCCCAGAGAACCCAGACATGACAATTAATGGCCACAAAAAACAAACATCACAGTACATTAGGTTAGTTCAAAGAAAACCCTTAATAATTTGCGAAGAAATCTTTGAAGTAGTTGATCAGAATGGGTACTGAGGCAAAGGAACTCACTATACCCATGTTTGTTAAAAGCATCAAATGTATCTTTTTTTCTCTAAAAGTTATATTGAAAACAAGCATGAACAATTTAATATATGAAGTATTCTGAGAGATAATATGTTCCTAATTTCTACCTGTTATTTTAGATCTTCCTAAATTGTAATCCTACACTTTTCAGTTAAACTTGTGACTCTGGGAACCTAAATGAAATGCTCAACTGTTAGAATATTATCATCATTTAAAATATATACACTGTTTCTTCCAAACAGCCCACAAGCAATCAATCCATATTTCCATTATGTTGTTTTATGGTTTATATATATGGTATTATATGCTTTAGATACTGTTTCTTAACTTGCTTCTTTTTATAATAATTGCACACTATAATTTTAATTGCATGAATAAAAGCATGACAAAGAATCATGGATATGTTTACATTAGCTTTTTAGATCAAATTTAGAATGTTTTTTCTTAATATAAAAATAATGGCATAAAAATTAAAAAATAAAGAAAAACAAAAGAATTATTACATCACTATGAAAATGTAGATATGTGTGTATACATATGATATTGTACATATTATTTAATAATTTTTCATAATTAATAATGTAATGTATTATAACACTGTTCCATACAATAACATCCTCTTGGTAAACATTTTACATTTCCAAAATAGGGATATGCCATATTTTTTCTAAATCATTTCACTATTCTTATTCAAAATCTGCAATGAAATCTCGTGCCTATTTTTTTTTGAAATTTATATAAAACTTCTGATGTTTATATAAACTTCTTTGAAAATTTCATAGAATTTATTTATTTAAGAGACTGTCTTTTTCCATTGGACATTCTATCCTGCTTTGTCAAAGATCAGTTGACCATAGAGTTGAGAGTCCATTTCTGGGCTCTCTATTCTGTTCCATTGATCTATGTGTCTGTTTTTGTGCCAGTACCATACTGTCTTGATGATGACAGCTTTGTGATAGAGCTTGAAGTCCGGAATTGTGATGCCACCAGCTTTGCTTTTCTTTTTCAACATTCCTCTGGCTATTTGGGGTCTTTTCTGGTTCCATACAAATTTTAGGATTATTTGTTCTAGCTCTGTAAAAAATGTTGATGGTATTTTGATAGGGATTGCATTGAATGTGTAGATTGCTCTAGGTAGTATTGACATCTTCACAATATTTGTTCTTCCAATCCATGAGCGTGGAACGTTTTTCCATTTCTTTATGTCTTCCTCCATTTCTTTCATGAGTATTTTATAGTTTTCTGAGTACAGATTCTTTGCCTTTTTGGTTAGATTTATTCCTAGGTATCTTATGGTTTTGGGTGCAATTGTAAATGGGATCGACTCCTTAATTTCTCTTTCTTCTGTCTTGTTGTTGGTGTATAGAAATGCCACTGATTTCTATGCATTGATTTTATATCCTGCGACTTTACTGAATTCCTGTATGAGTTCTAGCAATTTGGGGTGGAGTCTTTTGGGTTTTCCACATAAAGTATCATATCATCTGCAAAGAGTGAGAGTTTGACTTCTTTGCTGATTCGGATGCCTTTTATTTCTTTTTGTTGTCTGATTGCTGTGGCTAGGACTTCTAATACTATGTTGAATAGCAGTGGTGATAGTGGACATCCCTGCCATGATCCTGACCTTAGGGGGAACGCTCTCAGTTTTTCCCCATTGAGAATGATATTCGCTGTGGGTTTTTCATAGATGGCTTTTATGATATTGAGGTATGTACCCTCTATCCCTATACTCTGAAGAGTTTTGATCAAGAAAGGATGCTGTACTTTGTCAAATGCTTTTTCTGCATCTATTGAGAGGATCATATGGTTCTTGTTCTTTCTTTTATTAATGTATTGTATCACATTGATTGATTTGTGGATGTTGAACCAACCTTGCAGCCCAGGAATAAATCCCACTTGGTCGTGGTGAATAATCCTTTTAATGTACTGTTGGATCCTATTGGCTAGTATTTTGGTGAGAATTTTTGCATCCATGTTCATCAGGGATACTGGTCTGTAATTCTCCTTTTTGATGGGGTCTTTGTCTGATTTTGGGATCAAGGTAATGCTGGCCTCATAAAATGAGTTTGGAAGTTTCCCTTCCGTTTCTATTTTTTGGAGCAGTTTCAGAAGAATAGGTATTAATTCTTCTTTAAATGTTTGGTAGAATTCCTCTGGGAAGCCATCTGGCCCTGCTGGGCTCTTGTTTGTTGGGAGATTTTTGATTACTGCTTCAATTTCCTTAGTGGTTATAGGTCTGTTCAGGTTTTCTATTTCTTCCTGGCTCAGTTTTGGTAGTTTATACATCTCTAGGAATGCACCCATTTCTTCCAGATTATCTAATTTGCTGGCATATAGTTGCTCATAATATGTTCTTATAATTGTTTGTATTTCTTTGGTGTTGGTTGTGATCTCTCCTCTTTCATTCATGATTTTATTTATTTGGGTCATTTCTCTTTTTTTTTTGATAAGTCTGGCCAGGGGTTGATCAATTTTATTCATTCTTTCAAAGAACCAGCTCCTAGTCTCATTGATCTTTTCTACTGTTGTTTTGGTTTCTATTTCATTGATTTCTGCTCTGATCTTTATCAACAAATGGTGTTGGGAAAATTGGACAGCCACATGCAGAAGAACGAAACTGGACCATTTCCTTACACCACACACAAAAATAGATTCAAATGGTTGAAAGACCTGAATGTGAGACAGGAATCCATCAAAATCCTAAAGGAGAACACAGGCAGCAACCTCTTTGACCTCAGCCGCAGCAACTTCTTCCTAGAAACATCACCAAAGGCAAGGGAAGCAAGGGCAAAAATGAACTATTGAGACTTCATCAAGATAAAAAGCTTTTGCACAGCAAAGGAAACAGTCAACAAAACCAAAAGACAACTGACACAATGGGAGACGATATTTGCAAATGACATACCAGATAAAGGACTAGTATCCAAAATCTATAAAGAACTTATCAAACTCAACACCCAAAGAACAAATGATTCAATCAAGAAATGGACAGAAGACATAAACAGACATTTTTCCAAAGAAGACATCCAAACGGCCAACAGACACATGAAAAAGTGCTCAACATTGCTCGGCATCAGGGAAATCCAAATCAAAACCTCAATGAGATACTACCTCACACCAGTCAGAATGGCTACAATTAACAAGTCAGGAAACGACAGATGCTGGCGGGGATGCGGAGAAAGGGAACCCTCCTACACTATTGGTGGGAATGCAAGCTGGTGCAGCCATTCTGGAAAACAATATGGAGGTTCCTCAAAAAGTTGAAAATAGAGCTGCCCTACAACCCAGCAATTGCACTACTGGGTATTTACCCCAAAGATACAAATGTAGTGATCCGAAGGGGTACATGCACCCTGATGTTTATAACAGCAATGTCCACAATAGCCAAACTCTGGAAAGAGCCAAGATGTCCATCAACAGATGAATGGATAAAGAAGAACTGGTATATATATACAATGGAATATTATGCAGCCATCAAAAAAACCCGAAATCTTGCCATTTGCAACGACATGGATAGAACTAGAGTGTATTATGCTAAGCGAAATACATCAATCAGAGAAAGACACTTATCATATGATCTCACTGATCTGAGGAATTCTTAATCCCAGGAAACAAACTGAGGGTTGCTGGAGTGGTGGTGGATGGAAGGGGTGGGGAGGCTGGGTGATAGACACTGGGGAGGGTGTGTGCTATGGTGAGCGCTGTGAATTGTGTAAGACTGTTGAATCACAGACCTGTACCTCTGAAACAAATAATATATGTTAAAAAGAAAAAAGAAGATAGTAGGAAGGGAAAAAAGAAGGGGGGTAATCAGAGGAGGAGAGGAACCATGAGAGACTATGGACTCTGAGAAACAAACAGAGTTCTAGAGGGGGGTGGAAGGGGATGGGTTAGCCTGGTGATGAGTATTAAAGAGGGCACATATTGAATGGATCACTGGGTGTTATATGCATTTTTATCTTTTACCTCTCTTCACTCATCTGTATCTCTCTTATACATGTCATTTGTATCGTATGTATCATATTATGTATATATGATGATACATATGGGCAAATATATTGCAAATGTATATAGTATGTGTATATATATATGTATATATATATATATTATATTTGAGACTTCATGTCCCCTTACCTCTAAGTAAAATACCTCGTGCATTAATTTCTGTTACATAACCACAGTAGAATTACTGAAATGTGAAAATTTAAGAATGGCTCAATGCTATTATGTAGTTCATAGTCCATATTCATTTATATGAGTTACCCAAATTATATTTTTTAGGTTATTTGTTTCCAAGTATGGATCCGTCCATGATCACACATTGTTTTTTAAGTTGATTTGTCTTTTATTTGCCTTTAATCTGGAATGCTTTTTTTGATTTTGTCTTCCATGACTTGTAATTTTTTGAGGTCTACTGGTCAGTTATTTCAAAGAGCATCCCACAATTTGAATTTGTCTGATACTTTCTTATAATTATATTTAGGTTTTGCATTTTGGCTAAGTATATCAGATTAAAGTGGTGTGTTAAGGATTCTCCATTGTAAAATTACTGTTTTTCTTTTGTAATTAATAACTGAGTAGACAATACTAGGAGATATGTAGATATCTTGGTATTATTTAAATTTTAACCAGTGATTTTATTTAACCAGTGATTTTACCCATTATGTTAATACATCATTTTCATAAAAGTTATAAAATTGAGGTTTTATTACTACAGTTCATTCTATAATTTTTTTTTAAGATTATTTATTTATTTATTTATTTGAGAGAGAGAATGAGATAGAGAGAGAGAGCATGAGAGGGGGGAGGGTCAGTGGGAGAAGCAGACTCCCCACTGAGCAGGGAACCCGATGTGGGACTCGATCCAGGGACTCCAGGATCATGACCTGAGCCGAAGGCAGTCGCTTAACCAACTGAGCCACCCAGGCGCCCCCATTCTATAATTTTTGTTGGCATTTTTCTATAAAGAAATTCTGCCCACATTTTTAGATTTTCTTATTTATTAATATGCATAACTATGGGAACATAATTTCCCATTTGTAATTAATTATAATCTACTTTATTATTAATGTTCAAAATGTCTAAATAAGAGCTAGAATCTCTGTATTTTGATCTGTCCATAACATTTTATTTCTGTCCCTTAGATATTCTGTCCTAGATTTATCTTGTTCTCTTCTTACCCAGTCCTGAAATAAGCCATATCCAGATATAGGTATTCTTAGTGTTTCTAGACATACTGTATGGACAATGCCTGGAAGTTTTTATTATCTGTCTGTTATATGCTTCTCTTAGTGCGTATGTGTGTTCATGTGTGTGTGTGTGTGTGTGTGTGTGTGTGCATGCGTGTGCTTCTTCACTCTTTTATCTGTATAGATAGATATCTTTGTAATCTGTTTATAAAAACTTTGAGTCCACTTTGTTTCATCAAATTAGTTGAATTCTTCAGGGTTGATTTTAGCCTCCCTCTTTTCCTTCTTTGTAACTTCCTTTTCCAACAGTGAGAGAACTGCCTTCCATTTTCTACAATATATTTACTATTTGCTCAATACTGCTATGGAAACCAAACCTGCTAACTTGAGTTTAATAATTGCTCTTTCTTTTCTTTTTAGCTTGAAGCTATAAAATCAGAGTACTATATTTTAAAGTTACATGGGAATTTATTTTCCCTATTTTGCATGGCTATGCTATTTATCTGAAATGCAGTTATGTTTAGTTTTATTAGTAAAATAGGCTAAAATTTACTTTTTCTTTTGTTTTATTTATTTAAATCATTTTCATTGATTGCTTTTATTTTGTAAAACTGTAACAGTTCCAAAAATCAAAATTATGCAAGTTTTATTCAGAGAAATACCACTAGTTCCTCATTCATTTCATCCTAATGCAAATTGCAAATCTGTGTATATTTTTATATTTTCCCTATTATACATAAAGTTAGTATACTATAGCCTTCCTTTTTTACACAACAAATTATATCAGTTCACAGAAATCTTTCCTCTTCTTTTATAAAGTGACATATATAGCTGCATATATCCATTATGTGGGTATAATAATATATAATCAACCAGTCTTCTATATATGGACATTTTTTTCTTTCAAGCTTTTATTTAAATTCCAGTTAGTTAACATACAGTGTAATATTAGTTTCAGGTGTAGGATTTAGTGATTTCATCAGTTATATACAACACCCAGTGACCATCACAACCCATCACCCATTTAATTCCCCCACCTCCCCTCTATCACCTCTCAGTTCTCTATAGTTACAGAGTTTATAATTTGTCTCTCTCTCTCTTCCCCCTGCCCCGTGCTCATGTGTTTTGTTTCTTAAATTCCACATACGAGTGAAATTATATGGTATTTGTCTTTCTCTGTTTCGCTTAGTATAATACTCTCTAGCTCCATCCATGTTGTTGCAAATGGCAAAATTTCATTCTTTTTTGTGGCTGAGTATTATATATGGACATTTGGATTTTTATCAATACACTGCAAAAAAATGTAATGAGTAACTTTTAGAGCATGTATTTTCATGTATTCAATGTGTATCTTCAGGTTAAATTACTAAAATTGGGATTGTTAAATCACAAGAGTTAAATACTTACATAGGTTATTAGATATTTCTGAATTTTCCTTCTTATGAGCTATTCCAGTGTACATTTTCACTGGCAATTGATAAGAGTCCATTTCTTCAAAGCTCCATTGTTTTCAAACATTTTTTTTTTTAAGATTTTTTATTTATTTAGTTGACAGAGAGAGACACAGCGAGAGAGGGAGCACAAGCAGGGGAGTGGGAGAGGGAGAAGCAGGCTCTCCTATGAGCAGGGAGCCTGATGCGGGGCTCGATCCCAGGACCCTGGGACCATGACCTGAGCCGAAGGCAGACGCTTAACCGACTGAGCCACCCAGGCGCCCCTGTTTTCAAACATTTTTATTTCTGCCAATTTGAGCTAAGAAATATTATCTTAGTGTAGTAGTGATTTACATTTTTCTTATTGTAACTGAGATTAAATATATTTTCGTAAGTTTGAGGACCATTTTAACATATTCATTTGTGAGATATTTTTTCGTGTATTTTGTACATATATATATATATATAATTTTCCTCTAATATTTGTGTGGTTTCTTTTAAAGTTATGTCTCTGGTCTATTTGAATTTTATTATTTTGTTTGGTGTGAGATATGGATTTAAAATGATATTTTCCCAAATGTTTATACAGTTACTATAGTACCATTTATTAAAGAGATAATCTTTGAGATGCCTGGGTGGCTCAGTCAGTTAAGCATCTGCCTTCGGCTTGGTCCTGGGATCAAGTCCCACATTGGGCTCCCTGCTTAGCAGGGAGTCTGCTTCTCCCTCTGCCTGCCAACCCCACCCCCCCCCCCCCCCCCTTTGTCTCTCCCTTCACTCTCTCTGTCTCTGGCAAATAAATAAATAAAATATTAAAAAAAAAAAAGTTCATCTTTGCTCTAGTTATTTGAAATGTTGCTATTATCATATAATTAATTATATATACTTTGGAGACAATTTCTAGACTATAATTTCTGTTACACAAAATGTCTATGTTTTATGCACCTATATTCCATTATTTTAGCTTAAAAATTTTTAAAGTCCATTTTTAATATTTTGTAGGTTAGTGAGCTCTTAGAGCCTTTCTGCTCAGTGTTTGTCAATTTAGATTTTCAGTGGGAGTTCAAGATCGTTCCTCTGGAATTAGTTCTAATTTCCTACTTGCATTGAAGTTTGTGATCCTTATTTTCTACTATTTATGAATGAGCATGTAGATTTTACATGAGTTTAATTGTTCTCATTAGATGTAGTTATTTTGGAGAATGTTCGGAGTGATTTGGATTTAAATGATGATAATTTTCTCAGGTTATCCAAAATAAAAGAAGAAAAGAAAGAAAACTTTTAAATATATCATTAAAGCCAAGTTTGGCATATAATTTTTGTATATGTATGTATATACAATATATATAATATAAATATATATAATATATACACATATATTATATATAATATATACAATATATATTATATATAATATATGTGTATATATAATTTTTGGTAATATTGTACCTCACATGATCTATGCAAACTAACTCAAAACAGATTAAAGATTTAAATATATAAGCTAAAACTATAAATCTCTTAGAAGAAAATTTAGGTATAAATATTTGTGACCTTGGATATTAAGAATTGGTTTCTTAGATATGACTCCAAAGTACAAGCAACAGAAAAAAATAAATTGGATTTCCAAATTAAAGCCTTTTCTGTGCTTCAAAGGATGAAGAAAGAAAAAAAGACAATTCATATGATGAGAAATAATATTTGCAAATTATATTTGATAAGGGTCTAGTATCCAGGATACATAAAATGATCCTACAACTCAAAATTAAAAAGACAGATTATAGAATTTTAAAATTGGACAAAGGATTTTGAATAGACATTTCACCAAGGAAGATATATAGATTGTCAATAAATATGTCAAAAGCTACCCATCATTACTCATTAGTCATTAGGGAAATACAAATCTAACTGCAATTAAATATCACTTCACACACACTAAGATGGCTGTAATATTAAAAAAAAAACTATAGACAGTAACAAGTATTTTTGAGAATGTGGAGAAACTGATTACACTTTGCTGGTAGGAATGCAAAATGGTGCAGCTCCTTTGGGAAAAGGTTGAGCAGTTCTCAAAATAATAAACATATAGTTACCATATAATTCTGCAATTCCACTTCTAGGTATGTACTCAAGATAATTGAAAACATATGCTCTCACCAACAATTTTATTTGGATATTCACAGCAGCAGTAGTCTTAGCAACTGAAAACTGGAAAAACCCAAATGTCCATCAACAGATGAATATGTAAACCATATATGTTCTATCCATAGAATGGCATATTATTCAGCTACAGAAAGGAATGAAGTACTGATAGATGCTATACTATGAATGAATCCTAAAACATTATGCTAAGTGAAAAAAGCCACGCACAAATGGTTGCACAGAGTAGCAGTTGCCAAGGGCCAGAAGAGATAATTAGGAGTGAATGCCGATGAGTAAATTTCTTTTTGGTGAGAGGAGAATGTTCTGAATTAGATAGTGGTGATGGTTGCACAAATATTGTGAATATACATACTAACAGTTCCGAAATTACTGAAGCCAACTGAATTGTATACTGTGAAAAGGTTAATTTTATAGTATGTGAATTATATCTTAATTTTAAAATGTTGGAAAATATATTGCATAATAGTGTGTGTGTGTATTGCTAAAACCTGCAATCTGTTGATTTACATTTGGAATTAGTTTACCTGCAGGTGGTGTGGAAGTTATGGAAATTAGTGATAATTCAAAGTGAAGTATAAAGAAAAAGCTTAGAGATTCAAGGTATGGACTTTGAGGAAGGTTCATACCTAATAGGAAAAAGAAAGGAAAGGAAGCAAATAAATTGCCACTGAGAATTCCTAGGTATCCCTCGGTTAAGGATATTAGAAGCATCATGAGTAGATAAGAGTTTTCATTCACTTTCACATTTATTTTTAAATAAGAGTATAATTTAAAATACAGATGTCAGGGTAGATATACACACTGGAATAAAACTTCCTAGAGGTCACTGTTGGGGAAGACATGTGGTCTTGGAAGGAAAGATACATTCAGGCATAGGAACAGGGATATAAATGCTTTGAGGCAGGAGCATGCCTCCAATATATTATAAGGATTTGGAATTAAAAACAGATTCTACTACTTATAAATCAATATTAATGTGAAGAATGTTAATTAGTCTTTAAGGTACTACTTGGAGCGCCTGGATGGCTCATTCAGTTGTGTGCCACTCTTGGTTTTGGCTCAGGTCATGATCTTATGGGTTGTGGGTTCAAGCCCCGCATTAGGCTCCATGCTCTGGGGAGTCTGCTTGAAGATTCTCTCCCTCTGTCCCTCCCCCCACTCACGTTGTTTTTTTTTTTTTCCCCCCCTCTGTCTCTCTCTTAAATAAATAAATCTTTAAAAAAATAAAGTACTACTTATACTTTATATTCCTACTTAGGTTAATCTGCAGTTTGGGATGCATAGATCATCAGATACAACATTTTCAGTGGACATAATTTTCTGAAGAAATGTGAAGATTACCATTTGAAATTTTACATAGATTCAGGTATGTTTAATTTCCACATACTTGTTTTTCTAAGAGTTAATGATTGTTGAATGCCTACGTATTTTTTCATAGGTTTTCTCTCTCTACACATTCTCTATTCCTCTCTCACTCTGTCTCTCTTCTGAGAGAGGAGTGGAAGTACTTTGTTAGAAACCTTGCTCTCTATGTCTATTTTACAGTCATGGTATTTAGATTTATAATTTATCTTGTCATCAAATAATAGGATTATACAATATGATTTAAAAATGAGCATCTTTTATACATTCATATTAAAATGTAAACAATTCATAATATATTAATTAAATGTATTGTATTAGTATTTTCATTAATCCATATAGCAAATTATTTGTCTGTGCTTGCATCTCTCATGATTTGGTGTAACTTAATATAAAACTATGATAAGAATATAAAGATAATGCTATTTTCACCCATTATTTCTCCTCTGGTGTTCAATAATAGCAACATTAAGTCTTCACAGTTGTGACAGCTATAAAAGGATATGGTTAGCTTATCTGTAGCAAGATGCAAAGGTAAATTTGGTAAAGTAATTTGCTATCACAGAATGGTTTTTAAGTCATTTGCTTTTATATGTAAAATTAATTATACAAGCAAGATTGAAAGTTGACACACTGAGGATTTTATTCCTTTTGCCTAATGTAGCATATTATTTCTATGTGAAAAATACTCAGTTGTAATTTTCCTTTCATTTTCTTCTCTTAAAATATCTAAAAGTTTAGTTAATGATATTCAGCATTATGTGGAAATGTTCTTTTTCCTAGCAGTGTGTTTTGTACACAGATCAGATATTTTTGCACATCATATAAAGCTCAGTCTGTCATAACTAAACTGGAAAGGTTTTTCTATGATAAAACACACTATGTGCAGTTTGAATTTTTGCAGACATTAGACAATAAAAATGAATTTAGTTATAAGACATAAATAGCTTTCATAAGAACCTTGAAGGTGCTATTGAAGCAGAAGAAGAAGAAGAATTTTTTGTGGCAGGTGTTCTAACGATATTTGTACTGGAAAAAAATGTTTATTCATATATCATTGTTTTATCATGCTTTATGATAATAAATACAATTAGCATGGGATACCATAACTAATTATGCAATTTAAAGGAAACATAATTTAGTACTTTTTTATTACTGTAAAAACATTTCATCTGTTTGAGTGTTGTTTTGTAGAAAATAGGGGCTTTTGCTGATAAAATGATTAGTTGTTGAAAACACTTCATATATTTTATTAGCTCATAATAAAGATGAATTTCCATAGAGGAACTATCATATTATCTTATAGATTTATGTGTTTTGTGTTTGATCATTTATAAACATACTTATGGCTATTTATTCAGGTCCCAGCAGCTCAATGAATGACATTTAATAGATATGTAGAGGAAAACATACACTTAATTAGTAGAAAAAAATTAAACAATAACAAAAAACTTTGTAATTACCAGGAGATACTATTTCAGTTAGCTCTTTTTTTTTTTTTTTTAAAGATTTTATTTATTTTGACAGAGAGAGACACAGCGACAGAGGGAACACAAGCAGGCGGAGTGGGAGAAAGAGAGGGAGAGGGAGAAGCAGGCTTCCCGCGGAGCAGGGAGCCCGATGCGGGGCTCGATCCCAGGACCCTGGGATCATGACCTGAGCCGAAGGCAGACGCTTAACGACTGAGCCACCCAGGCGCCCCTCAGTTAGCTCTTTATTGTTCAGATAGTTCTTCTAAAATAAGGGGGAAAAAACTTATTTTACCAGAAAAGAATTGTTTTAGAAAATCTGAAATTCATTTACATGAGTTTTTAAAATAGTAAGTCTTATTTTAAGCACTAACTGTCCACCTTCATAGAAAGGTCATTATAAGAAAACTTTTCAGAGTCATAGTCTTTTAATATCATTTTAGTGCTAATTTTATTTTTTAACTTGCTTTGCATTGCCACTAGGTGGAACCAATAAACTTTATAATTTCTATTAATGCATTTTTGTCCTATATGTATATACTTATAAATTCTTCAACTAAAAATCCTGGAAATAGTTCAACACTTAAACTCCTTAACTCTGTGAATGGGCATCAAAAATTGAGTAATACCAACCCAGCAATACCATCAGCAAACACTAGTGTAAAAACAAACAAAATGTTATCAACAACAACAAATCTGAGTAGTTTAAAAATATCAGAGAGAATATGCAGTCTTTAAGCAATCAGGAGGAAAGGTAAATCATAATCAGAAACTTTACTAACATATTTGATGATAAATATTGAATTGTGTCTTTGTAGAAATCTATTAAATGCAGCAAAATAGATGTATACTAATTTTTCAATCATAGTTATTTATTGAGAACCATTAAATCAGAAATCAAACCTATTTTAAATGTCTCCATGTAAAAATTATTGCTACTGATCAACAGTAGTCAGCTAATTGGTAATTTGTGCTTGTGTTGATACTCTTTCTCAAATTAGTTATTTTTTTCTGGATCTTTATACAGGAAAAAATGAGGGAGCTATTAAGAAATAGAAAATACATGGTGGTATATATAATAAACTTTTCTGCCTTCATTTAGAAGGTTGATTTTTTTCAATATATCCAGTTCCCAGAATTAGAAAACCCTATTTATGCTCAATAAAAAAAGGAGCAAACAAGAGGACTGAAAGGATAGTTATAAGTAACATTGCTGGATACTTTTATAACTTCAATTTTCGAGTCTGGAAATTGAGACTTAAAAAGTTTAGTGTCTTTTACAAAGACGAGCTTTTAGAGCCGGTTTCTGTTATAAGATACCAGGCCTTAGTCCCTATACAAAAGACTAGCATGCCTAGAATGTGGAGTGTACGGAACACATGTAAATCAGTGAACCTTAAAAAAAAAGCCTAAAACATTGAAAGCCTTGAATGCCATGTGAAGATTTTTCCCATCGCTGATGGTAATTGTAGCCACTGTAATTAATAAGATGTCATACGAAGAGCATGAAGATTGGAACAGAAGAAAGCCAAGGACAGATGCAAAACAAACAAACAAACAAAAACACAAAACCAAACCCACAAAAAAAAACCCTGTATTAGTTTACTGGGGCTCCCTAACAGAGTACCACAGACTGGATGGCTTTACACAACAGAAATTTATGTCTCACCATTCTGGGAAATAGAAATCTGAAGTCAAGGTGTCAGCAGGGCTATTTTGTCATTAAACAAAGTGTTGGGGAAATACTCTGTATATATCAAATGGAAGAGTCTACTAAAAGATGTTGATTTGGAATGCCACAGATTTTTAAGTAAGTGTAAATCTAAAGTCTTTCTGTTAAATTTAGCAGAATGGTAGTTGATGATTTTAACAAAAGTTGCTTTCAAGATCAGAGTAGATCTAGTAGACTTCATTTTTGTTGATTGATTTTTAAATGGGATATTTTCTCAGAAATCTTGATTTTGAATGGAAGACAGTATTGTCATTGCTTAAGATGGGGCAGATGTATGCAAGTTTAAACTATCTGGGGAGAAAAAGGAGTAGAGAATGTGTTTGTACATGCTGGATATTAATGGGAAAACTCATTGAGAGAGGGTGCTAGGATGGTATGAGGGCATTTAAGTCAAAACACAATTAAATTGGTTTATCTTTCATAGAGTCTAGAGAATATGGGAAGGATGTTAGCCCATTCAGATGTTCTAAAACTACAGTAAACTTCGGTGTAATTTATAATGATCATTTTTTAGAAGTGAATGGTGAAATCAACTTTTGAATGGAAGTGGATCTCGGGAAGGAGATGATTGAGGAAAGTGTTGAAGGCTTGAATAATTACTGCACAGAATAAATGGGAGAGGTGACTAGAGAAATACAGTATGATTGCTTTAAGTGTCCAGTGATAGTTTGCTAGTTATTTGCAAAGATTACAGTCACACGCAGCAGCACAAGTATGGATTGGAAAGTCACAAAATTAGAATGATGGCAGTTTGGGCTTGAGGGTGATTATGTAGCTGGTTAGAGTGTTGTGGAAGACAGAAGTAAATAATAAGGGCCCATCAGTGGTGATAAATGTAAGTAATAAGGAAAAATACAAGAATAGAAAAACAGACTCTGTAGTTAAATAAAATTGTCCCATGTTACTCTCTGAACATTTAAAAAAAATCAAATTGAAATGTGTATGTGTGCTTTAAATTAAAGATTTTTTAAATAAAATATGCAGATGTATCACAGTGAACTTTTGATTTTGTCTCAAACAATTACCGAAATGATTGAGTCATTTCTTGATCTATAGGTTTAGGTACATAAAGATACTATTCTGGGTTAAGTGAAGAAAAATAAATAAGTTGGGATTTGGGACTTGTAGCTTTATTAAACATATGGGAGAATATTGAAAACATGTTTTCCTTTAAGAAATGATAATATATGAAGAAAACATCAGGTAACATTATTGAATATTTCTGGTTTGAATCAGTACTTACAGATGTAAGGCCATGATAGAGGTATGTAATGTTCTGTTAGGACTCTCAAAGTATGTAAAAATAGCATGCATCAATCATAATCATAATAATGAGTTAGTCCCATGGGCCAAAACTGGAAAAGTTAATGGGCTCTTGATGCAAAATATTGTTGATAGTTACGGTGTCTCCACCTAAGCTGAGAGGTTTTTCTTTTTCTCCCTTTTTAATGAAAATGTCAGCAAGCTAGAGGGTGACCTCAGCACGCAAAGTCTTATCACTGGAGGTGAAACATCAACTCTTTTAGTGAAATTTGTAATTATGTCTTAGCATCCAGAGACAAGAACACAAGTAGAATAAGAGGCAAACTCATTATTATCACTTGTGACCTACCCCTGCACTAAGGAACCACAGAATTATTTACAAAATCAAGATATCATTGTCAAAGTGGATTGTTCACAGGTCAAAGAAAAAATGCAGAGGAAATACCTGCAAATGATTAAAAAATAAAATAAAATTGAAGAAATGAAGAAGAGACAGCTAAATAGGCTCCATTAACTAGATGAAAATAGAAGGCAGCAAAGCTAAGGCAAATCTTTTTTGGTATGGCATTTATACACCAGGCGTTATCTTTCACATTTCAGAACCAAACACAAAATTTAGAAGAACCAAGTCTTCAAATAAAATATTATTTCAGTAAGTTTTGCAGAACTCAAAGGTAAACAAAACTTTATCCTTTATGTTTTTAAATTCTCAAGCCATAAAAAGTAAATCCTTCTGGATTAACTTCATTAATTTAAAAGCATATTCTATAAAAGAATGTTGGTATTATACAGTTGAATAAAGCAGAATTATTTCCCTTTAAGCAGTTATGATTCCTAGTTTAACAAATAGCAGAAAGCATAACCTATTTCAAATAAAGAGTTATTATGACCTGTATTGAAAATCCAGAGGTATGACTGGCTTCTGTCACAAATAGATTATGATCTGGGTCCATTTTTTCTGTGGTTCTTTTGACTGTATTTTCCTCTCTTATGACTTGACCCCAGATTATTTTGCCTGATGACAACAAAATGGCTGAGGCAGTACTAGGCCTCATGTCTGCAGAACCAGTACCCTAAGCAAGTGAAAGTTACTCTGTCCAACACAAATCCTATTCTTCATTCTGACTGGTTCATCCTGTGCCAGGCATTATGGTAACGAGGACTGAGATCATGCAGGATGTTCCATGCTAAATCAGGATGATTCTCACTCCTAGAATAAGGATGGATTCAGTTTCACCTGGCATGTTTTGTCCTCTGTAACACTGATGAACAAATGGATGTGGGACTGTGAGGCTAGCATAGAGATATATTGTGAAGTTCTTTATTGACCATTTCAAGAAGTAGGGAGTTGGCAGTGATGTACTCAGTGCAGTGGAGAGGGAAAGATCTGCCAGAGTAGCAGTTAATATAAAGTATGTTGTCTCAATAATGCAATATATGTTAAGAAAAAAAAAAAAGAAGAAGAAGAAGGTAGCGGGAGGGGAAGAATGAAGCGGGGGAAATCGGAGGGGTAGATGAACCATGAGAGCATGGACTCTGAAAAACAAACTGAGGGTTCTAGAGGGGAGGGGGGTGGGAGGATGGGTTAGCCTGGTGGTGGGTATTGAGGAGGGCACATTCTGCATGGAGCAGTGGGTGTTATGCACAAACAATGAATCATGGAACACTTCATCTAAAACTAATGATGTAATGTATGGGGATTAACATAAGAATAAAAAAAATAAAAATAATAAAGTATGTTGTCTCTAAATAATTTAAAAATAGTAATAAAGCCAACTAAAAGTTGGTCTTCTTCTTAAAGCTATGCTCTGGTAAGTCTCAGCTGTGCCGGTGATAAAATAATCATTTCAAAAAATCTTTTTCGGTCTATCTAAATTATATTTTAACATATGTGTAACTTACAATTAAGTGCATATATTTAAAGTACAGCTTGAAGAATTTTGATACATACATACAACTATAGAAGCACCAACTCTTATGAACATATGGACCATTTTCATTAACTCTGAAAATCCTTTTGTGTCCTGTTTCTATCATTCCTTGCTGAGCCCTGAGAAACAAACACTGTTAGGAGTTCCATTGTCAGAGATTAGTGTCGCCTGTTATGACAGTCATATTAAAGGAATCACAGAGTGCATATTCTTTTGTGTTTGACTTCTTGTGCTGAATATAATATTGTTCAACATTTTTTTCCATTTGATTGCTGAATAATATCCTATTACATGAATACAGCACAATGTGCTTATCTATCTTCTCCTTATGGATATTTGATTCCCCCCTCCAATTTTTGTCTATTATGAATAAAGCTGCTATAAACATTTTTGTTTGATACTTTTTGTAGGCATATTTTCATTTCTTTTGGGTAAAGTAAAAGAAAACCTTAATTGGTTGGTCATAAGTTAGGCTTATTTTTTTTTTTTAAAGCTTTTATTTATTTATTCATGAGAGACAGAGAGAGAGAGAGAGAGGCAGAGGGAGAAGCAGGCTCCCAAGGAGCAGGGAGCCCGATGCGGGACTCGATCCCAGGACCCTGAGATCATGACCTGAGCCGAAGGCAGACGCTTAACCATCTGAGCCACCCAGGCGCCCCTTTTTTATTTTTTTTTATTTTTTTTTTAAAGATTTTATTTATTTATTCATGAGAGACAGAGAGAGAGAGAGAGGCAGAGGGAGAAGCAGGCTCCCAAGGAGCAGGGAGCCCGATGCGGGACTCGATCCCATAGGCTTATTTTTAATTATAAGAAACTGTCAAGAGTTTTTCAAAATAGTTGGTCCATATTCAACACCCCTCAACATTATATGAGAGTTTCAGTTGATCTACATCCTTGTAACTTGCTGTTGCCAGTCTGTTCTAGTTGAGTCATTCTTATGGTGGGTATGGTTACTTTTTGTTGGTTTAAATGTACATTTCTCCAATAATGAATGCAGAAAAAATTTGGATCAACCATTTGGATATCTTCCTTTATCTAGAGGCCTTTCTCATTTTAACTCCTCAGACTCTACAACTAAGGTTTTCATAGTTTTACCATATAAAGAAAATGAAAAAAGGAAAAAAAAAAACATAATCTCACTTCCCCTTTCAAAGGTTTCCCCTTTTCAGAATCTTTGTTCCCTGAGTCCTGATTACTTGAGCAGGTTTCTGGAGACATTAATCAAATATCTTTTAAAATTTAGTTTGTTTACTTGTTAATTTTAGTCCAAGGAGAGATGGGTGGACAATTATTTATTGTTGGCTATGGTTTTTGTTTTCTGAATTTAAGCTATTTTTATTTTAATTCCAGATTTTATTTGGATCTCCATTTAAAAATTTTGTGTATTTATCCAGTTCTATTTGACTACATCTGGTCCTTCTAACAGTTCTATTTGACTACATAGCATTTCTTGACTAATCTATTAAATTAGCAAAATAGAATAATTTTTAACTAGTTATACTGATTTTTTAAAATCCAAACTCTTATCAGCCCAAGATAATAGTGTATGTTTTTTAAATCTACTTATTTTCTATCTTTTTTTTTTAAAGATTTTATTTATTTATTTGAGAGAGAGAGCTCGAGCGAATGAGCACACACATGCTTGCTTGTGTGTGGGGAGCGGCAGAGAGGGAGAGAGAGGAAAAGGGAAAGAATCCCAAGCAGCCTCCATGCTGAGTGGGGAGCCCAACTTGGGGCTCATCACAGGACCCTGAGATCTTGACCCGTGCTGAAACCAAGAGTCAGACACTCAACGACTGAGCCACCCAGGCGCCCCAATTTTCTAACTTTCTTGATCCTCTGCCTGCATCTCCATTAAATTGCAAGTTTCATGAGATTTGAAACTCTGTATTATTTCTTCTGTGCTGTGTCCTAGCCCATAGCATAAGAGATCAGTGCATATTTATTATATGAAACAAATGCATTCATAGTTGAATACATGCTTGTTTAGTCACGTTTTTCTTCTAAAATACCAGCAGCCTCTGAATTTTAACATCCACTAATGTTATATTCTTATTTCAATTAAAGAAATTGTGAAATCATACTCTGTATGCTTTCCATATATTTGTGACTTCTCTCTCAATAGCACGTTTATTGCATATGGTGGCCATCAATAATTTACCACTCAACTTCATAGATAATGTTCATTAAATTGAAATTCAATAAAAATTAATTGAATTATAGGCAGTCTGAGGGGAGAGCTTCAGTTTAGAGTGTTCTTGAGTGCTGAATTAACAAATATCCTTAGTTTCTAAACCCCAGTTAGCAGTCCTACAGGAGCAACTAAAGTCTAGCTATAATTTAATTCCATAAAGTTAATTATTAAACCTACCATTTATTTCCACTTCATATGCCCAGGACTTAGCATAGCAGTAAATAAATATTTTTTTCAGTTTTTTTTTAATATTTTATTTATTTGATAGAGAGAGACACAGCGAGAGAGGGAACACAAGCAGGGGGAGTGGGAGAGGGAGAAGCAGGCTTCCCACCAAGCAGGGAGCCCAATGCGGGGCTCGATCCCAGGACCCTGGGATCATGACCTGAGCCAAAGGCAGACGCTTAACAACTGAGCCACCCAGGCACCCCTCAAATTTTTTGTTGAACGAAAATACACATAACAAAGTTGACCATCTTAACCATTTTAAGTGTAGAATTAAGGGGTATTAATTATACTTATTGTGTTGTGCAGCCATCATCACTATTTATCTCAATAACTCTTTTGCTCTTTCAAGACCAAAACTCTGCCCATTAAACAATAACTTCTTATTTCCTCCTCTTTTCAGTCCACACAACCACTATTCTTTTTTTTTTTTAAGATTTTATTTATTTATTTGACAGAGAAAGACACAGTGAGAGAAGGAACACAAGCAGGGGGAGTGGGAAAGGAAGAAGCAGGCTTCCCACTGAGCAGGGAAACTGATGCGGGGCTCAATCCCAGGACCCTGGGATCATACCTGAGCTGAAGCCGAAGGCAGACGCTTAACAACTGAACCACCCAGGCGCCCCCACACAAACACTGTTCTACTTTTAATCTACTTTATATAATTTCAACTACTCTAATTACTTCATATAAGTAGAATCCTACAGTTTGTGTCTTTTTGTGATTGGTTTATTTCACTTAGCATAGTGTCCTCAGCATCCATCCATGTTGTAGCATGTGTCAGAATTTCCTTTTCCTTTTCCTTTTTAAGGCTAAGTGATATTCCATTGTATGTATACACCCCATTTTGCTTATCCACTTACCCAGTGATGGGCACTTGAATTGCTTCCACATTTTAGCTAGTGTAAATAATGCTATTGTGAACACAGGAGTGCAGATATCTCTTTGAGGCCCAGCTTTAAATTCTTTTGGGTATATACTCAGAAGTGGAATTGCTGGATCATATGGTAATTCTATTTTTAATTTTTTGGGGAAGCACCATGTTTTCCAGAGTGGCTGTACCATTTCACATTTTACCAGCAGTGCCCTAGGGTTACAGTTTCTCCATGTCTTCACCCATACTTGTTATTTTCTATGTTTTTCTTTTCTTTTCTATTTTTTAATAGTAGCTATCCTAATGTGTGTGAGGTGGTATCTCGTTATAGTTTTGATGTGCGTATCTCCAGTGATCATTGTTATTGAACAATTTTTTATGTGCTTCTGAGCTATTTGTGTATCTTCTTTGGAAAAATATTTGTTCAAACTTGTCCATTTTAAATTGAGCTGTTTGTTTTATTGTTGCTGAGTTTTAGAAGTTCCCTATATACTCTGAATATTAATCACTTACCAGATATAGGATCTTCAAATACCCTATATCTTATTTTATGTTTTTTTTAAGATTTATTTATTAATTTGAAAAGAGAGAGAGAGTGCACACAAGTGGCGGGGGGCAGAGGGAGAGGGAAAAGCAGACTTCCCTCTGAGCAGGGCTTGATCCAAGAACCCCAGGATCATAACTTGAGCTGAAGGCAGATGCTTAACTGACTGAGCCACCCAGGTGCCCCTTAGTTCGTGGGGTTTTTTTTGTTTTTGTTTTTACTCTTTTGATAGTATCTTTTGATGCTCAAAATTTTAAATTTTCATTAGGTCCAGTTTGTCTTTGATATCAGAGCCAGGAAATTGTTGCTGAATTGTTCTGAAGCTTTTGCTCTATGTTTTCTTTTTCTTTCTTTTTTTTTTTAAGATTTTATTTATTTATTTGAGAGAGAGAATGAGATAGAGATCATGAGAAGGGGGAGGGTCAGAGAGAGAGGCAGACTCCCTGCTAAGCAGGGAGCCCGACGTGGGACTCGATCCTGGGACTCCAGGATCATGACCTGAGCCGAAGGCAGTCGCTTAACCAACTGAGCCACCCAGGCGCCCGCTCTATGTTTTCTTAAAAGAGTTTTATGGTTTTAGATATTATAAATGTAATGTAGGTTTTTGATTGATTTTGAGTTATTTTTTCTATATGGTGTTAACTAAGTGTTCAACTTCATTCTTTAGCAATTGGATATCCAGTTTTCTCAGGATCATTTCTTGAAAAAGAAAAGACAGGGGCGCCTGGGTGGCTCAGTCGGTTAAGCGTCTGCCTTCGGCTCGGGTCGTGATCCCAGGGTCCTGGGATCGAGCCCCGCATCGGGCTCCCTGCTCCGCGGGAAGCCTGCTTCTCCCTCTCCCACTCCCCCTGCTTGTGTTCCCTCTCTCGCTGTGTCTCTCTGTCAAATAAATAAATAAAATCTTAAAAAAAAAAAAAAAAAACTTTAAAAAAAAAATAAATAAATAAAAAAAGAAAAGACAGTATGTTCCCTATTTAATGGTCTTGGCACCTCTGTCAAAAATCATCTGATCACGTATGCAAGGGCTTCTTTTGGGGCTCTGTATTCTTTTGATCTGTACAACTATCTTCATGCCACTACTGCACTGTTTTGATTACTTCAGCTTTGTGGTATGTTTTGAAATCAGAAAGCATGAGTTCTCCAGATTTTTTCTTTTTAAAGATTGCTTTGGCTATTTTGGGTCCCTTCAGAAGCCCTGTGAATTTTGAGATCAGTTTTTCTATTTCTGCAAAAAAACATCATCAGGATTTTGAAGGAATTACATTAAATCTGTAGATCACTTTGGGTAGTATTGACATCTTAACAATATTAAGTCTTCTAATCAATGAAATTGGGATGTATTTCTATATATTTAAGTCTTTTTCAATTCTTTCAGCAATGTTTTATAGCTTTTATTTTATAAATATTCCACCTCCTTAGTGAAGGTAATTCCTAAGTACTTTATTCTTATTGATAAATGTAAATGGAATTGTTTTGTAATTTTCTTTTTACATTGTTCATTATTGGTGTATAAATGCAACTGATTTTTATGGATTGACTTTGTGACATGCTAATTTGCTAAATTTACTTTTTGACAAGGGTTTTTTGTGGATTTTTTAATGGTTTTCTACATATAAGATCATATCATCTGTGAACAGAGATAATTTTACTTCTTCCTTTCCAATTTTGTTTCCTTTAATTTCTTTTTCTTGACTACTTGCTCTGGGTGGAATTTCCTGTACTATGTTAAATAGAAGTGGTAAGAGTGGGAATCCTTGCCTTATTTCTGATCTTAGAGGAAAGGCTCTTAGTTTTTACCTTTGACTATGATGTTTGCTGTGGGTTTTTCAGATACAGCTTTTATTATGTTGCGGCAGTTTCATTCTTTTCCTAGTTTGATGAGTATTTTTATAATACAAAGGTATGGAATTTTGTCCAGTGTTTTCTCTGCATTTATTGACATCATCACATGATATCCATCTTTCATTTTGTTAATGTGGTGTATCACATTAATTTGTGGATGTTGAACCATTCTTGCATCCTTGGAATAAATCACATTTAATCATGGTGTGTGATCCTTTAAATGTAAGATCTTTTATTGTTGAATTCAGTTTGTTAATACTTTGTTGAGGAATTTTGCTTCTATTCATTAGGGCTATGGCCTGTAATTGCTTTTCTTATGGTGTCCTTGTCTAGTTTTGTTTTCAGGCTAATGCTGACCTCATAGAATGAGTTATGAAATGTTCCCTCCTCTCACTTTTTCTTTGAAAGTTTGAGAAGGAATTGGTATTAATTCTTCTTTAAATGTTTGGTATAATTCACCAGTGAAGCCATCATGCCTGGTGCATTTTTTTCAGAAGATTTTTGATTAGTGATTCAATCTCCTTAGTAGTAATGGATCTATTCAGATTTTTCTGTTGTTATTTAGTCTTGGTAGGTTTTGTGTTTTTAAGAATTTGTCCCTTTAATCTAGGTTATCCAATTTCTTAGCATTCAAATGTTCATAGTACTCTTTTATAATCTTTTTTATTTCTGTAGAGTTGTTAGTAATGTTCCCACTTTCATTTCTGATTTTAATAACTTGAGTCTTCTTTTTTTCTTAGTCAGTCTAGTTAAAGGTTTATCAGTTTTGTTGATCTTTTCAAAGAACTAAGATTTGGTTTCATTGATTTTCTTCACTGTTGTTTATTCTCTATTTTATTTATCTGTGATCTAATCTTTATTATTTCCTTCCTTCTGTTAACTTAAGGTTACGTTGTTCTCTTTCTGTCTCATTGAGTTATAAAGTTAGTTTGTTGATTTGAAATTGTTATTGTTTTTAAATATAAGCATTTATAGCTGCAAATTTCCCCCTTAGCATGACTTTTTCGTGTCCCATTAGTTTTGGTCTGTTCCGTTTTCATTTTTATTAATCTCTAAGTAGTTTCTAATTTCCCTTGTGATTTCTTTTTGGATCTGTTAGTTGTTAAAGCGTGTGTTGTGTAATTTCCAAAAATTGGTGAATTGTTCAGTTTCTCTTCTGTTATAGATTTCTAACTTCATCCCATTGTGGGCAGAGAAGATACTTTGCATGTTATCTGTCTTTTTAAATTTATTGAGAATTAATTTGTCTCCACTTGTGTGCTGTATCCTGGAAAATGTCCCATGTACAGTTGAGAAGAATGTGTATCTGTTTTTGTGTATATTGTTCTTTATATGGCTATTTGATCTGGTTGGTTTATTGTGTTGATTTTGTCCTCTATATCCTTATCTTCTGTCTGTTATCCTAGGTCATTATTGAAAATAAAGTCTCCAACTGTTATTGTAGAACTGTTTATTTCTCCCTTCAATTCTGTCAGTTTTTGCTTTTATATATATTGATGGTCTATCATTAGGTGTATAAATACTTATAATTGTTATATCTTTCTGTATCAAACCTTGTATTCATATATAATGTCCTTTTTGTCCCTCATAAAATTTGTCTTTTTAAAATTTGAAGTAAATTTTGTCTGATACTGGTAGAGCCACACCTGTTCTCTTTTGGTTACTTTCACGTGGAATATCTTTTTCCATCCTTTCAGCTTCAGTCTTTTTGTATCCTTGGTTCTAAAGTGAGTCCCTCGTAGACAAAATCTTCTTGGATCATGTGTTTTTATCCATTCAGCCAATCTCTGACTTTTGATTAGAAAGTTTAATCCATTTATAATTAAAGTAATTAATGATTTTTATTTTGTCAAAATTACTTTTGTCATTTTGCTGTCTGTTTTCTAACTGCCTGATAGCATTTTTATCTCTTGTTTCCTGTATTACTTTCTTCTTTTGTGTTTAGTTGATTTTTTTGAAGTGGAATGTTTAAATTCCTTTCTCATTTTCTTTTGTATATATACTGTAGCTATTTTATTTATGGTTACCATGGATATTATATTTAACATTCAAAAGTTACAACACTGATCCCCAATATTTGGAGAACAGAGTCCTTTTTTGCTTACCCTGGCTCCCGTAACCTGTGTGAAAGGAGCTCTAGGAACACTTAAACAGCTGCTTGCCTTGTATCTAGGGGTAGAGTTTAAATAATTGCTACTGTGCTAAGAGCTGAGATTGACTGAAATTAACCACAATTTACTTTCTAAGCCCTTCCTTGGAGTTTCAAGCCTTCAAATGACTCCAAAGTTCCATAATAGTTGCATCAGATAGGTTCTGACAGTGCAGTTGTTGTCTCAATGGGGAGACATTACTGGTTCTTCTTATTCTGCCGTCTTCACACAATAAATATTATTTTGATGACAGAATGACTTATCATATCCAGTTAACTTAAAAAATGTGAAGGACTCAGGACCCCAGTCCAGCAGTGCCTTTAAGGTATTCCATAAAGGACTTCAAAATTAATGAATATGAGTCTCTTTTCTTGTCTCTTAACCAAGTTCTTATTACTACAAAGAACCCCAAATATGATATAACGGGTGTGCATTTGCTAGTGGTATTTTGAAAAACTTCCAATTTCTCATTGTGTGAAGATGTTAAAAAAAATAAATCACTGGAAAACCACATCTAATAAGGCAAACTAGGTTCTGATATTCTTGCAGATTCTTTCTGTTTGTTGAAGCTTACTACAAAATGACCTGAACAGTTTTGTAAGCATATTAAATTACAATAATATAAATATACCCAGCAAAGAAAGACAGGAAACATTTTCCTTAACAAAATCGGAAGACCTCTTAGTTTATAGTAAATACATTATATGAATTTAACTTAATCATTATATTTTTATTGCTCCACTTCAGTTGTTTCCTACTTTCAGAGAGAAGTAACACAAATTGTAAGGAATAATTTTTATTTTAATCAATTAAAATTATTTTAATTAGTTCAACAGTCATTTTCATTGTTTTGTAATGAAAACTTTTATAGTCCATTTGCTTAATATTATAGTGGTATATATGTTTGCTTATTTGAGGTTGTTAAATCAGGGATTAATTTTAATACTATATTGCCCAAACATGGTAATGATAATAGTGATATATGCTAATTACTGTAAGTAATTGATGAGTACATTTAATATCACTTGTAATTTTTAGGTATTCACAAAACTCTCATTTCTACTAATAAAGCACTGTTGTTTTGAAGTTCTGATGACTTAGAAAGCAATACATAGATAATTATATATAGACTAAAGCTACTTTTATAAAGATTTTATGATAATGAGATATAACAATATATTTCCCAAATGAAATCATTTCAGTTTGAATCATATTACATATTATTATTTTCAATATTAATGCATTCATAGTCTATAATTTTATCTGTATATAGAAATAGTTGAACAAGGACAATCGGAAGATATTATTACATTATTATTCCCTTCTGATTCTCTTACAAGATCCTATTCAATACTAAAATACTAGAATAAATATAATTTGTATTTTGAAGCTGTTTTCTATCATTTTGTGCTCAAATACATGCTGCTGACCCAATTAAAATCTAGAAAATGTGTCCCTTAAAAGCAAATTCACTGCTCTGTGATTGGATTTAAAGTATAATTTTATAAGATGTCTTCAGTAGTATATATTTTTAAAATATAATTTTATTATAATTATTGATTTATAATACTAGAAATACTTTCAACTTTGTTATTGAGCTTATGGTATGCCCCAAACAAAATATATCTTTAAAATGTTTAATTATAGGGGCGCCTGGTGGCGCAGTCATTAAGCGTCTGCCTTCGGCTCAGGTCATGGTCCCACGGTCCTGGGATCGAGCCCCACATCCGGCTCCCTGCTTGGCGGGAAGCCTGCTCTCTCCCACTCCCCTTGCTTGTGTTCCCTCTCTCACTGTGTCTCTCTCTGTCAAAAAAATAAATAAAATCTTAAAAAAAAAGTTTAATTCCACATTATCTGTAATAAAACACATACTATTATGAATCGATAAATAATCATTGTCATGTATTTCTAACAAAAGGAAACATATGCAACTACATGGTGAAATTAAAAGCTAAAGCAAGTAATCAAGAAGTGGTAGATACCTAAATTTTACCTTTATATATATATGTGTGTGTGTGTGTGTGTGTGTGTATTTAAAGATTTTATTTATTTATTGACAGAGAGAGACACAGCGAGAGAGGGAACACAAGCAGGGGGAGTGGGAGAGGGAGAAGCAGGCTTCCCGCTGAGCAGGGAGCCCGATGCGGGGCTCAATCCCAGGACCCCGGGATCATGACCTGAGCTGAAGGCAGACGCTTAACGACTGAGCCACCCAGGCCCCCCAAATTTTACCTTTATATTTTTATTTAAACTTATTTTGGCCTTCTAAAATCAGTGATATTAACATGTCTGAATTAAACCAATGTTTATGTTAAAATACATACAATATATATGTATTAATGACTAGAGACCTTAGTAAAATTTATCACTATCCTACTGGAAAGGTTTATTATTATTCCAAAGCCAAGTAATTTAAAAAGCTGTAACTTCAGTACAGAAGTAAACTAGTAAGGTTTACTTTTTTCAAGTCTGATTGAGTTAACTGTTATTAGTAAAATATCAATATTATTAAACTTGACTTATCAAAAAATGGTTAGACAAATGGAACTTTCAAAATGTAAAGTTATATATAGATTAATTTTGACATTGATTTTTCACAAACATTTTAACAAAGCATGATTTAAAATTCACTATGTAGTTTTTTTGAGAGAAAAAAGTGAGATTATATGCATAAAGCCTTATGCCCTTTGTAACTTTAAAAATATTAAGATAAATATGGAACTTTATAAGAATGTATTACTTCAAATGCATTTTATGACACATTTCAGAAATAAGCTCTATTTATACAGTTGAGTCAAATTACATTATTTCATTATTTCTATTTTAAAATATAGGGTAGTGCAAAATTATTCATGACAGAAAGTAAAAAATGTAGGAGAGAAAGGAATGTAACACAAATGAGAGAACCAAAATGTCATTTGTAGATAACTTCTCTTAAAATTTATTATTTGATACTAGACATATCAATTGTAAATAACGCTGGATGATTTTTTGCTATCATTTTTGCAAGTATCTCTGCATAGCAATTTGCTGGTATTTGTTAAGCAACTTTTGTATGCATACCAATTAACTACGGAAATGAAACTAATTAAATTTTTCTAGAATCTGATTGTAATTAGAACACTTTTGTTTTGGGCATTTGCAAATTCTATCTTCTTTCATCATAACAAAATTATTGGTAGATAGGTATTGCTAGTCTAATTTGTCAAATAATGCTGAGAGTTTATAAACATATGCCATAAATTATAAAATTACAGCTAGGATTTAAATCTAGGGCTTCAAATAATAAAATGTATGTCTTTCCCAATGAGTAGCTTATGCTCTAAGGTTTTCATTTAGATTATTTTCAAGGATGTATTCTTTGAAAGCAAAACATAAAAGAAACCAAAAATATATTGACAAAATTCTCAAAATACAATAATCCATAGTATATTAGAAACTCCTATAAATCAGTATAAAAAAACACAAGAAATCCAATGTAAATTTTAATAAAAGATTTGAATAGTTACTTTGTTGGGAGAAAATTCCACATGGCATATCTACATATATCAGTTTTTGTTTCGGACTATCTATTTAAGCATATTTAAATGGTAAACATCTTAGAGTTTTGCCTATTTTAACCTAAAATGTGTAGAATAATTAATTAATATTCTCTTGTGTTCCTTAACATTAGGAATGTCTTTCATCATATTTTGCTTAAAATTTATTCACATACATATATTCTTTTTTATCCTCACAGCATAATTTATGCATTCGGCTTTTTTTTTTTTTTTTTTTTTTTTAAAGATTTTATTTATTTATTTGAGAGAGAGAATGAGAGAGAGCACATGAGAGGGGGGGAGGGTCAGAGGGAGAAGCAGACCCCCTGCTGAGCAAGGAGCCCGATGCGGGACTCGATCCCGGGACTCCAGGATCATGACCTGAGCCGAAGGCAGTCGCTTAACCAACTGAGCCACCCAGGCACCCATGCATTCGGCTTTTTGAGGGAAATTAAGATATCGTCTATCTCAGGATACAGAAAGTAGATTTGTTTCATGGAAATTATAGTAAAGATGCTTTCCTCCCAAGCAAAGGCAGTGTAGCTTTGCTAGAAGCACTCTACAAAAGCTTAAGTTCCTGAGCTATGACACAAAAACCACTGTGTGCTCAGTGTCCATATAGGCCTCTGTCTAAACTGCCTTGAAGGTAGCTGGAGAACAAAATCAACCAAAGACAACATGAAGCTCATGCTCTCTGCTGTGCTTGAATAATAAAATCATTTTTATCTGACCCAGGAATCCTTTGTCTTCTGCCAGCATCTCTGAAACTATATCAGGCTAACTTGTTAGCTTATAAGCAGAGTAAAATTTCAAATATGTCACAGTCTAGACACACTTTGCTTAAAAGTACAATCTAAATAGCCAATATATAGCTAATATAGATGTAGAATGATGAACGAAAAGATCATGCTATGAGCAAAATATGAACAGTCATACACTTACTGTTGTAAAACATATCACAGAAAAGTATTAGTTTATTAACCTATCCATTTTGAGTTAAAATAGGTAAAACTAAACAAACATTCTGTAATATATACATGATTTGTAACTTATTAAGAAAAGTTTGAGGGATGCCTGGGTAGCTCTCATCTGACTCTTGATTTTGGCTCAGGCGTTGATCTCAGGGTTGTGAGATCAAGCCCTGTGTCAGGGTGGAGCCTGCTTAAGATTTTCTCTCTCAGAAAACTATAAAATACTCATGAAAGAAATTGAGGAAGACACAAAGAAATGGAAAAACGTTCCACGTTCATGGATTGGAAGAACAAATATTGTGAAGATGTCAGTGCTACCTAGAGCAATCTACACATTCAGTGCAATCCCTATCAAAATACCATCTACTTTTTTCAAAGAAATGGAGCAAATAATCCTAAAATTTGTATGGAACCAGAAAAGACCCCGAATAGCAAGAGGAATGTTGAAAAAGAAAAGCAAAGCTGGTGGCATCACAATTCCGGACTTCAAGCTCTGTTACAAAGATGTCATCATCAAGACAGTCTGGTACTGGCACAAAAACAGACACATAGATCAATGGAACAGAATAGAGAGCCCAGAAATGGACCCTCAACTCTAGGGTCAACTAATCTTCAACAAAGCAGGAAAGCATGTCCAATGGAAAAAAGACAGTCTCTTCAACAAATGGTGTTGGGAAAATTGGACAGCCACATGTAGAAGAATGAAACTGGACCATTTCCTTACACCACACACAAAATTAAACTCAAATGGTTGAAAGACCTAAATGAGAGACAGGGGTCCATCAAAATCCTAAAGGAGAACACAGGCAGCAACCTCTTCGACCTCAGCTGCAGCAACTTCTTCCCAGACACATCGCCAAAGGCAAGGGAAGCAAGGGCAAAAATGAACTATTGGGACTTCATCAAGATAAAAAGCTTTTGCACAGCAAAGGAAACAGTCAACAAAACCAAAAGACAACTGACAGAATGGGAGAAGATACTTGCAAATGACATATCAGATAAAGGACTGGTATCCAAAATCTATAAAGAACTTACCAACTCAACACCCAAAGAACAAATGATCCAATCAAGAAATGGGCAGAAGACATGAACAGACATTTCTGCAAAGAAGACATCCAAATGGCCAACAGACACAAGAAAAAGTGCTCAACATTACTCGGCATCAGGGAAATCCAAATCAAAACCTCAATGAGATACTACCTCACACCAGTCAGAATGGCTAAAATTAACAAGTCAGGTAATGACAGATGTTGGTGGGGATGCGGAGAAAGGGGAACCCTCCTACACTGTTGGTGGGAATGCAAGGAGGTGCAGCCACTCTGGAAAACAGTATGGAGGTTCCTCAAAAAGTTGAAAATAGAGCTACCCTACGACCCAGCAATTGCACTACTGGGTATTTACCCAGAGATACAAATGTGGTCCAAAGAGGTACGTGCAACCCGATGTTTATGGAAGCAATGTCCACAATAGCCAAACTGTGGAAAGAGCCAAGATGTCCATCGACTGATGAATGGATAAAGAACTGGTATATATATACAATGGAACATTATGCAGCCATCAAAAGGAATGAAATCTTGCCATTTGCAATGACGTGGATGGAACTGGAGGGTATTATGCTGAGCGAAATAAGTCAATCAGGGAAAGACAGTTATCATATGATCTCACTGATCTGAGGAATTCTTAATCTCAGGAAACAAACTGAGGGTTGCTGGAGTGGTGGGGGGTGGGAAGGATGGGGTGGCTGGGTGATAGACACTGGGGAGGGTTTATGCTATGGTGAGCGCTGTGAATTGTGTAAGACTGTTAAATCACAGACCTGTAGCTCTGAAACTAATAATACATTATATGTTAAAAAGAAAAAAAAAATTTTTCTCTCTCCCTCTCTCTCTGCCCTTCCCCTCCTTAAAAAAAAAGAAAAAGAAAAAGAAAAAAATCTGACTTTACTTGCAGAATGTAGTTACAACATCATGTGATATTGTAAAGAGTGCAGATAGTGCTTTATTTATCTGTAGTGTGAGAGGAAATTTCTGGATTGGGTATAAGGGTTGTGAATGTATATGTAGCATTTAATACCTTGAGAGAATGTCATTAATAACAGAGAGTATACATGGTAATGACCAGGGACTATCCTTGGATTTTTTCAACAATAATCATCAAGGCAAAGAGAGAGAACCATTAGATAATATTGGGAAGGAATGATTAGTATCGTACAGGGAAAATCAGTAGACTAGGGTGTCCCAGAAGAAAACTGAAACATTTTATCAAGGAACAGAAAGTGCTACTCTTCATCAGATGTTACTGAGTACTCAGATAAGATGAGAACTAAGTATAATATATAAAATACAGTCTGAATACAAATATTTTGTATAGTAACATGGAATTCAGATGACTAAGACAATGATGGAGTGCTGAGAGTGAATGTCAGATTTAGGAGAATATAGGAGTGCAATAAATGAGAACAAGAATGGATAGAAATTTTGAGCAGCTGCAACGAAATATTTGGAGAATAGCTATCAGGACAATGGGTTCAAGAGAATTTACCTCATGGAAAAATATCGGCATGTATTTATACTGAGGAAAGTGATGGAGTAGAGAGCAAAGAGCAAAATCTAATGATGAGTGTGATATTATCAAAAATGATTGATTAAGTACTTCCAAAATTGAATTTTTCCCATGGAAGCAACATATAAACCTACAAAAGTTTTCACAATCAAGTTTTTCAGAAAACTGGAAATTAACCAAAAACTTGAAATGAAGTCAAATGAAGACTATAGTGGAGAAATAGAGGAAGAAAAAATACACAACATACACAGAATACACATAGCAAAATGGCAAATAAATCCTACATTATGAATAATTGCATTACGTGTAAATTGATTAAGCATTCCAGTTAAAAGCAGAGATTGGCAAAATGGATGAGAAAATATGATTCAACTATATACGGTCTACAGGATACACACTTGGGATTTAAAGGCACAAATAGTTTGAAAGTAAGAGGATAGATAAAGATCTACATGCAAACAGTAACCAAAAAAGAACTAGACTTGGTATAAAAAACATGAGACCACTAGACTTTAAGAAAACCATTGTTACTACAGACAAAGAAAGACATTTTATAATTGTAAAAGCGTCCGTCCATCAGTAAGATATAATGGTTGTAAGCATATGCCTACCTAACAACAGAGGCCCAAAACATGAAACAAAACCTGACAGAATGAAAGGGAAAAGTAGACAGTTCAACAATATAAATTGGTGACTTCCATACCATGCTTTCAATAATAGATATAATAAGTAGGCAAAAGAGAACAACAAAGAAATGAAACTTTAACAACACTATAAAGCAACTGGACCTCACAGAAGTCTATAGAAGATTCCATATAACACATGCAGAATACATATTCTTTTTCAAGTGCACATAGAACATTTTCCAAGGTAGACTGTATGTTAGACCATAAAACTCTCAAAGAATGTAAGAAGGATTGAAATAATGTTTTCCAGCCAAAATAGAATGAAGTTGGAAGTCAGTAAAAACAGGAAATTTGGGGAAATTCAGATATCTAGAAACTTTTTAAATAATTAAAAATAACCAATGAGTCAAAGAAGAAACCAAAAAAGTTAGATAATACTTTGAAATAAATGAAGGAATGAAGTTGAAAACACAATGTACTAAAACTTATGGAATGCAGTGAAAACAGTGCTTAGAGGAAATTTTTGGCTTTAATTATCTGCATAGAAAAAGAGAGAGAGGGAAAGATCTCAAAACAATCTAATTTTTCACCTTATATTGGAAAGAGAAGAGCAAACTAAACCCCCCCCCCAAAAAAAGAATGAAATACAGGAAACATAAAATAGGAATAAAATAGAGAAAATCAACCAGTTCAAATACTGGTTCTTTGAAAAGGTCAACAAAAATAAAGTAATGGTTTAATCATCCAATTAAAGTAATAGTGACTAAAATTATTTTCTTATCTCAGTTGATTCCCTACTGCCTAGAATTGCCTAGTATATAATATGCATTAAATATGTTGCCTTCCTAAGTTAATAGTCTTCAGTAAAGCTAAATGCCTAGTAATAGATTGCAAAAATGGCCCCAATTCTTCATTCTTTCTCCCCCCTCCCCCCCCGGCCATTTGCCATACACCTTGTAATACATTTTCATTCAGATTTTATGTTCAGCCATGTGACTTTTTTGGCCTGTGGGATGTTAGCAAACAGAACATAAGCAGAGGGCGAATAGACTTACACCCTAACTGGGATTGCTGTCACTTTTCTTAATCAGGGATATCTGTGAGCATCTCCCTAGGCTAGCCTGATGGAGAAGGAAAAGCATGTGGAGAAGCAACATGTGGTCCAGGTGGTCTCAGCCAAAACCATCTTAGATTAGATAAGAAACAGCTCACTGATGGCATGTGAGTGAGCTTAACCAGGAACAGCAGAGGTATTTTGGTAGCCATCCTAGATGTAAGAGCAATAGAATCTTATTCTTATATGGTGCTGGGTTTGCTGCATTATTGTGGTTTATGTTACAAAAAGAAAAAAATATATATATATATATATAATATGTTGTGTATGTAATATAATTACATATAATATATAACATAATATTCCTATAATATCAGAGATATTAAGGTTGCAGACTGAATTAAGGTTGCCAATCACCTGACCCTACATGAGGAGATTAACTTGGATTCCACAGGGGCCCAGTGTAATCATGAGTCCTTATAAATGAAAGAGGGAAGCAAAAAAGTCAGTGACTGTATCAATGTGAGTGCAATGAGAGAAAGACTCAACCTGCCATTGCTGACTTTGAAGATGAAAGGGGGTCACAAACCAAAGAATGCAGGTGGCCTGTAGAAGTTAAAGCAGGTCTAAAGTTTCCAGAAAGGAACACAGCCCTGACAACATCTTGATTTTAGCTCAGTGAGAACATTTTGGATTTCTGACCACCAGAATTGTCAATAATAAATTTGTGGTGTTTTAAGTCAATAAGTTTGTGGTATTTGTACCACATATATGAATATTTTGTAGAACATGTATGTATGTAATTTAATGTTATTATTGTAATAGTGTATTCTGTGTAGTGGTATCATAATTCACACCATAGGACAGTTATTCCCATTTAATTAATGAATAGAATTAGGTGTGGACATTAAAAGTGATATTTCTTCCACATTAAACCAAGATATGTTCGAATTCAAATCCTGGGATTTCAATTAATACATTAAACTGTTTGTATAATGCTATTTACCCAAATGTTAGCGATTTTCTCCAATGTAATCCTAAAATATTTAATATTTTATATTTCAAAATGTTAAATTATGTGGTTGAAATCATCTTATATACTTCCTAAAAGAAATAATTTCTAATTTTAGAGATAAAGCTTTTATAAAACTAATATTCACATAATATTAAATTAACATTGGATGACTCTTCCTAGCACTATTAATAATAGTTGCTGTAAAAGCACATATCATATTCTTCAGAGAAAAATAAGCATACATACAACTCTAATTTTGCTGTCATATGTATAAAACATTTGAATAAATTCCAGGTATCTAATAAGCTGTACTTTTTAAAAGGCATTACTTATTTTAACATAGGTGAACATGAACATACCTGGAAAAATATTTTTCTGGATATTCCATTTGTTTGGATGGCAATAGATTACTCAGGGTTGAATCTAAAATAAAAGTCTAACAAGTGAGGTGATTTTTTTTTTTGTAAATTAATCATTAAATCCTAAATTGGAAAGAAAGTGAATATTCTATAAGTATTTTCAGATATGATTAGTTTTCAGTGATGGGTCTGTCTCAGTCATTTGGTAATACCAATCATTTAAATAGTTTATTGACTTACGATTCATTCTTTTGTCATCATTCTCACGAGAGTCCATGCTATACTGATAATATAAGGAAACTTTCTATTTTGAGTGAGAAGTGTGAATTTTAAAATCAAGAGATTGGGGGGTAACCGTTATGGGCCACGACATTGCTTTGAAGAAAAATAAAGGAATTTAATAATACTAAGAGTCAGTTTATAAACAACTGGATTAAGACAGTTCTTTGTCAAACTAACATGTTGAACCCCCTTCAAAGATCATCAGGAATGGTTTATATACCATGACCATTTTTAGCATCTTTATCATGTTTGCCCACTTCGAGTCTTAAATATTTTGCAGAATATTTTAAAATAATAAAACATTTATAAATAAGTGTAACAGTTCATTAAAATATTAAAAATGACGTACATATAATAATTATTATGAGGATATCATAATTTTTCATAGATTTCTGAAAACATTCATGGTATTATGCTCTTAGCTTAACTGTACTTCAGGCTTGTGCAACTATGCATTAGAACTTTAAACTTTGCTACCTATGCTTTCTGATCTACTTCCAGACAAAATTTTTCTGTGTCCTACATAACATACATTATTTTACTGGTCCTAGTCATGAGCTTCATAGTTTTGTTGTATGATATATCACATTCTACAATCTAGTTTGTGCAGCACTACCCCTGATATGCCAGTATGTATTCTTAGTTGTAGCCAGAACAAACAGAAAACACTGGTCAGAATTTGTCAGTTCACTAACTACTGAATTGTTCATAATACATCCAGTGTGCTGACACACACATGCTGATTTACTGGTATTATTGAGGTTAAGAAACAGAAAACTCAGTATGTCCCTTAAGTCAGAACAAGGGAATATATGGTTGTAAAAACACACACACACACTTTTTTTCCTGAGTTTCTTAATCTATAAAGTGTTAAACTTCCTGTGAAGATATACTAAATATTGAAAGGGAACTATATATAAGGCATATAGAATAATTGATTAATGTATGGCTCATAATGAATTCTCATTAAATGAAAACAATAATTATTTCTTGCTGTTATTTATTATAAAAGACAATTGAGAAACTTATTCAGGTTTGTATTTCCTGATTAGTCTCTCATAGTATTTGAATTTCTCTTTTTGGAGTTATCATCTACCCTCTCCATTTTTCCCACTCCTCAAGAAAAAAAAATCAAAATAAAAGCAAGATTAGATATCATCAATATTGAAGCAGTTGTTGCTCCGGCAAGGAAATGGATAATTATATGGAACAGTGTAGTGGATAAAACTGGTTAAATAAAGCATGGGCTCTACACTCAGACCTGGATTCACAGAATAGTGCTGCCATAGCCGACAACATTACTTTGTGCCTGTTACTTTTTTTCTTTCTTTTTTTTTTTTTTTAAGATTTTATTTATTTGACAGAGAGAGACACAGCGAGAGAGGGAACACAGCAGGGGGAGCGGGAGAGGGAGAAGCAGGCTTCCTGCGGAGCAGGGAGCCCGATGTGGGGCTCGATCCCAGGACCCTGAGATCATGACCCGAGCCGAAGGCAGACGCTTAACGACTGAGCCACCCAGGCACCCCAATGCCTGTTACTTTCATTTCATGATCCTAAGTATCCTTTTCTGTAAGGTAAAGGAAAAAAAAAAAAACTCCACAAAATTATTGTAAGTATTTAATGAAAAAATTAATGTAATGTTCATTGTATATATGAAGTTCATAACTTAATTAAGGGTCGATACATATTAATTGTTGTAATTATTAAAATTATTGCTCTTCTATCCATGGCCACTACTTTAAGAGTTGATATATTATGTTCTGGATGTGTAGTAATCATTAAAAGTTTTACATTCTTATTCCATTTTAAATCTGATTATATTCCTAATTTGACAAAGTTAACAAGATCAGAATGAGGAAATTTCAAACTAATGATGTACCATATCAAAAGGAAAAGTCTGCTTTAGATCCTTGATAGAATCTCACTAAAACTACTGAATTTAGGAATTCATTGGTTGGAGACTAGTGTATCCTGTGAGAACATTCTTAATAGTCAGATTAAGAGCTAACAGTCAAATTTGATTGAAACAGTGAGTCAAAATTGTCTAAAACTGCTCCTGGTGCTGGAGTTTATTAGAAAGTAGTAATGACATTATGCTCACTATGATAATGTACTAAGCTAATGGTATCCTTTTAAGGATATTCTTATGGTTAATGAGAGGTTTATTTAATAAATTAACTGTGGTTACCTCTAGAAGAATGTGAACACAAAGGCAGAACTTTTAGCAGTGACTGATCCATTTTATTTAGGTCTCACTTTATCTCTTGAATTCACTTTTTTTTTTTTTTGGTAAAGATTTTATTTATTTATTTGACAGAGAGAGAGAGAGAGAGCCTGAGCACAAGCAGAGGGAGCTGCAGGCAGAGGGAGAGGGAGAAGCAGGCTTCCCGTGAAGCAGGGAGGCTGATGCGGGGCTCAATCCCAAGACCCTGGGATCATGACCTGAGCCAAAGGCAGACGCTTAAGCAACTAAGCCACCCAGATGCCCCTTGAATTTACTTTTAATCTCACTTTAATCGATATTTTCAATTTTATTCAAGGATACATTACATTAATAGAGTAAAAGTATAAGGCTACATAATTATTAACTTGAGTTATGGAAAGATTTCCTGTAGATAAAAACATACAGACAAATATGAAAATGCATTACTATAAGTCAGCAAATTGGAGAATAAAAATTAATGAGAAAGACCAGGTAGAGCTATTCTCCTAAAGCACAAAAAAAAAAAAACAATTAAAAAAAAAACCATTTTTTAAATGACAGTAAAATGAACTATCATGAAGAATAAAGATAGGAGATCCTACAATCATATGATAGGTAAATGATAATAAATATAATAAATATAATTAGTAAAGTGAGGAAATAATTCACCCACGCATGCATATATCCATTCATTCATTTATTCATTTATGGCCCCAAAATATTTATATATTCCAGAAATCTCTGAGAGTTGAAGATAGAGTGATAAATTTGAGAAAAAAATCTCTTAAGGAGCTTATATGGGATACGTAATGGCAGGAATTATCTGAGGAGAAATACACACAAAAAAAGTATAAAGCATGGTAGGTAGTAAGAAGTAGTATGGAATTAAGAAAGGCAAAGTTAGGGATGCCTGGGTGGTGCAGTCGGTTAAGTATCTGCCTTCAGTTCAGGTCATGATCTCAGGGTCCTGGAATCGAGTCCCACAGCGGGCTCCTTGCTCAGTGAGGAGCCTGCTTCTCCCTCTGCCTGTTCTGCCTGCCGCTTCCCCTGCTTGTGCTCACTCTCTCTGACAAATAAATAAAATCTTAAAAAAACAAAAAAGAAAGAAAGGCAAAGTTATAAAGTGCATTGGGAGTGTGGGTTTCCATGTAAGTGGATGTTGATGTTTCAGTTTTGCCGAAGTATCTGTGTTATCCGTGAAAGCGGCATTGGAGGAAACTTGATAGCAGACTGGAGCAAAGACTGGGCATGTGGCTACCAGATAGAGGAGTGTTACAGACAAAAGCAAAAGTAAATGTAAAATCTTTAGGTAAGGATATGTTTGCAGTGTGTAAGTGAGGAACAACCAAAAGTCCTGATAGAGGTGGAGAGGTAGGGAGGGTGTTAGGAGAGGTAACCAAACAATAATAAGAGCATAAACAAAAATTTAAAAAGGAAATTACTCTATCTGAAGAAAGATTTTAGTGCAGAGATCAAATGAGTTAATAATAGTAGGCAACATTGATGAAGATAAATTTGTAATTAGATAGACATTGGTACTTTAAACAAACAAAAAAGTTAATAAAGAAGAAAACCTACAGTCAAGCAGATAAAAATGGAGAAATAATGAGGTTGATGTTAAGCTGTTCTGCTCACTAAATGTCAGAAGACAAGGGCTCATTATCAGCATTATGTGAAAAAACGTTTGCATGCCCTCTGTGACATAACCCGACAGGCTGTCTTTTACATGGGAAGACAAGAGAAGGGCATTGGTTGACATGCAAGGAGTCAGAGAGTATGCGATTTCTATAATCCCTTTAGGAAAAAATTAAAGACCACAGGATATGAATTGGTAGCAATAGGGAAAAGATTTGTAAAATAAACATAGGATATCATTGACAACAGTAACATTTACAGAAAGTCTAAATAAGTTGTGCTAATGTAATTAGGAAATGATAAGATGTTGAAATTTCTTAAAAAATACCTTTAATAAAAACCTCAAAATCTGAGGAAAAGAATACCATTTAACTTTTATAAGATTTTATAGATGATAAAAGATTGAATAAGAGCAAAAGCATATGGGAGTGTGGGGGGGAATGTTCTTTGTTATAAGTAAGTAATAACTAACATGAATTGTATAATTTTATGCCATCGCTTCTTGGTCTTTTGGCTAAGATCCAGTGTATAGTTTTATGCTGGGATCTGCTTAAAGAACAATTTTTTTTAAAGATTGTAATTAATTATTTGACAGAGAGCACAAGCAGGGAGAGTGGCAGGCAGAGGGAGAGGGAGAAGCAGGCTCCCTACAGAGCAAGGGAAGCCCAGTGTGGGGCTCGATCCCAGGACCCCAGGATCATGACCTGAGCCGAAGGCAGTCGCTTAACCGAATGAGCCACCCAGGCACCGAAAGAACAATTTTATTTAGGAACAAATTTAAACCTCCCAACACTGTGACATAGTATTGCCTCCAGTCAAAATTATAGTTTTAAAGCAGAACTGACTTCTAAGGAAGGCAGGTGATTTTTTAGGGGGAAGAAAAAAAATACCTTAATTTCAGAGCAGTCCTCATCTAGGTAGCAATGATTTTGCATATACAAAAGTGATTCTAGGGCACAGTTTGAAAGAAAACAAATTTGAAGTGGATAAAGGAGAGATGGATGGATGGGAAGGAATGAGGAAGGAAACTTAGAATTATAGTGAGAACATCAAGCTGTAAAAGGAGTAATGTGCTCAGTGAATATCAGGGATCAATATCATGTTGTCCAAAAAAGCCTCCCAATGATAGGAATGACAAATACGCAATTTCACCTTTGACTGTGACAGGCAGTAAAATGATGGAATTTTTTATGTCATGATCACAAATCTTTAAAGTTCTATTTTACATGACAGGCCTGAATTCTTGATTTCTTTAGGGTGGGGTCAGCATGTGAATAAGAGTGGAACAGTTGAGAAAAGCATTGCAGGGAATTCAGAGGTGGGAGAACTTTGGTCCAGAAGTAACTGACTCTGGTAAGAGCACTGGACTTTCTGCAGTATAGATAATGGGGCTTCAGTCAATTTTATTTGGACATTAAATTGACAGGAAAAAATGCAGCTTGTTATTGATAACTAATAATGTAATATTAAAAATTAAGTATTTCTATACAGATGATCACCACAGCAGTGGTTATAATAGGAAACTCTTCCAATTATAACTTTTACTCCAAAAAAGGGGATTAGTTAAATAAATTAAGAAATATATATGTTAGAATATTATTCAGCTATTCACTTTACGTAAAAGATCATTAGTATCATGGTAAGATTTTTCAGGACAGATTTAAAAAAGGTAAGTGCTAATAGTTGCACTTTAGTGTGATACTTACAGAGGGAGTGAATATACAGAGAAAACCTCCATATCCATATGGTTTAGGTATGTTATAAAAATTTTATTGTTTACAGTATCTAATTATCTTTCCTTTGTGGGTACATAGAAAAATCACATTTCTTAGTTCCTTTGCAGTTGGGGTGGGGCTGCATGACAAATTCTGGTTAACTCGTTATGAGTATAAACAACTTCCAGGCCAAAGCATCTAATTTCCTACCTGAGATGTTTTCCTGTCCTGGAATAATCATGTAAATTGCCTCTTAATAAGAAGGTGGAATGATAAGCCTTTGCCTTTGAAGTGCCTTGAAAAGTTGCTTGGAGTCATGGCCTACTTTGCATAGTTGAGAAATAAACCCTTGTCATAATAAGTAGTGCCATGTAGTTTTTTGTTGCTGTTTTGTTTTTAAGCCTCAGCATAACCTTAGCTGTCCAGAATAATATACAGTAGGAACCAACTGTCGGCCTCATGTCCTTCTCTATTTTTTTTTTAGCATGGACTTTGTTGATATAATTTACATATAATAAACTGCATCCATTTAGTGTTCAGTGCATTTGACAGTTGTGTACATCTGCGAAACCCCCAACACAATAAAAATACAGAACATTTTCATCATCCCCTCAACCTTCCTTGTACCCCTTTAATGGCTGTCCATCCCTCAGCCCCAGCTCCAGGCAACCACCAATCTGATTTTTGTCACTTTACTAGTAGCTTACATTTCTAGAATTTCATATAAATGCAATTATTCAATATATAATACTCTTTTATATCTGGCTTCTTTTACTCAAAATGACTTTTAAATTCATCTGTATTGTTGCAAATGTCAGTAGTCATTGCTCTTCATTGCTGAATAGTATTGTAGTAGTCATTTATGGATATACCACATATTGGATATTTATTCACTTGATGATGGACATGTGGGTTGTTTTCAGTTTGAGGCTATTATGAATAAAACTATCTACAATCCTATAAAACTACCATACAACCCAGCCATTCCACTCCCATATTTAACCCAAGAGTAATGAAAACTCATGTCCATACAGACTTGCTCATTTCCATCTTTAAAATTCATACATTGTCATAATTATCTCAAAAAAAGCCCATGGTGGGGGCATGTGGATGACTAAGTCAGTTAAGCATCTGCCTTTGGCTTAGGTCATGATCCCAGGGTCCTGGGATCAAGCCACACATCGCTTCTCCCTCTGCTGCTCCCCCTGCTCGTGCTCTCTCTCGCTCTCTCTGTCTGTCAAATAAATAAATAAAATCTTAAAAAAAAAGGCTGTGGTGTTTTCACCTCTAAGATCAATTTTAAAGTTAACAAATATTTGTATTATTACTTCTGAATTTTGTTCCTTAGTTGTATTTTTTCTTCATGTGTAATGCTTCTCAGCTTTAATTTTCTGTACTTACCTCTCTATCTCCCATTTGAGCACTGGCTAAACTCTTGATTAGTTACAGAAATACAGATCTCAGAGAGACTGCTATTTATTATAACATTACCTACCTGAACTGGTTTAATTTTAATGCTTACTTATCTTTTTTTCATTGCCTTAGTGCATTTAGTCACAAAATTACCAAGTGACGAAGTAGATTCTATAATAAAATCGAATAGCATAATTCCAAAGAAAATTAAACTGCTATATATTTTGAAGAAAGTAGTATCATTTCCTTTGGAACCATACCAGAAATTATATGAAAAATTTCTGAAGAAATTTTGCATGTTTTGGTTTATGCAGAGAAATAGATAAAACAGAGATTCAAAATACTAAGTTATTTCTTTAAGTTTAATTATTATACATGTCTACTTATATCCAAAGACTGGATTTTAAAAAAATGTCTTAGTGATGCAAAGTGCATCGTGACTTATTTATAATGAATCACATTTTATAAACCACCTCAATCTTTCATAAACTGTATCCATCAAATCTCCTGAACGCTCTCCCCAGAATAATAAGGGCAGTTGTTTTATTTTTTTAATTCCAAAATCTGTGTAGCAGTACATACACTATTTCCTGTATATAATCTGTCTTTCAAAAATTGTTTCAATATTAAGTATTTTATTTCTTGCTACTCAGAAAATAGATCTTTTGAGAGCAACTTATTAGAAAATTTTGTATTTGTAAATATTACTTTCAAAAATACTAAATTCTGTCCTTTTCAGGTGGTGTGTCTCAGATTAAATATATATATGCATGTTGTCTAAATTCTAGGCACAAATCAGAGACCTTGTACATTTTATGTATTTTAATCATTTTATTTAATAAAGTTATTATATTGAATGGTCATAAACTTGGTGTAAGGCACAAAAAGTGTAATTTTATGAAAGTTACTGAAATTATGAACACTTTTATTCTGCTCCTTGATATCCAAGTTCAACTTTAAGTACAGTTCTTGAAATTCCTACCTTATTTGCAATTTTCTTCCACCTTCTCATTTTTAACAAAACGTTAATGTTTCTCAGAGACTGTTTTTAATGTATTCTTCAGCAGTTGACACTCTTTTTCCAGTACTGAGCAAAGAAAGATGGTATATTTCTTGTTCTCATTTTCACTTACTAACTCATCATTCACTGTCACCCTAACATAGACTACACTGCTATAACCTCTCATTCTTTCCTACATATTCAATTTTTCCTGTTCTAGTGTAATATTTTCATAAACATATAGATATGACATACTAAATTCCTACTAAAGTTTATTGTTAAATACCTCATCCTCTCCTAGCTAGGACATGAAATCATTAAAAAAAATTTTTTTTGAGAGAGAGAGAGCGTGAGCAACGGGGCGGGAGGAGAAGAGGGAGAGGGAGAGAATCTTAAGCAGGCTCTGATGCAGGGCCCAATCCCACAACCCTGAGATCATGACCTGAGCCGAAATCAAGAGTCAGACGCTTAACCAAATGAGCTACCCAGGCGCCCTACTAAATCATTGTGTAAATTAAAATGTATTTGACAAGTAATATTTTGTAAATGTAAGTGTACAACATGTTGATTGGATAAATTATTGATTATAATATTATTACCATAATAATGATAATTAGCATCTTTATCATGTCATATAATTATCATTTCTTTCTTCTTTAGAATAATTAAATTCTAGTCTCAGTGAATTTGATGACTATAAGATAATATTGTTGTCTATATTAACTATAATGTGCATTAGGCCTCTATAACTTATTTGTTACTCAGTGTAAGTTTGTACTCTTAAATAACATCTCTTCTATCCTTCCCCCTCCCAGCCCCTCTGGTACCACCATTTTACTCTCTTGTCTTCACAAGTTCAGCTTTTTAAAATTCCACATATAAGTGGTATCATACAATATTTGTCTTCTCTGTCTGATGTATCTCACTTAGCATAATAGCCTATTGTGCTTAAGCACCAACTCAGCTCACATTTATTCTTCAGCTGGCTTAGGCTTGGTTTAATTCGTACCTTTGACCCACAATGCCACTATAATTGCTTTCATTTGCCAGATAACTTTCTTGACACCATATTATTTTCTAGCTGTTGCTTGTCCTAATTTATGGATCCTTCTCCTCTAGTTCCTTTGAAATGATTACTGGAGTGAATCATTACATCATCTTGGTTTCCTAGGAATTTTCTCCATTATTATCAAGCTTTTAAATTTCTTTAGTATACTAACTACTTATGAATTAAAATTCAATGTAGACACCTCTTCAGACATATATTACTGCCTGTTTGAAATCTGAACTTAGCCATCTTTAGGAATCCTAAACACAACATTCTCACAGTTGTACCTGTGCCCTTCTCATTCTTCACTTTACTTCTTTGTCTACCTACTGCTTGCAGTGTAGCCTTTCAAGTCGTTTTTAGCATCATCTTATCCCCTCCAAACCCTAGCCCATAAGCAAATTGTGTTTATTTTGTTTGCAAATACATCCTGGTCCTAGTCACATCTTTGCTATACTAGCACCATTATCATCACTTCAATCCAGACCACTGTGTCTTGCTTAAAGAAGAGACTAATGCAGCGACTTCCTAATTGGTCTCCTCACTTGGATCTGTCTTTTCTTTCTTCTCTACACAGCAACTGGGAGTATCTCTCTAATACGCCAAACTGCATATGGACTTACTGATTATGGTCTTTCAAGGTTTCCACTGCACATGGGACAAAACTCAGTTTTCTCAAAGTGAACTACAAAAGCACTCTATGAGGTGAAATCTAACCCCTCAAATTCACCTTGTACAGCTCTCGTCCTCTTATTAACTTCCATACAAAGTAGTTTTACTCTTTCTGGACACAAGGTCTTTGCACATGCTTTTACCCTCTATCTGAAATGCTGTTGTTCTGATTGATTTCTTCTCATTATCTTTGCCCTGCTTAAATATAACTTCTTCGGAAAATTTATCCTACTCCACTCATACAAAAACATCCTTTCCTTTACAATGTCTGACAGACTCTCTTCTTATTTATTACTACATGTATCTGCATTGTTGCTTTACTCATTTAGTGTTCCAATCAGGAAAGCAGGACTCATCAGGTTTAATCACCTGTGAGTCCGGTATCTTGTGTATTGTTGGTGTTCAATTTATATTTTTTGAATGAATGAATGATTAAACATTCTTTCCTCTTCTGCAGATCACATCATCATCTTGCAGTATTCATTCATCATATGCATTTTCTTTACCTGAACTCCATAATTCATTTTCAAATGGTTATTTAATTGGCTTCAGTATCTGATTCTAAAAGAAAGCAGCTAAATCTACATATGGTTTATCATGATGCATCTACTCCTTTACTTTTCTTCACTTTGTTTTAACTTCATATTTTGGTTTATATCATCCTTCTGTTATTACTATCTTTTCTTTGTGTTTGTACCCTATCATGTACTAGTTCAACACTGCTACATTTTCAGAATTTTCTGTGCACCAATTTTGAGCATCAGTTCTTATCACATAATAAGTGTACTCCTCTTTCCAGGATTATCTAAACATGCTGAATTAAGTCCTAGCAGTGTACTAACTGTAATTTCAGTGAGCTCATGCTGTCTAACCTCAGTGTACTTGTAATAGTGGTTTGTGATTAAAACTAACTCATGCAAATTCCTTAAAATCTATGTCATTTCAAATATCTCATTATCTTTTCCAATTTAACAAGCCATGTGGCTAGTTAACTATGAAAAGACTTCTCACAAACCTTTAATATAAACAGTTACATAGTCACAGTAAAAAGTTAAAGTGGTCAACATTAAATATGAAGCTACAGTAATTAGATTCCAAGAATAATTTACAACAGTTATTTTGCATTGTCTCTCAGTAATTTTTTTTTAAAGATTTTATTTATTTATTTGACAGAGAGAGAGAGACAGCGAGAGAGGGAACACAAGCAGGGGGAGTGGGAGAGGGAGAAGCAGGCTTCCCGCAGAGCAGGGAGCCCGATGCGGGGCTCGATCCCAGGATCCCGGGATCATCACCTGAGCCAAAGGCAGACACTTAACGACTGAGCCACCCAGGCACCCCTGTCTCTCAGTAATTTAAAATTTAGTGAAAAAATAAGGCAAAACACAGAATAATGCTGTATGAGCTTGTGGTAGATGCCATGTTTGGCTTCAGCTTCAAGGGTGATGTTCCAGAACCATTCCACAGCATCCTGAGTGTCGTGACTAGATTCACTATGCCCATTGCCAGCATTGACATTCCCTGAGGATGGTATGTGGAGAAGAGAAACTCTGAAGAGATCTAGCCAGACTTGTTTATCTTCCTGATGGTTCCCTGAAAGTCTGCAATCTGGTTTACCTGTCACTACCACTGGGGGGGGGGGGGGGGGGGCAGTGTCATTTTATGTCCTTCCAGTAAAGACTCAGCGCTTCTCTCTTCCAGAACTGTGGAGTCCTGGGAGCTCTTCTGGCAATGAAATTTAGTGGGTGGCAAGAGCCAGATAATAAAGAGGGAAAAAAAAAATGAAAACAAGAAAAATGAACATCCTTTATGTGATAAAATTACATGCTACATGTAGATGTGTATGTGTGTGTGTGTGTGTAAGTGTCTGAATTCCTAATAAGATTTTCACTGATTGCTGTTCTAGGAGTGGCATGGGAATGAAACAAGGCCATTTGTGGAAAAATGATGGTAACATGTTGTAAAACAAAGATTGTGGATAATTGATTTATGTAATTCAGAGGACTAAAAGGAGGGGGAAAAAAATAAAGAATGACAGTATTGGTGGAACATCATCTTAACATTCTTCACCAGCCTGAGAGATAAGATTATTTTTTCAGGTAGAAAAGCATGCATAGGTCATGTATTTTATTTCTCTCTCTTTTTTTAAATGAAGTGAGTAATTTTTATGATTACCCACTAAATAAACTGTCCTTGTATTCCTGAACTAACCTCCAATTTTTCATGAAGAGTTTTCTCTTTAATATATTTTTGGATTAGGTTGGCTATCATTTTACTTGGAATTTTTCATCTATATTTACTAGACAAATGGGATTGTAATTTTCCTTCTCTGTTTTTGTTGGGGTTTGGTAGCACACATAATACTAGCTTCATTTTGGAGTATTTCTCCATTTTATGTTCCCCAAATGATTTTCAATATAATTAAAGTTTTGTGCTTTAAATATAGAATGTTTGGCAGAATTCACCTGTAAAACAATTTTGAGCTTGGTGTTTCTTTAAGAAGCATATTATTATTTAAATTAACAGTAATGCAGTAGAAAAAAATGTTCAGTAACCTTTTGGTCCTTTTTGAAAGCTACACTTTTCTGGGACTTTTCCTATTAATTAGATCAGTTTTAGAGTTTATTTGCATGAAAATATAGATAGCATTCCCTCCCTTTTTGGTCTCTTCCTTATCTTGTTTTCCCTTATCTATTCTTAAGAATGTATGTGTCCTGGGGCACCTGGGTGGCTGCAGTCCATAAGAGCTGACACTTGATTTCTGCTCAGGTCATGATCTCAGGGGTCCTGAGATAGAGCACAGAGATGGAGCACGGGCTCCCCACTCAGCATGGAATCTGCTTGAGAGAGTCTCTCCCTTTCCCTCCCCTTCTACCCCTCCCCTTGCTCGCGCATGCACGTGTGTGTGCGCGCGCACGCTTGTCTCAAATAAATAAATAAAATCTTTAAAAAAATGTACGTGTCCTTCTCTCTCTCTCTCTCACTCCCTCCCTCCCCCCCTCCTTACAATGTCTAGTATGTTAGGTGCTTCAAAGAAGCAGACTTTGTCATTTGTTTCTCTGTTACCTAAAATTGTATTAAGTATTTAAATTATTTCTATTTTTTTGTCTCATTGTCCCTATTATCTACTAATTTTTGTGTTGTTCTTTTTCAACCTTTTTCAGTTGTACATTTAAATAATTGACTTTTAGACTTTTTTCTAACATAAACATTTAAGGCAATAAACTTCCCTCCAAATGCTGATTTTGATGCATCCTGTAAGTTTTGTATGTAATTTTAAAAGTCTTCATTCGGTACTGAGTATTTTCAAAATTTCTGTTATAATTTATTTTTAATCCACGTATATAAATATATAACTTAGTTTCTGAATAAATGGGGATTTAAAAATGTTTTTTCTTTTTAAACTTTAATTTAAATTACATTTTCATTAGAGCACCTGTGATATGTTTGGCATAATTATTTTTTAATTTACTAAGAATTATTCTATGGACTACTGTTGTGATCAAGTTTTATAGTGTCAAATGTGTACTTAAGAAATAGGCATATTCTCTTATAGTTGGATAAAAAATTCTATATGTTTACCTGTCAAATTTTATTAGATGTGTTGTTCAGTGCTTTTCTATTTTAGAGTTTGTCTGCTTGATCTTTAATAATCAAGAGGAGTATGTTAAAATCTCCCATTATAATGCTTTGTTTTTTAGTTTTTGTCTTTTAAGTAATGTTTAACCTATATATTTTTGAGCATATTTTATTGTTTCTTTATATTTAGAATTCTAACTTGGTGGAATTTTATTATTTATATTCTTTTGTAGATTACCTGTCTATCTTTAGTGATTTCTTGAAGACATTCTCACATTCAAAATTTTATATTCCAAAGTTGGCAAGTAGTACTATGAAAGGATTGGTAGTCAGGATTGAAATCTACTAAGCTTTGATTAGTAAAGTATTAGTAGTTTAAAATTAATTGTAGGAAGGCTTCTGATTCTAGAAAGATAGAGAGCTACTTTTCCCTATTATTCCCACTATTTTCAACTATAAACTCCAGATATTATATATAAAAAAACATCAGGACACAAGGAATGACATGGTGGAGAGTTAGTTCAGTGAGTTGTCTTCTTTTTTTTTTTTTTCAGTGAATCTTCTTTTTGCCTTCCAGACTTGGGGCTACACAGACTGCCAAACAGAACATCATTGAGCCGTAGTTGGGAAAAAAACTCCAACATAAGCCTGCTCTCTCTAAAGGACTAGTAAAAGGGCAGCCTAGCACGATACATAATTTTTAGACTATACCATTGTAATTTAGCCAAACACCACAGAGAAACTGTACCCCATTCAAAGAAAGATGAATGAAGAACCCAGTCTTCCATCTGCAAGGCTGTAACAGGATTCTCCAACACCACTGCTGGATGGTGTCAGAGAAGGTCAGATAAGGAGACAGGACTTTTCATTCCTGCTACCAGTAATGTGCCCCACCCACAGGTATTTGTGGAGAATTTGGACTTCTACCTACTCATGGCCTTAATGAAGCATTCTTCGTTGTCACATTGTAGTGGTATCTTAAGAGTCTGGTAGAGTCAAGACTTGCATCATTTTCCCACAATAATGAGATCAACCTTAACAGGGTGTTAGTAGAGATTATGTGGGGAGCCTACCCATTAGTAATGAGGTACCAAGGTCACCTCAGGTGCCAGTGGAGGCCAAGTAGGGAACTTAGGTATATTAGTTTCTTATAGCTGATATTATAAATTACTACAAACATAGTAGCCTAAAACAGAAATTTATTAGCTACAGTTCTGTAAGGTCAGAGGGTGAAATGGGCCTTACTGGGCTAAAATCAAGGTATTGTCAGGGCTGAATTCTTTCTGGAATCTCTGTAGAAGAATCTGTTTCCTTGCCTTCTCCAGCTTCTAGGGGCCACCTGCATTTCTTGGCTCATGGCCCTTTTATCAATCTTCAAATTCAGAAGTAAACCACTTGTAGATCACAGTTTCTGACACTCCTGTCTCTTTCTTTGACTTATAAGGACCCTTGTGATTACACAAGCCCACACAAGTAATTCAAGATAATCTCTGCCTCTCATGGTATATTAGCAACCTTACTTTTATCCGCAACTTTTATCCCTCTTACCATTTAACATACAATAGTCATAGGTGTCAGATTTTAGAACTTGGGCATCCATAGGGAGAAGGAAGGCATTATTCTTTACCACACTAGACTTCTACCTCCACCTGGCAGGAATGCGATAATATCCTTCCCTGCCAGAGTGCTGTCAAAGAAAGCCAATGAAAACAGAATGGTTAAATAAAACCAGAAGTACATAACATAACCTGCAATTGTACAAGTTTCAGTTGAAAATCACTTTTTATACAAAGAACTAGGACTATCTTCAAAGAAGAAAAAATACAGTTAATGTATACCAATATTAGGATAAGCAGGTTGTTAGAATTATCTGAAAAAGATCTTAAATTAGCCATGATGATAACGCATTGAACGATTAAAAACACAGTTGAAGCAAATGAGTAAATAGAAAGTATTCAAATATTTTCTGTATATCTGCAGGTTGAATTTTTATTTTGTTGATTATTTCCTTTGCTGTTGCAGAAACTTTTTATTCTGATGTAATGCATTTGTCCATTTTGTTTTTCTTGCCTATGCTTATGGTGTTATATCCAATAAGCCATTGCCAAGGACAATGTCAAGAAACTTCGTTATGTTTTTTTTCTAGGAGTTTTATGGTTTTAGGTCTTTAATACATTTTGAGTTGATTTTTGCATGTGATAAAAAAACAAGAGTCCAATTTCATTCTTTTGCCTGGGGACATTCAGTTTTCCTGAAACTATATATTGAAGAAACTGTTCTTTCCCCATTGTGTATTATGACTTCCTGTTGACAGTGTATCTGTGGGTTTATTCCTGGGCTTTCTTTTCTGTTCCATTGGCCTGTATGTTTTTTTATGCCAATATCATCCTGTTATGATGACTGTAACTTTGTAATATATTTTGGAATCAGGAAATGTGATGTTTTCAGCTTTGTTCTTGCTCAGAATTCCTTTGGTTATTTGGGGTGTTTTGTGGCTTCATGCAAATTTTTTCTTTTTTTTTTTAAGAGGAGTTTTACATTCACAACAAAATTGTTCCCCCCCGCCCCTTTTGGTGGATTTTTTTTTTTTTTTTTTAAGATTTTTTTTATTATTTATTTATTTGAGACAGAATGAGAGAGAGAGAGAGCTCATGAGAGGGGGGAGGGTCAGAGGGAGAAGCAGGTTCTCCGCCGAGCAGGGAGCCCGATGCGGGACTCGATCCCGGGACTCCAGGATCATGACCTGAGCCGAAGGCAGTCGCTTAACCGACTGAGCCACCCAGGCGCCCCGTCCTTTGGTGGAATCTTTAGTGTTTTCTACATATAAGGTGTCATCTTCTAGCAGAAATACTTCCTTCTTGTCAGGATGCCTTTCAGTTCTTTTTTCTCCCCCCTGCCCCCATTTGCTCTGGTTAGGATTCCTAATACTATGTTACATAGAAGTGGTATGTAGGTAAAGTGAGAATGGGGACTGTGGCTTAGGTGCTGAAAGAGATGAATTTAGGAAATCAAATAAACAAGATCCACTTACATTTTTGTGGGCAAGTGAATGAGTTGCTGAGGATAAATTCTGGATTTCTGTAAGAACCACTTGGGTGGATTGGTAATGATTTTATTGATACGGGGAAGACTTGGGAAGTAAGAGGTTTTTGGAAAAATACTAAAAGTTATATTTTCTGGTAATGTATACAAATTCATATATCATACAGAAACTTGCTTCTTAATTTTAATGGGACTTAATAACCTGCATTTTCTTAAAATTAGTTTCATTTCTTGTATTTCAATCTTTTTGAATTTTCTTTATCATTTTAAGTCATATTTATTGCTATAATTTCTTACAATAAAATTGACATTTTTTGGCACAATTCAATGAATTTTGAAAGGCACATGAGTCATATAACCAAAACCAAAGATATAGAACATTTCTGTTCTCCCCAAACACCCTTATGCTCCCTTTGTTTTCAGTGTTGTTCACAACTACTTCCAATCCATAGTTAACTACTGATTTCTGTTCTTTTTTTAAAGTTTTTGCCTTTTGCAGAATGCCCCATAGATATTTAGACTTTGTGTATAAGTTTTTCAATTAGTATAGTGCTTTTGAGATTCATCCATATTGTTGCATGTCTTGGTAGTTTTTATTTATTTATTGTGTGAACAAAACTGCTTACTGAAAAAAAATAACTGTTGAAAATGAATGAAACATAGTTCCAGCATAGTAGATAAAAAGATACATCTTGATTTCTTATGTATTTAGATAATTATTTGTTAATATTAGTAAAAATAATAACTGAAACGACCCACATTATAGGTTTGTATAAATATCCTGGTATAATTACATGATCGTATGTAATGATATATCATAAATCATAGTCAATACTATGCTTATAATATATAACTTTGTTATTTAAAACAAGGTATACAATTTATAACTGTGTGATGATGGATGTTAACTAAACTTACTGTAGTGCTCATCTCACAATATAGATGTATATATTACACCACTATGTTGTACATCTAAAACTAATAAAATATTATGTCAATCATATGTCAATACAAATTTTTAAGAAAAGATATACCTATGCATGGAGTAGTAACATTTTAATAATAGAATGATCAGTTCTCATAGAAAAAAAAATGTGGAAGTAAATGGACCGAAGTATTATCAATATTTATTTATTTTATGTAACATCCATATTGATTTCTCTTTTATATTGATTTATTTAGGTGTATAATCTACAACAAACATGCATTACTTTTAGAACTCTAAAATTATACTTCAAAATTATATTGCATATGTGTTTTTTAAAATTATTTACAAATCCTAGACATTTTAAATATATTCAGAGACAATCAATATATCATCAGTAACTTCTAAATGAAGTATGTATTTGATAAGAAAATGAGAAAACCAAATTTCAGTTTCTTATTTTGAAGTCTACTTCAGTGTTTCTTATTTCTTTAAGTTCCTAAATTAACTGGAATTGACATAGTATAGCTCTGGGAAATTACAATCACAAGTTGAAATAAGTTGAATAGAAATTGTTACATTTTAATATTCCATCTTGACTGTAGAAGTGGTTGCTCAATAGCCTGAGGTATTCATAGTATTTGAAGTATTGTCAAAGGGGCCACAACCTAAAAGTAGTAAAAATTCTTCCCAAATATGTTTTCTGTAGGTGTTCTTTGCAATATGTCTTGTTTTCTACTCAGAAGTCATTGACACTACTAAATATTTCAACATAGAAAATAGAATCAATGAGTTGAAGATCAAAAGATAATGTAGGTTTAGTGTTCTTCTGCATTGAAAGTCCATAAAGCATATGGTGAGAAATTTTCCATAGTGTTTAAACTAATTCCATAAATTCACTAGGCAAGCAGTTCTGTGAACTTTAGTTCTGTGTTGATTTATTAACTATAGTGTGTAAGATACATTCCACAACTTTCTCTTCTATCACAGAAAATAAAGAAACTTGAGGATAGAAGGAGCAATTCAGAAAATGGCATGAGTTGTTAAGTCTTTTGATCTAAAATTACTGCCTACTTTTTCACCTTTTGGAATTAAGTTCTGTAAAAAAATCTGTTTTTCAAGAGAGGAAACCAAGGTGATAGCAGGAAATTTCTTGAAGGTAGGCATCAGACTCCACAAGACAACAAAACCCTTATCTAGTCTCTAGGTAGTATCCGAAGATTTTTGTACCACAAAATGGATATAGCTGTAGTACAACCAACGATAAAAATTTAGACCAAAAAAATACACAAAATGCTGTTGGGTTTGACTGTTTTAGATTCTTTGCGTAAATGATGTTATGTTGTATTTGCCTTCTTTTTCTGATGTATTTCACATTTATCTCAGTTATGTGTGGAATCTAAAAGTACCAAACTCAGACTTGTGGTTGCTAGAGGTGGGGTGGGGGGAGGGAGGGAAGTGGTAGAATTGGGTATATGAGAACAAAATGTGCAAACGTTCAGTTATAAGATAAATTCTGGGGATATGACATATAACATGATGAGTATAGTTAAAAGTACTATATTTTATATTTATAAGTAGCTAATAGAGTAGATCTTAAAAGTTCTTGTTACAAGAAAGATGTAGCTATGGAAGGTGATGGATGTTAACTAAATTTACTGTGGTAATCATCTCAATATTTTCATGTATCATTGTGTTGTACACATTAAACTTATACAATATTATATGTCAATTATATCTCAATAAAAAAATCACATTACGTGCCGTTTGCAGGACACATAAAAGAATTAGACACAGGGCGCCTGAGTGGCTCAGTTGGTTAAGCGACTGCCTTCAGCTCAGGTCATGATCCCAGGGTCCTGGGATCGAGTCCCGCATCGGGCTCCCTGCTCTGCGGGGAGCCTGCTTCTCCCTCTCCCACTCCCCCTGCTTGTGTTCCCTCTCTCGCTGTGTCTCTGTCAAATAAATAAATAAAATCTTTAAAAAAAAAAAGAATTAGACACAGAAAGTTTAAAAATAAAGAAGATTAGCCTTTTAAATTTTATATATTTAATTTTTAAATTTTTATTATTTTTATTCAGTATAATTAACATACACTATAATATTAGTTTCAGGTGTGTAATATAATAATTCAACAATTCTGTACATTTCTCAATGCTCATCAAGATAAGTGTACTCTTAATTCCCTTTTTCTATTTTAGTCCTCCCCCTACTAACCTTTCCTCTGGCAACCACCAGCTTGTTCTCTTTATTTAAGAGTCTGTTTTTCTTAATCTATTTTTTAATTGTCTCTTTATCTCTGTTCATTTGTTTTGTTTTCTTTAATTTCCACATATGAGTGAAATCATGTGGTATTTGTCTTTTTCTAACCAACTTATTTAGCTTAGCATTATAGTCTCCAGCTTCATCCTTGTTGTTGCAAATAGCAAGATTTCATCCTTTTTTATAGCTGAATAATCTACCATTGTATATGTGTATACACCGCGTATTTATGCATCATTTATCGATGGACACTTGGGCTGCTTCCATATGTTGGCTATTGTAAATAATGCTGTAATAAACATGGGGTGCATGTATCCCTTTGAATTAGTGTTTTGTATTTTTTGGGTAAATATCCAGTAGTGCAATTACTGGACTGTAGGGTAGTCCCATTTTTAACTTTATGAGGAATCCCCATATTGTTTTCCAGAGTGGCTGCACCAGTTTGCATCCCCAACAGTGCATGAAGGCTCCTTTTTCTCCACATTCTTGCCAACACTTTTTATTTCTCGTGTTGTTGATTTTTAGCCATTCTGACAGGTGTGAGGTGATATCTCATTGTAGTTTTGATTTGCATTTCCCTGATGATCTGTGATGATGAGCATCTTTCATGTGTTTATTGGCCATCTGTGTGTCTTCTTTGGAGAAATGTCTGTTCATGTCTTCTGCCTATTTTTTAATTGGATTATTTGTTTTTTGGGTGTTGAGTTTTGTAAGTTCTTTATATGTTTTGGATACTAACCCTTTATCAGATATGTCATTTGCAAATATCTTCTCCCATTCAGTAAGATGTGTTTTAGTTTTGTTGACTGTTTCCCTGGCTGTGCAGGAGCATTTCATTTGGATGTGGTCCCAATAGTTAATTTTGCCTCTATTCCGCTTGCCTCAGTAGACATATCTTAAAAAAAAAAAAAAAAAAAATGTTACAATGGCTGATGGCAGAGAAATTACTGCCTGTGCTCCCTTCTGGAATTTTTATAGTTTCATGTCTCACATTTAGGTCTTTAATCCATTTTTAATTTATTTTTGTGTATGGTATAAGGAAGTGGACCAGTTTTATTCTTTTGCATGTAGCTGTCCAGTTTTCCCAATGCCATTTGTTGAAGAGACTATTTTTCCCATTGCATATTCTTTGCTCCTTGTTATAGATTAACTGACCTTATAATTGTGGGTTTATTTCTGGGTTTTCTATTCTGTTCCATGGACCTATGTGTCTGTTTTTGTGCTAGTACCATACTGTTTTGATTACTTCCACTTGGTAGCATAACTTGAAGTCTGGAATAGTGATATCTCTAGTTTTGTTTTTCTTCTGTAAGATTGCTTTGGCTATTTAAGACTGCTTTTGTGGTTCCATACAAATTTTAGGATTGTTCTAGTTTTGTGAAAAATGTTGTTGGTATTTTAATAGGGATTGCATTACATCTGTAGATTGCTCTAGGTAGTATAGACATCTTAATAACATTTGTTCTTCCAATTTATGGGCATGTAATGTATTTCCATTTTTTTGTGTTGTCTTCAATTTCTTTCCTTCGTGTTTTATAGTTTTCAGGGCACAGGTCTTTCACCTCTTTGGTTAAGTTTATTCCTGGATACTTTATTATTTTTGATGCAATTGTAAATGGGATTGTTTTCTTAATTTCTCTTTCTGCTGCTTAATTATTAATGTATAAAAATGCAACAGATTTCTGTATGTTGATTTTGTATCCTGCAACTTTACCGAATTCATTTATCAATATTAGTAGTTTTTTGGTGGAGTTTTTAGGGTTTTCTATATATAGTATCATGCCATCTGCAAATAATGAAAGTTGTACTTCTTCCTTGCTAATTTGGATGCCTTTTATTTCTTTTTGTTGTCTGATTGCTGTAGCTATGACATCCAGTACTATGTTGAATAAAAGTGAGAGTGGACATCCTTATCTTGCTCTGACCTTAGGGAAATAGTTCTCAGTTTTCCCCTGTTGAGTATGTTGTTGGTTGTGGGTTTTTCATATACGGCCTTTATTATGGTTAGGTGTGTCTCCTCTAAATCTGCTTTGTTGAGGGTTTTTATCATGAATGGATGTTGCACTTTGTCAAATGCTTTTTCTGCAATCATTGAAATTATCATATGATTTTATCCTTTCTCTTATTGATGTGATGTATCATATTGATTGATTTGCAAATATTGAGCCACCCTTGCATCCTGTGAATAAATCCCACTTGATTGTGAGGAATTTTTTTTTTAAATGTATTGATCTGGTTTGCTAGTATTTCAATGAGAATTTTTGCTTCTATGTTCATCAGAGATATTGGCCTGTAGTTCTCTCTCTTTTTTTTTTTTATGGTGTCTTTATCTGGTCTTGGTATCAGGGTAATACTAGTCTCGTAGAATGAATTTGGGAATTTTCCTTCTTCTGTTTTTTGGAATAGTTTGAGAAGAATAGGTATTAACTCTTCTTTAAATGCATGGTGGAATTTGCCTGTGAAGCCATCTGGTCCAGACTTTTGTTTGTTGGGAGTTTTTTGATTACTGCTTTAATTTATTGCTGGTAATTAGTCTGTTCAAATTTTCTATTTCTTACTGCTTCAGTTTTGGTGGATTATATGTTTCTAGGAACTTATCCATTTCTTCTAGGTTGTCTAATTTGTTGGCATGTAATTTTTCATAATACTCTCTTAAAATTGTTTGTATTTCTGTGGTGTTGGTTATTATTTCTTTTCTTTTTTTTTTAAGATTTTATTTATTCATTTGCGAGAGAGACAGAGAGAGAACAAGCAGGGGGAGAGGCAGAGGGAGAGGGAGAAGCAGACTCCCCGCCGAGCAAGGAGCCCGATGTGGGACTCGATCCCAGGACCCCGGGATCATGACCTGAGCCGAAGGCAGACGCTTAACCATCTGAGCCACCCAGGCGCCCTTATTTCTTTTCTTTGACTGACTTATTTCATTTAGCATTATACCTTCTAGGTCCATCTATGTTGTTGCTAATGGCAAGATTTCATTTTTTTAAAATATTTTATTTATTTGAGAGACAGAAAAAGCATGCATAGTTGTATATTATTTACAAGCAAAATTAAGTCTAGATTTTGGACCCGTACCAAGAAATGCATGGAGATTCAAGTAAGAATGTTCAGGAAAGAAGCCTTATTAGAGTAATAGTTAATGGCTGGTAAGTACTTGTAATTCAGACATTGAAACAGAAAAAAAAAATTCTAGGGAAAAAAGTTACAAGATCGTGGGGATCAAATATGAGTATCTGTGTTATTAGTCATCTGCATCTTATTTCAGAGGGTCTTGGATTTAAAGTGGTCTACATCATGAAATAATTCCGTGGCATGTAAAATGCCAGAAATTTTTGCATTATTTTTTGGTGTTAAAGTCATAATAAGATGGTAAAAACTGATAGTTAAATATCTGTTGTTGATACCAAATTCTAATTTATTGAGTAGTTAGATGGATGTGGTTATATATACTAAATCAAATTTTCATGATATTTTAGACTGGATATTAAATATATTTTCTATAACAGACTTTCCCTATACTGGGACTTTTCATTATAGTTTCATGACCACAAAAAAGATTAAGAGGAAAATTAATTTAATGTTCTCTATCTATGATTAAATATCCTCAATGTTCTGGGGTTGGTTGAAAATAAAAGCAGACTTGGAGAAAATTAGTTATTACTGTCTTTTTTTGAAAATAGGAAATACATATTTCATTTTTGTTTTTTATTTTTTTAAATTATATTTTTAAGAGAGAGAGAGAGGGTGTGGGGGAAAAGGGCAGAGGGGGAGGGAGAAAGAGAATCTGAAGCAGGCTCCACATCTGCCATAGAGCCCGACTTGGGGCTCCATTTCACAACCCTATCGAGACCTGAACTGAAATCAAGAGTTCGACGCTTAACTGAATGAGCCACCCAGGCACCCCTAATATTTCATTTTTAAAGTTGAAAATACTAGCTCAGTGTAAATTAAAGCCATTGATGTAAGGTTCTTTACTAATAAATATAGTTCTGTTTGCTTGCCCTTATTAATTTGTATAACAAAATACTTATAAATTACCCTTAGCATACTAATTCTTATTTATTAAACTTTAATGAAGTAGGATGATCTTAAGAGGCTGTTTTGAGTTTATTTTCGTCAAGAATCAGGTAATATGTATTTGTTTCTTATGCCAAATTTGCTCCTGAAATTCCTACAAAAGATACATATACAGAAAACAAAGCAAATAGAATTGCTATTATGATACAAGCTGGAATTTTGCCCCTATTCTTGTGTGCAGAATTCTAGTGGGCTATACAGAATCCTGGAGAAGTCACTGTGAAGAGACAATTTCCCTCAGGCAACAAATAACGAACGAGGAAATTTGCAAGAAGGAGCCGAGCATCCTACCCAGATAAAATTACATCTAAATAAGGAACAAAGCATGATAGAGCTCTTTTGCCAATCTGGACATATTGAAAATAGAGAAAGCATAAAAGGAAAGTAATTTACTCAAATACTTCAAGTTTTAAATGAGAAGTTTTGTACTTGTCTTTTGCTGTAAAACCTGTCCTTGATAAATTTAACTGTAACTTATGAGAAAACCCCAAAAATCTGTATCTCTGACATTTACCCATTTTAGAGCTTCCATTCAGCATTTTAATTGCCCATCAAAAGTCATATTCTTAATATTTAACAGGTATCACATATTAAATATGTCAAAATTGGAGTTCATGTTCTCATTTTTAGAGTCTTCATCTTTTATTATCTAATTTGATTAATGGTGCAGCCAGCAGCCTTATAAGTTTCTCTTATAAATAAAATATAATGTATTAGTACTTTTTTTCTTGTCCTCCATGTCTAGTCAATAAGATATTCTGTTGATTAGTTGTCCACCATATCATATACAGGTATTCATAAACACTTGCCATTCTTACCAACATGGTTATTTTTATATTTTTATTTAAAATGCTATAATAATTAAAATATAAGCAAAATATTTTTAAAAATGAAATACCTATATACCCCTCCTCATTTTAAACTGAGATTAGCATTTTACCACATACATTTCAGATATTTTATTTATTTTTATTTTTTAAAGATTTTATTTATTTTATTTGACAGAGAGAATGAGAGAGAGAGCACATGAGAGGGGGGAGGGTCAGAGGGAGAAGCAGACTCCCCGCCGAGCAGGGAGCCCGATGCGGGACTCGATCCAGGGACTCCAGGATCATGACCTGAGCCGAAGGCAGTCGCTCAACCAACTGAGCCACCCAGGCGCCCCATTTCAGATATTTTAACTAAGTAACATTTTCCCACTTTCTGACAAAAACAAAACAAACAGTGTGAATTGCTGACAGCCTTCCCTGCACTGCAAACTGAAGACGACTTAGAAGTAAAGGGTTGTGGAAGAATCTGAAAAACTAATGTAAAACTTTGAGGGATTCTTAAGAAAGAACATATTTTTTTTCCAGAGATAAAAGGGCTGAAAACTAGGGAGATAGAGTGGAATAGAAGAGCTTTTTAGTTAGGTTACTTGCTCTGTGCTTCCACCCAACTTGCTTATGAAATAATTTTTTTTTTTTAAAGATTTTATTTATTTGACAGAGAGAGAGATAGCGAGAGCAGGAACACAAGCAGGGGGAGTGGGAGAGCGAGAAGCAGGCTTCCTGCCGAGCAGGGAGCCCGATGTGGGACTCGATCCCAGGACCCTGGGATCATGACCTGAGCCGAAGGCAGACGCATAACGACTGAGCCACCCAGGCGCCCATGAAATAATATTTTTAAAGATTTTTTAAACAATAATTTATTTCTAGTAAAAATACAATTGAAATGTGAAGGGAGATATGAGTATATTATCAGGAATACAAGTTCTCACAAAGTTTGTGTACTCTGTAAACAGTGCTTTTGGAGCAAGAAAAGAGAGGGACAAGGAATGGGAGAGAGAAGCAGGGGGAGAGGAGTGCTACTGTTAACTCCCTCTGACTTAGGGAATTCCTCAAGATTCTGTAAAGCTTCACTTTGAAAAATGTTCCTACTATCTGATTTCCTATTTCTGTCTCCATGCTTTACACTTGCATTCTCTTTCTATCTCTCTCTCTCTCTCTCTCTCTCTCTCTCTGCCTCACCTCTCTCACAGTGACTTTGTTGGGAGATCTATCGATCAATCATAATCATCTATCTGTGTTTACCTCCCTCCCTCCTTTACTTCCTTCCTACCTATCTCACTACCTGTGTGCTTACTTTTTGTTGAAGTATGGTATACACACTATAAAGGATCCAAATTTAATCAGTTGTATCAATTGATGAATTTTTACAGTTATGTATAACCTTTAACCTCCACTCAATGCCTGTGGCAGTGTTGACTCTAATTAGAATATTTTACAACCATTTAGGATAAAATTTACCATCTAGAATATTTGGCAGGTTTGCTATGCACTTACTATTAAACTAAGAGCTTTTTTACCTGGGTAGATAACAATTTGTAGAGTAATAGGATGCATCAACAATATAGTATTTAGATATAAACTGGGAAATCCCACAACTCCTTGCCACCTCCATCTGTACTCAATTCTTACTTGTCTCTCCATGCCAAAAAACATATCCCGGTATGGAAATGGGAGACTCAGGTTGCTGACTCTGATGGATTAAGGACCTCTCAATGTGGCATATGGGGTTTCACCTTTCTTGTGTACTTTGCTAATCAATAGTAAACCCTGGTGCTGGATAAGATTGAACTTTTGTGACTCTGGTTGAAAAATGAGACATTTTAAAACTGTTGAACAAGAAGAGAGCTAGTTTTTCAGAACTACATATGTAATGTCCAAGGGATTCATTGAAAGGAATAGGAGAGGAAAATCCATGTAATGAGAATTTGATATCCAGATAGTTGTCAACCCATGCATGATTTGAAGTGGCTAAAGCTTTGTGACACCTTATAGGGCAAATATCCTATTAATGAAATTTGATGAGATAAAGTAGGGAGATTAATAATTTGATAGACAAGGATATGATCCTTTTCTAGTATATATGCATTCGGTGACCATAGTGTCTTAAAAAGGTTTGAGGGGTTGTGAGAGGGAGAGTAAAAATCATTTTGAATTAATTTTTTTCCAGCTTTTTTGAGATCTATTTGATGTATGGCATTGTGTAAGTTTAAGATATGCAACATGATGATTTGATACACATATATATTAAAAGATGATTACCACAGTAAGGTTAGCTAATATATCTGTCACCTCACAAAATTATATTTTTTGTTTGTGTAGTGAGACTATTTAATATTTACTCTCTTAGCAACTTTTGAGTGTATAATAAAGTATTATTAACAGTAGTTACCATGCTGAATATCTAATTAGATATTAGATTAGAACATATATATCTTAAAACTGGAAGTTGGTACCTTTTGACCAGCATCTCAGCAGTTCCTCCATCACTTAGTTCCTGGCAGCTACCATTCTACTCTGTTTCTATGAGTTTGACCTTTTTTAGATTCTACTTATAAGAAAGTTCATATAGTATTTGTCTTTCTCTGTCTCTCTTATTTCACTTAGCATAATTCCATCCATATTGTCAGGATTGCCATCCATACTGTCATCCATAATTGGCAGAATTTCTTTATTTTTTTAATGGCTGAATAATATTCCATCTTGTGGTGTGTATGTATATACATTGTCTTTATCCATTCATACCTTGACAGACACTTACATAGTTTCCATGCCTTAGCTATTATAAATGATGTTTCAATGCACATGGTGGTATAAATATCTCTTTGAGATAGTAATTTCATTTCATTTGACTATATACCAAGAAGTGGGATTGCTGCATATTTTTTTCCATAGTGACACAAGTTCCACCAACAGTTCACTAGAGTTTCCTTTTCACAATCTTCCCAATACTTGGTATCTCTTATCTTTTTGATAATAGCCATTATAAAAAGTGTGAGATATTATTGTAGTTTTGATTTGCATTTCTCTGTTGATAACTGATGCTGATTTTTGAGGAAGTAGTAACAGTACTCAAGAAATTCAGACGCCTGTGGATTGCATCATATATGGAAGATCCATTTAATGCTTTGACTCTTATCTCATTGTTGAATGACATTTGCAATGAAAGATACATCATCATCAGATTCAGAATGGTCCAGAAAGCCCAACATGATATTGTTTAGTTTCAAGGGCTACAATTGGCCAGAGTTAGCTGATTGAACTTGAACAGCAACAATACCAAAAGTGTTGAGAAGCCACCAATAACCCTGAGAGGCAGATCAAAGGTGATTTAGTGAATCTACCAAGAGTGAGTATAGCAATGCATAATGCAATGTGATCTCTATTACCAAAAAAACTTGGTCAACTTTTGGCAAGATTTACAAGTCTGACATACAATGGTAACTTCTGTATCAGAAACACAGAGCTCTTTATTTTGTGCATGGTCTTAGATGGTTGACTGTTACCATGTCCAGTGTGATTATGGAGCCATATATTAATTGGTAGCATATTGGGAAATATAAGTTCAGTCAGCAGTTTGATTCTTTTCAGTCTCATCAGAGAGAATGAGCCTTTACCATGGATCTACAACAGTGACCCTGACAATTTGATCTGCATCCATGCTTTGTTTGCACAGTATGGAACCAAAGAGTGGTGCCTTTACCTTGATATTCAGCAGTTTCTCAAGTGGCAGACTATATAGACAGGTCATTGGCAATAACCCAAGGTCTATAAAGACCTGACAAATCTATCACACAAAGTACTGAAGAAAGCTGAGATTTCTGTGCAGGGAGTGGAGCGACCACCTATTTTTAAGTTCTACATATCTGTTGCTGAGATTAAAAATAAGCAGCATCCCAGTGTGCACCAGTAGATTTCAGCTTAGTTGAATCATCAGTGAACAAATCCCAATTATTTGGAGAAACCTGTATGAATTGAGGGCCTCATTTATTCAGTATATTTGTTTAGACATTTGGACTGGAGAAGGGTCATACTTCACTCTAAGGAATAGTTGCCACTTTTTTTTTTTTTTAGGCTTTTTTTTTTTTTTTCTTATGTTAATCCCCATACATTACATCATTAGTTTTAGATGAAGTGTTCCATGATTCATTGTTTGTGCATAACACCCAGTGCTCCATGCAGAATGTGCCCTCCTCAATACCCACCACCAGGCTAACCCATCCTCCCACCCCCCTCCCCTCTAGAACCGTTTTTCAGAGTCCATCGTCTCTCATGGTTCGTCTACCCCTCCGATTTGCCACTTTTTTTATGTAAAGCCAGGGAACCACTGGGACCAGGTTGGCTGCTTTCTTTTCCATTTGGCATTTACATTTGACAAGTGAAACTTCCTGATCCCTTACCACCTTTTTAGCCACTGAGTTGGATTTGCCCTCACCCCAACATGGGACTATCAGACTGGTGAATCATATGACATTTGTGGGTCAGATGTTTAGTTTAAACACAAATCCAGTATAAGTCATCACTTCTTTTCCAAAGGGGTATATCAAAACTACCACTTTCCTGTTCTGCATGTAAGAAGCTTGGCATTTTCCACTGCATCCTAACAAAATGCTGAAGGGACTAAAATATCAAAAAATGTTCTTAGATCCACAGAAGAGGGGAGGACACAGGGCAAACCACTGCTCTCAAGATTGGAGAGACCGGTTAATACAGAGAAACATTGTTTACTTGAGTAGATTCACAAGTAACAACCACTGTGGGAACCAGTGTTGGGTAGAAATATCTGAACTGTTATTTATGAATTGCTAGAAGCTCAGTGTGGACAAGTCTGAGAGTTAAAAAGTCCAGGGGGACCTAGTCATAAAGGTGGCTCCAGGAATATTGTGATATCTACCTTCAGGAGCTCGAGCACGTTCTTAGTAAATTTTGGAAAAAATTACTTCTTGCTTCCAGCAATGGAGGGGATGGGTAGGAAGAAACCATTTTGAAAAATGCCGGAGCACTCGTTACAAGGCCTGCCCTCAGGGGAAACTAGTTAACCAGAGTCTAATGCACTGGGGTTTTATCAGAGCCTAAATGACTTGGAGGAAAGGAAATACCCAATTCCAGTCAGCACTAGTCTTCCTTGTGGGAGAAGGGAAAGTACATAACTCTAAAGGGGTATGTCTGGTAGCAGTATCAGGAAAGCAACAGATTGAGTACTCTTAAGAGGTGACTTCAGGTAGAAGTTTCCTCCCTTTGCCAGCCATTTGAGGTGGCCAAAATTCAGTTATTGGAGTGTGTAGCTCAAAAGTGTCATTTGGGTTGTCAGCCTCAAAAGTAGAGATTAAGCCACAATTTGCTCAACATTGTCCAGTACAGCTTGTTATGGTTTGAGCCCTTCAGAAAGGATACTAATTTGTGGGTCAAGTAAAACTTAACAATGCAGAGGTCTGTTTTTATATATCCAGTTGATGTCTTACAAATATAAAATTCTTTAAGAACCCTGAGAAAATATTAGATTCTCTCCTTTAAACAAATGGAGAAGTGCCAGTATGACAACAGTAAAATATTTCATTAATCAATATCTACTTAATTGTCAACTGTCAGTGTTTTATCCCTTTGTTAACACATAACATATATAATATAAAGACCATTATTGTATGTAATTCTCTTGGTTACAGTGGATTATATTACTTTTTCTCCCAACATTACACCTTTTCCAATTATGCACTGGAGTGAGATGACAAAGTCACAATGCCCGTGAAAAAGGCTTTAAATATTTTTTTTTTCTGATAATTTGGATAATTTTTTCAGAACATGTTGTATCTTAACTATTCTCTTCTTCCCTGACATACCCAGCGTTCTGACTTGTACAGAATGGGTTCCCTACAAATATTTATTGAATTCAATAGTTGAGGGGATGTAGAAAATAATAGAATCTCTTAGCAAAATTTGTGTCCTTTTAAATTTATTTGTGACACTTTTCCTAATAAATGGCACCAACAAATTATCTTATTTCTGTCCCGCTAGTGGATATATGGGAAGTGGAAAGAAATAGCAGATGGGTTTCCCAGTTTTGATATGAAAACTGGAGAGCTGTGTAAAGTTTGCAAGACATCAGTTTCCTCTGGTGTTTTCATACAGTGAAGCAAACTAGTTAGGGCAGCAACACATTTGATTCATCTCCAGAAGAAGCAAACTTCTCACAAAGAAAGGTGTCAAAATGGATGAGAATCACTAACAACTGCCAAGCAGTTAGAGCCCGCTCTAGCCTGTCAGTCATGGGACCACTGGGGGTTGGGGGGGGGGAGAGAAAATAATTTCATTGGGCTGAGGAGATATACTGCAAAAAACTCAGGGAAAAGTTAACTTATTTGTATATTTTAATGCATTTTAAATGAAAAATAATATTGTCATTTCTGAGGTTTGGCTCAATAAATGTCTCATATTATTTGCTCTACTATATTGAATTTGCAAATGGTCTTTCCTAAGTTGTGTTCCACACATGCTTTTAGTTTTTGATCATCTATATAAAGGTCACTGTGATGAGGTGTAGGCTTCTACACAGTCTGATCCTTAGTAACAGTATGCCTAAGTGGACTGTTGTGGCTATCAAACTGAGGACCATTGTTACCTGGAAGAGCTAGAAGAGAAGGTGACTGGTTATTAGAGGTGGAAAGAGAAGGAGAGGTAGGGGTCAAAGATATACTTTACTTAATTGACCTATCTGCTTCACATTTCTTCAAAGTAATAACCTTCCATGCCTATGAAACCAGCTTTATTTCTCCATTTTCCAAATGTATGACATATGCTTACAGGGTCTAAAATGAGATGTGAATTTTAAATAAAATGTATAGGAAACCCTATTGTTTTGCATACATTCAACACCATATCTCCTAGGTGTTTTACATACATTATTTATTCTCACAATAGTCATATAAGGTAAGGATAATGAAGTAGAGGTTAAATAACTAAAATATTTTGAAAGCAAGTGGTAGTTCAGGGAGTCAAACATGAGTCTACCTTTGACTAAAGCTCATACTACCTCAGTTATATGACGTTGATTTACAAACAACATACTTATATTTTATCCAAAATAAATATCTTAGTATGCATATTCTATGTTATCCTTTCGTTTTATTACTTTACTACAGCCTAAGAATACCTTTCAATTATTTTTTACTATTTTCAGGCATGTGCCTTAAGTTAATGACTCTGTTGCATTATTTAATTAACCACATTGTATCTACTCTGAATTATTTTCCTCTTTCTGCTTTGTGCCTTTCTTCATGAACATCATCACTACTGTAGATTGAATATCCCTAAAATTCATACTTTGAAACCTCATACCCTGTGTGATAGTATTAAGAGGTGGGACTTTGGAAGGTGCTTAGGTCATAAGGGTAGAGCCCTCAAGAATATGGTTAGTGCTTTTATAAAAGATACCCCACAGAGCTCATTAGCTCCTTCTGTCAAGTAAGGTTACAATGAAAAGACACCTGTCTAGGAAGTGAGCTCTCACCAGACACAGCGTCATTTGGTATCTAGAACTTGGACTTCCCAGCCTCTGGAACTGTGAGAATTAAATTTGTGTCACTGGTAAGACACCTAATCTGTGGTGTTTTTTTTATAGCAGCCTGAATGAACTAAGGCTAAAGCTACTCACTCTGAAGGTCTAGAACTAGTCTCGCTCCCATCATGAAAATGGAGTCATCACTCTTTAGTCCAGCCCCTTTTAGTATTTCATTCAAAATGCTGCACGAACATACTTGCAGAAAAAGAAAAATTCATTAACAAATGAGATATTATCCTAATCCTATATTTCATGATTTTGCCACACTAAATACTTTTTTTCTGTAATCACATAGCCTTCTGGGGTATTATTCATTTATAAATTTAACAAATAATCTTTGAGCAGCTACCACATATCAGATACTGTTCTAGACATTGGGTTAGGGATGCAGCACTTAAAACAGAATAAATCTCACCTCCATGGAGCATTGAGTGGGAGAAAAACAGATACAGAATTAGAATGTATCAGATGGTAATACATGCTATCTAGAAAAATGAAGTAGGAAAGGGAGAAATGGGATAAGATAATGATCAAAGCACTTACCCCATATATTAAATTTTTGTTCAGTTATCTTTTAAGTTTTTAAACTGAAATTTTGTAAACAACTACATGTATTTCTCTTCTTTGATTATCTATGACTTTATTAGTTCCCTATTGCTATTGTAACAAATTACCACAAATTGACTTTAAGCAACACATATTCAGCAGTTCTGAGATCAGAGTCCAAAATGGATCCAGAGGGCCCTATTCCTTCTGGAGACTCTAGGGGAGAATCTATTTCCTGTTTTTTTCAGCTTGTAAATGCTGTCTATATTTCTTGGCTCTTAACCCCTTCTTTCATCTTCAAAGACAGAAGTGTAGTATCTTCAACTTTTTCTATCTGATTCTGATCATCATACCTTCCTTTTATAAGGACTCTTGTGATACATTGGGCCCATTTGGATAAATCAAGATACTCTTCTGATGTCAAGATTCTTTATCACATCTGCAAAGTTGTTTTTGTCATTCAAGGTTCCATATACACAGGTTTTGGGAATTAGGATATGGACATCTTTGGGGTGCTATTATTTTGTTCACCACTGTCTGATAATATGTATAAGTATAAATATACATATACATATGTACATATGACATATAAATATATATCTTGTATATAAGCATTTACATTACATATATATGTATGTGTGCATATACATAATATATTATAAATATGTAATATATAATATATATATATAATATGTGGGGTGGCAATTTTTTCAAAGATAGAGAGTAAGCTTTAAGAAAATAGGGACATATTTGGAAGAAACATGCAATTTGGATTCAGGAAGCCTGGAATCAAATACTTAAAGGTGTAACTTTGGCAAACCTTTCAACTCATTTGTAAATATATATTTCAAAGACACGTTATAAGCTCAAGAAAGAATGTATATAACATGCATCTTATGTGCTTAAATATGCTTTTCCTCTCATCCACTGACATTCTCCAATAACAGCTATCCTAAAAGAAGTGAAATAAGAGGAACCTGGGGTGGCTGAGTCTGCTGAGCGTCCAACTCTTAATTTCGGCTCATGTCATGATCTCAGGACCTTAGATCAGGCCACCTCTGGCTCTGCGCTCAGCAGGGAGTCTGCTTTGGGATTCCTTCCCTTCCCCTTTACCCCTCCCCCTACTTCCTCTCTCACTCTCTCTGTCAAATAAATAAATACAAGAATGAACGGGGTGGGGGGAATCGGAGGAGGAGATGAACCACGAGAGACTATGTATGGACTCTGAAAAACAAACTGAGGGTTCTAGAGGGGAGGGGGGTGGGGAGATGGGTTAGCCTGGTGATGGTATTAAGGAGGGCACGTTCCGCATGGAGCACTGGGTGTTATGCGCAAACAGTGAATCATGGAACACTTCATCTAAAACTAATGATGTAATGTATGGGGATTAACATAACATAAAAAAAAAATCTCAAAAAAAAAAAAATCCAAATGTGTTCTATTAAGCCAGATAAAAAGACATAAACAATGACACTCTTCCCAATAATCTCTTTTTTGAAAACAGTTATTTTTCATGAAATATGTTCTTTTAACTTGTAATGAATGTATTATGTTGTTTTAAAATAAATCAATAACAGTTTAAATTTAAAAAAATAAAAATAAATTAAAAATAAATAAAAGAAGTGAAATAACATGATAATAATAGAATATCCTTCAGAGAGAAAATAGACACTAGAGTAGTTGAAAAAATCCTGGTTTTGAATACTGGAATAACAATAATGAATATTTTGAGAGAAAAGATTTTCCCTGTGGAATAGATCTGGACATGAATTCCAGATCCACCAATTTTGCTATGGAAACTTGAGCAAGTTATTAAATGACCTGAACCACAAATTATTTATCTATGTATCCATCTATTATTTGCCTATATAACTGTTTACCTTTATTGGGGAGAATAATCAAGTCTAAAAGTGTTACAATAGTTAATTAGCATCAGAGTAGATGTTCTGATGTATTGAGAATGGTTAATACTACTAGCTAATGCTTTTATAATGCTTAATTTATGCCTCATCATTTGAGGATTTTTATATATTAGCTTTTTTAATTCCCCAAACAACTTTGAAATAGAAAGCATTTACTCAATATTTTATAAATAAAGAAAATAGGCACAGATATATTAAGGCCAAGGTCACACAGTTAGTAAGCAATAGAGATAGGGTATCAATCTACAGATCAGGCTCCAAAATACATGTTCTAACCACTAGCCTCTAAATTTTAGTTCTCTTTTTCTTCCTTCCTAAACTAACCAAGTAATTTGACATGATATTCAGTCATTGGCTCTTTATCTGTAAAACTAATACATAATACTTTTCCTGCCTTGTCTAACAAATAAATTTGTTGTGAGAATAAATGTAGGGCAGAAATAACATTAATAAGCCCCAGTATATTCTTGGCACCTTATTAGATCAGGAAGCAAAATTTAGAGGACCAATGCTTATCCAACTCACACATCTACTAAGGGACATGACAGACTTTGAAGTCCAAAACATTTCCACATGAGCACCTGTCACCTAATGAAATAAAACAAGATATTATATAATATGAAATACAAGCATGACATTTTTTAAAATATACAGGGAAAAGGGAAACTAAAATTGCCTAGAAAATGATAAATATCCGTTGTTGATATTGCAGCTGTTTTTTTTCTTTTTTATTCATTTTTAATTGATAACATGTTAATATACAGTAAGTCATACATATTTAAAGTATACAATTTGACAAGTTTTATATATTTATAACCCATGAAACCACCCACCCAACACAAGATGATGTGTATACCCAGCATCTCAAAAAGGTGTTTCATGCCTCTTTGTATTTCCTTCCCCCCATCTCTTTTTCCCCTACCCCTTCAACAACCACTGATTAGCTTTCTGTCACTGTAGATGCATTTTCTAAAATTTTTATGATTGGAATAGTGAAGTATGCATTCTTTCTTGTCTGGTTTCTTTAACTTAGCATAATTATTTTGAGATTCATCTGTTGTTGCATGTAACAACAGTTAATTCCTGGGAGAGGAAAAAACCCCCAATAGTTAATTCCCTTTTATTGCTGAGTAGTATTTCATTATGTAACTATGCCAAAATTTGTTTATTTTTTCATGTTAATGACTTTTGGGTTATTTCAAGTTTGGGGCTATTACAAATAAACCTACTATGAACATTCATATACAAGTCTTTGTATGGATATTTGCTTTCATTTCTCTTGGGTAAATACCTAGGAGTGGAATGAGTGGAGAATATAATCAGTGCATGTTTAACTTTTCAAGAAACTGCCAAACTGTTTTCCAAAGTGATTATACCATTTTACTTTCCTACCAATGTTTCCTCCACATATTTTTTATTTTATTTTATTTTATTTTATTTTATTTTATTTTATTTTATTTTATTTTATTTTATTTATTTTGTTAGTCACCATACAGTACATAATTAGTCTTTTTTTAATTTATTTTTTATTATGTTATGTTAATCACCATACATTACATGATTAGTTTTTGATGTAGTGTTCCATGATTCATTGTTTGCGTATAACACCCAGTGCTCCATTCAGTGCGTGCCCTCCTTAATACCCATCACCAGGCTAAACCATCCCCCCACCCACCTACCCTCTAAGAGCTGTTTTGAGTCACATAGCAGTTGGCAAACTTTCTGTAAAGGGACAGATAATAAATATTTTAGGCTTTGTAGGCTATGAAGTCTCTTCCAATTTCTCACTTCTTCTGTTGTAGTGCAAAAGCAGTCATAGACAATATATAAATGAATGAGCAAGGCTATATTTTAATAAAACTTTACTTCAGAAACAGATGGTGAGCAGCCTGATTTGGCCTGTGGTATCATTTGCTGGCTTAGGTAGATACCTCAAATTTAAATCTGTTGAAAGGCAATATATATTAAACAAAACAACGAACAAAAAATGTTCTCTTGGCCTAAAAGGAAGATTTCTTAAATAATAATACTAATAATAGTTAACATTTGTATTGCACATTTTACTTGTCTTAAGGACTTACATAAATCTTGTAAGATCTTTCTGAAGCAGGTACATTTTATACGTAAGAAGTTAGGCAAAATTTCTAGGGACCTACATCTAATCAGCAGTGAAGCTGAGGTCTGAACCCAGTCTGTCACTCCCAGCTCTATCATCTTATTTACTATTATACTCTATCCTCTCTTCACTACATCCATTGATCTCTTAACTTCTATAAGTAAGGTTGGTTAAACTTTAATCTTAAAACCACAGAGGTTGTGGTTGAATAACTTAATCTCTCATACCAGTGCTTCATTTTAATAAAAAAAATAATTATGTATATGAAAATGTTGCTTTTCTTTTTTTTTTTCTTTAAGATTTTATTTATTCATTTGACAGAGAGAGACAGCGAGAGAGGGAACACAAGCAGGGGGAGTGGGAGAGGGAGAAACAGGCTCCCCGCTGAGGAGGGAGCCCGATGCGGGGCTCTATCTCAGGACCCTGGGATCATGACCTGAGCCGAAGGCAGACACTTAACAACTGAGACACCCAGGCGCCCCAAGAACATTATATTTTATGTAAAGGTTTTTAGTTAAGTCGTATTCAGATTTTTAAGTTACATTTTAAGGAGATTACATAAAAATATTTTTATTTTAATATCAATGTCAATACTACATTTAATTGGGAAGTCCTGTAAAATTGTAAGATATTGGAGGATATATCCTGAGAAAAGAACAATATTTTATTTCAACTCTCCTCACAAAATAGCAGTTACTAAAAATAAAATGATGTTGAATTCTCATTTATTTTCAACAAATTGTGTGATGTAAAAATTTTAAAAATTGTTTCTCACATTACTCAGTATTTTTAAAATAGATGTTAATTGTACTGTTACGCTAAAAAGCTCAACACATTATGCTGGGAAAGCTTGGGGAAAAAAATCCAATAAACTCCCTTCAGTCTAAATCACCATCATGGGAACAGAAACAAGTATGTGTCAGTATGCTCAGTATTGTAGCCCAGGGGGACATAACACTTGTTATGTGTGGGGAAGAAACAGCAGGACTTTTCAGTAAAAAGGAGACAGAGGGAAAACTTGTGATCACAGAACAGAAAAGCATATTGCTGATAAGACATAAGTGTTAGAGGTTTTCTAAAACCTCAAGCTGTGCTTCTCCCAACAAAAATCTCACACTAATTTACACAAGCAATTTTAGTTGCACAGCTAGGAAGAACTATGAAAAATGAAATTAGTTGTTCTTTTAGTAGGGACGATTCATTGCAAACTTTGAAAATACTTTCCTCTTTTGAATTCTGTTAAAATAGTTGACACTAGAATTATCTTATAAAATTGTTTATTTTAAAGAAGGGAGAATAGTGTTTTTTTTTTAAATACATTTGAATATATTCTTACTCTTTTCCATAATTTTTGTGAATTTGTATACCTGGATAAAAGGAAGTTTAAATCACATTTATACTTCTGCTTAAAGCCTACAGCTTTAGCCTTGCTGTAATTAAAGATCCACCATCACCCAAAGAAAAAGTATTCTCAATCGTTTATTCCGGAAGTGCAGTATAAATAGAAGGAGTTGTGAAGGAAGTGGAATGTAAACAAGGCATCCCATCCAAATCACCTGCTGGCTTGGTTTCTTATTTTTTTGTTGTTTCCCAACCCAGAATATCTAGATCTGTCGCACTGATGTGTAAAGAAAAAGGAATAGTCTCCTTTTTGTAGTCTATGGTATTTGTAACATCATGAATTTAAAAAGGAAAAAAAACAATTGAATCAAACTACATGAGTTGAAATAATTCTGTAGACTGTAATATGAAATGTTTCTATATATTTATTATTTTCTGGAAGTGATTCATGATTGGCTATTGTAGCATGACATGAATTTATTTGTGGCTCATCCTAATTCCAGTTAGGCTCATTCTTTTTCAGGACCAGAAAGCCCAGAGAGAACTAGATCTTAGGAGGGAGAAAATGAATTTTCTTGGATTGAGTGAGTTCACAAAGGAAATCAGGGGATTCTGACTTGCATTTATTTGTTCATTTTACTCAGTCTAAGTTGTATTCATTATATTTCTATCAGAGTTACAATTGCACAGGATTTTTAGAGTGAAGTTACTGCTTTTGAAACTAGTGCACTTACCATTTCTGTAAACCAACCAATCATTACTCATGTTGAGAATATCTGGATGACTCAAACATTGTACTTACTGAATTTAAAATCCATTTCTGGAAACTAAATCTGTATGTATGTAGTCTCTTGTCCCCATAGTTGCTAGCCAGTTTAACTCTCATTTATTTATTACTATTCCAGTTATTACCATATAGTTTTCATGAAATTCTGCTCAAGAGACTAAGGGTAATATCCACAAATGAAACCTTCAGTTAATCATTCAGTGATCAAACCTGCAGACATTTTTTTTTTTTTTTTTTTTTTTTTTGAGGAGAGAGACCATGAAAGAAATGGTCTTTATGTTTTAATAGCTTTTACAGCACTTTTTTTCTTGATTTTTGAACAAAGCTCTCTGCATTTTAATTCTGCACAGGTTCTTACAAATTATGTAGCTGGGGCTGTTACCTGGTTATCATAAGTACTATATATTTATATGTATATGTATGTATGTATCTATATACGTATCACAAAAGAGTGGTGGTTCTAGATTTTTGTATTGGGATGTTGTATTCTTTTTTTTTTTTATTATTATTATGTTATGTTAATCACCATACATTACATCATTAGTTTTTGTTGTAGTGTTTCATGATTCATTGTTTGCGTATAACATCCAGTGCTCCATGCAGTACGTGCCCTCTTTAATACTCTCTAGAACCCTCAGTTTGTTTCTCAGAGTCCATTTTCTCTCATGGTTCGTCTCCCCCTCTGATTTCCCCCCCTTCATTTTTCCCTTTCTGCTATCTTTTTTTTTTTTTTTAAACATACAGTATAATATTTGTTTCAGAGGCACAGGTCTGTGATTCAACAGTCTTACACAATCCACAGCGTTCACCATATCACGTACCCTCCCCAATGTCTATCACCCAGCCACCCCATCCCTCCCACCCCCCACCACTCCAGCAACCCTCAGTTTGTTTCCTGGGATTAAGAATTCCTCATATCAGTGAGGTCATATGATACATGTCTTTCTCTGATTGACTTATTTCGCTCAGCATATTATGCAGCCATCAAAAGGAATGAAATCTTGCCATTTGTAACGACGTGGATGGAACTGCAGGGTATTATGCTGAGCAAAACCTGCAGACATTTTAAATCTATTCTTCTTTAGTCTCTGACACAGATGTCTGTAATGTCACTCGGGTCAACCTAATTTGTTTGCTCTAAACTATCACTCATTTAGCTACCTGAAGAAAATTTCAGGTACTCTGTGAGGCTCCTTTTCTGTGAAGTATTGGAACTGTACAAAATTTATGGTCATTTAAATTGCTTGCAAGTAAATATTTTCCTTCTTTCTTTGATCGTGTATAATGCAATAATAATTTTATGATTATTTATTCAAAAGAGTATTCTCTGTCTTGTAGTAGGACTACTTTCATTGATAAAATAATTTGAAAGGGTGAAGAAATATGGAAGAAGGACCAAAGAAAGGATATCCTAAAATATTCACAAAAAGATCCATAAAATGATTAAATTTGCTTCTTTACCATAGTTAAGTCATTCCCACTATCTATCTACCTATCTATCTATACATGCACACACACACAAATTTAGTCCATTTTCTCTCATGGTTCGTCTCCCCCTCTGATTTTCTGATTTCCCCCCCTTCATTTTTCCCTTTCTGCTATCTTTTTTTTTTTTTTTAAACATACAGTATAATATTTGTTTCAGAGACACAGGTCTGTGATTCAACAGATAATACCAGAAAAGGAAAGTAAACTTTCTAAGATATACTCTTCACACTATTAATAGAATGAATATTTTGTAAGCCTTTCAACATAGAAACCATTTTCTTGTGCATTATAAATTACAGTATTAAAGTAGAAGTAGTAAGTATTGTGTAATGAATAAGAAAAGTTTCTCTGGAGTTAAAATATCTTTTAATGCTGTCTTTATTACTGACCAGTCATGAGAACTAGGACTCACAATCTCACCTCTGCATTTCAACTTCCTTCATGATAAAATATGCATAATTTAAAATTATGCCTTGTGAGTTATGATAATTAAATGAGATAATGCATGAAAAAGTGTTAAGTACAGTCCCTAAATGTGTCAAGCACCCAGTAAAAGGAAATTATAATCATTACCCATAATAAACCTTTTTGCTTTAAATTTTTATTTTATTTTTTTTAAGATTTCATTTATTTATTTGACAGGGACAGCGAGAGAGGGAACACAAGCACGGGGAGTGGGAGAGGGAGAAGCAGGCACCCCACAGAGCAGGGAGCCCAGCACAAGGCTCCATCCCAGGACCCTGGGATCATGACCTGAGCCGAAGGCAGATGCTTAACGACTGAGCCACCCAGGCTACCATAGACAAATATATATGTATCCTTAGATCCTATTTCATTTGGCTTCGGTTTCCTGTTGTTCCATCTGCTAAAAATCTTCCATTTTCTTCCTTTTAATTTTTCTAACTTTCTAATGTCATAGTCTTGAGATGGACTTTTCTTCTCTATCTCCCCAAGAGTGCAGTTTAGTGTTATGTGGGTTAAATTTGATGTATATGGCAATGGCAAACATTTATATTTCCTGCCCATATGTGTCCTCTAAACCCTAGACAATTGTGGAATTTTAATAGTCATGTGGTCTATATACATTTGTTCATCAGGGCAGTCCTACTTTATGCTTATTATCCTGGTGTAATTATTAAGTTCATGTGACCAGATCCAAACTCTTTATTACCCTACACAAACTTACTGCTTCCCAAGGATTCCTTGTTTTAATGAAAATGAACTCTATTAATCTTGTATGTTAGGACCTAACACTTGGCTCCTCACTGTCTCTCAACAACTTCACAATAGACCTGGAAATCCTGTTGACGGTATCAATAAAATACTGAATATGATCATTACTCTCCATATTCACTTCTAAAGCTCTGATCTAATCTGTCATCCTTATTCACCTAAAATATGGAAATCAAACCCTACTTGATTACTCCGGTTTTTCTCTTATTCCCACAGAGTCTGTTTTTCACACAGAGGCTAGAATAATACTTTCAAAATATAAATCTGAACTCAAAACATTTCTTCATAACTCTGAATAAAATCCAGTGTCCATGCCCTGACTTAGAAGGCCTTATATAATATGGCTCCTGATTTCTGCTTAAATCTCATCTCCCTCATTTTCACTCTCACGCATCTCACCTCATCAGTTTCCTTAATAGTTTTTCAAATACCCCAAGCACTTTCCCCTTATGCTCATTGCATTAGTTCTTCCCTCCACCTGAAAAGCAGGTCTGTTAGATATTAATATAGCTAAGTCCTTCCATTCAGTCAAGGCACTGCCCAAAATATCCCATATCCCCTCTACAGACAAGGCCTTTTCAACCATTCTTTCTAAAATCTTTTTTTTTTAAGATTTATTAATTTGGGGCGCCTGTGTGGCTTAGTTAAGCCTCCAACTCTTGATTTCAGCTCAGATCATGATCTCAGGGTCCTGGGATCAAGCCCCACGTCTGGCTCTATGCTCAGTGCAGAGTCTGCTTGTCCCTCTCCCTCTGGTCCTCCTCTCTCTCTCTCTCTCTCCCTAAAAAGAAAAAAAGAAAAATTTAAAAAGATTTATTTATTTTAGAGACAGAGGGAGAGAGTGTGAGAGCGGGAAGGTGGGGGGAGGTAGGAGGTAGAGGTAGAGAGAAAGAGAGAACCTTAAGCAGACTCCCTGCTGAACATGGAGCCCCATGCAGGGCTCTATCTCACACCCTGAAATCATGATCTGAACTGAAACCCAGAGTTGGACACTTAATGGACTGAGCTATCCAGGCACCCATAAAATATTCTTCTGTAAGTAGCTTGTAGTCCTGCACTGTTTGAATTCAAAGTAGTTCTAACCACTTCACATTGCTCATCATTTATTATGTATCTTCCTCACTAGGCTGTATACTCTGTGAGGGCAAGTTCTTTGTCTTATTTTATTAAACGGTGTATCTCAAGGGTTAAACAAACACTGGGCATGTAGGAGATATATTTTTGAATGAATTAGTAAGTTCAGTATTCACTTTAAATATGGTATATATATATACACATACCCATTTTAACAGCTTTATTGAGGTATAATTGATACACAAAGAACTGCACATATTTAATGGATACAATTTGATAAATTTGGACATATGAAAACATACATGATATCATTACCACAATCAAGGTATAAGAGATATCCAGTCTCTCTCAGAATTTCTGTATGTCTGTTTGTTTGTTTAGTGTAAGAACAGTTAACATGAGAGAAAACTAATATGCAGTCATATGAAGAATTTTCATTCAAAAGTATTTCATGAGTGTATATTATTTTTAAAGTACTGTGTTCAAGATTGTACCCTTCAATAGTAAGCATTATACAGAAGAGGAAAGATATTATTCAATAATCACACACACCGTGGGATCATTAGCAAGTTCAAGATATTCTAAGTTAGAGGTGTTTAAGTCAGAGAAGTTAGGCTTGACTTCCTTAAGGAAATAATAATTGACCTTACATATGATTGATATTTAGGAGTTATTAATGCCAAGAGGTAGAATGGAGCCCACTGCAATAAAAAGATAGAGATGTGCTGTCACTCTTTTGCATTTCAAAAAGCTCTGCATTCTGACTGAGGTGTGAATAAAAGTGTGGAATGTGAGTCTCTTAAAGGTCACTATTAAAATGTTTGCAACTAGCGTTTGGTGGGACTAGACCCAAACCGTAGTCCCATGACAAGAATTGAGACAACTTTTGGAACCCGGGATAAAACCTGTATCTTAGTTCTCTGATTTAACATTTAAGTGTTTCCCATTTTGCTGGCCCTCTGTGAACATTTAATGATGTTTCATGTCTATGAATTAAGTGGTGATCTCCAGTAAGTGAATGATGGTGATAAGATTAATGCCACCTTTATCAAAATAACCTTAGATTATATTCCTTGACCAGTAAAATTGGGTTTAATTTATATAGCTAGGAAGGGAAGATGAATGCATCATAAATTTAACTTTAAACTATATAAACACCTCTCTCTTTTTTACTTTATGTCTCTCTTTCCTTCTCTATGTCTCTGTCTCTCTCATACACTTAGCACTTAGAACAATGCATAGCAGCCTTTAGGCATTCAAGAAATATAATGATTTAGGAGTTTCTTTATGAAAATCTACTTTTCTCATATTTTATATAATAACAGAAATCAATATATTTCCAAATAATAACATAAAAGAATACCACTCCACAGTATTATGGTATATAAATAAAGTGACTATTAACTTAAAATGCTGATTTTAATTCCTTCACTGTTCAAATTAACCTGACACTTACTTCATCCAATCTAATTTTCTTAGTGCCAATCCCCTAAAAATTAATCTAGGAATAAAAATAATGCATCAATAGGAAACAGTATTCATTTTATTTACACCTAAGGAGTAATCCTTGTTGTTATCCACAAAATAGGAGACCTGTGTTTGTTATTAATTAATTCATCATCTAAAAAAACACCATTTTAAAAATCTGTGTTTATTGGCAGAAATGATTTTGGAATAATTGGGCATGGAAAATTAAATTTAGTACCTAATTTTGAATAAGTTAATTTTACTAGGGTCTTTTAAAGAGGTCAGTCTCTGTATTCCAGGTATCATTCCATCATCCCATATATATTTAATATATTTAAATTTGTGTTAATTTTGTCTTTACTAGCCAAGCAGACACCACATATGATACTTGAAAGAAGAAAAGACTGAAATAAAAGAAGCTATCGATTTTTTTAATTATCTTTTTCAAAATTAGATTTTGCTCTTGGCTTTGATTACAAGTTGATTATCAGGATGTATATACTGTGCGTTTTTTAGTCACATTCAAGTAGATACTTATTCATTAAGGCTCTGTATATATAGATAATCCTAATTAAATAGGAATCCAGTATCCCTGCCTATATAATGTTCATGGGTTCAGCAAACAACATATGACTTAAGTATATCCCGTGATTCTCTTCCAGAATCAATTGAACTAATATTGAATAGAATAATCTTAAATGAGCATAGTTTATATAAAGCCCCTATATGATAAAAATCATTTCCTGACATGAATTTTTGGTATAACACTGAATTAGTACTGATGTGGAAATGTTATATAAAAACAAAAAAATGAACTTGGATTATAGTCACTTTGATTAGATATTTATTTAAAAATATAAATAATAAAAATTAAATATTGAGGTGGATTAAAAATGGCCACAAATTTGGGGCATCTGGGTGGATCAGTCGGTTAATCCTCCTACTCTGGGTTTTGGCTCAGGTCATGATCTCAGGGTCTGGGGTATTGAGCCCCTAGTCGGGCTCTGTGCTGGGAATGGAGCCTGCTTAGGATTCCCTGATTCTCTCTCTCCCTCTCCCTCTGCCCCTCCCATGCCCACCCTGCCTCCCCCCTCATAGACATGTGCTTGCTCTCTCTCTTAAAAAAGAAAAAAAGCCCCAAATTCTTTGCTGAATATGCTACCATCAGTGGCAGAAGACATTTCCCTTCCCTTGGATCTGATCTTTTCCTCTGATGAATGCAATGAAATGACACTGGGTGGTGATTTCTAAGCCTCAGTGTCAAGGAAACTTTCAGCTTTCCCTAGTGTTCTTTTGAAACTCTGAGAATATTATGGTGTGATGAAGCCCAGAATGAAGAAAGACATGGAGAAAGAGGCTGGGTCATCCTAGCTGAGACTCCAGACATCTAATCATGAGTGATTCCATCTTGGACATCTAACTCCAAACAAGCCACAACTGACTACCCCCCGAGGAAGGAGTCCAGGCAAGATCACCAGAGAAGCATGCAGCTGACTCACAACATTATGGGAAATAATCTATAACATTTAAAATCTCTAGTTTTGGGGTCATTTGTAAAACAAGGATAGATATTTGAAACAGTTCTTTGAAACAGATATTTGAAAATATTTGTGTGTGTGTGTGTGTGTGGATATAGCTACATACCTGCAGGGTGGTGTGATAAAGTGAACACAAAGTGACATAGAAAACTTAACTAAACCCAATGTATTAGGAAGGAGGAAAATGTCAAAAGGAACTGTTAAAGAATACATAATAAAGCAGAGAGCTTTAAAGGGATTAAATATTTCATTAGAAATGGAGTCATACTGTTGATTCTTTACTCTCTACTTTTATTCTTTAAACTTCCTTTTACTCTTTTGCTCAGGTTCAGAAACTGTGCTATTACTTTTTTCTTCTTCATATTTTGCGTTCTTAAAGACCTGTTAAAGATTGAATTTACCTGGTAAAACTGGTGACCTGAATAATAATGGGAACATTTTACTTTCATGTCCAGTCTATCAAGTGTTGCCTTTTTCTCTTTCATTACTAACTTTTAGATTTGTCTCATTAGGTTAATTAATAAAATAAAATATCATGTGACAGAGATGCATATATATCTAAGTATGTAACATTTAAATCAAAACAATGGTTTGGGAGATAGTCCAAGGTGGCAGAGGAGTAGGAGACCTTAGTTTCATCTGGTCCCAGGAATTCAGTTGGATGGCTATCAGATCATTCTGAACACCCGTGAAGTCAGCTAGAGATCCAAGAAAAGAATAGTTGCAGCTCTACAAATAGAAAAGCAACCACTTTCTTGAAGGTAGGAGGTGTGGAGTAGTGAATCCTAGGCAATATATGGGAAGATAGACCATGGGGGGGTGGGGGCTCCATCAGCTGGCACCGCAAAGTGATATAGCGGCAGAGTGCAAAATCAGAACTTTTAGAAGTCTTCTCTGGTGAGGGACATCCCTGTCTGAAAGGTGCTCAGGTGGTGAGGTGGGGTAGAATCCTATGTGGGACATTGTGGTCTCAGGATCCCCAGGGTCACAGGAAGACTGGGGATGCCAGAGTGTGGCAGAGCTCCCTGGCATTGGAACAGGGAAGCTAGCTGCAATCAGCCAGCCCAGGAGTGGGCTCTCAGCTCAAGGTTGCACAGACTGCAAACCTGCAGCACAGTTGACGACCATTCTCTGAGCAGAGGCCCAGCAAGCGGCAGAACCAGGCAATACCCCCCTCCCCCCACCCCAGGAGGAGAAGCAGGGGTACGCACCGCAGGAATAATCAGGGTTTGGAGACTCGAATTGGGGTCACGTCATGAGATAGAAATGCTGTCACAGGTTGGGTGAGCACGGAGTGCAGGCAGAGGGCAGAGAGACAGGAGTGATTGACTGCATTTCCCTGAGGACTCCCTGAGGAGTGGGGCCCCCAGCTTTCAGCTCGTGGGCTGGAGACTGGGAAGCTGCCATTTTCATTCTCATCCTCTAAAGTGGTGTGGAAAGCCTTCAGGGAACAAAAGCCACATAGAGCAACCCTGGCAAGGGTGGTGCATTTCCACGCCCAGGCAAAGACACCTGAGAATCCCTGCAACCAGCCCCTCCCCCAGAAGATCTGCAAGACCTTCCCACTAAGACCAAGTTTACCGGTCATAGAACTGCAAAACTCCAGGGCTAGGGGAAAATAGTATATAGAATTGGTTTTTTTCCCATGATTCTTTGGTATTTCAATTTTAATTTTTTTTTTCTCTTTCCTATGAAGTCCATCTGGTCCAGTGTGTCATTCAAAGCCCTTATTTCCTTGTTGATCTTCTGCTTACATAATCTGTCCATTGCAGTGAGGGGGATGTTAAAGTCCCCTACAATTAATTGTATTATTATCGCTGTATTTCTTTAATTTTGTTATTGATAGACCCTTAAATTATGATACAGTGTCCTTCCTCATCTTTTATTACAGTCTTTGGTTTAAAATCTAATTTGTCCAATGTAAGGATTGCTACCCAAGCTTTCTTTTGATGTCCATTAGCATGATAAATGGTTTTTCACCCCCTCACTTTAATCTGGAGGTGTCTTTGGGTCTAAAATGAGTCTCTTGCAGGAAGCATATTGATGGGTCTTGTTTTTTTATCCAATTTGATACCCTGTGTCTTTTGATTGGGGTATTTAGCCCATTTACATTCAGAGTAAATATCGAAAGATATGAATTTAGTGCTATTGTATTATCTGTAAAGTCACTGTTTCTGTATATTGTCTGTGTTCATTTCTGGTCTATGTTACTTTTGGGCTCTCTCTTTGCTTAAAGGATCCCCTTTAATATTTCTTGCAGGGCTGGTTTAGTGTTCACAAATTCCTTTACTTTCTGTTTGTCCTGGAAGCTTTTTCTCTCTCCTATTTTGAATGACATCCTTGCTGGATAAAGTATTCTTAGCGCATGTTTTTCTCATTTAGCACCCTGAATATATCATGTCAGTCCTTTCTGGCCTGCCAGGTCTCGGTGGATAGGTCTGCTGCTAGTCTGATTTTCTACCCCTGTAGGTTACTGACCTCTTGTCCCAAGCTGCTTTCCAAAGGAATGTTGAAAAAGAAAAGCAAAGCTGGTGGCATCACAATCTCGGACTTCAAGCTCTATTACAAAGCTATAATCATCAAGGCAGTATGGTACTGGCACAAAAACAGACACATAGATCAGTGGAACAGAATACAGAGCCCAGAAATGGACCCTCAACTCTATGGTCAACTAATCTTTGACAAAGCAGGAAAGAATATCCAATGACAAAAAGACAATCTTTTCAACAAATGGTGTTGGGAAAATTGGACAGCCACATGCAGAAGAATGAAACTGGACTATTTGCTTACACCATACACAAAAATAGACTCAAATGGATGAAAGACCTAAATGTGAGACAGGAGTCTATCAAAATCCTAGAAGAGAACACAAGCAGCAACCTCTTTGACCTTGGCCACAGCAACTTCTTACTAGACACGTCTCCAAAGGCAAGGGAAACAAAGCAAAACTGAACTATTGGGACTTCATCAAGATAAAAAGCTTTTGCACAGCCAAGGAAACAGTTGACAAAACCAAAAGACAACCGATAGAATGGGAGAAGATATTTGCAAATCACGTATCAGATAAAGGGCTAGTATTCAAAATCTATAAAGAACTTATCAAACTCCACACCCAAAGAACAAATAATCCAATCAAGAAATGGGCAGAAGACATGAGCAGACATTTCTCCAAAGAAGACATACAAATGGCCAGCAGACATGAAAAAATGTTCAACATCACCTGGCATCAGGGAAATACAAATCAAAACCATAATGAGATACCACCTCACACTGGCGAGAATGGTTAAAATTAACCATTCAGGAAACAATAAATGTTGGCGAGGATGCAGAGAAAGGGGAACCCTCTTATATTGTTGGTGGGAATGCAAGCTGGTGCAGCCACTCTGGAAAACAGTGTGGAGGTTCCTCAAAAAGTTGAAAATAGAGCTACCATACGACCCAGCAATTGCACTACTTGGTGTTTACCCCAAAGATACAATTGTAGTGACCTGAAGGGGCCCCTGTACCCTAATGTTCATAGCAGCAATGTCCACAAAAGCCAAACTATGGAAAGAGCCCAGGTGTCCATCGATAGATGAATGGATAAAGAAGATGTGGGTGTGTATATATATAGGAATGGAGTACTACTCAGCCATCAAAAAATGAAATCTTGCCAATTGCAAGGACGTGGATGGAACTAGAAGGTATTATGCTGAGCTAAATAAGTCAATCAGAGATAAGACAATTATCATATGAGCTCACTCATATGTGGAATTTAAGAAGTAAAACAGAGGACCATAGGAGAAGAGAAGGAAAAAAAAAAATCAGAGAGGGAGACAAACCATAAGAGACTCTTTATCATAGGAAACACACTGAGGGTTGCTGGAAGGGAGGGGTGTGGGGGATGGGGTAACTGGGTGTTGGACATTAAGGAAGGCATGTGATGTAATGAGCACAGGGTATTATATAAGACTGATGAATCACTGACCTCTATCTTTGAAACTAATAATACATTATATGTTAGTTAATTGAATAAAAAAAAAGAAAAAAGAAAACTTAAAAAAGGAGAAAAAAAAACAATGGTTTGAAAGAGACATTAAAAAATTGATTGGTCTCTGGGTGCCTGGGTGGCTCAGTCGTTAAGCATCTGCCTTCGGCTCAGGTTATGGTCCCAGAGTCCTGGCATCAAGCCCCATATCGGGATCCCTGCTCCTAGGGAAGCCTGCTTCTCCCTCTCCCACTCCCCCTGCTTGTGTTCCCTCTCTCGCTGTGTCTCTCTCTGTCAAATAAAATCTTTAAAAAAAAATTGGTTTCAGTTAAGCATTATTCCCTATGAAAGACTTTATGTGAGAAAACATTAATTTCTGAGTAGTAATTTGTCCTGTATATGTCACAATCATATTTTCTTTTTTATATTAAATAGCCTTAGGTTATGCTGATGTTTCTGGTCACGGGCCACACTTGGAGATTTACTATATTAGATTTTTTGAGCAACTGGAAATAAAATAATTTATACCTATATAAAATCTGTACAAATAGAAAATAATGAGAAAAAGCAAAATATTGCATAATAAAGTAATCATAGTAATGACCAATATTTACATAATCCATAATGATGTAAATACTTAAGTACTAATTTAAGTAAAAAAGTGATATTTGGCCATAGAAGTAGAAAATAGGGATGTTAGAATGTAAAAAACGAAATTTCAGCAACTGAAAGAGAAACTAGCTATGTAGATAAGATTTTTAGTAGAAAATTAATGTAAATAAAAAAAAAATTGTCAAACTTCTATGTCTCCACTTTGTCCAGGGACCGGCATAGCGTTTGAAATTAGGATGGTGTATAGTTCTACTTTTTGTCATTAGAAGAAATTAAATGTTTAATTTTCAATTCTGTGCATTTAGAGATAGATATTCATAGATATAGATAACTCTCTGTGTATATCTCTAGTATATATAGAAATATAGATTTGTATATGTGAGAAATATATACATATGTATCAAAATCTGTGTATTTATATATATCTCTTTCTATGGAGAAAGATACATACGTAAAAACACATAGACATGCACACACACATCTTTACTCTTTTAGTTCTTTTTCTCTGGAGAACCTTGTATACAAGTTGTATTGATCACATTTTGGATCAGTGCTTATCTCATGCACGTTAAAACTCTAAAATGCTATAACACTTTGGAAAACACTTTGGATTAGTAAGGTAAGTTGAAAGCATTCATTCCTGATGACTTAGCAGTTCTACATATGAGGTATCTGAACATGTGGAAAAATACACTTTGCAGCATGGTTTGTTACAGCCTCAGACTAGAAACAGCTCAGATGTTCAACAATAGATAAAATAAATTTTGTTAACACAGTGGAATGTTAAAAGCTTCAAAACAAAATAAACTCCAGCTATATACAGTAAGTAAATAATTGTGTTAAAACATAGTGTTTTACACACACATGTAAGTAGGCAGAAATAATGCATCTAGTATGATTTTAGTTAATTAAAATTTGAAATAGATAAATGATAAACCAAAAACAAAATCAGAATAGTAGTTATCACTGGGAGGGATGTAAAGGGTGCTAATCATGATGGAACACTCATAAGGGAGAGGGGCAGGTGATTTCTTAAGGGTTAGCATCATTCTATTTCTTGAACTGGGCTCTATTTACCCAGTTTACTTTATATTTATGAAATGATCCTTGTATTTTTATACACCTCTCTGAAATTATTATATAGTACTACAAAGAGTTTTAATAATCTGATTTTGCACTATATTTCACTTTAAGCAAAATAAATGTACGTATAATAGAAAATTATGATAGCCATATTCTTATTTTTTATCTTAATTTTTTTCATTCTGAATACATTTTATAGGTCTCCTTGCAGATATTTAAATATCCCTCTCACTCTTCAGAGAGTATAGACGTATTAGGTTTGATAATGTTTTTGATACATATTATAATGAAAGATTACTTAGTTCTTCCTTATGTAAGAAATGCAATAATTAAGGGCGCCTGGGTGGCTCAGTTGGTTAAGCGACTGCCTTCGGCTCAGGTCATGATCCTGGAGTCCCTGGATCGAGTCCCGCATCGGGCTCCCTGCTCAGCAAGGAGCCTGCTTCTCCCTTTAACCCTCCCCCCTCTCATGTACTCTCTCTCTCTCATTCTCGCTCTCTCAAATAAATAAATAAATCTTTAAAAAAAAAGAAATGCAATAATTAAATATCTTCAGTCTAAAAAATCTCCATGATCTCTAAAGAGTCTCTTCATCCTAAATCTAAATTATGATTTTTTCTAAGAGTATTTGTTTTTCTTGATTGCAGGTTACCATTATAATAGAGAATTCAGATCTCAGAAGAGTATAGAAAAAAACAAAAAAAATTCAGATACATGAATAATTTTAATATCAGATCAAAAATAAAGAATTATTGGAATAAGAATGTTTTCACACATGAGAAATTTTACCCAGTGTAACTTCTGTAGGGTGCTGTATCTCACAGTTGTGTTTGGCATACATCCTCAAACAAGAAAAGGATCCATCTTTGTTTCTTCTACTGATTTCTGTAGTTATATCTTCTGAGTCCCATGTGTTTTGTTTTTTCTCCAGAATTCTGTATAAAAGATTGTAGCAGCTGCAAAAATGGTCCCTTTTAAAGTACCACAAAGAAAAGCAATTACTGGTGTACTCTGTGGGCTACATAACACTACTGCCAAATTGTGATGTGAAGACAAATGTGTGAGCATAGAAACTCCATGTTATGAACATGTCTGTTCTACAGATTGGATAGAATATCTTGATATGAGACCTGTTGGGGAACATAAGTGGACAAGTGTGATAAAAGTGACTAGTTTTATATAAAAGTACCACTTGAATGCTAAAAGATCTGTCTGGGAATGTATTCTAAAATGCTTTCTACTTTCAGCTATAAAAACATAAATACCTAAGATTCTGACCAACTTTAGACCTAACGAAAGTCAGGTAATACACTGTAATGGATCTTGTAAGAGTAAATCTGAAAGGTTTTGATTGCAATAAATCCTCTTGAAGAAAACTTTTTCCCCCTAAATGTGACACAAAAGAAGTGTGGACTTCACACAGTTGTGCATTAGAAAAGAAGAGAGTGAATTCCTTAAGACTAGAGAAATAAAAGCAATAGTGACATTTTAGTACTTTTAAAGAAAATTGCTGGCTGTAATAGATTTTGTACATTGACTCTGTCAGTATACATTGCAATTTCACAGGTGTTGGATAGATAACTCTAATATGACTTGTCTCACTCCCAGTCAGTTTGAGGAAGAGGTATTTGAGATATTCCCAAGTGCTTATCTCTTATATTTTTCAGTGTTTTGTGGTATACTTAACATAATGAAACAAAAGAGTACGATTTTTTCCAAACTTCATTATAGCAGGCAGTCTTTATGACATAACCCTTCAGGGTACACTATTCTCTCCTCTTTTCACAGACCCACATCACAGCTAGTAAGAAACCCTCCAAAATTATGATGAGGCGCTAGGGCAGGTGGCTCTATGCCATCTCAGCAGAAGTGCTGCTTGAGATTCTTTAATAATGAATTCTAATTGGGTGGATTATTTGTTCTGCATATTTGGTTTTTCTGAGACCATGATGAGAGAATTGTTGAGTAGTTTTAAAAAGTGGAATTGGCTACTGCTGCTACAGAGCCTTTTCTGTATTTCTGACTCCAGTCTTATATGCCAGTGAAGTACCCACAAAAAGCACTAATGCTTAATAGAGTCAGTTGAATTTAGAGTAAGAACCCATGTTTTCTATTTGATAAGCCACTATTACTGCATGGGGGGAAATCACAGTCAGCAATAACTTTAATCCCCCAAATACTTAAATCAACTCTTCTCTCAATGCCAGGGATATAATTATTTTCTCATAAGCTATGCATTCAAAGTTTGGCTTTTCAGCAGCATTTCCTTTTATTTTGGAGTGCACATAGCCCTCAGATAGTTTTCACATTAAGAATGCTGCTTTCTGGCAATGCTTCCTCTAATATTTTAAAATCTCAAATGAAGAATATTATGAAATTCTTCAGTTACAAATCATAGTGCATCTCACAGGGTTATCTTTAATCAACAGATTATATAGATCTTCTTATGTCACTTAGGGCTTCAGTTTTAAGCTGTGCTGCCTCTGCTCTTAATTTCTTCAATATTATTGTTTATCCCTATATTACAGACGGGAAAACTGCATTGCAAAGACATTAAGTAATTTCTGCAGAGTTACAAACATGTTAAGCAATATGACCAGGATTCAAATCTAGATAGTGGGGAATCAGAACCCATGTATTCAGTCACTATGTGATAGTACTTCCCTATTGTGGCCTTGGTTTTGTGTTTTTATGAATGTCAGTGTAGTTGGTAAAGTCATCCTTGACATAACTATTTCAGATGTTAGGTGGAAACATATCATGAAAGATACTTTCTGTTAACTCTTGATGTCAGAAGGAAAGATCACCCCTTAAATGACCTTGTAAAGGTTCCTACCTGAGTGGGTCATTTTTTTTTGAACATGTTAAAATAAAAGAAGATAATGTATCATTAAAAATAATTTTGTTTGAAACCAAATTAGAATCACAAACACATTGATTTTTTTTTAAATAAAGGCAATAGAAGGACATGCTAAAGTGGGGCAAAATAATAAAGTATATCAAAGTGTAATATACCTTGTACTATACTAATTATTCTAAAATAGTTATGCAAAATAAAATTATTTCCCATCTTTTTCAAATCACAGTGTCACAATTAAATGTAATTGTTTTGAGTAATATTCTTATAGAGAAATATTTTTTAAACCTTACATTAAAAAGAATTAATTGGATAGAGATAAAAAATGTGCAAAAAGATCTGAACACACAAAATGATATGCAGTTGGTAAACATATGAAAATATGCTCAACATCATATGTCTTTAGGGAATTGCAAATTAAAAGAGCAAAGAGAAACCACTATATACCTATTATATTTGCTAATATCCAAAATAGTGACATCATGAAATGCTAGGAAGGATGTGGAGCAAAGTAACCATTATTTATTGCTGATGGTAATGCAAGAAGAAATAACCACTGTGCAAGATAGTCTGTCCGTTTCTTACAAACCATCGGCAGTCTTATATGATCTAGCAGTTGTGCTTTGTATTTACTTAAATGCATTTAAAACTTATGTCAACACAAAAACCTGCATAATGATTTTTACGGTAGCTTTATTCATAATTGCCCAAACTTGGGAGCAACCAAGGTATCCTTCAGTAGGTGAATGGATAAACAAACTTTACATGCATAAAACAAATTAATATTCAGTGACAAAAAATAAGTTAGCCATGAAAATGGATGAAGGAATCTTAAATGCATATTGCTAAATAAAATAAGCCAATAAGAAGAGGCTACATATTGTATGATGCCAACTATACAACATTCTGAGGAAGGCAAAAGTATAGAGACAGTAAAAAATCAGTGGTTGTCACTGATTTGGTAAAAGGAAGGGAGGAATGAATGGGTAGATCACATAAGTTTTAAGGGCATTGAAACTATTCTGTATGATATTATAATGTAGATAACTTTAATATATTTAGCAAAACACATAGAATATACAACACAGAGTGAACCCTAATGTAAACTATAGAGTTTAGTTAAAAATAATATAGCAATATTGACTGGTAATTTGTAATAAAGATACCACGCTAATGCAAATGTTAATAGTAGGATAAACTGAGGGTTGGGATGTGAGAGAGTATTATAGGAACTCTTTGTACTTTCCACACAATTTTTCTATACAATGAAAAATTGGTAATAATAAAGGTTATTAATAAAAACAAATTCATCAGAAGGGATTAACAGTAGATTTGAAATGTGGAAAGAAAAAAAAAATAGCAACGTTAGGGTAGGGTAATATAAATTAGGCAATCTAAAGAACAGAATTGAAGAAAAATGCAGAGAGCCTCAGAGAAATGTGGGAAACCATCAAGAGTACCAATATCCATATGAAAGAAAACCAGGAGAGGAGAGAGACAAAGGAACAAATACATTTAAAGAAATAATGGCAGAAAACTTTCTCATTTATTGAAAAACAATAACCTACACAACCAGGAAGCTCAATGTATACCAAGTATGATAAATACAAATTGATCCACAAACAGGCCATATAGGAAAAATGCCAAAAGTCAAAGGCAAAGAGAAAATCTTGAAGTAGCAAGTAAAATAATTCATCACTTATAAAGTAAACGAATAAGATTAACAACTGATTTCTCAGCAGAAACTTTATATTAACCAAGAAAAATGACTAGAATAAGAAATGAAAGAGAGGACATCACTACTAGCTTTAAAGAAATACAAAGAACATAAATGATAGAATCATACAACAACAAATTATATAGCTTAGATGAAATGGACAAATTACTAAAAAGACACAAACTATAATAGACTGAAGAAGAAAGAGACAATCTGAAGGAATCTGTAACAAATGAAGATTGAATTAGAAATCAAAATCTGTCCACAATGGGAAGCCCAGGACTGATGGCTTCTAAACTCTACCATACATTTAAAGAAGAATTAATCCAAATTTCTTTCAGCCTCTTCCAAAAAATACAAGTAAATCTTCCCAGTTCACTTTATTATGAGGCCAGTATTACCCTCATACAAAACCAAAGAAGCCAAAGAAAGAAAACTATAAAACCAGTATGTCTTATGAATATGGACACAAGCATCCTCAACAAAATCAATGAAGCCAAATCTAGCAACATATAAAAAGAATTATACACTATGACAAAGTGGAATTTATCCAAGGAATTCATGAGTGGTCCATCTTAAGAAAATCAGTCAATGTGATATACCAATAGAATAAATAACAAAATAACATGACCACCTTAATAGAAACAGAAAAAGCATTTGACAAAATCCAAAGCCCTTTCTTGTTGGGAAAAAAAAAAGAAACACAAATTAGGACTAGAAAAGAATTTCCTCAATCTGATAAAGGGCATATATGAAAAACACACAGCTAACATTATATTTAATGGTGAAAGACTGGATACTTTCCCCCTAAGGTCAGGAAAAAGATAAGAATATATTTTCTCACCACTTCTACTCAACATTATACTAGAAATTCTAACCAGGACAGATAGGCAAGAAAAATACTAAAAGGTACCTACATTACAAAGGAAGAAGTAAAAAACTCTCTAGTCACCAATGACATGATTTTATATTTAGGAAATGCTAAGGAATACACTAAGAGAAAATTAGAACTAGTAAATTATTTCAGAAGGATTGAGGATAAATAATCAATATGTGAAGTAACTTGTATGTCTCTCTATTAGCAATAAACAATTCAGAAATGAAATTAAGAAAATTGTTCCATTTGAAATAGCATCTGAAATAATCAGCTATTTAGCAATAAATTTAACTAATGTACAAAAAATTGACTCTGAAAACTATAAAATATTGTAGAAACAAATTAAAGAAGACCTAAGTAAATGGAAATAGGTCAGAATACTTAATATTGTTAAGATGGCAGTATGCCCCAAACTGATATACAGTAGTTATATGCAAAAGAGAAATGGAAACATATGTCCATACAAAAACTTGTACACAAATGTTTATTGCAGCATTTTCAAAATATCTAAAAGGAGGAAACAATTTAAATACCCATAACAGATGAATGGATAAATGGTGTAGCTATGCAACAGGATTTTGACCATAAAAAGGAATCAGGTTGAACCCCAGAAAAATTCTAAATATGTCTTTTATTACTTCTAATTACTACCTTCTTCTTCTCCCCAAATTTAAACATTATTCCATCTTCTGGTACATATATTGGAGTTTTTTTCTTTATTTATAAATACAGTTTGATATACCAAACTTCTTCTTATCTCAGGAGTTTCCATTTTATTGAATTTTTTTTTTTTTTTAGTTTTTGGATGATTATTTTCCTATAATAACTGAAATTTGATATTTTATGTCATTGAGCTTAATTTGTAGTGCCCATATCCCCACTCTACTTTCATTGGTGCAGAAGAGTAATCATTTCCATTTTTTTTTAAAGATTTTATTTAGTTATTTGAGACAGAGAGAATGAGAGAGAGAGAGCACATGAGAGGGGGGAGGGTCAGAGGGAGAAGCAGACTCCCCGCCGAGCAGGGAGCCGGATGCGGGACTCGATCCCGGGACTCCAGGACCATGACCTGAGCCGAAGGCAGTCGCTTAACCAACTGAGCCACCCAGGCGCCCCACATTTCCATTTTTATTTCATCCCCGAAATGTAACAGAAATTAATAGCAGTCATAAGATAATTGATGTTGAGTCAATATAAAATGAATGGTAAGTGGTTGTGATAAATAAAGAGAAGGTATAAGAATCAGAAGAAGATACTAATGAAGTTGAAAAATGTGTGAGCAAACAAGTTAGAAGGATTGGAGGGAGTTGCCAGAGTAGGAGTTTGAATTAGTGGATTTTTGAGTTACAACAAATTTCTGAGTTATTCTGGAAGTGGATTGTTAAAATAAATTAGAAGTGAATGAAAATCATGGGGCACTTGACTGGCTCAGTTGGGAAAACATGTGACTCTTGATCTCGGGGTTGTGAGTTTGAGACCCATGTTGGAGGTAGAAATTACTTAAAAATAAAATCTAAAAAAAGTGAATGGAAGTCACAAAGGAGATCAAGAACTGTGAGTCTTGTATGTAGGATGAGTCATTTATTTAGATGAGATAATTACGTAGGTGGATGAAAGAAACTGAATTCAAAAGAAAGTCTTTGAACCAGTTGCTGCAGAGTTCATAGCCAAATGACCTGAGCCTAAATGAATTGAATTTTTGTACAATCAGTAGCTAATAAAGAGAAATACCTCACACTAAAGCAATTTGGAATCACATTAATAAAACTATAAATACCCCCCACACACACACTGGAGAAACATAAGGAAAGCCAAGGTCTTGGGGTGGAATAATTAACATACAGCAAAGTTTCCACTGAGAAGTAAAGGTGGCAATATTTTCAAAGGAGTTGATACTATAAGTTTCTCAATGTGCAAGGGCAGGTTGGAAAGTACAGGGAAAGATGATGGTAAGGACAAGTGCAAATTTAGATAAAAAAGAGCAATTACTAAAGACTATGAGGGTAGCATATGAACAACTGAAAAATATGTATTGACTGCCACCAAAAGAACATTTTTGTGAGGAATCATGAATTTAGTTTCAGTAATCTGTTGGAGAAAATTGGAAGAAAGAGGACAGTCAAGGAAAACAGGATTCAGCTATGCTTTCATGATAATGCTTTAACAAACTTTGGATATACTTTATCTGAATATTATAGAATTCTTTTAGGAAGCATGTAAATTATCATGACAGGGTAGATATTGTTTCTTTAGATTCCACTAGTTAGCTTGATAATTGTAAGTTCTGTGAAAGTCTACATTAGAGGAGGAACACTAATATAGAGCAATAACAGAAATATAATGATGTCTCCATGGTTTGAGAACCTTATTAAGAACAATGTTGTTATATATAGTATAAAAATAAATGCAAGTTAACAGTGGTAGAATTCTATGATTCTCTTTGTTAGGCTGTGCACTGGGCTCATTTTCTCATAAACTATATAGGATATGGACAAGAGCATGACTAAGTAAACTGAATAGAGAGGAATATAGAGACTGTTCAGTCACATAAACAATCTCATCATTTTCATTGACTTAATTTATCAATTTTGCACAAAATATCAATAATAAATATGAAATTTTATTTCATAAGTATTGTTATATAAAACATAATAAGTATGAAAAAACAGTTGGAAAATGAACAGGTTTGAATAGTGTCATCAGGCATGTGATTATTTTCTGTGGTTGTTAATTTTTAAACTGACTGCAACATCACGTTGAAGATTCAGTAACAGATGGGGATTTCCTACACAGGAAGTCTAGCTTCACTAGTAACAAGATTTATTTGCCTCATCAAGAAAATATATGGTAGGTCAGAAAGTACAATCCTTTGGGGTTTCTTACTCATTAAAAAAACATATAAAGTTTTCCCTTAGTAAGAATTCCAAATAGTTGTTCTTTCTAAATTTTTTTTAGAAGAGAGTTAAGTCTGGGATTTGGAAGGTAGGAAACAACAACAACAAAATTCTTAGAACACTGAAGAAACTTATATGGTATTTCTATGGTAAAAAAAAAACAAACACATGTATCTATCTATACCTGTATATCTACCTATCTATAATAAAATCAAGTTTTAAGAGGAGTTACTGGCTTATTTCTAATAGTGGACATATTCCAAATCGTATCACACATACTCTAGAATAGTTAATGTGTATTCCAGTATCACTTATTAAAAGAATTACATAAAAATCAAAATTGCCAATTTAAGTTAGGACGTCATTTTTTTTTTTTTTTTTTTTTTTTTTTTTTTTGGAAGCCACATTATAATTGAATGTATTATTCCTTCCTTGAGTATTTGACATCAGGGGAGACAGCTAAAAATAAGCAATAAAGACAAACATGCAACAACCACAAGCTCACATAATAATTTAAGATGCTGATTATACTTTTGGAAAACATGAGGAATACAATTTAAAATTTTTATTTTAAAATTTCCTTGGAGAAAGTACCAGATGCACATTATAAATTGGTTTGATTCTAAAGGTCAAATCTACAATTCATATTGTGACACAATGAGCTTAATTAAAATATCATAAAAAATCTCATTTATTGATGATTTTAGTTCATATTAGTGGCTTTGACCTTAGGCTAGCCTCAGGCATTTTTCAAGCTGTTTGCATTAAGAGACTATGCATACCCAAATCAGTTCAGTGTTGCATACCATTTCTTTCAGAGATTCTCTTCTCTGTAGTATTGAAAGATACAAGTGACCTAATAGATACAAGATACAAAAACTGCCTAAATGTTGATCAGCTTTAACTTCTGTCTAATCATGTACTGATCACAGCACTGATGAGTCATTTTAAATGTTGTAGAGTTTATGTGTTTAAAGATGGATGACTTCATGAATTCATTAAAGAACATAGGGCTGTTCAACAGGTATATGAAAAGGTGCTGAACATCACTAATCATCAGGGAAACGTAAAGAAAAAAACCCAATGAGATATCACCTCACCCCTGCTAATAACAAAAAGACAAGAGCTAACAAGTGCTGATGAGAGTGTGGAGAAAAGAAAACTCTTGTACACTGTTGGTAGGAATGTAAATCGATACAGCCATTATGAAAAACAATATGGAAGTTCCTCAAAAAATTAAAAATAGAGTTACCATATGATCTAGCAATCTCACTTGCCAGCATATATCCAAAGGAAATGAAATCAGGACCTCAAAGAGATATCTGCACCCTCCGTGTTTATTGCAGCATTATTAATAATATCCAAGATGTATAAACATCCTAAGTGTCTACTGGTGAATGAATGGATAAAGAATATGTGAGATATATATATTATATACATATATATAAATATATATGGAGGACATAATGCTAAGTGAGGTAAGCCAGACACAGACAAATCCTATGTGGTCTGACTTATATGTGAAATAAAAAAATCAAACTCACAAAAGCAGAAGGTAGAATGGTGACTGCCAGGGACTCCAGGATAGGGAAACTAGGGAGATGTTGGCCTAAGGATATAGACTTTCAGTTATAAGATGAATAAGTTCCGAGGATCTAATGTATAGCATGGTGACTATAGTTAATAACAATGTAGTTGATAATAAAGTTATAACAATATAATTAATAATGAAGTATACTTTACAGTATAATATATTTAATAAAGTATACTTTGTAGTATAATAATAATATAGTTACTATTAAAGTTAACAATAATATAGTTAACAACATAGTTAATAACATACACTTTTTAGTTTACTTGAAATTTACTGATATAGTAGATCTTAAGTGTTCTCAACTGCCAAAAAACTACATACATACATACATACATACATAAATAAAGGCAACTAGATTAGGTGATGGATGTATTAATTAGCTTGGTTGTGGCAGTCATTTTACAGTGTATATGTATGTTAAACTATGTTGCATACTTCAAATATATACAATTTTCATTTGTCAATTATGCCTAAGTAAAGCAGAGGAAAAAAGAATCTAGGGATTTTATTTTATAATCTAGTTTTATACCTTTTAAAGTATTTAGAGGAGTATAATGAATTATATAATTTTTTAAAATTTTTCATTCTCCATTGTATGCATGTGACTATATATCAGAGATTAGCAACCTTTTTATTTACAAGGCCACGTAGTGAATAGTTTAAATATGAGGCTATTCAGTCTCTGTTACAACTACATAACTCTGTCCTTATTTAAAAAAAAAAAAAAAAAGGCAGCCATTGACAATATGTTAGTACATGAATGGGCCTGAGTGTTCCACTAAAACTATGTATAAGGAAAACATGAAATTGGCTTGTGGGCCATAGTTTGCTGACCCCTGATATATATATATTTATTTTCACTATATCAGTGTCTCTGATGAATGCTTATGTCTTAGGTATCAAAATAAGGCCTTCAGGCTTCTACCCAAGTTATATGCATTATTTTTCTTTTCCTAGATCTAACTGCCCAAAACTGACCCATTAGATTCATTTTATTATTATATTGTAGCTTTCTTTAGTCCATCTCTTTATTAGGAGAGATAAATTGCTAGAATCCCTGAGTGTTCCTGTACATTCTTACTGGTAAAGCCAAAAATGCAAGGTCCTGCCTTGAGAGATGAGGGTATGTATATGCCCAGATAAAGAGCTGGCTTGCTTGAACTTGCTATACAAGTGGTGACTGCAGAAACTCAGTGTTCCTCTCAAATAATATAAAGCTATGGTATGTGCAGACATTCACAGTGGGCCTTTTGTGTGGTTCTTGGAGGCTTATGGGGTACTTACACTAATCAACGTGAACTCAGGCTGTTGGTTTTGCCATGAAGAATAAAGTGTTTGTCCCTAACCCAGGAGTCCCATATCTTATTTCAACATCCATGAAAGAGGAATAGGTTAGCTTTTGAAAAAAAAAAAAAAAAAAAAGATAAATTCTCAGACCCTGCACAGTTCTTGACAGTTTTGGTCACCATGATGAGCTGCTGACCTAGACACAACTTCCTAGCAGAGAAAGGATGGAGAGTATAGATATGAGAAGTCATCCTAGAATCACATAGTGAATGTTATCAGTCAAGTGTAGGGAGGGAGAAGGGCCAAGTGAGTGTCTTCCACTGTCCTATCATTCCTGCATGTTAAGAGGCTAAGCAAGGAGAAGTAGAACTGAAATCTGCCTCTTGATAGGCTGTTATTCACTCTCCTTAGTTGTTACTTACTCTCCTTTGGGAGAAAGAAGGAAAGGATGCTGTCATGACACGGGGCTGAGGCCACCAAAGTAAAGACAATATATGGCTGTGGCTGCTGAGTCAGAAGTTCCCCTAAGTTAAAGTCAGTGTGTCAGCAGTAGTGATATAGTGCTTTGAATGAATTAAAAAAAAGATGTTCATTGGTAGTGCTTCAGTGTGCAACCACTTACACCTGAGAGTACATGCAAATTCTTATTCACTGCAGCTAAGTCTCTCTAAATATAAATATTAGATAATAAAGGTATACAGTATATTAGTCTGCTAGAGCTTTCACAACAAAATACCACAGACTGGATGGCTTAAATAACAGAAATTAATTTTCTCACAGTTCTGGATGCCAGAAGTCCAAGATCAAAGTGCTGTCAGGGTTAATTTCAGGTGAGGCCTTTCTTTCTGGCTTAGAGATAACCACTTTTTCACTGTATTCTCACATAGCTTTCCTCTGTGTGCATGTGGAGAGAGTTCTCTGGTGTCTCTTCATCTTCTTAAAAGTATACCAGTCCAAAAAAAAGAAGAAGAAGAAGAAGAAGGTAGCGGGAGGGGAAGAATGAAGCGAGGGAAATCGGAGGGGTAGAGGAACCATGAGAGACGATGGACTCTGAAAAACAAACAGGGTTCTAGAGGGGAGGGGGGTGGGAGGATGGGTTAGCCTGGTGGTGGGTATTGAGGAGGGCACATTCTGCATGGAGCACTGGGTGTTATGCACAAACAATGAATCATGGAACACTACATCTAAAACTAATGATGTAATGTATGGGGATTAACATAAGAATAATAAAAAAAAAAGTATACCAGTCCAATTGGATTACTGCTCCCCCCACCTTATGACATCATTTAACCTCAATTTCTCCTTGGAGGCCCTATACAGATATATTGAGGGTTAGGGCTTCAACATCTGAATTGGGATGGGTGGGATGGGGGGACTGCATTTCAATCCATAACATCCAGATTCAAAATTCATTTACAAAAAAAAATTATCTGTAATTGTACTCATTAGATAAAACATAACCCTGATTAAATTCAGCTCTCTGCCAATCCCATGTCTAGCCCAACACAGATGTACATCGCTTAGAAAAAAAAAAAAAATCAAAACCCAAACCAACAGAAAACCCCAAAACATTAACACACACACACACACACACACACAATTATGTAAGCAGTTTTCAGTTTAATTTTATGATCAATAATCTTAAGTGATCTGTAATGCTGCCCAATGCTCTCACTCTATTTTCTGAGTCCATTAACTGATTGTTTAAATATTGTCCCTTATTCCTTCAAATTCTGAAATCTCTCCTTCCATTTTCAATTCCAGTTGACAGCTTTGCTTCCTAATTTAAAGAAAAATTAATTTATTAGAAGTGTTTATCTGCATCTGTGGTTATAAACTTGCCTGTACTTCCTATTTGCTATTGTAGATTACACCTCTGAGATTTTAGACAGGACCAACCTCTGCAATTGTTTACTAGATTCTTTCTCCTCTTGCTTTATTCCCAGAAATGCCCCCATGTTTTGTTGGGGTTTTTTTTTTTATATTTTATGATTTTTTTTCTTTCTATATGGAATTATCTTATTTAGTGCACAAAGATAATCTCTTTTGTCTCTGCCTCCCCTCCAGCTATCCACTTATTTCTGTCATCCCTACTTGAAAGATTTGTCTAAACTAGTCTTTAATTCATTAAAATACATTTCATCCTCAACATGCTATCTAAACAGCTCTGATCAAGGTCACCAATTACCTCCACTTTGTTAGAAGGAATGGTAATTGCTCTGCTGTTCTCCTCCTTGAACTATCTGTAAGCATTTGGAATAACCAATTATTTTTCCTTTGTGAATAATGTGTTTCTTTGACTTCCTGGGCAGCTCATTTTCTGCCTACATTTATGACTTCATTTTAGTGACCCTTCTGTTTCCTCTTCATTTCTCCCAACTGTAAATGTTTGTATCACCCTAGCAATCAGCCCTGTGATCATTTTTCTATCTCCACTGATGTATACAGCCTCCTGGTTTTAAACTCTACCAAAGTGCTGATGACTCCAACCGCTGAACTCCTCTGCACTTCAAATCAGTATGTCTAACTACCTACTGACAGTTCTCTTTGGATGCCCAGTAGGAATCTCAAACACAGCAGGCCCAAATCTGAACTTCTGTGATGTGTCTCCAACCCTGCCCCTCCTGCAGTCTTCAATCATCACAGCTAGTGGTGACATCATTCTCCTAATTGCACACACCTACACCTGAGTTTTACCCTTGTTTTTTCTCTTTTCTTTACTCTATCAATGTTGTCTCTCAGCAAGTCCTATAGTTGTCATCTTTAAAATATATCCAGAATTTGACCTCTTCTTATCAACCCCACTGCTGTTACCCTTACTTAAACTACCACCTTCACCTGTAAAGACTGTTTTTATCACTTTATGACTGTTATCCCTGTTTCTATTCTTACTGCCTTAAATTTCTGCTCCACATAACAGCCATGTTGATCTTCTTAAAATAGAAATTAGATTTTGCGGCTCCTCTGCTCAAAGCACTCTACTGGCTTCCCATTTCACTCAGATGGAGAGAATTACAGACTTATGATCCTCCCTGCCCCCCACATTACTTCTTAGAACATGACACTACACTCTGGCTCAGTCTGTTCTGGCCACATTGGTTTACTTAATGTTCCTCAAACTTTCCAGTACCTAGAACAGCGTTTGCTTGGTAACTAGATGGCTACCTCATGCATATAATCAGTTCTTTTTGCAAAGCTCACCTTTTCAGTCAAGCATTTTCAGGTCATCCTGTATAAAACTGCAACTCCCAAACATGTATTTCTTTTGTTTATTGTCTGTTACCCTGATGGACCAAGTGTTGTCTAAGTGAAGAAATGTTTATCGCTTATCTGTTTTGTTCTCTCTTTGTTCCTTGGTTTATCCCTAGTGCCTGGAATGAGATCTTGAACATAATAGGTGTCTAAAACTAATTTTTTAATAAATAAGTTAATATGCAAGATATAAGAAAATAAATAATGATGATGCCTTTTTAACACCAAGAAATAATTAAATGCCTAAAAGTAATACTGATATGTATGAAAACTCTATATGAAGAAATCTGAAAGTAGTCTTATTATAGGAGAAAACATGAACTAATTTATAATAGTACTATACTCCTCTGAAATTTCAATATTAAATAAAACTATTTTCTCTAAGGTAATATTAAAGTTTCATATGATCCCAATAAAACTATGAGAAGGTTTTATATTTAGAACTACACATATTCATTCCAATATTAATTTGGGAGAACTTTATTTATTTATTTATTTATTTATTTGAGAGAGAGAGCTAGCACGGGCTTGGGGGGTGGAGGCAGAGGAAGAGCGAGAGAGAAACTCAAGCAGACTCTATGCTGAGTGTGGAACCCAACACAGGGCTCAGTCTCTTGACTAGAGATCAGGACCTGAGCCAAAACCCAAGAGTCTGACGCTTAACTGACTGTGCCACCCAGGTGCCTCTAATTTGGGAGAATGAACAAGAATGGCTAGTGAATTTTTTAAAAAGATAGTAATAAAGATATACAAACAGTGATTAATATTAAAATTTGTTTCAGTATCTGGGATAGTATGTAATGGGACTTGCCGTGAATGACAAATCAATGGAACAAAATTAAAATGTGAAATAAAATCAAATAGATGGATCTGTGAAGTGTTTGATATTGATCTTTAACAAGATATGCAGCATGCTGACTGTTTAGTTCTGTTAATATATTTTTTTCATAGCAAGATCTTCTCGATGAAGGGACCTGGATGTTGCACCACATTCCGGTGCACACTCCTTAATACATACCTAAAGCAAAGTACATGGACCTGCTGCTTTGAGTAACAGTGTTCCAGAGAACTTATCATTCTGCTTTGTGCTGGAGTATATTTTTATATATTTTAACAGCTATTTGAAGTAAAATTGTCATGGAAAAAACTGCACAAATTTATAGAATTCAGTTTGATTAAGATTTGACATGTTCACTCTTGTGAAACAACCATCACAGTTAAGCTTACAGACATATCCATTACCTTTTTAATTTTCCTCATGCCCCTCTCTTATATTTCCTTCCCATTCCTACATCCTTAGCCAGTCATTAATCTAATTTCTGAATAGTTTGCCTTTCTGAGAAAATTATGTAAGTGAAAGTATATACTATATATATATATATATATTTTATGTTTTGTCTCGTTTCTTTCACTCAGCATCATTACTTTCAAATACAACAAGGCTGTTAGGATGTATCTAATATTTGTCTCTTTTTATTGCTGAATACCATCTCATTTTATGTTATTATTAGAGGTTGAAGGATATTTGGATTGTTTCCAGTTTTTTATTATTACAAATAAAACTATGAATACTCATGTAAATGTCTTTATGTACTATACATCTAGTGGAAATGTATAATGACACAAAGACTTTGAAAAAGGTTTGCCAATTTTTTAAAGTTAAATTTATATCTACATATGATTTAGCTATTTCAGTCAGGTATTTACCCAAAGAAAATGAAAGTATGTACTCATGATAATCACTTTTGATTGAAGTACACCAGTTGCAAATATTTTATCCCTATAGATACACTCAAAAATGTGAATAATGATGAGTATTCAACTATATTTATTGCAGCATTGTACTTAGCAGAAAATTAGAAATTAAAACTAGAAAACTTTGTCCCTGTAGGTAGGGAATAAATTAATTTGGGTTACAAAAATATGAAGAAATGGCATGCATCCAAATTGATAGTTTAAATATTTTTATTTCTAATGTTTATTTGTATTATTTAATTTTATTTCTTATATTTCTAAATTTATATAAGATTGTCTCCAAAATATGTGAAAGGTTTAGCATAGTGTGTTAATGAGTAAAACGATGAAACCATCTTGTTGGGTTAAAGGTTATATTTTAATATTAAATTTATTTTTCATTGTTTTGGTAAACAAGATTTAGCTAGAGTGCTCACTTTTATGGATTTACTGTATGGCTTCCTTATGCATAAGTTTCATTATAAAGAAATTATTTTGGCACTTCAACAGCAAAACTATAAGAAAAGATGCAATAAAGAATTTCCTGCTGTGTGTGTATGTTTGTATAAAATGTTAGATGGATTAATAGTAAGACGTCTCTTCATGTATTCACTATAATATTCCAGTACCCTTCCAGTAGAAAATCAGTGATAGATATTCATTGGTATTTCTCTTTGTTTTGTAGTTAAAAGGAACATCACATCAAATTACTCTAGAAAGGATCTGAGAAAAATATTTACTTGCCTAATGATTTCAAGGAAGCAAATGTTTTAAAAATGTGAACTTTTTAAATTTTAAGTAAGCCTACTTGGTTTTTTTTAGAATTAATGTTTTATAATTTCAACACAAGTATAATACCGATTTGTGACATTTTAAAATATTTTTTATTTTAAAGCAATTTTAGATTTAAATTCATTACATATAATATATTAACACTGTAAGATTTTGGAGTGTCGCTTTAAATTCTATTTTACTTTGTATTGACAATAATTTATAGAGGATATTTGTCAGTCTTGCTGATTCTAAGAAAACATAGCTTTATAATGCACCCTAAAAATAAAAAATTCAGTGTCATGCTGATATATTATGAGGGAACTAACAGTAATCTGCTGAATTACAGCACCATTAACCATAGCACCTGTTTTACTTCCTGTAAGATTTCTTTTTAACAAATAATCCTCCGATCTTTTCCAACATTTAGAATGCTAAAACACTGAAATAAATAACTGACTGAATTTTATGACTCTGGGATAATTTGGGTGTTAATTTATGGCATTTTATAGTATCAAGAAACATCTATTGATTAATTATTTCATCTTAGGCTATTCTGCAGCAGGTCCAGTGTCATTAGTTCCGATTTATTAATAATGTACTTTGGGTCTAAAATGGTAAAATGAGTTGGCTAAATCTATCAGTGAATTAGCCAAGCTCTAACGTTTAGAACTCAGACAACCAGTTCACAGACTTAGCTTGGCTAAGTCCATTAAACAGCCACACTTGCTAAGTCAAGCAAATAATACTTTCACATCAGCAGAAATTAGTTCTAATGGTAGGAAAAATAGTCTCTGAAAATAGATTTGCCGGACTCATCCATTTTTACACATTATAGACTTGCCAACTCAGACAAAACATAATGTTTGAAAATGCATTTACGTGGGAACATAAACCATCATCCATCTCTAATATTTATTAGATCCTATAATGACTATGGTTTACTAATATTTTAATATGCCAAAATGTGGAGACTTTCAAATTATGTGTAACAGTAAGTGTAACTTACCTTTAATAGTTTAAAAAATGAGATGCTAAAAGAGCATTTGGCTGATCTCTCAGTCTTTGAAGAAAGACTGTTTGGAGCCTGGGTGGCTCAGTCGTTAAGCGTCTGCCTTTGGCCCAGGTCATGATCCCAGGTTCCTGGGTTCGAGGTCATAAACCCAGGGTCCTGGGTTCGAGCCCCACATCCAGCTCCCTGCTCAGCGGGAAGCCTGCTTCTTCCTCTCCCACTCCCCCTGCTTATGTTCCCTCTCTCGCTGTGTCTCTGTCAAATAAATAAAATCTTTAAAAATAAATAAATAAATAAAAGTTGGAGGGAGTGGACCAAAATGAAGAACTAAGAAGCACTGCATAAAAAAGGAAATTTTTTTTCTCATACAGGACTCGTATTTCCCAGTAGCATGCAATTTGAAAACATCCTTTAAAATTTCTTTATAAAACAGATTTTCCAAGGGTCAATAACCTTTCATTTGAAATGTAAATAAAAAACAGGAATCAACATAACTAGGTAGTTGTGATAGAAAAACATCCAGCACAATAGCATACAAACAATGCAGTGCTTGGAGTATGCATTGTCCTCAAAATAAAAAATATAAAGAAGAATTATCAAAGAAATTATATGTAAATGAGTAAGAATGTATCAGAAAGAGAGGAGAAAAGAAATGTAGTTTAAAAAATCTTGCAGAAAATGAAGCACAAACCTACTGAGGATAATTACTAAAAACAGAGCAAGTTGCAGAGAGATCTGCAATATTCTTATAAAATGCATTTACAAATGTTACAAGAGGATGACAGATAAAGTTAATGGGACTTTGATGTGTCTCTTTTGGCCAGGCACTCTGTATTTGCAGTATATGATAAATACCAAAGTGAAGGGCTTGATGTTTAAAAGTAATAACCTTTAAAATATCTTATGTTATATAGACAAATTAATCAAATAATATATATTTTAAGTATTTTTAAAATCTGGTTATACTTTTTTGAGGGTGGAGAAGGGGCCGACAGAAAGGGAAAGAGAATCTCAAGCAGGCTCCATCTCCATCTCACAACCCTGAGATGATGATCTGAGCCGAAATCAAGAGTCGGACACTTACTGAACTGAGCCACCCAGGCGCCCCTTTTATACTTTTATACACACATTTATATTAACATATTACAAAGGAAATATCAATTCCAGAATATACTTTTATATACACTTATATTAATATATTACACACATTTTTTTTACTTTTATACTTTTGTACACATGTTTATATTAATATATTACAAAAGAAATACCAATTCTGGAAGCACAATGGACATTGATTATACCAGAAATATCTGAAATTTATATCAGAAACATCTGAAATTGGTCAACTAACACCTCCTTGGTTACTGCACTTAGAAGTAGGTGAAACAGCATAATGCGTACTTTCTAGGTAGAGTGTTTTTTTTCATAGAATGCGTATCTAAATGTCAATATGTATAGCACATGTCCCAACATGTAAACACATAATAAGTGTAAAACAATCTGTATTAAGTTGTATATATATTACAAAAGCTAATGATATATTGTGAGATTATGACTTTAGAATATCACGCACTCTAATTTCTGTATTTAGTGGAAATCCTAATGTTTGATGTCATGCATTAAAACAAGCACTTATCTTTTTTGTGAACAACTGTATTCAGACTTCATACTTTAGTCATATAAATGATTCATCTGTGATTACATATAATATTCCTCAATTTTAAGACAAAAATGTCTCAAATTTTAAAATATCTGACATCATGAAGTGCAAAGTAAATGGCATTTTAGAATTCTATATAAGGAACTTGATAGCTTTAAAATAAATTTCTTTGTGGCATATAAAATAAAGATGTGTTTTAAAAAAATGGATCTTATATTTAAGGGAATACATTATCTGTGGATTAATTTGCAACAAAATAAAATTTTAATTTTAAATATATATTGAATCAAATTAAATAAAATATAAATTAAACCTGATATAAATATTGATAAGTTTAAATAAAATTTAGATAAATTAAGTATATATACCGATTATGTAACAAAGCAAAGCATAAAACATAAAGGATATCATTTTGCTTCTGTTCTTGTTTTTCATCATTAACTCTGGGGTTTCATAAATTCTTTTTAAATATAATTGAAGTTGTCAAATGGATTGAAATTATATGATAAAAAGGAATTGAGTATAAGAAGGAGCTTAGTGGCCCAAACATTGGATTTTTGAATAAAACATTCTACATTCCTCTGTAAAAACAAAATTCTTAGATAGCTGGTTTTCTTCTTTTTAATTGGGAAAAATAACAAGCTTATTGTAACATACATGTTAAATTTTGCCATGAATTTTTAAAAATATTTAAAAATAATTTCTAAGAACAGAAAAATGTTAAAACCATGTTATGAAATTATATTTAATGATAAAAACTATGGAATATAATCCATTGACTCAATAATTTCTACTTCTTTCCCCCCAAATTCTACACACCGTGAAACTGGAAATCGTTTAATATAACTGATTGCATTTTCACTTTTCATCCTATTGCTACAGGAGAGGAAAGTAAGACCAACAATAATTTTTTAGGAGCCTATGAAAAATAATTTTATATTAAGCACCCACACCCTGTTGGAATTATAATATTTTCTTGCATGTTAAGAATGAAGTGTCCTAGGACAGATAATTTATGACCAGAGTCAAATTATTGACTCTATATATTAGATCAAAAGTTTTTGTTTTGTTTTTTGTTTCTTTTTGCACTCTTTCCTGTTATCTTGAATTTGGCCTTTGACTATGCCTTGATACTTTCCTGTATAGAAATAGCCAAAAACACAAATTAAATAATCTGGTCAGTATTTGTCTTTGATCTTTCAGTAAGGGTTTTTTGATTGAATGGGTCTGGAGTTGGCCCCCAAGGATCTGTAGTTATAAAAAGAAACATACCAGGTGGTGCAGTCAGTTAAGCGAAGGACACTGGGTTTCTGCTGGTGTCGTGATCTCGGGATCCTGGGATCAAGCCCTACACAGGGCTCCAGTGCTCAGCATGGAGTGTGTTTGAGACTCTCTCTCCCTCTTCTCCTCTGCCCCATGCTCTCTCTCTCTCTAAAATAAGTAAATATCTTATTTTAAAAAAAAAAGGAAACATACCAAAAATAGAGCAAAACAAACTCTCCAGGTAATGGAGATGATCAGTAAACTTTATACACCAGGACTTATAGTACTTATAATGTCAAAGTTAAATACTTGAACTGTCTCTTTATATGCTAGAAGTGTCTTAAGAGTTAAAGAAATATGGATATAAAATTATTAAAACTTTGCTAATTAAACATGGAACTGATTTGGAAATTAGCACAATTAAAATCACTAGTCATATTAAAATACAATTTGAAAATTGTATAAAATACATTATTTTAAAAAATAACATTTACTTATTATGGCTTATTCTAGGAAAACAGTAGTTACTTGCTATTAGGAAATCTTCTGATATATTTCATCATAACAGTAGATCTATTGAGGAATATCAAATGTTTATCTCCACAGATGCAAATGTTACTTAACATAATTTAAATTCCACTTATACTTCAAGATAAAATCAATAATTTGGGAATTATCTTTTCCTAATATGAAAAAGATATGACTTTTTGGAGTCATTCCTTCAACTATAGGGGAAAAAAAATTAAGTCTACTGTCTACCACTATTTTGTTGTTGTTGAGAGTATTAACCAAGCACTTTGGCAAAAGAAAGAAGTTAGTGACATAATAAAAAAGTAATGGGTTAGAAAAGGTCAGATGTATTATAAAGTAAAATCATTGTGGGAGGTTTGGAGCTACCATATATTAAAACATTTTAAAGGATTTTTGCATTAATAGAAAGACAAACGGGACCAAACAGAAGACCCAGAAATTTAAATTTAAATATATATGTGTGTGTGTGTGTGTGTGTGTGTATTTGGAAGTAAAGTATATGATAAAGTTGTCTTTATTTTATAGGTAAGATACTCTTTTTAATAAAAGCAAATAAGATTCCAGGATAGCCATAGGAAAAAAATAATCTGTTTATATGATGATAAATGTCTGAGGATATATTTACAACTGCTATTACACATTTGCATACATATGTAAACATACATACACATACACGTGTGTGTGTGTGTCCCTGAGTTCTAAAAGGAAATATGGGTAAATTATTTTACAACTTGGGAGTGTTGAAAAATTTCTTTTTTTTTTTTTAAGATTTTATTATTTATTTGAGACAGAGAGAATGAGAGAGAGGGTACATGAGAGGGGGGGACAGTCAGAGGGAGAAGCAGACCTGCCAAGCATGGATCCCAATGCGGGACTCGATCCAGGGACTCCAGGCTCATGACCTGAGCCGAAGGCAGTCACTTAACCAACTGAGCCACCCAGGGGCCCCGAGAGTGTTGAAAAATTTCTAAAAGAAAAATTCTCAAACTAAAATAAATACTTCTTTATTATATTACAAAAGAAGATTAATATCCCTAGTATCTAAAAACTTAAGCAAATTGAGGAGGGAAAAAACCCATGTTTCAATATGATAATGAATAAAAGAAAATAAGAGTTGATTCAAAGAAAAAAATTATACTCAATTTTTATTAAAATTACATGTGTTTTTATATGATCTATTTCAAGGAATGTATTCCAACAAGACACAAGGAAAATACAAAATGAGCATTCATAATTTAATTAATTATGGTATTATTTGTAATGGATAAAAGCTGAGTCAGACAACATAAATCCTTAGGGGACTGGTTGAATCAACGATAGGGCATCTACCTAACACACCATTCTGGACCTGTAAAAATGAATGTGGAAAAACACTAATAATGATATGATCCTTTATTAAATAAATGTATTTGATTATATTTTCAAAAGTGAACATTGAAGAAGTGATAAACCAAAATATAACAAAAATTATTTTTATAGATAACAGAAAAATCATGTTACTAAAAAAAGCAGAAAAAAGAAATATAAAGCTAGATTTGGCAGTATTATGAATATAGTAATATTGGTATTTTATTTTTAATATATTGTAGAAATAAGTTAAAGCAAAGGGGTATTTACACTAGTTATGTTAATATTATGAGGAACCAAAATCTTACCATTACTAAAGGCAGCAAAAGCATATGTTATTAACTCTAAATATGATGCACTAAGAAGTACACAATACAACTTAAGAAGTGTTTTTGCATCAACACTTAAATCATGATCCAATCAAACTATATTTCATTATCAGATTACAAAAAACATGGGGCATGGAGGAAAGACTTGTAGATACTAAGAAAAATTAATCAGCCATACTATTCTAGAAATATGATCCATTCTCTTAACAAATCAGTGGCATGAATACTATGTTGTGGCAGTAAAAGAAAAACTTAAATAAATAACATACTACCCAAATCCAAAGCATGACCTTGATTTAAAAAACAAAACAAAACAAGACAACTATAAAGAGACATACTAGAGAAAATAAGGAAAATGTGTATATGAACTGGGGTATTACTTGAAAGTAAAGACTAATATTAATAATACCAGGTATGATTATGGAATGAAGTATATGAAAGTCTTTGTAAAATAGAGCTTCATGCTGAGATATTTATGAGGGAAATGTCATAATGTTTGTAATTTGTTTTATTGTACTCTGAACAACAAAAGACAGTGTGTGGGAGGGAGTAGTATGAAAAGATTTTTTAATAATTTTTATAATAAAACTTGTTAATTTTTTAAATTTCCACTAACTATTCTCTATATCATAGTAGCTGTATTATATGTATTATGATTTTTAGTTTTTATTTGATCTGGACCATATATTAGCTCACTTTCACAAATAACTAATAATGTATTTCCTAACTCATTTGGGGAAATCCTCTGTGAAGTTATAATGTTGTCAAGCAACGTATTTAAGAATTACACATATATTTCTTATCTATTTTCCTTCATTTATTCCTTGGGAGAGTTGATCTCTATATAGGAAAATTAATATTAACATTTTATTTATCATAGTTTATCATTTAAAAGTTAATGTATCTCTAAATAAATATTGTATTAAAGGTTCTCTAGGGGCGCCTGGGTGGCTCAGTTGGTTAAGCGACTGCCTTCGGCTCAGGTCATGATCCTGGAGTCCCTGGATCGAGTCTCGCATCGGGCTCCCTGCCTGGCAGGGTGCCTGCTTCTCCCTCTGACCCTCCCCCCTCTCATGTGCTCTCTCTCTCTCATTCTCTCTGTCTCAAATAAACAAATAAAATCTTAAAAAAAAAAAAGGTTCTCTATAGAGAGTCTTTAAATTGAATTTCTTTTTTTTTTTTTAAGATTTTTATTTATTTATTTGAGAGAGAGAGAATGAGAGACAGAGAGCATGAGAGGGAAGAGGGCAGAGGGAGAAGCAGACCCCCTGCCGAGCAGGGAGCCCAATGCTGGACTCGATCCCGGGACTCCAGGATCATGACCTGAGCCGAAGGCAGTCGCTTAACCAACTGAGCCACCCAGGCACCCAAATTGAATTTATTTCTAAGAATATATGCAAATGACCACTGGCAAAACAATCTGTACTTTTCCATTTGCTCTTAGGAGTTTTTATTCATTCCTCCTTCTGGAGCCTTTGTTAATATCAGGACTTTGACCAAGGAATAACTATCAATTTTCAGTTATCCATGAGTAATTGGAAGGACTTATCTTGTATCATGAAACTTAAAGGTTACAATATTCTTCATGTTCTGCCCCTGAAATACTTCTTAATCTGACACTTTAGAGGACTAATTCTCTGAAAGTACATGAGGGAAAGATAAACAATTATTAGGCTGCTAATATGGCTGCCATGAAAAGTACATGTAGGGTAATCATACCACCAACACAGAATATAGTAAAATAGAAGAACTGAGATTAGAAATCAGGATATATTTCTGCAATTCAAATTAGAAATGAAATATCATTTAATAAAATAATACATGCAAAATACTTTTATTTAAGAGAGATACAGTTCTTTAGGTACAATTCTATATATACAGCTCACCTGTGCAACATGCATTTCTTTCCCTACTGCCTTGCTAGGAGGACCTTGCTTGCTTTCAGGTCTCCTGCTCTGCTCAATGTGATTCAGAGGTAGGTGACTTCATCCTCTGCTCTAGGATTAAATCTGTTGACCAGATTTGTCCTCTGACCACCATGAACCCTAGGTCTGCTCCCTGAGAGGATACCCTACCCAAAGTTCCTCATGGTCATACATGATTTGCTCATTGGGCAATGTCCTTACCAAGAGCTGTATATCCACTTTCTGTTTGTGAGACTCTAGTTGCCTAAGGATAACTTTGGAGTTGAGAAGTCATAGGCTATTTCTGGGCAGAGTTGGTGTTTTTTTGGCAATGTAGCTGTCTTAAAGAGTTATTACATTTATGGTAAACCTGTCATATAAGATAATTTCTTCATTATTATGAAAGATTTTTTGAGTGATGTTTTCTCTTTCTTGGAATCAGATGCATCCTAAAACTATAAATACATATCTGAATACTATATAATACATATATTGTCCCATGCATATTTCTATTTTTATTAAGCATGATATAATCCTAATGATATAATGATAATGGATATATCAAATACAATACATTAGCTGATATAATACTCAAAGTAACTATATGATGATATTATTAATAGTCACTTTTTACAGATTGACAAATTGAAATTTGCAGAAATTTAGTAAATTGCAATGGTCAAAAATAATGGCAATTTCAAGATCCTTTCTCAGGTGGCCTTAATTTCAAATTTTTAATTTTCTCTCCTAAAATGAGAGGATATAAACTTGTTTTTAATTTCATAGTTCACATGTCAGTAGTACATTTAATCTAAATTTTTTTGGAACTTGTGGAAAAAATACATTTGTCAAAAAATCTTCATATAGAAGGAAATCTCTTAAGATTTTTTTAAAAATAAAAAGAATACATGATCTTTTGCTTATTATTTAAGCTATATTTAAATGTAATGAGTCATTCCAGCATTGCTGCCTTTCCAATGAGGGGGAAAACAAAACACAAAATGTGACATAGATACTGTCATTTATTCTTTCTCTTTATTAAATGTTTGGCCGGCAAGTCTGAATATATCATAGATACCCAAACTTTTCAATGAATAATAAGGAAATAATGTATTATTCATCTTACTAATCCATTGAAGCAGATTCTAAAGTAACTTTATAATCAGAATCCTGCTTGTTTAAAACTGAAACATGCCACAGACAACTTTATGATATGTGACAGTCACTCAAAATAAGAGATACAACAATAATAGCAGAAGCAGGGAACCATGGGGATGTTATTTATTTAAGACACCTACAGATTTCAGTAAGTTAGCTCTCCTAAAGAAGAAAAGAATTCATCCCTACTTGAAACAGGCATCAAAATTTTATTATGCCTTTGGATTTCTAGGTATATGCCTTTATTCTAAATTCTCAACAAGCTTAAAATTTTTTTAAAATACATTTTATTTTGGTTGGTGTATTTCTAGGATTAAAGATGTCTGCATATAATTAGCCTTTTAAATTTTTGAATGCTTATAGACATTTCAAAATTTATATAGCATATAATAGGTATGATGGGGTAAGGAAAATTGGAAGAAATTAAACTTGAGTTTTTGAATTGGGATAAATCTGGGCCAAATTGTTTACTATAAAAGAAATCATAATCAGAAAGCAGAGGACAGAACCCAACTTAAAACAGTATAATGAAGGGCGCCTGGGTGGCTCAGTCGTTAAGCGTCTGCCTTCGGCTCAGGTCATGATCCCAGGGTCCTGGGATCGAGTCCCACATCGGGCTCCCTCCTCGGGGGGAAGCCTGCTTCTCCCTCTCCCCCTCCCACTGCTTGTGTTCCTGCTCTCGCTATCTCTGTCTCTGTCAAATAAATAAATAAAATCTTTAAAAAAAAAAAAAAAACAGTATAATGAAACAATATATGCCATATGATTTCTCTTACATGTGGAATCTGAAAAACAAAACAAATGAATAAACAAACAAAAAGTAGAATTAGACCTATAAATACAGAGAACAAGGTGATGGTTGCCAGAGGGCAGGGAGGACCATCAGGGGGTGGGCAAAAAGGATGAAGGGGAGTGGTAGAGTACAGGGTTTCAGTTATGGAATGACTAAATCACAGAATAAAAGGCACAGCATAGGGAATGTAGTCAAGGATATTGTAATAATATTGTATGGTGAGAGATGATAGCTACATTTGTGGTGAGAATAGCATAACATTTAGAGAAGATGAATCACCATGTTGTACACCTGAAACTAATGTGGCATTATGTGTCAACTGTGCACAAAATTTAAAAATTAAAGAAAAAGAAAAGCAGAAACTGAGATTTGTCATTAATATACCAAACTGAAAGATTATAGGAAAGGATATATATTTTTTAGGTGTTTTGAAAACATACCATTTATTTTCCAACTATTTTACACAAATATAAATAACATTTAAAAAAATAATGAAGTAAAATAAAAAAGAAAATAATGGTTATTAAAATCTAAATAATATTCTCAATGTGATAAAAACATTTAAATCTCTGGTTGTAGAGGTGAAATGTGAGATTCATCTTCCTTAGGAGTCTTTGACAACTGAATATATAGACAATATGCTTTTAAGATGCAGTTGTTTCTTTACTGTTCACGTTATGACTGTAACAGATAATAAAGTCATCTGAAATATTACATGCATACTATTATTTTTTGTCTTTTTTAAAACCCAAAACCTGTTAGTCTAATGACTCAGGTTAAGTCATTCATCAGTCAGATAGATAGTAAATTTTTTTTTTTAAGATTTTTTATTTATTTATTTGACAGAGACAGAGAGAGAGAGGGAACACAAGTAGGGGGAGTGGGAGAGGGAGAAGCAGGCTTCTTGCAGAGCATGGAGCCCGATGCCGGGCTTGATCCCAGGACACTGGGATCATGACCTGAACCAAAGACAGACGCTTAATGACTGAGCCACCCAGGCGCCCCGATAGTAAATTTCTTGACATAATTTTAACTTTACACTAAACTAGGCAGATTGAAATGAAATGATTTTAATATTTTAGCCTATTTTTTGTTTTTGTATTAATTTTAAATATCAAAAACAATCTCTGTTTTTTATCCACCCTCCTCTTGATAATTGCATAGAAAACTAATCTTAAAATTGTAAAGGAAAAAAAAAACAAACTTCCAAACTGTTTTCTAAATTTGATAGACCATTTTATATTCCCACTAGCCATGTGTTCTCACCAGTACTCTGTGTTCTCACCAGTAACTGACATTTTAGTTTTTTCTCCTTTCTAATAGTTGTCTAGTGCTATCTCATTGTGGTATTACTTTACCTTTCCTGAATAGCTAGTGATGTTATTCACATCATTTCATGTACATATTTGCAATCTGTATGTCTTCTTCAAAGTAGTGTCTGTTTAATCTTTTCCCCATTTTTCTATAGTTTTTTTTTTCTTATTGTTGCATTGTGAGTTTTTTTTTTGAAAACATTTTCTCCCATTCTTTAGCTTGTCTTTCTCTGCTCTTAGTGCCATATTTTTCAAGCTTTTGCTTTAAATGTTGATGAAATTTATCATCATGATGATGATTTGTATCTTTTTTTCCTTAAAAGCATGGTTTTGGTGCTATATCTAGTAACTTGTTGCTAAATCAAGTCTTAAATATATTTTCTGTGTTTTCTTCTAAAACTTTAATTTTATTTGTTACTCTTAGGGCTATCATTCAATTTTTGTGCAAGGTTGAGGTATAAATTGAGGTTCATATTTCATGCATCGATGTCTAATTGAAAATACTCTCCTTGCTTTTTCATTTTTTTCAAAAATGTATTGCTCATATTTGTGTAATGTCACTCTTTATCTCTGGTAATTTTCCTGGTTCTGAAGTATATTTTGTATGATACTAATATATCCATTCCAGCATTCTTTTGATTAGCATTTGCACTGTGTATCTTTTCCCATCTTTTCCTTTTATCTATTGATACTTCTATAATTAAGTTTGGTTTCCTGCAGGCAGTATATAATTGATTCTTATATATTTATCTGATCACATAAATAATCTCTATTTTGCAATTGATGTGTTCTAGTAATTTGCATTATATTTTAATTCTAATTTTAATTTATTTGCTATTTGGATATTTTTATACTTTCATTTTTATAGTTTTGCTCAGGGATTACAATCTGCATACCTAATTCTTCAGAGGCTTTGTAGAGGTATTACTTTGTCAATTCAAAGAAAACTTAGAAGCCTTACAATCATATAGTTCCCTTTACCCTTCTCTCTTTATTAGTGTTTTAGTGTTAGTATTATGTTATTGTTCTCACGTGTACTATACCTGCACACATTATAATTCTTCAAACAGTGATACAATTTTTGCTTTCTAATTTAGTCTCTAGTATTCACCCAGATATTTACCAGTTTTGCTGTTTTTCCTTTATTCCTAAAGTTTCAAATTTCTATCTGGTATATTGCCTTCAGCCTAAAAATCTTTCTTTTGCATTTCTTTTGGAGCAGGTCGGCTGGTCATAAATTTTCATAGTTTTCCTTAATCTGCAGAGGTCTTTATTTTACTTTATTCCTTGTGAATATGATAGCTTCTTATAAAATTCTGAGTTACCAGTTCTTTGGTTTAGCAGTTTGACTATGATGTTACTGGGCATTGTTTTCCTTGAGTTTATCTCTCCACTCCATATTCTCTATCACTCTCTGACACCCATGGACCTTTTCCCGGTCCACTGGTTGGAAAATGAGGGTTCTTTCACCACCTACCCTGCTGTCCTGCAGCTTCATGCAACTGGGAGAGAATTGTGGGGAGGTGGTAGGAGAAAAGAGAGAAAAAAATAGCAGAGATTTCCCCTATACTCTTTAGACCAAAGGGGCCCCTTTCCCAGTCCCTCTGCACAGAATGATGGGCTCTGAGTCACTTTTTTAAATTGAGATATAATTGACATATAACATTGTGTGAGTTTGAGGTGAATAATGTGTTGACTTGGTATATTTATATATTTGCAATGTGATCACCACCATACCTTTAATGTAATTCTATCATGTTGCATGATTGTTTCTTTTTTGTGGTCAGAACATTTAAAATCTTGTCTCTTAGCAATTTTGAAGTATATAATATAGTATGGTTGATATAATCACTATGCTGTGCTGGCTTTGCCCTTGGGCCTGTCCCTTACCCTGGCCTATTCTGAGAAGAAAGATTTCGCTCCCACACTCCCCTGTATGCAGAGATCCTTTTCCTATTCTTCTACCTGGAAAGTGTAGTTTTCCCTGATTTTTTGCTATTTGCATTCACTGTCCAGTTCCAGTATTTGGCCCACTGATCACAGGTGAAAATCAGAAGATAAACGAGGGAGGGATGATGGAGAACAAGAAAAAAGACAGCAGGACTTTACCACACTAGTTTCCTCAGTTTTGCTTTCTCTTATATCTGCCTGTTATGCTTTGGTTTTTAGAGTCCTCAAGGGATTGCCTGTTGTTCTGTCCAGATTTCTGGATATAATCAGAGGGAGAGATGGGCTGATGTAGATTCATTCCATCTTATTTAGCTGAAAAGTCAAATCAGTGTCTTTTGATCTGAGATTTGTTAAAAGGTGGAAAAAAAGTACTGAGAATAGTTTTGAATTAATTAAATTTAAGAATATCAAACAAATATATTTATTTTTGTTATCTTTAACGAAGTGAAAAACAAATCTTTATGTTACTCAGTGGCCATTCCAGCAAACTAATAAAGAATTTACATGTAAAATACATCTTATGGGTTTTGGTGCTCTAAATTTGGAAACTTTGTGATCAGAGGAGAGGAGATAATGGATATCCATTCTTAGAATTAAAAGACAAATGATCTATAGGCAATATTTTCAAAATCTACAACAATAGGTAACTATTTTTCGGAATTCCCATTAAATAATTAAAAACTAATATAGAAATTTAATATGACAGTTTCAGGATGAAATACAGACTCTGGTGGGCACAGGATAACTTAGCCACTTTATAGAAGGAAACTCAAATTCTTAATTTGTTTCCTGTTGTATATCATCCATGTGAAAATATGCAAAGTATTTTGTTTTTCTTGTTTTTTTATGAAACATACCTCTAAATATATATGGTTAGACATACACCAATGTATAATTATAAATACAGATGATATTTTAAAATATCCCACTTTTAAATATAATCAGCTTCATCTGCATAATATGTAGAGAATTTATGTATTATAATACATTTTACCTCAACAAATTGGAATATTTTCCATAGAAAACAGAAATACCATATTTCTTTTCCTTTCTCTGCATTCATATATCATTATAACTATTTTACCTAGTAAAATCTCAAACATATTAAATACTACCTTAACTAAAATAACCAATTTTTATTTATAACAAGCACAAGAAAAAAATAGAAAACAGAAAACCAGGTTGAAACGTTCTCTCCTTGAGCACAGATTTCATATTTATAAAACATAAGTCAAAACCAGAAATACTAACATCATCTAAAGATATTTTAGTTTCCTGTTATTACATTCTATAATGTGTAAGAATAAGAAGTAAGGATAAATTAAAGAAATGTAAAATGACCAACATTTTATGGTTTTACTTTTTCAGAAATACTTCAGGTTTCTGCAGGTTGATCATTATTTAATTCAATTTAATAATAATCTAATATTTTATTTATTTATTTTTAAATATTTATTTATTTGTGAAAGAGAGAGAGAGCACACAAGCAGGGGGGAGTGGCAGGCAGAGGGAAAAGGAGAAGCAGGCTCCCCACTGAGTAAGGAGCCTGATGTGGTACTCAATCCTAGGACCCTGTAATCATGACCTGAGCCTCAGGCAGCTGCTTAACTGACTGAGCCACCCAGGGGCCCCATAATCTAATATTTTATAGTTAACTAAGGATCTTTATCTTAAACATAAAACCAATGAAAAAAATATAAAAATAAATCCTGAGAAGTAAAACCCTAATCTTGTAAACAACAGCAACTACAATATAGTATTACATCATTTTTACATGGTGGTAGAAATCAGGAAGACAGAGCTATTTTAAATGAAAATTATTAAATCAGGATAATTAGTTCAAAGATTCACCCTGATAGGTATATTACATAAACTTCTTAACATTAATTTTATTTCTCTATCTTTTAAAAACTTTTAAATCATGTCTAAGTTTTTGTTTGTGTGTGTGTGTGTGTAAAGTAATAACCTATACCTTTTTGTCCATCTAGTATTCTAATAAGGCCATATTTAAATTTTCAATTGCAGTTTAGATAAAAACAAAAACAAAATGTTATTCACATTTAAAGTATTACAAAGTTGCTTTTTCTTTTTTTAAATTAACTTTTACTTGGACTAGATATTCCTAGAATGATGTGACATATCTAAATAAATTACATATTTTAATAAAATAAGTTCATCTTTAAAATTGCCTGACTAGGAAAGACCTATATGCAGTCAGCGCATTTTGAAACACACAATCAGATTGACAGAGAACTGCAATAACCATTCTAAGCAATAATTCAAGTCCCTGACAATTCTATCAAGACCATATGATTAGAAAGAATGGAGGAGGATGTCCTAAATTGAACAGATTTTCTTGAAAACAAATAAGGCAGAAATTCTTCTCATGAGGACTTTCCCATTGTTTTAATAGGTCTTTTGTGGTAGGCAGAATAGTGGCTCCCTAAAGATTCCACAAGCTAATCCTTGGAACTTATGAATATATTACCTTTCATGGCAAAGGAAACTTTATAGATGTGATCAAGTTGAGGATTTTATTTTATTATTTTTTAAAGATTTATTTGAAAGAGAGAGAGATTGAGTGAGGGGAGGAGCAGAGAGAAAGGGAGAGAGAATCTCAAGCAGACTCCCCTCTGAGCGGGGAGCCTGATGCAGGGCTTGATCCCATGACCCTGAGATCATGACCTGCTGAAATCAAGAGTCGGTCACTTAATAGACTGAACCACCCAGGTGCCCCAAGTTGAGGATTTTAAAATGAGGCCCGCTGTAACCACAGGTTTCCTTAAAAGTGGGAGAAAGGAAGAGGGAGATTTAGAGCCAAAAAGGAGATGCAATGGCTGAGCAGATTTTGGGGTGATATGGTTGCTTTGACTTTGAAGATGGAAGGACCTTGAGTCAAGGAATAAAGGCAGCCTCCAGAAGTTAGAAAAGACACAAACCTCCAAAAGGAAGACAGTCCTACCAACACAATGATTTTAGCCTCATAAAACACATTCCAGACTTCTGACCTTTAGAACTGTAAGAAAATAAATTTATATTGTTTTAGTGAGCTAAACAAAAAAACAAGTGAATAGTTTAAAATAATCACAATAATAGTCGGCATCATGAACTTAATCTCAAACAAGTATGAATGGAGGGCAATTAATTAAATACAAAATATGGCCACTTAATATGATAAAGGATGTAGTCTGTAATTAAGATCTGTAAGTTGGGCTTGTTAAACTTTCATATATTTGTTAGAGCTGCAATATGCTTTTAAACTGTAATTGGTGCTTATAAGTTTAGGAAGTATTAACATATCCTATAATTTGATAGACCAAAAATGTGGTGCTTAACAAATTGTTGTATTGTGATTCAGGGCAGAATGCATCCATTTTTAATAGTGTACCAGTGACATGCTATTAAATTACACATATGGAGTTATAACCCATAGTAATGTACTTCGGATTACTGGGCTCAAACCTTATTGTGTAGATAAAGGGAGATACCCGTTATCAATGCTGTGGGCACAAATAATTCTTTAATTCTGTTATCTCCATAAACATTTTATGATACCTTGTTGTTAGAACACTTTAACAATAATCTTATTACATGTTGAAAATAATATGGCAAGTAATTTAATTTTGGTAAATTAAGGTCATTGTATTTTTATTAAATAAGGATAAAAGATGAATCTCTTGTGGACTAAGATCTATTTGGCACATAATTCAGTTGCAAATATCTGCTTATTTTGTATTAATTGGAAGACTGAACATTTGAAAAACATTGTAGTTTCATTTAGATTTTATTTGCAACATATTATGTGTAATGCATGTGGGACTTCTCAAATGTATTTTAAAGGAATAGATACTCATAGTAAAAGAAATTTATACCTAAGAAAACAAAATATTATTTTTGACTATAGTAATTATTTTCATAATCAACATTTGTTCAATCAAATACAATATTGAATGCAAGCTAATGAGTGTGTCATGAGGAGACAACCATACACAATGTATATCAGTGTTTATGTAGTCCACAAATCCAGAGAGGTGCAGTGTATGGTCATCTATGAAAATAGTATCCCCTATATTGTGTGTCCTTGCTTCATTATTATACAAAAATGGCATTTAAAATTTTATATTTTGTTATCATGTAGTCATGCCCATTTTTTAAAAGATTTTATTTATTTACTTGACAGAGTACAGAGAGAGACAGAGCACAATAGTTTGATATTTTTTATACTGATCTTGTTTAACACCAAAGTACTTATTCCCTAACTTACTTAAACAATGCAATAATTTATCTATGTTTCCCTAAATTATTTCTGTAATGATGACTTTTTTTGCAACATTTATATATATTTTTTGGTTTATGTTGTATTGGGTTTAATGAAAATGCTCTGGGATTTCACTATAAATTTAGGTGCTTCCTTTGGTTTTCTGAAAGGCAGTTTAACTTTTTATTTCTATATACCTTAGAGATGGTCTTTTGCTTTCTTTTTTAAATTATCAATATCAACTAAATTTATTTCATCATAGTGGTTTTTGGTATTTTCAGATCCTGTTTTGTTTTGTTTTACTCTGTGTATGGAAACACTAAGGGAAAATGGAACTTCATTATCAGATGTGTGTTCTCGGTTATTTTTCACTTGACCTTGAGCTCTGCCATCTTTTTTTATAGGCAGTTTTCTCTGTTTTGTTTGGCTTATCATCAGCCTGTACAATATTCACTTTTAAAATGGATTATCTCTCTACATAGAAAATGTTCACTTACATCACATTCTAATCTGCATCATATCTACTTAGAACAACAGGAAGATTTCCAGTTTTCCTGTTTCAAGTAACTCTTTCTAGTATTTTGGAGCATTTGTATTTGCTATAAAACAATTGCAGATTGTCTCCTGTTTTGTTTAGGATTTGTTTAACCTTATAAAGAGACTTGTAGCTTAATGGCACTTATATTAAAGAAACAATATGCTGTGTATGCTTTCAATATACCAGGCACTCTTCTAGGCACTTTATTTTTTTTAAGTTGTTACTTAAATTCCAGTTAGTGAACATACAATGCAGTATTAGTTTCAGGTATAGAATTTAGTGATTCCAGCACATACATTCAGTACCCAGTGCTCATCCCAGCGGGTGTACTCTTCAATCCTCATCACTTGTTTCACCCATTCCCCCCGCCCACCTTCCTTCTAGTAGCCATCAGTTTGTTCTCTATAGTTAAGTCTGTTTCTTGATTTGTCTCTTCTTTTTCCTTTTGCTTGTTTGTTTCTTAAATTCCACGTGTGAGAGAAGTCATATGGTATTTGTCTTTCTCTCACTGACTTATTTTGCTTAGCATAATGGTCTTTAGCTCCGTCCGTGTCACTGCAGATGGCAAGACTTCATTCTTTTTTATGCCTTAATAATATTCCATGTATATTCCTCTTCTTTATCCATTCATCAGTCTGTGGACACTTGGGCTGTTTTCATAACTTGGCTAGTGTAGATAATGTTGCATCAAGGTGCACCTTATTTTTATCTTTATTTTATTTTATTTTTATTTTTTATTTTTATTTTTATTTTTTTAATTTTTTTCTGGGCCAACCATGACTTAGCTGGCCAAGAGCTCAGTGAGAGCAGCTCTGCAGATCATGGTGCAGATTTTTAAAACTTATACCGTATGCCTGAATTCTGAGATACTTTTACTCCACTGATTAGGCGATAAATTTGAAAAAAATAGTATAGCCAATGGCAAGAGCAGGTTTCAAACCCAAATCTAACTGGAATTACCGACTTTGCTGTATATAATACAGATTTTTATTTAAGATATCATAGATTAAATATTGCTCTTTCTCAGTCTCTCTCTCCTTCACTTTCTCTTCCTGTGTGTGTGTGTATGTGTGTGTGCATGGACACATGTGAGTTAGCACAGACTTTATGAAAAACATAGGGAGGACTAACTTTTAGATAGAGAGTGGGGAATAATTTGCATTTTAGCAAATGAAGTTAACTCTATATTACTCAAAATAATTGGAAATCAGCAAGCACCACTATAACATAATGCTATCGTGGCAAATACAAGGGTGGGACAAATAGTTGAAACTGTGTCTACCAAGAATTAGTACATCCAGGGGTCTGTTATATTGTTAAAATGTATGGCATCATAATTGTCATTTGTTATTGCTAAATGTTTTGATAGATGATGCAGTTCCTTACTCATTTATCTTACTGTTTTATTTTCAATCATCTAACTTTTTATCAAGATGAAGAAAAAAAAACCTCCAATTAAGAGAGTTTTGAGAAATTATATTAGAAAGATATAATATTTAGTATTCTGAGGCCTCTTCGTTTACACATTCTTTCTCCTATTCCAGAATATGTACCACTTATAGGCCAGGAAGTTATTTATTTTTTATCCAATGCACCTGGCAGGATATCTGTTAATAGAATTGGCTCCTTAAACATTTAATAAAAATTAAATTGAATAGTAGGTACACATAAATAGTTTAGCTTAATTTAATCATGTTCCCATATTGTTGATAGATATATACTTTCAATCTGGACTGTATGTCATTTTTTTCTCAGGTTTCATAAATAAATTAACAAAGTATTGACATAAAACAAAAGCAGTGGTGTGCTCCTAAGTTAGCTATAAAGAAACTTTTTAAACGACAAATTTTGGTTTTGAGGCAATTTTCCCTTCTTTTTTGAACCTTTAACACCGTACTCATAAAGACTTGGTATAGTGTTGAGCATGAACCTTATGAAGCGATAACATCTATCCACTAAATGTGCTACACTGTTCTAATTGAAAACAATATTCAGCAATACCATTAAGGTAATTGGAAGCTCTATTGTAAATTAACAACTTTAAGAAAACTAATTTTCCAGATAGGACTGCATGGGTAATGCAGGCAAATATGTACCTAATAATTGTGATTTTAAAAGTATGCTTACTCTCTAGAGGAACATTTTAAGACTTAATATTTTCTAATTGTTACTTCCATTTAACTTTTCAATAGTTGAAGCTATTTGTCTCTTAAAATCACATTGACTTTAGACCACATAGTTTATAGTGCATCAATTGCTTATTTTCTTCTAGATTAAAATTGTGTTGTAATACTTTTGAGTTGTATATATTGTGCTGTGTGCCAGAGATGTTTTTAAAACAGGCAAGAAAAAATAGATACCTAAAAAGGTAAAATGTCTAACTTTGAAAGACAGATATATATAAAGAAACAAAGTATAGGAACAGTAGTTAATGTAAATTATCATTCAAAAAACAGAAAAAAAAAGTATAGGAACAAAAACGACAGTACTATATTTGTAATATCCATATGTCCACTCTTTTTGGTAAATTTGATTAATCATCACGATTAAATCGTCTGGATTATTTACTGCTATTCTAAAATTCAAATATAGCAAAGGTAACACTGTAGAAGTGCGGTCACATTCATCAGTTGTACCTACACATAAGCTATTCTATATAATCAGTGCTGTGTCACTGTTTTCTGTAAGAATCACAATTTTAGGTGCATGCCTATTGAAGTCACATAGTATAAATCACACTGAAGTAATGATAGAGAAGGAGCAATATGGGAAATAAATAAACGTGGGAGTAATCCCAGTCTTTTGTTTGGGAGGCCTTTTATGAATTCCCATACTGAAGTAGATAAACCTGCTAACTCCTCCATTGTACTAAGTAATTCCCCAAATCTAAGTCTCAGTAGACATCACTGTAATTGTTTTACCACTTTCTGTTCTGGTCTCTATGCTCTTTATTTGGAGACATAATTTCTGCTTTACCCACCATCTAACGTACCACCTGGCACAAAGTATATACAAAATAAATACTAGATAAATGCAGAATTAAATAGGTGGATTTAACCAACTTTTCATTGAAAGTTACCAAATTTCTTTAAGCCTTGAATATTTTACAGGGATAGTTAACACATGCCTATCAAAACTTCCTAAATATAGAGTTGTTATAATTTAATGCAAGTATTTGCTTACATATTCCCCTACTCTGGCCTATGAATTCATCCAGGGAAGGGAGCTCTTATCTACCTTTATGGCTCCGAAGCCCAACTCTATCCATCTAATACTAAATCTAGATAAACTTTTAATGAACTATGAATAAACATAAACCTGGAGGCAGGCCAAGAAGAATTGTTCAGAACATCTTTTTATTCACTTCATTACAATATGACCTTATAAATCTTTGATAAGATGGGAAGATGAAGGCATTTCCTTCCTTGCTTCCTTTCTTCCTTTCTTCTTTATTGTTTATCCTATTAATTTGTATAAATTAACATATGTCCGACTTTCAGTTTCATCTTGGATCCTGATCTTGTGATCGTGAGATTGAGCTCCATGCTCAGCACAGAATCTGCTTGGGGCTCTCTTTCCCTCTCCCTCTCTGCCCCCACCCCCTGGTGTGCACTCTCTCTCTCTCAAATAAATAAATAAGTAAATCTTTAGAAACACAAAAACCAAAAAAAAGAAAGAAAAGAAACAACCCTGTGCATTGCATAAAACAAAAGCAGTGACAGTGAACATGGCGGGTATTATTTAACCTGAAGATTGACTCCTGTCCTTGTTCTATATGTTTGCAAACTAGTGTAGAGAATTAGACTATTTCTATGTTTGCTACAACTGTGAGAACTTGCCTTGATTGATATTGTGAATCAACATTGGTGTTTACTTTATCCATTTAAATAACAGGATCAACATGCTATCAGGTCACCAAATAACTTTTCAAAAACTTCTTTGAGTGACAAAAGACTCAATGATGTATGAAGCAAAATTAGGGAAGATACTTTACTCAAAATTCCTTTTAGTAGTAACTAAAAAGTCAGTTGTATTATGTTTTGTTTTTGCCCAGGAAAGACTTTTAATTGTGTTTCTGCAGGAATGTAAGAAAAGTAAATATACAAAGAATAGTATAACCTGAACTATGGGTAAAAAATATGTAAAAATCACAATTTCTTATAAAGTTTCTTAAGCTTGATTCATATTTAATAATTATGGAAATTAATCATTGATTTTTTTAAAAATTCTATTTGAATAACTGAAGTGAAAACAGCTCTATTCCTTGCTGTCATATTGATTAAAACATACTTGTGAACCTCAGTGGGGCTTTTGAATATTATAGATCACACTCATTTTGGTCAGTGATCTATCACAGATGATTGGTATTAAGAACCCAGCTGTGCCCTCTACTTATATTTTCAACAGTTTTTTTTCTCCGTGATAATTCAGAAAACCATAGATGAATCTCTGGTTGTTCATCAGTCACACTGGGTAATTGTCATAAGTATCCCAATTATGGAAACAGAATTAGAAACAAAGAAACAAAAAAAGATTTTATTTTTTTTAAAGATTTTATTTATTTATTTGACAGAGAGAGAGACATAGCGAGAGAGAGAACACAAGCAGGGGGAGTGGGAGAGGGAGAAGCAGACTTCCCTCTGAGCAGGGAGCCCGATGCGGGGCTCAATCCCAGGACCCTGGGATCATGACCTGAGCCAAAGGCAGACGCTTAACGACTGAGCCACCCAGGCACCCCACAAAAAAAAAGATTTTAACAAAAAACAAAAGAAGAAAAGAATTTGTAAAGAAAAAAAATTCATCCATCTAGAAGTCAGAATCTCTACCTACAACTCTGACCTAGCCTCAAATGTGAAAAATAACCAACACACACATACACAGACATGCATTCTAATCCTAGAGCATCTTTTTTCAAAATTTTTAAAATGTTATTATGTTATGTTAATCACCATACATTACATCATTAGTTTTTGATGTAGTGTCAGTTTCTTAGAGTTAGGATCACACCTCTCTATAAAACAATTTCCTACAAGCTTTGTCCAACACTTTTTAGTTCAAGTCCTCTGAGAGGTGCCAAAATGTGATTAGATATACTATACATTTATTAGGGGGCTGCCTGTCAGAGAAAGTGGAGAGGGAGCCTGGAATGGTGGAAGAGCTGTTAGGCGTAAAGATCTGACATTGAATGAAGGTGAGAGGGATGGAAAGAGCGTTGTATGAATGCTTGATTTATTGCTGTGCAGTTCTAAGGGAAGTTTCAGCAAGGCCAATAAGGAATCCTTGAGCCAATTCACCATTAGAAGATCTGGCATTTCCCAGGAACAGGATTGCTTTACTCTCCCTGCCACACTCAGCCAGAGATGGGAGCAACCTGTAAGAAATAAGCCTTCAGGGCGCCTGGGTGGCTCAGTCGTTAAGCGACTGCCTTCTGCTCAGGTCATGATCCCAGGGTCCTGGGATCGAGTCCCACATCGGGCTCCCTGCTCTGTGGGAAGCCTGCTTCTCCCTCTCCCACTCCCCCTGCTTGTGTTTCTGCTCTCGCTGTCTCTCTCTCTGTCAAATAAATAAATAAAATATTAAAAAAAAAAAAGAAAAGAAATAAGCCTTCAGCAGAAATGTAGTGATGGACTTCCAGAGCATAGGATAAGGGTCAGTTATATTTTCCACACTCAGAGATCTGAGGGGTTCCTTCTTATGGCTGCCTTACCTTTTGCCAAGATTTGCCTAAACTCATTCTAAGACTCAGACATTAATCCTCTGTATTTTCTGAAATAGGGCCACCAAAAATCGATCTTCAACTGTATCTCATGGCAGGATAGGAAATACAGTTGTAGGCTCAAATACAGGCACACAAATGAATGTAAATTATTATTAAGTGGAAGCGTTTGGGGCCAAGAGTCAGACTTCTCTCTGGTTATTATGAACTTATGTGTACTTTTCTGCAACAAATTGACAGCAGATTAAATGATCTGCCACAGATTTGTAAAACTTAGTGTCTGTAATTTTCTCTGAATTTCCAATTACCCTGAACATTTTCAAGAGGAAGTATAAACCATTTTGACCTGTTATGAATCTCATTGATTAGATAATAATAGAGCTATTTTCCCAGCAGACAAATTCTGCAAAGTACATATGGAAGTAGACTGACCAACATACGAATCCTTTGGAAGTACAGGAATTTCTAGAAGCAAACATAGATAAATTGGTAGAGACATTCCTTATAGTCTATTCCCCAAATATTAACTAGTTTGGGGGGAAAAAAAAAAGGCAAATTGAAAAAAAAAATTGTTGGGCTGATGAAGTCGCAAACAAAATGTTTTGTTCTGAAAAGTCTGTTTGGGTTTTAGATGTCCTGTTGTTCCATTGTCATTTATTTATATTTCAAGAGCAATTGAAGGCAATTGCAACAGTATGAAAAGCTGACTAGCAAAATTCATGGACAAATCAACAAAATTAGCAGATCGTTGTGAAGGATGTGACCAAACTGATAGAAATAGAGAGGCTAAGTTAATGCATGTGAAATTTTTTATTTCAACTTAAAACATTGGGAAGATGATGTAAGACTTTCAAGAATAAGGGAGGCTTAATGTAAATAACAGAGGAAAATCAGAGAGTTAATAGATTTTCAGTTCTTCTTGGATCATGTCATTCCACTGAGCAGGAAGGTCAGCAAAGTCAAGTGCACCAATAATCCTATTAAAGAACTTCTCCAAAGTATGCTGAAAAAGAACTGGCAATCATACTATTATCATTAGATATATGAAGGGCAGCTGAAAGAAAGCAGACTTCAATTTAGCCACTCAGATTTCTAGAGAGTGAGGCCCCTTTTTCCACTGCAAAATTGCAGTTCATCAAATCTCTTTTCTCAAGGACAGTGAAGCTACCACTATTATATTGCATGAAGCAAACTATGTTGCAAATCCTTTCTCTTTCAAAATTGTTTATGCTGATGGTTATGCTGTTTAGGCTGATGGTTTATTTTTCTATTTGAAAACTTATCTGTGCTTTTAGATCTATTTCATTTTTTCTTATTCACAGATTAGTCACATTAGTGTGATCACTTAAGCCATTTGAAATGTGTTATCTTTAGATCATCAAATAATATGTATCTAAAACTTTCTCTTCTTTACAAAGATAGCTCAGATGATATTCACTTTCCCATTGCAACTTCAGATCTATTCTATTTCTGAAAAGTAAAAATGAGAATCAATTGAAATTATCATCAATTTTGTTTTAATTGTTCTAATTTGTTTGATATAATTTGTCTGATACATAATTCTTCATAGGTAGAGTTCCATAACATTCTCTATCTTATCATCCTCAATATCCCCTTAAGGGAAGTTGGTGTTCAGCCTAACAGTGATTTTCTTCTGCAGAGGTCTTTGAATCAATATTTACAAAACCATAGTTTTCCTAATTAAGAAAACTGGGATGTTTTACAATAGGATTTTTGTTAATCTCCAGTATTTTTTTCTTTTCTTTTTTCTCTTTTCTTTCTGCGTTATTCTTGTTCTTGTTCTTGTTTCTCTCTCTTTCTAGCCATGAAACAAATTTGACTTGGTATTCTTTATCCCTAGGTTTATGTGAATTCTGTATATTGATAATCTTACATTTTGTTCTATTTCCCTTGAGTATTCTAGAGTGGATTCTCTATTTATGACTGCTTTATAAATAAGCCCACAAATCAAGCAGGCAAAGTCCAGCTGTTTCCAACCTGGGCAGCGTATCTAGGTACCATCTCTTTGTCACTATCTTGCATGTGGCTGATAATATTGTTCAGACTTACTGGACCCCAGGCTTCCACCATATCCCATTGAATTATTTCTTATATATCTGAGCCATGCCTCACTTGTTAAGTCCTTACAAAATCTAGCCATATTAGCTTCTCTTGACTCTCTCCTCTGACGATAGGAAGAGAAAATGTCACTTATTTATAGTAAATTTAATTCAAGATCTATTAAAATTCTTCCAGATCAAACATGGTTTTCGCTGTCTTTCTTATTCCTAGAGTACAGGAGCAATAGAAAGAGAAATGGAATTCTTAGGGGAGGGAAGAAGTAAGCTAAAATCTTTGGAGCCACATGAAACTCTGACACAAGAACAGAAATCTGCTCTGAGAGTTGATGAAATACTTAAGGGGAATCTGCATTACGTATCAAAAAGTATCAAAGATGCTCTACTAATAAGAATCCTAAAAATTACTCCAAGGTACACATTAATTGGGAAAGATCTTACCTTTCGCAGATCTGCAAAGCATTCCGAGACTCCTTTAAAAAATAAACTCTCGGGGCGCCTGGGTGGCTCAGTCAGTTGAGCGGCTGCCTTCGGCTCAGGTCGTGATCCCAGAGTCCTGGGATCGAGCCCCACGTCTGGCTCCTTCCTCAGCGGGGAGCCTGCTTCTTCCTCTCCCTCTGCCTGCCATCCCCCCTGCTTGTGCTCTCCCTCTCTCTATCTCTATCAAATAAATAAATAAAATCTTTAAAAAAAATTAAATAAAATAAACTCTGACATTAGTCACTTTCTGATGACTCAATGCTAATTAAAAACCATCCAAGAAAAATTTTCTGCATTCCTGTTATAAATAATCTTGCCAAGTTCTTCTAATGATTTCCACCATTATAAAGTATTAGGATTTAAGGTCTAGAATGTGCATTTCACTGCAAGAAACTATCTGTACCAGACAATGATGCCACAGACCAAAATTTCTTCTATACACTGGGTTCTGCAACTTTATTCTTTTGTTCATAATAAATGTTTCCATGATCATTTTTGGCCCTTTTACTTGTAGGAGAGATTATGCTACTATGCCATGGACCTTAGTTGCACATGTTCTGGTCAAGCTGAATGTCCCAGACTAATGGCTTCCAAGTATACGAAAAGGCTACTGACTGGCCCAGAATGTGTTTGCATCCCCATGCGTTATATACATGACACTTACAAAATTGATTACTATTCAGTATGTTGACCTGGCCATTTTGTTATTAGCAGCTGTATTCCGCATTAGAAGATAACAGATATTTTAAAATCTCATTCAGTGGCTTTTTAGAAAATCAAGCTACCTAACATTCTGTCATTTTTCTTTGAGAATAGAACTAACTTGCCCTATTTGAGTACAGTGCCACAATGCAAATTAAATAAAGGTAAATGAATAATCCATCCAGGTTTCTACACTTCATTTTTTGAAATTTTTTTTTTTAGGGGAGAGAGGGGCAAAGAGAAGGAGAGAGAGAATCTTAAGCAGGCTCCATGCCCAGCGTGGAGCTGAACTCGGGGCTCAGTCTCACAACCCCGAGATCATGACCTGAGCCAAGAGCAAGAGTCTGACACTTAACCGACTGAGCCACCCAGGCACCCCCAGATTTTTACACTTTAAAAGCATGATCATTACTGAATGAATTTAGAAAATAATTTCCAGGGTGCCTGGGTGGCTCAGTTGGTTAAGCGACTGCCTTCGGCTCAGGTCATGATCCTGGAGTCCCGGGATCGAGTCCCGCATCGGGCTCCCTGCTTGGCAGGGAGTCTGCTTCTCCCTCTGACCCTCCTCCCTCTCATGCTCTCTGTCTCTCATTCTCTCTCTCTCAAATAAATAAATAAAATCTTAAAAAAAAAGAAAACAATTTCCACTGTAGGAAAATGATATAGATGCTGAATAGGTGTACATAGGTTCATCGGTATACATCAAGGTTATCACTTCTATCAATATTCCCACCAGACAGACTACCACCTAGTAAACGTAAAAGTTCTAACCAAACAAAAAGGTATTATGGGGGGGGGAACATACCGAAGCTGTAAAATACGACCACTGAAAAGTGGAAAATTAGTTTTATGGTTGGAAACCACTGTGTGTATGCAGTAATGACACCCATAGACAGGTTTCTAGGAAGGCAGTCTCATTAGCATAATTGGGCCTTAGCTTACTCAAGTAACAAATATCAAATCATTTTTACTAGGAAAAGTATGTATTTTTAAAATCTCATTTCTTAAAATTTGAAATACAAAAATGGACTTATTCCATATCTAAAAATGGAGTTTTACCATGTCCCCTGCATGCAGTTACTTACTAACAAATGTTCAACAGTGTCAGTAAATTTTCATTCAGGATCATTTTCTCCTTAGTACTATATAAAACTGCAATCCCTGCTTTTGCTTACTCAGTTTCATGTAATCAGGTTTTATGTTGACTGTAGCAACAGGCCTCATAAGACCATATTCTTGAAAACTAGAACTGGAATGAGATTTTGTATGAGAAGCCATTGAGAACAATCACATATGCTATAACCACTCCAAAGATCCAGAAGAAATAACAAAAACAAAGCTACTTTTGTTGTTGTTGTTGTTGTTGTTGTTGTTGTTGTACTTTACATACCTGTGACTTCGATTTCCTTCAGCTATTTTACTATCCCTCAACCCTTGCCTCTGGCGACCACCTATCTATTTTCTGTATCTATGAGCTTGTTTTTTTTTTAATTCCACATAAAAGTGAGATCATATGTGGAGATACTTGCCTTTGTCTGACTTCATTTATCAAAATGCCCTCAAGTTCCATCCATTTGTCACAAATGCCAAGAATTCATTCTTTTTCTGGCTGAGTAGTATTCTATTATTATGATGTACATACCACATTTTCTTTATCCATTGATCCATTGATGGGCCCTTAGGTTGTTTCCACATCTTGGCTATTGTGAATAATGCTGCAATAAACATTGGGTTGCATCTGCCTTTTCAAATTAATATTTTCATTTTCTTTGGATAAATATCCAGAAGTGGAATTGCTGTATCGTATGGTAGTTCTATTTTTAATCTTTTAAGGAATCTCCATACTGTTGTCCATAGTGACTGGACAAATTTACATTCCAACCAACAGTGTACATGGGTTACCTTTTCTCCACATCCTTGCTAACACTTGTTATTTCTTATCTTTTTGATAATTCTAACAGGTGTGAGGTGATCTCTTATTGGGGTTTCTTTTTTTTTTTTAAAGATTTTATTTATTTGAGAGAGAGAACGAGATAGAGAGAGCATGAGAGGGGGGAGGGTCAGAGGGAGATGCAGACTCCCCACTGAGCAGGGAGCCCGATGCGGGACTCCATCCCGGGACTCCAGGATCATGACCTGAGCCGAAGGCAGTCACCCAACCAACTGAGCCACCCAGGCGCCCCTCTTATTGGGGTTTCGATTTGCATTTCTTTGATGATTATTGATGTTGAACATATTGTGTCTGTTGACCATCTGTATGTCTTTGGAAAAAAAGTCTATTCAGATCCTTTGCCCATTTTCCAACTTGTATTTTTTGCTATTAAATTATATCAGTTCTTTATATATTTTGGATATTAACCCCTTATCAGATATATGACTTGCCCCATTGTTTCTCCCATCTTCTCTGTGATTTTTGATATCAGGATTAGAGTTAAATTGGAAAATTTACAATTGTCATTTTATTACAGTTATTTTTGAATAATTAGTAATTTTACCCAGAAATTGTATTAGGAAATTTTAAATAGAACTTTGAAGCATGACTGAGATATGCAATGTCAAAAGTAGAGGAGAGGTTAAACCAGTGAATTACCAAAGTAGTGATTAGTAAACATTTATTGGGCACACAGCAAAAAGCTCATGAACTAAGTGCCCTCAAACCAAAGCATGGAATGAGGTTCAGGATATATATTTTTGTACAACAGGATATATATATATATATATATATAGTGAGGAGGCAGTGACTGTTTATCTATTGTTATACTATTAGATTTCTCTTAAATGATAAGGAATTGTTTAATTGTTGCCTCATATCAAATTTGGGAAACAGTATAAGTTTGCTTATGATTTCCAGAGGCATAAGCAAGAAATGACCCAGGTCAAGTTAGTCTTGCAAAATATATTAAATTAAGCTTTGCTCATTGGACTGAACTGGTTTTGTCTGTTCAGGAAACTTTCAAGGCTTGTCTCTGTTTTTTATTTTAACAGCACACAAAATGGAATGGCCATTTACTCTATATTGAAACGAATATAAAAACATTTCAGTTGGGCAGCAAATCTTTTGATATTGCCTTAATCAGTTCCATACTTGGAATTCACAAGAGACTTTAGAGAGAGAAATCTTTAAGGAGATACAGTGTTTCCTGCTGATTTTACATTTATTATTTTCTCTTTTTTGATAATAAATGTTGCCATAAAGCTCCTGTGGAAAGGATTTGAGAAGAACTCCAAATGCATTCACAAATAAAAGAAAGTAAACAGGATAGGTATATTTTTATGCAAATAAAGCTATTAATAAGGAAATCAGAGTGAAACAGAAAAGCTCTTTTTAGCAGAAAGTCACAATTTTTATAAACATTCAAAGAATTCATCTACTTTCCTTTAAAATACTATGTATCCCAAACATGTCAATTGGGTTGATATCAAAAGCTCTCTTATCATAATTTTTTTTTCACAGTTAGGAAATAAAACAAGTTTTTTATTTTTTATTTAACCAAAATACTAGCCATATTCCAAAAATTCATGTAATAACTGATATTTTGAAATCTGAAACTTTTGTGATTTTGTTCTTCCTGATAGTATGAAACTATGTAATGTATATAACCACAACAGGGCCCGAATTCAACTTTAACTGATAAGTGAGGCTTCTGCCACATGACTGCAATAAAAATTATGTTTTCCTGCTCTTTTGTGGACTATGATATTATTATATTCATACACTAGCACATGGTCTGAAATGTTCATGTTTGTTGGGACTGCTGACTTTTGAAGTAAGAGTTTATTTGCTCATGTATTCTGTATTTATGGGAATGAACTCATCTTCAGAAGTATATTGTGAGAGTAACACATGCTCTGGTTTATGGAAGTGTTCCCTTGGGAAAGTTGGTTTTTTTTGTTTTGTTATGTTTTGTTTTTCCTTTCGTCAGTAATATAATCAATTTAAGACCAAGTTACTTATTAACAGCTTGGTTAAGGGATCTCAACCTGATTGGCTAGTGGAATTTAAACTCTTTTCTACAGTGTACATGATTCAAATTTTGGTTTTGAGTGAATGGTTCCATTTTTCACTCATAACTTGGGGTAGATGACCAGCCTTTATACCGAGTCTCTTTGCAGTTGTGCAGAGTTTGTATTTCTAGCTTGATAAATGTAACCAAATTTTCTCTTAGTTTTATTTAACAAACTTATTTTTAGTACCTTGCTTCTCTGAGGTTTATAGCCATGAGAAAATTAACCTCTAAGGATAGATACAGTCCTCCAATCTCTATGAACCATGTTTGGCTTCTACTCCTGATTACTCTCTGTGAGATTTTTCTTCATTTCCGCATGTCTTTCCTAAAACTACACTTATTTTAAATGTTAATTATGTGCAGTGCCAAGTAATTTTAAACAAATACAAATATAATAGGCAATGTTGGTAATTTCCAACATACATGTGATTCCATCTAGAATAAGTTGCCACTTCTTTATTTTTAGCATTTTGGGTTTCTTTTTCACGGTAGTATCAGGATAGCAGTTTGGACATTATTTTTTGTGTTGTAGGATTGAGCAAATGAGTAAATACACTGATGTTTGGAGCCAGAATTCTTAATATAAGAGAAGAGAGATACAAAGGTAAGGAATGGCAGAAGATTGGAATTTGATTATAAGTATGCAATTATAATTACATAATCAATAATAGACAACCATATCTTGCACTGCCTCTTGATGTGAAGACACAATGTCATGAATACTGTGTTTCTGCCAAAATGAACAATGTGAACTTAATCATGATAAGACATTAGGCAAAGCTAAACTAAAGGACAATTTATAAAACAAGTGACAATTTATAAAACTTTGACCCTTCTGAAATGAAAATTTGAAAATATAATGTCACAAAAGATAAAGAGCATTGAAGAACTATTCCAAATTAAAGAAAACTTTTTTAAAAAGTAAAGGCAATGAGTGACTTCAATCAGAGGAAATACATATACATATTCATAACTAATTTCATTGTCCTAAAACTAGAACTTCAAAGATAAATGAAAGTAACTTAAGTAAGCAATAATGACTATATAAAGGGATGACCAACAGGTGAAATTTTTATTAAAAAAAAAACAGAAACAAAAAATGAATTTCTAGATTGAAATGACCTTGGAAAAATTATATCATGTCCTGCACTGAATTTTGTATCCAGGTAATCTGCCATTTAATAGTGCAGGCAAATTTTTGAAAAATACCAGGTAGATTATTCACCAGCCTTTTCCTAGAGAAATGAGTGAAGTGTGTAGTTTAACAAAAAGACAATTAATTATGAAAGAAAGAGGGAAATAAAGCAATAGTGAGAAAGATACACATATAATTTGTTGTATGTAATATTGATTATAAAATAAAAGATAATTCGGTAGCAGGAAGATTACAGACAAGTTGGAAGTAAAATGCAGTATAGCATTTAGGAAATACATAGCTTGAAACTGAAAAATTTGAAAATAATGTTATAAAATAAGAAACTGCATATTACTTTGTAAAGTCATTGAAAATAGAGCAAAGTAAATTTAAAAATAATCTGACAAAATTAGAGATAACAAAATTAAAAACGTGGTTTTTGTAAAGCTTATTAAAATGAAGAGAATTTGCCTCCTATAATGGGTTAGTTTTTAAAGTCTTAGAGACTTAGAGACTTAGAGACTTAAAATAGCCATTTATTTTCAAACTCATATTTCTGAGTATTTATGGACTCAGCTAGGCTGTTGTTGCTGAGATTTTCTGATCCTGTTGCAACATATGGCAGGTGAGACTTGAATCTTCTATAGGCTTTGGCTTCTACACCAATATGTTTCTCTTAATATGGTCTTTCATGTAGCTAGCTTGGGGTTCCTCACAGAAAAGTGGCCATAGGGGAGTTAGGTTTTTGCCAGATGACTGGTTTCCCCAGGAAAAGCAGTCTAAGAACCAGGAAGGGGAGTTTCCAGGCTCTAAAGACTCAGGCCAAGACACTGGCACAGAGTTACTTCTACCATATTCTATTGGTCAGAGCATTCAGTAGCATATTGAGATTCAAGAGAATTGGAAATCTCACTTCACGAGAGAAGTGCCAAAGAGTTTGTGGCCTTCATTGATCTAGCAAAGTCACTTTCTGAGGTTGTATTATTTGATTTTTTTTTAGAAGCTTTGGAAACTTTCTTTATATTCTTTGACATTATATCTATCTTTTTTTTTTTAATGTTATGTTAGTTACCATACATTACATCATTAGTTTTTGATGTAGTGTTCCATGATTCATTGTTTGCGTATAACACCCAGTGCTCCATTCAATACATGCCCTCTTTAATACCCATCACCAGGCTAACCCCATCCCCCCACCCCCCTCCCCTCTAGATCCCTCAGTTTGTTTCTCAGAGTCCATAGTCTCTCATGGTTCATCTCCGCCTCTGATTCCCACCGCCCCTTCATTTTTCCCTTCCTTCTCCTAATGTCCTCTGTGCTACCATATCTTTCTAATGTCCTCCGTATTGCTTTCGCTGCTCCTTCTCTGTCCCTTCAGTTGATTGCTCTACTTTACCAAACACACGCATTTTAAAGTGTTCCAGAGGTTATCTTGAATTACCTTTTTTTTTTTCCTTCTACATCTTTTAACTTGACTTTTACCGGTTCATGTTTTAATGAACACCTTTATATTTTATATATGGCTCTCAAATAACGATCTTCAGTCTGAAGCTCTCCCTTCAACTTGAGTCTCATTCAGTTTATTGTGTACTTCTATTTGCACCTGTGTCTCCCATCGACATCTCAAATTTACCATGTCCAAAATGGAACTGTCAAAATACTCTTCCCTTCTTCCCACTACATTCCTCACTTACTGCTCTGGAAAAAAAAATGAAAATAAAACAAAACAAATACCAGTAGTTATACCACTATGAATAACCATATGTCAGTTTTCAAGCTATAATCTCAAATTTATTCTTCATCTAATCCTTTCCTTTGGTCTCACAAAGAAGCCATCTGTAAACTCTGCCAATTCTACCTCTGAGAACAAATACTGTATCTGGTCTTTTTCTTCTACTTTTGCAAGTTTTATTGGTTGCTGGCCTTGGAAATACTCCTTTTGTATATACTTTTTTTGGTCCTTCATTACCCAGAAAGCAAAGTGACATTTCAAAATATAAATAAGATAATATTTATCTTGGAACTTCCTAACTTTCCTATTTTGGATCTATTTTAAAAACATATAGTTGATACTTTGATAGAAATCTCAGGTATCACCACCAGTGTTTTTAATTAAAAATTTATTTCTACTACTATTTAGTAATTCATGCCACAATATTATACTAAAATTAGCAGAGATAATTTTACCACTGAATGTTTTAGTCATATATAGCTGTATTTAAATGTTACTGCTTTTCATTTGTTAATCCCTCCTCCCACTCTCTGCCCCCAGCAGATATTTGTAGTCTATCCCCATTGTTTTGCCTTTTCAGAATGTACATAAATAGAATTAGACAGCATAAACTTATTTGGTTTGGTTTCTTTCACTCAGCATAATTTAATATCCTTCCATATTGTTACATGTACCATTAATGCATTCCTTTGTATCACTAAGTAGAATCTAAGTAAAGAAGAACCACTGACCATTCATCAGTTGATGTACATTTCCAGTTTTTAGTAATTAATTATGAATAAAAGTATTCACATGCAGGTTTTTGTTGTGAACATTTGTTTCATTTCTCTTATTGAATATGGTCAGTTGTACATTAAGTGCATTTTTAAATTTTTAAATAAACTGCCAAGATGTTTTGCAAAGTGGATCTATCATTTATATTTTAATCAAGGAGTCTTAAGAATTCCAGATGCTCCATATTCTTGCCAACAGTTGGTATTGTCACTTTTTTGGGTAAATTTTATTGATTCTAATAGGAATGTACTGCTATTTCTCTATGGTTTAAAATTATGTTTTCCTCATGGCTAAGGTTGTTGCATAATTTTTCATGTCTTTATCTTCTTTTTCAAGCGTCCCAGTCTTTGCCTATTTTACAAATTGAATTGTTTTCCTTTTGTTTTTTTTTTAGTTATGAGAGTAATTTATGCATTATTGATACCCATCCTATATCAAATATTTGTTTAAAATTTTTTTCCCAATCTGTAGCTTATCCTTTTATCTTTTTAAAGAGTCTTTTGGGTGCCTGGGTGGCTCAGTTGTTAAGCATCTGCCTTCGGCTCAGGTCATGGTCCCAGGGTCCTGGGATCAAGCCCCATATCGGGATCCCTGCTCCCAGGGAAGCCTGCTTCTCCCTCTCCCCCTCCCCCTGCTTGTGTTCCCTCTCTCACTGTGTCTGTCTCTGTCAAATACATAAATAAAACCTTTAAAAAAAAAGATAGAGTCTTTTGAAGAGCAATACTGTTAATTTTGTTGAGGTTTAATTTATCTCAGGGTATTTTCTTTGCTTCATTCTTTTTGTGTCCTTATGCAAAATATCTTTGACAAATCCAGGAGAGCAAATTTTTTTTTTTCTAGTTTCTTCCTTCTAGAAGTCTTATGGTTTTAGGATTTATATTTAAGTCTGTAATTTATTTCTACCTAAAGTTTTGCATATGGTGCAAGATATGGTTCAAGTTTCTTTTTCCTTTTCTTTACCTTTCATGCACATATGGATATCTGATTGTCTTAGCACCATTTGTTAAAAACAAAAAAAACAAAAACAACAACAACAACAACAAAAAACTACCATTCGTCTACTGAGCTGTCTTTATAACTTTGTGGAAAAACAATTGACCATAAACAAGTGATTCTATTTTGGGACTCTATTTCTTTTTCAGTGATTTATGTGTCTACCCTTTCATCTGTACTACATTGTGCTGTGTTTAGTACTAGCTTTATAGTGATTCTTGAAATCAGGTGGTGTGAGCCTTCAAACTGTTGTTTTTCAAAATTGTTTTGGCTATTGAAGTACTTTCCTTTTCTATATAAAAATCTAACAATCACCTTGTCAAGTTTTTCAGAGTGTCCTACTGACCTTGTTATTCAGTTGTTATTGAATCTATAGATGAATTTGAAAGAAGAAATATCTTAACAGTATTGAATCTTTAAAACCATGAATGTTGTTGCTTTCCATTTGTTTGTCTTAACTTCTATTATCAATGGTTTGTGGTATTCTGTATACAAATATTGCATTTATTTTATTAGATTTATATGTGTATATTTCAACTTTTTCAGAGCAAATGTATTTTTTTCATTTTTTATAATCTTAATCTCTGCTTTCAATTTTTTGTTTTATTCTAATTTCATTTTCCAAATGTTCATTGATAATATAAATATAATTGATTTTTTATATATGACTTTATATCCTGCAGTTTTGATAACTCAGTTTGTAGTTCTACTATCTTTTTTTTTCCTTTTTTCCAGATGATTTAAGATTTTTCTATGCAGGGAATCTTATAATCTGCAAATTGTTTTTTTTTTCTTTTCTTTTTCGGTATCTATATTATTTGTTCTCCTTGAATTATTGCTCTGGCTAGGGCCTCTGCATGATGTTAAGTTAGAATGTTATAAGCAGAAAACTTTGCCCTGATGTGGATAGTGAACTCTTTCAGTCTTTACCATTGGATAGGACATTATCTGTAATTTTTTCATAGATTTATTTTATCATATTTAGCAAAGTCACACTCATTACCAGTTTTATGAGGGTTTTTATGTGAATGCATGTTAAATTATGTCAAATGCTTTTTCTGCATCTAGTTAAATTGCTATATGGTTTTCCTTCTCAGGACTCCACCTATGTAAGGGACATTTATGTGGGATAATCCTTTAACAGTGAGTGAAAGGAAGGCATCTTTTCTTCAGTCAACTAGGATTTTTTTTCTGAAATTCCTTTGTGGAAAATTCTTTGATTTTTAGATGCCTTTTATTTCTGTACCACAATTGAGATATAAAAACTTGGGGGGAAAAGGTCAATATCACCTATTTGTAGGACATATCCTTACTAATTACACCATATATACATTGTTCTATTCTAAAAATATTTTATATATCTAACTTGCTCCTCAGGAGACTTACTTTAGTTCTTACTCTAAGAACCAAAGATACTCCCATTGAGATATTTCCCCATCATTTCTTCAGTACTCCAGAAGTGCTTCACTTCCTTCCTTCCTCCTTAGAAACATCTAGGAGCATTTCTACAATAAATTTAAACTCTTTCATTTGACAATGTGTAAGACCTTTGCAAGCCTGTGAAACTTTTCATTGTACAAGAATCCCTTAGCCACATTGTGCAAGAATTCCTTTGTCAAATATATACTAAGAACTCATGATAACTACTCTCAGAAAAATAAAATGGAAGAAAACTTCCTCAATTTTTATTTTAAAGATTTCATTTATTTATTTGACAGAGAGAGAGATAGCGAAAGCAGGAACACAAGCAGGGGCAGAGGGAGAGGGAGAAACAGGCTTCCCGCTGAGCAGGGAGCCCGCTGAGGGGCTCGATCCCAGGATCCTGGGATCATGACCTGAGCCGAAGGCAGACACTTAACGACTGAGCCACCCAGGCGCCCAAACTTCCTCAATTTGACAAAGGACATTGAAAAGTAGTATAATATGTTTTTGTGAAAGACAAGAATGTCAGTTCTTACCACATATATTTAATTTTTCCTAGGTGCCCCTAGCTGTGCAATGAAACAAGAAAAGGATGAATTAAAAATAATTAAACATGAATACCCATTTGGAAAATGTTAATAAAACTAGAGAACAGTTATAAGTAATAAGTAATAAGTAATGTTTAGAAGATTGCAGTATAAAAAGACTATATCTTGGGCGCCTGGGTGGCTCAGTTGGTTAAGCGACTGCCTTTGGCTCAGGTCATGATCCTGGAGTCCCAGGATCGAGTCCCGCATCAGGCTCCCTGCTCGGCAGGGAGTCTGCTTCTCCCTCTGACCCTCCTCCCTCTCATGCTCTCTGTCTCTCATTCTCTCTCTCTCAAATAAATAAATAAAATCTTAAAAAAAAAAAAGACTATATCTATCTTGATAAATAGGTAGGTAGATAGGTAAACAGATAGAGATACAGAGATATATGTAGTTTTTTATATACTAAAAAGGAACAGTTGGAAAATGAAATTAAACTTGTTATCTTCGAGCCTTAGTAAACACGAAATTCTTAGAAATAAATTGAAAAAAACTTGCACAAAGCTAATACACTGAAAACTACAAAATATTTTTGGACTGTTAAAATATCAGTTTTCTCCGAAAATTATCTGTAGATTAACCACAGTCGCAGTCAAGGTCCTAGCAGCCTTTCTTATATAGGAATTGGCAAGCTGTTTCTAAAATTATATAAAAATGTAAAGAAGCTAGAATAGTCAAGATAATTTTGACCGAAGATTGGAGGACTTATAAGACCTGATCTCATGACTTACTTTAAAACTAATTATAGACAATGTGGAATTGGCATAAAGATAACATGGAGATAGGGGCGACTGGGTAGCTCAGTCAGTTAAGTGTCCAACTCTTGGTTTTGGCTCAGGTTATGATCTCATGGAGGTCATGATTTCATGGGTCGTGAGACTGAGTCCTGGGTCTGGCTTTGTGCTCAGCAGGGAGTCTGCTTGAGATTCTCTCCCTCTGCCCCTCCCACCACTTGTGATGCACACACATGTGTGTGGGCACCCTCTCTCTCTCTCTAAAATAAACCTTAAAAAAAGAGATAACAGAGATAAATGGAACAGAACAAAGAATTCATAAATAAATCCCCATATATATGGTCAATTGATTTTAGACAAACATGCCAAGTTAATTCATGAGGAAATAATAGTTTCTCAAGCAAATTATACTGAAGCAACTGGGTATCCATATGGAAAATAATGAACCTCAAACCTTTCCTCAAACAAATCATTACAGTTACCTTAAAATGGGCCACAGGCTTCAATGTAAAAGCTAAACCCAAGATATTTCTAGTAGAAAATAAAGATTATTGTGACCTCGGGTTAAGCAAATATGGATTAGAAAATTCACAAAAAAATTTTTAAAAAGAGGTGATAAATTGCATTTTACCAAAAAACTAAAATTTTCTACTCTTTCAAAGATACCACTGAGAAAATAAGGACACAAGCATGGTATGGAATAAAATACACACTATATATGTCTCAAAGTACTTATATCAAGAATATATAGGGGCGCCTGGGTGGCTCAGTTGGTTAAGCGACTGCCTTCGGCTCGGGTCATGGTCCTGGAGTCCTGGGATCGAGTCCCACATAGGGCTCCCTGCTCGGCGGGGAGTCTGCTTCTCTCTCTGACCCTCCCCCCTCTCCTGCTCTCTATCTCATTCTCTCTCTCAAATAAATGAATAAAATCTTAAAAAAAAAAAAGAATATAGAAAGAGAACTACAGCTCTATAAGACAAAAAATATATAATACTATCAGAAATGCATAAGAATATCAGTAAAGGCCCAGTCTTATCAAAGTGTTCTTAATTAATGGCTTTATTTTAGTTATATTTCAGCTAGTATCATTTTAATATTTGCTAGTTCATGAAGGATAAATGATGTTTGAGAGTAATTCCTATGTACATTTTGAAAGTAGAAATTAAGTGGACATTTTCCTTTTTTGTTATCTGATTTTTTCCCCCTATTAATGTTTATACCTCTTGGGGCAATTTATTTTTTAATAAATGTGAGTTAGGTCTGCATCTTTTAAAGAATATTTACTTTAATACATCTAACAAAATGTCATAAATATGCCTTACTGAGGGTAAGTTTTTGAAATGAGTAATAAATGAAAGTGCATTTTTAGAACCTCAAAGGGAAATGTATGACAACAATTTGCAGTCAAGTCTTCAGTAAATATTTAACACGATGGAATAAATACAAAGTCCCATACTATTAATTGTGTAGCTTTTCATATGAATGTTGTAACATGATTAATAAACTTTTAGGAAACCTTGCCAAGGAACTGGGTTTTAACCTGAAGTACAGCTATAGCAGTTAAGTGCAGGTGTTAAGATAGTCATGTGTTAAAATAGGTTGTACATTAGTGAAGTTCTTTTCTGGATCAGAATGTTCTCAATCAGAATGCCTTCATACCTGGGAAGTCAAATTCAGTTGGGCCAGTTAAAAAAAAGTACAGTGCCATTTGTTCAAATTATATAAAAGAAAAAAAAATTGGCTATTGGATCAGAGGGCACTTTAGGGAAATAGTTCTCTGATTCTTTTGATGGAGCCACAATGAGAGCATTCTTTTCAATGATCTTCTCCCTTATTTCAAGCCATTAAGATGTAAGCCTTATAATTAAAAGTTAATTGTATGCCTTAGGTTTGATGAAAGTGGGGAAGAGGTTGTAATCACATCACCTGTCCCAATTTGTACTTCAGGTGGGGATCCACCTTTCTATCTAAGATGACAAATTTGTCAGAACCAGACATATTTTTCCTGCAGTGTGGGCAAGATGCTGTTCTTCACTTGCTGTTTTAACTGTTATCACATCTTACCCTAACCCAGAGATAATGTATATAGCTCAGATCTATGTTTCTAGCACCATCTCCAACCCAAAGTGTGTTTCATTGGATAAAAGGAAAGCAAGACTTTATTAGTATTTATGTTAGGGTTCCTAAAGAGGATGAAGACGGATACTAGATATTTATCCAGGAATTTTCTTTGTGGTCCTTTAATAGACAGAAAAGCACTTTTCAAACCTTTTCTGTGCATAGGTACATACACATACTCCCAACACATAAGTACACACAGACAAACCTATACTGGATCTCCTTGTACTAGTAAGTGGATATTTTTTACCAGGCAAATAATCCTGAGTTTTCAGTCCATAGTACTACTGAGGTAAAGATGAAGAACGAATGAGCTGGTCTCCTAGAAATCTGCTTTTTGGATGGTATATAAATACCTTGATTCCTTAACAACACCCAGGTCCTGTAAGTAAAAAGACAATAAAAGTTGCAGTGACCACAGCTGCTCCAGAAAAAATATTTTTTTTGTAATAAATCTAGCCAGTAAGTGGCTTTACCAATATCTCTTTAGCCTATTAACAATTGCAAGGGTTAAATTTTCATTTAATTGGGGCAATAATTGAATAGAAGCTGTGTTAAGTTGTTGCTTTCCAGCTGGGCACAAAATACATAATTTAAAAAAATGACCAACAGTTTAGGGGCCAAAGCTCTAAAGATACATGCCATCTCATATACAGAATGACATCATTGTAGTTTCCTTTAGATATCCTATGAATTTGGTTACTTTATCAACAAGAATGCTTTGTAAAAAAAGAAAAGATGGTCAGTGAGGCTTTAAATGTCTTTATTGTACTGCATATCAACACATTATTAGTGCCCTTATTGAAACATTTGTCCTTCTGATATAGGTAAATCTCTTATTAAAAGGCAAATTTATTTTACTGTTGCGTTTAAATCAGTAAAATGTGGTTTAGTATAAAGGAAATAATGTCCAATGCTAAAATGCTTTCATCTCCTAGTACTTGAACAGAAAACAAGAAGATGAGCCTGAATTTATGTACAGGGCTTACAGTGGGGACCTGAGATGTTTACAGATTCACAGCCTTTTCAGCTTCTGCACCATTAGCAGCCTTCTGAGAACTTAAATATTCTAAGCCTCTTCATTGAAAGAGACCGGAAATGGCAATATCATCTGTGGGTATGTGTTTTAGAAAACATTAGCAAGTCAGGGCAAAGACAATAGGATTCAGTAAGTCCATTTATTTTTGTAGAGAACATGACAATCATGGGGTTGGTATTGCAGAAAGAAAGGGACTGATCTATGGACATACCATATCCACATCTGAATTTTCTCTGCATTTTTAAGTTGCTAAAATTATTAACCTTTATTAATCTATCATGTAGATCCTATATAAACCTGCAGGAAACATGTGAATTTCTGAATTTTTGGGGGGAAATTCTGTGTATGTGGAAGTACAAATTAATAGGGCTAGGTCTTTGTTCAGTCTCACTCTCAACAGTGAATCCACCAAATTCCAAAATAAATTATATTAGAAAAAACATTGTAGAAGAACCAGATATATTTTTCCTGCAGTATAAAATAAATTCACCATTAGCATTAAATTCTATTATTAATTAAATGTAAGATATTATTTTCTCCTAACATTTAAAAGTATATGAGCAATGTCATGATCATTTAGAAACTTTCAAAAATTAAGGGAACTGCTTTTATATATATCAGATGATTTTGTGTGTAACAGTTTCAGAGAATGATTAGAATAACCTCAATCTTTCCTTGAAAAATTATTCATTTTGTGGCCCAGTTTCTCTCATTTTAAGAAAAGAAGTTCAGACAAGAATCAGAAAATGCATCCAGCTAGTAAGTGACAAAACAGGAATTTGAGCCCAGATCTGATTCTAATACACTTGTATACTCCCCCTTCATTGTGCTGCACATCAGTAAGGTACAACTGAAGTTTTCATGTTTTAAATTTTCCACAGTGAATTAGGTTTAATAGAAATAACTTAATACAGGAATATCACTGTAATTTTAATTGGTTGCATTTTTATTCTTTGACTTTGGAGAAGACCTCTTTAAACACAAATTGTGATGCTGATGATATTGCTTAAATTTAAATAGAATATTTTCAAGTGGACCGACTTAATGTTCACAAGTGGCATTTTATCGAACTTTTCTCCATTTTCTGGTTTAGTATACAGAGCAACAGAATGAAATAACTTCTGTAAGAATAAATCATCTGAAACTATTGTCCTTGTGTGTAAAATATGGTCAAATATAGACCACTTCGTTTAGTTAAATCTAATAATTATCAAAGTTTTATGTAAAAAGTGAAGGAGGCCTACATAAATCATCGGTGAGTTAATCAAGTTCATACAAGCAGGGAGAGGCAGATCTGTAACCCAGGTCCTTTGAATGTCAAGCCAAATGCAATTTTCATTGCATTATGGTTGTCTTCAGTGATGATAGGTCTTTCTGAAGATGAAACAGAAAAGGCAACTGAACAATATTTTCAGTGCACTCTGTGCCTAGTGTTTCATCTTTGATCTGCTGTAAAATTGCTCTTCTTACTGATTTACTATCCACTTGTTTTGAGTTGTTGCAAACAGGTAAGAATATGGAAATAACAGTTTCCTTTGGGAGCTGAAGCAGGGAAAATTGAAACAGACAGGTTACTGGCAAGAACAGAATCTGTGGTAGTAGTTCAGATATATATATATTTTTAATGGAAATGATTTACAGTGTCCGTAAATAAGGTAAAAGTTGTATTTCACCACAAATATTTGGCACATGAAATCTATGCCTTAAAAAAAGAAAGGTTCTTAAACTTGCCAACCCATACAAAGCCATTTAATGTATTTGATTTCTCTCATGCATTGTGAGTAAAGCACCCTCTTCCAAGTTAGAACTTCTATAGCTCCATCTACTCCCTAAAACAAATGTTTAATGATAATTAAAAAGCAACAACAAAAAATCTGTTCATGGTATATTTCTGTGTGCTCTCAATTATAAAAATAATTGTTTTTCCTTACATAGATTTTGTATGTATATTCTGTAATATGATTTCAATGAGTAAATTCGAAAATCACTTGTATGTTTATGTTAGAAGTACTTACAAGACAATAATCATAAATATCCTATTAAATAAAATAGGAATACATTTAAATCAAATTCAAATATGATTTTAATTTAAAAATTAAACATATGTCTGAATTTCTTTTGTGAAATGTTAAAAAGGGTTATGGCAATATGATATCTCTCTCCATCCACTGAATTGACATTATATTTTTATTACACATTTCCATAAATAAAAAAAAAAACATCTTTGAGTATCTCACTTCTTTAGACAAACAAAAAACAGCAGAATACAGACATGCAAATGTACATGTAAAACATGGAAATCTCCCTTGGGCCTACAAGCCCCTCTTACTCCGTTTCTGAATAGTTTCCAGCTAAAAGCCAGAAGTTATCTACCAGCATCAGTTAGTTGCATTCAGAATTTTAAAGATTATTTCTGCATTTCCCTCATATTGTAATTCCTCATACATTCCTTATCATTGCTTTTGTATACATTTTTTCACTGATACCCCTTTTTTTGTCTATCTCACATTCTCTCTCTGAAAGCTTTTAAGTTTCTTTATTTCTTATTCTCCAGAAGTACATACTAATGTGTCTCAGTGTAGATTTTGCCATATTCATTGGGCTGGATGCTCAGAGATTTATTTGTAGGTTCACATCCATAGGTACCCATAATTTTTGCATAGTCTGTTTTTAAGCATTCATTACTCATGGTTTTCTCTGTTCTTTTTTTTTTTAATTTTTTTTTATTTGAGAGCGAATGCATGCAAGAGTGGGGGAAGGGGCAGAGGGTGAGGGAGAAGAAGACTCCTCTCTGACCCTGGAGCCCAACAGCACAGGGCTCAATCCCAGGACCTTGGTAACATGACCTGATCCAAAGGCTGTTGCTTAACCACATAACCAACTGAGCCACCCAGGTGCCCCTCTCTGTTCTTTTCATTTTGGACAGACATTAGTCAAATGTAAAACCCTTGTATTAATGTATTTTTCTAAAAGTTGCTTTCCTGTTTATTTTTTTCCTATTCTCTGAAAGTTTTCTTAACTTTGTGAATTCTTTCATTGATTCCATTTGTATAATCACACAGTTAGTACTTCCTAGAACTTTTTTCTGCTTGTTCTTTTTCATCATAACATTCTATGTCATGCATCATTGATTCAGTATCTCTTATTATATATTTGAAGATAATATACTGTTTTCTGAATATATTTTCTGAAGTGAATATTTTATTTCATGGATTTTCTCTGCATACGCTTTATGTTATTTGGTTTGTGTTTTTTGTATTGATTTGCTACTTTTGCTTTCTCACACACTGAAAATTTTTGAAATTGTAGTTTCATTGACCCTTCTGTGTTCATGGCTTGAAATTACTTACGAAGAATTCTATATTAGGGGGGGAAAGAATTCTTTACTGGGAAATCATCTTTTCTAAAATGGACCACCACTGTTATTTTCAGTTGGTCATATTTGTAGGCTGTTCCGCTTTTTTAATAACTTGCAGTTTCTAATCATTGCATTTTAGGAAGTTACCTGCACTGTGAAGTGAGTAAGGGAAAGACTTTAAATTCCATTCAACAGGAAGCCTTAGTAACAGAAATCAGAGTAGTTATTGCCTTGAGTTGAGGATGGGATGGAAATACTGATTGGAACGGGAAATGTGGAAGTTATCTGAGGTTATGGGAGTGTTTTATATCTTGATCTGAATGGAGGTTTTGTGTCTGTAAAAGTATCTAAAAACTTACTAAATTGTATACTTAAGATTTATGTAGATTAAACTTGTACTAAAATAAAATACTGTTAAGATTGATTTCATTAAGAATGTTCAAAGAATATTCAGTGTAGAAATCCATCATGGTAGAGTGTTCAGGCACAATGTAACAGACAGCCACATAGGGATACGTGTGAAATCTGAAGGCATGACCTCCATACCCAGCTTCTCAGGTGGATGACTAATGTTGGGGAGAGGAGGATTTGAAGAGAGAAGGAGGAGGCTGGAGGAGCTCTGCAAGAGAAAGCATAAAAAGGGGGACTTCAGAGTGTTAGAGTTCCACATTCCTCCCCCTGCTCCCCTCTTCTCCTGACTCCCTGGACCCAGTCACTTATAACTACTGTGAATATTACGAGCCAGAGTTATTCTGAGAGAGAAAAAAAAAGAAAACTCCAGTGACACTGCAATATAGGTGCAAAAGTGAAAAGTACACCCTCCAAATATCTCTATTCACATAAACTTTTGGAATAAAAAACTAAAAAGTGTTTGATAAGCAACTACATTGTCTGATTGCCCATATCTCTTCTCAAGGGCAATGGAAATACAGCCCTCTGGAATGGTTTAGCATACAGAAAAGGAAGGGAAAAGATTCACATCATAAATATATCTTAACCACAAATGTGTATCTTTGGTTTTAGGAATTCCAAAGCAGGAGCTGATCTGTGCTATGTTAGTCATGTTTTCATGTATATATAGCATGTATCTTTAATCAAAAGGAATAAAGGTATTTCAAAATAATATTAACAAAACATTTATTTTCAAATTAATTAACCTGTATGAACTAGATGTACAGATGGATAAATGCCATCTGTTTATTTTTTGCTTTGAGGTTTAATAGCTCAACAATATTCTTCAAGCTTTCCTCTTGCTCCCTGCTGTGTGTATGAAGTGAAGAATGGAAATTAAAAAATTAAAACTTATAAATAATTGAATGTCTTATGTGATTTTAAAAATGCTTTGGTGTTAAATTTTGATGATTGTTATTAAACAAAACAACTTACACAAGCACACTGTGAAATTGTTATTGTAATTCCATACTTGTTGCAATAACAATCATTATCCCTATTTTTGACATTGATGCTAAAGATTTCTGTGGACTTACTCAAAATAAAACACATAGAATCATACCTAAAGATTTATTCATAGAACAGGCGTAAATCATATCCATGGGATTATACGTTTTCAATGTCTATATTAACATTATCCTGAATAAACACACAAGATTTCTAGAGCAGAGCAGATAGTTATTATTTACTTAGAGCAAATAATCTCTGCATTGTTTCTCTGTGTATAATTCTTACCTCTCGGGTGACATGATGAAATCTGGATATCACCCTACACATACAAGTTCTGTATTGTAAGCAATGAGCCATCCCAAAGTGATTTTTTTCTGTACAGGAAAGAGGCAGCTGAAGTTTCCTTTGAAACATAGTGAGAAGGATTCTTACTCTACCTCATTGGTATATAAATAAATCTCCACAGGGGAAAGATAGAATCACAGGTACCAACTTTGCAGCTTCAGAATATAACCACAGGGTCTCAGCACTCCTTGGAATGTAAATGTATATCTTTGAGAAGGTAATATCTCTGGAGTTCTCTCTGTATTATCAGTCATAAAGAATCTCCCAAGGCTTGTTTTTAGCATAGGTCCCAAGTTACAGTAAGAATTGCACAGAAAACCCTAACTGTGCAGAAACCTGGAAATATTTCTCTGTAGTTCCACAGATTTTCTTTTTTTTTTTAAGATTTTTTATTTATTTATTTGACAGAGAGAGAGAGATAGTGAGAGAGGGAACACAAGCAGGGGGAGTGGGAGAGGGAGAAGCAGGCCTCCCGCTGAGCAGGGAGCCCAATGCGGGACTCGATCCCAGGACCCTGGGATCATGACCCGAGCCAAAGGCAGATGCCTAACGACTGAGCCATCCAGGCACCCCAGTTCCACAGATTTCTAAAGTTAAGTCATATTGCCATGAGTAAAATATCAATAGATATTTATGAAGAAAAACAAATTTAATTTTATGGATGCTGTGATGGCCTTGGCATTAGGTAAATTATTAGGATGAGAGGTAATAGAAAGAGTAAGAAATATAATAATTATTTATCAGAATTAAACATTTTTAGATTCTGTTTTATAATTACAAAATAATTTTTCTGAACATTATCTTTTGCCTTTGAAAACAATATTAGTAATTAGGCAGGTATTATTAATATACAATTGAAATTTGATTCATAGACCAGTTAACTTCTACCAGTAGAAACTGAGTTTGAATGGGAGACATGACACTAGGCTTCCCAGGTCTCATTCACTGTGCTTTGACTACATCATGTTTCTCTGAAGATGTTAATGGATATCATCTTCTAATTGGCCCAGTAAGTTAAAAAGATAGATAGATAGATAGATGATAGATAGATAGATAAGCAGAGTATACGTATGTACATACATATATAGATAGATACCCATATAAATACAGAGATACATATATAGACAGATTATACATTTGTACATACATACGTATATAGATAGATACCCATATAAGTACAGAGATACATAAGTAGATATTGTTTAGGAAATATAATTGAAAACAAAATCTGCTTTCAACCCAGAAATCCTCCCCACAAATTAAAGAAAGAAAACATTTTTATTTTTGAATGAGCATTAAACCAGACTCTGATGTACATCCCGGGCAATCCACTATGAGACTGCAAAGACAAAAAGAAATTGCATCCTTTTATATATCTGAGCAGCATCATTTGTTAAATGTAATCCATTCTGAATCCACCTAGTGATTGACTTTACACAAAGGAAAAATAAACTTTTGTCTTCATGATGGAAGGTAGTCTTGCACCTTGGAACAAGATGCCCAGTGAAGCCAGGCTCCTACCCTTCCAATAGAAACTGGAAGATAGGGTGCTATCTCTCTTGATGTGTACATTTCAAAGAGATGGAGCCCAGGTCCTTGAGAAAGACACGCCTGGGTTAGAAAGCTGACAAAAGCCTTATTTAGTTTGAAGGATCTGAATACATTTGAAAGAGATGGAGAAATAAATTACAATTGCAGGTTTTCTGAAGTAAATGCTCTAAGAAAAGAGATGGAGAAGACTCTTCCTTCATTTCAACATGGAGAATTAAGCCTATTTTTAATTTGTATTTTCCCTTATATAGTACCTATATTTACTAAACAGACACTAGCTTCAAAAACTTTCCTGATGGTAATACATTTTATCTATTTGTATCAAAAAATAATTTGAATTTTTTTTTCTTTTTGTACCATGTGTGATTTTTTCACGACTTTTATTAAACACCCATGAGACTGTTGTTTTATCTCCTCACTGAAATGCTTGTGAGGCATCAATATAAAAAAAAAATCCAAAGGAGTAAATAACATTATAATATTTCATATAAAAATGAGCTAAATGATTGTGATAAAGAGATTGTGATAAATATGTGCTAAATGATTGTGATAAAGAGTTCTGGGTTCTGAGTAGAAGAAGATTGTTAATTAATGTTAGGTTAGAGTGCTTCCATGTATCTAATGTTCAATAATGTTAACTTTGAAATTAAGATAAATATTACTTGTCATTGCACTAATATTATCAAGAGTGATATTCAGAGATAAATTTCAATGTGTATATTTAAAAATCTGCTGAAAGAAATGTTTTCAAATTTGTCAGCTATATCTTTTCATTTAGTAAAGGTAATACCTAGGGAATTTGGATAAATTTATCATTTCGTCGACTGGAATATTTATACATATCATGTAGTACCTCACCATACTTGCTGATGGAACAATGACAATTTAACTCTTTTTATTTGAGAATATACAATTTAAAGATAAGGACCTACTGTCTTTTGTAAGCACAGATAATATTAAAAATTGGAAGCATAAATTAAAAATAAGACTTAATTCTCTATGTTGAAAATAAGGGAAGATATCCTCTCCCCTCCTTTTTTCTTAGATCATTTATTTTAGAAATCTTAAATTGTAAGTATTTCATCCTTTCTTGGAAATGTATGTAAGTCCTTTCCTTTTGCCAGCTTTATGACGCAGGAAAGTCTTTCTCAAAGACCTGGGTTCCATCTCTTTAAAATATAAGCATTAAGGTAGATAGCACCCCTATCTCCTAGTTTCTGTGGGGGGGGGTAGGAGCCCAACTTCAGTGGGCATTTTATTCCAAATTGAAAAACTACCTCCCTGTCATAAAGATAGAATAAGTTTATTTTTCATTTGTGTAAATTCATCACTTGAATTACCAAGTGATTTTAGGATGAATTATATGTGACAAGTGGTACTGTCAAAGTCCTCTTACTTGAGGATTAGTCACTTATCTCAAGAACACGTTATGTAGTGGGCAGTGTAAGTAGGAATCAAAGATATAGCTATATGTTCAGCTTAATAGAATTCTTATTTTAATTTTAAATTTTCACACATATGTACACATACACACACACTGCCTTGATCTATCAACACAAATGACATTGACATATTAATTATATCCAGGGGAGCACCTGGGTGGCTCAATCATTTAAGCGTCAGCCTTTGGCTCAGGTCATGATCCCAGGGTCCTGGGATCCAGCCCTGCATCAGGCTCCCTGCTCAGTGGGGAGCTTGCTTCTCTTTCTCCTCCCTGCTTGTACTCTCTGTTGCTATCTCTGTCGCTCTCTCTCTCTCTCTCTCTCTCAAATAAATATATAAAATCTCCAAAAAATTACATCCAGGATGACCATAAATTCTGTAACTTTTCACACATTTTTATTCATATCATGTTTAGCAGGGATTGTGCATATAAAATGATGCTAAATTTTTTAAACTATTTCCATTCATGCAAACGATGGACAATATTCAGGGCAGTCTTAGACATATGTATCAATGAGAGGAAGAAAAACTAATTTTGAAAAAAAATAAAGGGTGAAACCAGTAAAGCCTGAGATGAGGAAGACAAAAGCAAACAGAATGTATAAGAGGCTTTGTTTATTTAGATAATATGGAATTCATGTGTGTTTAGAGAACATGATTGTATGTGTGTTGTGTGTGTGAAAGGGAGTATGTCCATGCTGTTCTGTTTTCCCTGTATCAGAATATATGGTTTTGTATTAGACTGGATTCTCCAGAGAACTGTATGTGTGTGTGTTTGTGTGTGTGCATGCATGTGTGTATGTATACATATATATGTGTATATATTTATGTTTTTCATATATAGAGAGAGTGTTCATCCATGTAGTTATGACAACCCAGCCAAATACAGTTGATACTCTAAAGAGAGAAAGAAGGATGTAGAGGGAGATTTATTACAAGGAATTAGTTTACATGGTTGTGGAGGCTGGGAAGTCCCAAGATCTGCGGTTGGCAAGCTGGAGACCCAGGAGAGTCAAAGGTGTGGTTATAGTTAGAATCTGAAGGTCTGAGAAGCAGGAGAGCCAATGTTGTAAGTGCCAGTCCGAGTCGAAGTCTGAAGGCAAGAAAGGCCTGATGTCCCTGCGTGGAAATAGGTAGAGAAAGCAAATTCTCCCTTTCTGAGACTTTGCAGGTCTTCTGTCAATTACATGAAGCCCACCCACATTGGGAAGGGCAATCTTCTTTACCCAAAATTTATCTCATTCAGAAACACCTTCCGAGACACACTCAGACTAATGTTTAACCAAAAATCTGGGTACTCTGTGGCCCATCAGTTTAACATAAAATCAACCGTAAAAGGTGCCACTTAGTGTGGTCAGCCTAAGTCATGTCTCAGAACTTCGTACGGAGCTCATATGTAACAGACCCATGATGTTCTGCCAACGATTCCTTCATTTGGGGAAATAGATTTTCCTTCTGCACCAAGAATACATATATAATGACAGGATTGAGTCTAAAGAAGGAAAGGGATGACACCTGGGTGGCTCAGTTGGTTAAACGTCTGCCTTCAGCTCAGGTCATGATCCCAGGACCCTGCCTGGGATTGAGTCCGCATCAGGCTCCTTGCTCAGCGGGGAGCCTGCTTCTCCCTCTGCCTGCCACTCTCCCTGCTCGTGCACTCTCTCTCTGACAGATAAATAAATAAAATCTAAAAAAAAAAGAAAAAAAGAAAAAAAAAAGGAAAGGAAAAGACGATCTATCAAGAAGTCAAGAGGAGATTGCTACTTGATCTCTTATTTTTTACTTTGCAATGGATAATTTATTTAATTGCATTTTAAAACATTGTGAATGCTTTAAAAAAAGAAAAATTGCAGAATAACATAATCCTTTAAATTCCATATATGATTTTTACAGCTTTTTATTTAGCGTAATAAAACTTGCATTTATTTCTTTACAGCAAGTTTAAGTGAGGGCATTATTGTTGATAGTAGCCTATAGCCCTTTTTTAAAAACAAGAAATATTCTACTATCAATACTGTTCTCAAGACATTTTGCTGAGTTGTTCATAATTACATGGATGAAGACATGCCCTTGTAAGCAAAAGAGATTCTTGATCGTTATGGGTTGAATTATGCCTCCCCTCCACTCCCCAAAAATATGTTGCAGTCCTAACTCCCTGTTTCTCAGAGTATGACTTTATTTGTAAATAGAGCCTTTGAAGAGGTAATCAGTTTAAAATGAGAAAATAATCCAGGATTGCTGGTGTTCTTATAAAAAAGGAAGATTGGGACATAGAAACAGATACACAGAGAGGAGAAGATGTGAAGACACAGGGAGAAAATACCATGAATTGGAGTGATGCTTCTACAAGCTAAGAAATTCCAAAGATGGTAGGCAGACACCAGAGATAGAAGAGGTTCTTCTAGAGCTGTCAGAGCATGCCCCTGCTACAATTGATTTCAAACTTTCTGACCTCCAGAATAGTGAGACAGTAACTTTTTCTAGTTTCAAGCCACCCAGGTTTTGGTCCTTTTTATGGTGTCCCTAAGAAACTGATATTCCTTAATATTTAAGAAAATCAGACACTATATTAATATTTTGGTGGTTTTCATTTGCATAGTTTTTTTCCCCAACATAAATTTGAATCAGAGTTTAAATTTGAAGAAAAAGAAAAAATGAAAATTTAGTCTCATTGGAGATGTACATTAATGAAATATGAAAACGTTAACTGCAGTTCTACCTCAAAATTAAAGAAAGGGTCCTCTTTTTGGAATTTATAATGGTGATACCTCCAACTGACTTTATTAACAATCTATTTCAGGGTTTGGCAAACTTTTCCCTGTAAAAGGACTGAAAGTAAATATTTTTGACTTGGCAGGGTGGAGTTTCTTGCTATAACTACTCAACCTGCTTTAGTGTCAAAGTAGCCATAGACATAGCCATAATTAATGAATGAGCACATGTAATACGATACTATGCAATATACAATAATGCTTTATTTCCACAAACAGGCCATGGACTGAATTTGGTTGAAGAGTCATAGTTTGCCAATCCCTTACTTATTTAATTAACCCTCAAAATTTGACAGTATTTTAATAGAACATTAGTTATTCACTATATATAAGCATTTACCAAAGTCATGTGAGCAAACTTACACTTTTTAATTCATAGAAATTATTTCTTGTGCTGATTAAATTTTGGATTACTTTTTAAGAACATTTATTTGACAAAAATGGTTTCATCTTTTGGTATAGATTCTTAGAAGGTATCCGGTATTGTTGATAATTGGAGGTATGACTATGGCACCATGGTTATATCTTCTTAAAGAGTCCTTATGTTTAGAGATAATTAGATGTTGTAATGTCTGGAATGATCTCTAAATAAAACAAATAGGGAGAGTTTATATGAGGGTGAGGTTGAGACATAGTTTACCATGCGTTGATCATTGTTGATCTTTGTTGTGGTAGGCACATGTGAATTTCATTATTCTGTTCTATTCACTCTATTTATGTGTATGTTACAATTACTTACACTAAAAACAACAAACCTGTGTATTAGTTCATAAGGATGCCATAACAAAATACCAAACTGGATGGATTGAACAGAAGTGTATTTTCTACAGTTCTGCAATCTAGAAGTCCAAATTCAAGGCATTGACAGGCTTTGTTTTTCTTGACGTTTCTCTCCTGGGCTTGCAGATGGCTGTGTTCTTGCTGTGTCCTCATACAGACTTTTTTTTTCCCCCTTTCAGCTTTATTGAGATGTAATTGACAAAATCATAGGATAGTTAAAGCATACATTATATTGGTATACATATACATTGTGAAAGGATTCCTTGTCTAGTTAATTAACACATCTATCATGTCGCACATTTATCTTATTCAACTATGAGAATGAGGTCTGACCATCTAATGTAAAACCTGATGACTATAGTAGATAACACTGTATTGTATAATTGAAATTTTCTGAGAGTAGAACTCAAATGTTCTCACATAGCCTTTTCTCATCTCCCACATCCCTGGTGTCTCTTTCTCTACTTATAAGCACACCAATCCTATTGAATTAGGGTCCTTCCCTCTAGGCCCTATTTTAACTAAATCATCACTTTGAAGGTCCAGTCTTCAAAATACAGTACCAAGAACTAGTGCCCACCCATGTGATCTCTTTTAAACTTACCTTTCTGAAGGTCCTATCTCCAAATCAGGTCACATTCTGAGGTATTGGTGGTTGGGACTTCAACATATGAATTTATGAATACACAATTCAGCTCATAACAACATGTTGAATCAAACCAGCCTATAAAAAATACTCATTCATTGTAAATATTATGGATTGCAACATATTACAAAGGTAAGTTTAAAAATGAAGTGATTTAGAAACTCCTTTTTTTAGAGGAATGCTTTTTTAGACAGAAAACTCTTAGGGGCAAGTACAAGATCTTGATATTGAAGTTTTTATTTTTTATGTTACATGAAGCATCTTGTATTATGTGGTGCCCCAATAATTTTAATATTTCAATTTTGAACATTAGAAGACAGCTTTAATATTGCCTTGTATTGCATGCTATTGCTCTGAAGTGCTTTTATTTTTTTTAAAGATTTTATTTATTTATTTGAGAGTGAGAGAGAGAGGGAGAGCACAGAGGGAGGAGCAGACTCCCCACTGAGCAGAGAGCCCAAAGTGGGACTTGATCCCAGGACCCTGAGATTATGACCTGAGCCAAAGGCAGACACTTAACCAACTGAGACACTCAGACTCCCTCTAAAGTGCTTTTAATTTGTATTTTCCTTTATATCACCAAGTTATTTTTTTGTTTTAATATAACCTAAAAGGTTTTAGCAATCTAAAATACACATTAAAATGGTATATTAAATTAAAGGAGTTCTCAAAGGTAAATATTAAACTCATAACTGCATCTTGCCATTTAATTTTTTTTCCTATGTGCATATTTAGGAAACATCATGCAGTCTTCTTTTGTTTTTTTTTGGGGGGGGGGAGGTTAATGTGGCAAGCTACTTGTAAACATTTATTGATCCACTAAGTATTTTATCCTGAGTTTTTGGTAAATGTCACATTCTGGGGCTCAACTAAATTAGAGTGAAATGTTTACAAGCAAAACTCATAATCCCATGTAATCTCTGTAAAAAGAAGTAGCATAATAGACTAAACAGCGTTTATTTATACATTGCTTTCTGTAAGTAAAACCACATCAGTAAAAAAGCCAGCAGGGGCAGGTGCTTTCTTATTCAGTTGGAAAGAGCCTTCTTTTAATTTTTTTCTTTTTCTCCAGCATGACCAGGAGGAGAATACACATTAAATCAAGTAAATCTTATTAAGTTCAGACTAGGTTTCCATAACTTACTCTTTTTTTTTATATATATATATTTTTAAGATTTATTTATTTGACAGAGACAGAGATAGCGAGAGCAGGAACACAAGCAGGGGGAGTGGGAGAGAGAGAGCAGGAACAACTTACTCTTGATAATCACTGAGCCTAATATTTATTAACACCCTGAATGCAGATAATTTTATATACTTTAGATATGACTCTTAAAACTTAAGGGTCATAATGAAGACACAATAAAGTAGAACTTAGTATTTTCATACAGGTTGACTTTGTTTCAGTATTTACTTACTACAGCTTCATAAATAAACCTAAGCAAGTATATTTACTTGGAGAAGAATAAATCTTTTAGACACGTTTTTTCTGATCTTTTTATAAAACTAGGTGATTGGGTGCCTGGGTGTCTCAGTGGTTAAGTGTCTGCCTTCAGCTGGGGTCATGATCCCAGGGTCCTGGGATTGAGCCCTGCATCAGGCTCCCTGCTCCGCGGGAGGCCTGCTTCTCCATCCCTCACCCCTCGCCCCCCCCCCACTTGTGTTCCCTCTCTGGCTGTCTCTCTCTCTGTCAAATAAATAAATAAAATCTTAAAAAAAAACAAACTGATTATGCCTATTTCTAATATTTATGGTAACTATGAGTAAGTTTATATCTTTAATTTTATAATTATACTGTACCCCATATTTTATAAACAAATTATTAGAGAATATAATTTATCATGCCATAAAATACTATACTTTGGGATTAAATAGCTTATACATAAAAATTACACTATAAATGTAAGTTATCAATTCTGTTATGAGAGCAGATCAATTCCTTGGGAATCAGTTATTTGGTCCTGTGTCTGCTATAAACAAGTTTCATATTTAAATAGAATTTGAAAAATTTAGTTGACTTTAAAGTTTCTTAGATCCAATAAAGATTAAATTCAGTAACACCCCATCTGACAGTTTGGTGTTTTTATAAAAATGTAAACATGAGGAAGTTATAGCTAAAATGTAGCTAAGATTCAAAACTGATTGTATTATTATTCTTTAATTTATGAGTTTATTTTTTTTTAAGATTTTATTTATTTGAGAGAGAGAGAGCACGAACCAGGGGGTGGAAGGACAGAGGGAGAGGGAGAAGCAGACTCCCGCTGTGCAGGGAGCCCAACACAGGGCTGGATCACAGGACCCTGGGACCCTGGGATCATGACTGAGCTGAAGACAGACGCTTAACTGACTGAGCCACACACGTGCCCCTAATTTATGAATTTTATGTTAAGAAAGACATATTTTAATATCCTCTAAATGTGTCTCAATCCGGAGGTGGTCAGTTTCGGCATAAATTCCAGATCTAAGATTTGCTAGCTGAATGTTCCTGTAAAAGGCCTCAGAGCCTCTGTGTTATCATTTGTCGCATTCACATTTTCTAGCGTCATTTTAACATCTAGATGAGACGGCATATATAAAGTTACTATATAATATCCATACTCAATAAATTATATGTATTCAACAATCATCAAAATATCTGCTTATCATTAACATATTTAATACTCAAGAAACTTAGAAATCAATTTTCTGCTTTTCGAGAAGAACAAGTTAAAGCTCAGGTTTGCCTAAATAATTACTTTATAAGCCTCTATTATATAATAAGCAAATCTGGAATTCAACCTTTGTCTTTTAGTGAAATTGCATTTGTTATTCCATTATTCTAGGCTGCCTTCATCCTAAATCCACATATCTTTCATTTTGTACCATAAATGCCAGGCTTTGTATTATTCTTGTAAGAGATAATCACATTCTTATGATAGTCATACCCCTTTCATCCTCTTGACTCCAAGTATTCAGAAATGGATTTGATGTGAATATTGCCCAGAGATGCCCAGGGCTGTAATAGTATACAAAAAAAGAGATTTTTTTTCTCATAGGATAAATTTTGTATATTGCCTATTATGTTGGCTTTATAAATCAAAACTTGATATTTTTTTATTTAGTTTTAATATTTTCCTAATTTTATTTAAGAAAAATATAAATACATATTTATTCAAAAATTCTAAAAATCCCTTTCCTTTATCTTCCCCTCTTTTCTGCCTTCTTCACCTCCCAATCCAATAAGTAAATTAAGGGAAATATATAAAGACATATAGTTAAATAGAGAAAACAGTGTATACTTTAAAATGATCAAAATGAACAGTATATATCAGGGACCAACAGAGAGAATGGAAGCCCCCAATATAATCCTGAGAATTAAATTTATGTTTTATCCACAAAATACAATCAGTGTTGTTTCATAACTTAGAATATTCTAAAAAATAATAATTCAAGATGCCATTTTGATATAGTTGATTGTGGAAAATGTGTATTGTCATATTTTTACATCTCTATAAAATCATAGTGATAAATTGAGAAAAATGACACCCAAAGATGTATCATCCAATTTATACACATAAAGCACAAGAGTCAGGATTCTGGGTTTATTTTAGTCACCCCTACTGATTTGAGCTATTATCTTTAAGATAATAATTTACTTCTCTTCACCATCTTGGCTTGAAAATGATTAGGCATTCCATAATATAAAAGCCATTATAAATAACTTATAATACTAAATAATTATGTTAATAATTTGGGAGTTGTATTGAAAATACTATTCACAAAACTTGCAGAGAGTAGATATTTGTGCAAGGCTGAACAAGATTGTCTCTGCTCCTGATTTTAGGTTTCACACCAGGGAAGGGAGCCTGTTAGTGGACAAAAGAGCGCCAGAGTTTTTCAAGAAGATGTGGACGTTATTTGTAAGTAAAAATTTGGTCTCATAGGTGGTTCTTTCTAAAGAATCTCACGGAGGGCTGAAAATATGTGCATGAATAGATGTAATAATGTTATCTTATTTCATGTTCTCCTGGTATTCTTTAATGATGGACCTGTGGGAGGAGGGAGGTGTTCGTCAGCTGTAATGAGTGCACCACTCTGGTGGGAGATGTTGATAATGAGGCAGGGTATATGTGGGAATTTTCTCTACCTTCCTCTCAATTTTGCTGTGACTCCAAAACTCCTAAAAAATAGTCTTTAAAACAAAACAAAAAACTAATACAGTGCCTCACCTAGTATGTAACTCAACAGGATTAATCACTAAGCTTTCCATCTGCTGGTAAACCTGGCTGCTGATTATAGTAGCAAATGGCAGAGAAGACACTGTGTCCACCTTTACAAAGGTGACAGGAATGAAATCCAAATACAGAATCTTGTGGCTGAATTTGTGAGTTCAAATTGAGTATTGGTAGTAGACAGCTAGCAGGAGACTCCATTTTTTTGATGTAGACTGGGTAGGATCCATGCTTTTCTAGAAAGTAATGCTTAGAATACAAGTCTGATTTATTAAGATAATGGCAGGTAATCCTGTTTGCTTTTAGAGGAGTGGGATAGGAGAGGTCGACCCAGTACAAGGCAAATACTGTAAAAACCATGTGCCATATAAGCAGCAAATCCTTCAAGCTGATTTAGAAAGAAACCTCAAACTTTGCATCTGCTGGTATATCATGAATCAGAAGACTGGGAGAGGATCCAAAACTTCTGTGGAAATAGAATCTCCACGTGACAAGAGATAGAAACTGTCAAACCCTGAAGACCAGTATGCAGTGTTTTTCCTAGAGGCATAATGGGATGGCATGAGAAGAGGTATTTTTTGCTTAGAGACCAGAGATGTATAATGATAGAAGAGACAGTGGAAAGACAGCAAACAGGGAAACTAAAGCTAAAATGGACTCCTACTAGGTAACCAATTCTACACTGTCTTATTGAAACTGAATAGAACTTGGTTGGAAAAAAAAATTTACCTATCTTCATACTAATTTATCACCAGTATTGTGTCCTCATTAGTGATAGCCTGCATCTACAAGCTCTGCCATATGTTGCATGACAGAACAAAGGTATCGTCTGTAATACTAGTTATTATGTGTCACTCACTCTTCTAAATGTTTTTTTATATATTATTTCATGAAATCCTCATGAATTTTATGAGATAAATATTTTCAATCTACATTTTCACAAATGAGGGAATTGAAACATACAGTGTTAAGTATCTCTCCCAAATAACACAGCTAGTAAATGGCAGAGAGATGCTTGAAACTCAGGCTGTACACTTATAATGAACTTGGAAAGAACTTTTGAGCTTTTCTCATCACTCTCAACCTCAGTACAAGAGTGCTTAACATCAGTGACCAGAGTTTAAGCTCTTCTCCTGATTCTGTCCTAAGAGGGACAGAAGGTAGCCTAATAGGTTCGTAGAGTCCCTGTGTGTATTTAAAAATTATGCAGTTTTATAGGTCATACATTCCTAAGGGGTTTTGTTTAACCTTTAGCTTCAGAGTCAGCTTCTTAAGTTAGTGTTAAAAATAGTCCTGTGAATATCATGTCCAAACATGGAGGAACCGATCAGAATATTTTTCAAGTTATGGTTCAGTGATTATATTTTGTTCTTCAAGTTGGAAATAAATTCTCTTATATAGAATCAGCCTGTCTTTGAGTCATTCAGTAGTGATTATGCCTTTCAAAATTCACTGACAAGAAACATCCTTCCCATTAGTGTTCTGTGTCTATCTTGATGAATTTAATATTTAGCTGTTCTCTGTTACTTGTATAGAAATGGGGTTAGTATTGAGATCACAGCACAAGGTTGTGTAATTTAAGTAACATAACACGTCACTAACGTATGATCACACTAAGGTAAAATTATGGTAATGCAGCATTATCTAGTTTAATATACTTTTGAAATGAAGATGAAGACTGTTACTTCAAGTGTAGATTGGCTATTTTGAGATAAGATTTAACTTGTTCCACTAAGAGCATCGATATAGTTTGAAAAATTGCTTTGGGTACCAGGGTGGCTCAGTCGGTTAAACGTCTGCCTTCGGCTCAGGTCATGATCCCAGGGTCCTGAGATTAAGCCCCACATTGGGCTCCCTGCTGCAGGGAGCCTGCTTCTCCCTCTACCCCCTGCTCATTCTCTCTCTCTCTTGCTATCTCTCTCTCTCTCTCAAATAAATAAATAAAATCTTAAAAAAAAAAGAAAATTGCTTTATTATGGTGAAATAAATTATAATTTTGATAGTTGTAAATAGTTCAGACACTCACTTTGACATCTTTCAAATGTGTTGTATATTAAAATAATTTCATATTTAGATATATTAATCTATCTTATCACAATCAAGGAAAATAGAATATATATAGAAATTTGTTTCTATAATGATTTGCAAATTTTATAATGGTGCCTTCTTTAAAATGAAATACAGTTAATCTTAATTTATAGAACTAAAGTTTAAGAAGCAATTTCAGTAAGTCTCTTTTGTAAGGTAACATGCTTAATTTTTCTACATGAAATTCCTTCTAACCCCCCAAAAAGAATAGATAGCTATAAAACAAGATCTATTTCATTTATATAAAATATTTAATATCTGCATATTTGTATGATCTTTATTTAATTTTAGATATATTTTAGGTAATTTCTATTAGTAACAAATCATCACAATGTTTTATTTTTCTTAATTTCAGAAACACTTTTTACTAGAATGACTGTAATAAAATGTTAAATACTAGAATGATTGTAATAAAGGAAACTGATAGTAACAAATTATACTGAAGATACGGAAAAATGACAACTTTCTTAACATTGTTGAAGGAGTCGTATAATGGTATAGGGGCTTTGGAAAACAGTTTGATAGTGTTTTTTTGTTTGTTTGTTTGTTTTATATAACATACGTTTACCTAACAGCACTTCCATGAAGGGTCATAATGGAATGATGAACATATTCTAATTAGGATTTATAATGATGGTTACACAACTTGACAACTTGACTAAAAACAATAATTGAATTGTGCACTTGAAAAGTGTGAATTATGTGATACATGAAATAAGCCTCAATAAAATTTTAAAATAAAATTATACTATAAAAAACCTGCATAGATATCATCTCATAGAACACAAGGTCTAGGGGTGATAGTCAGATTTTTCAATTAAGATTCTTGAAAAAAACCATACTGAATTAATATGAATATGAAAAGGCTTTTCCCAAAATTAAGCCACATCTCTTAACAGGGAGCTCACACCTCGTATTTGATCTGAAGGACCAAAAAAAAAAAAAAAAGAAAAGAAAAGAAAAAGGATACTCCTTATTTGGTAGGCTATCTAAAACTCATTGAAGACCTTCCTTTTTATTAGCAAAGACTTGATTTTGTTCACATAGAGTTCTGAAGAAGGTTGTGTTTAGGAGCAAAATTTGATGGTAAAAAGTAGAATTACAGAAAATGATACTTTCCTGGTTACATTACAAATAAATATACCTAAGGATAATATATTTTGGAGAAAAGAAACAGACATGTTTTTAAAAATATTAAGTAGAGGAGAAAGTCAAAACTCATCTACAAGATGGGGCACCTGGGTGGCTCAGTCAGTTGAGCATCTGCCTTCAGCTCAAGTCATGATCTCAGCATCCTGGGATCAAGCCTTGCATCAGGCTCCCTGCTCAGTGGAGATCCTGCTTCTCCCTCTCCCTCTGACTGCTCTGTTCCCCTTGCTTGTATGTGCTTTCTGTTTGTCAAATAAATAAATAAAATCTTTAACAAAATTTAAAAATAAAATCATCTACAAGAATATCAAGATAATAACAATAATAAAAATATAGTTCAAAATTTGTGGGACAATTACTTCTGTTAAAATGATAGAATAGAGGCACTTTTAATCTTGATTCTCTGTAATGTATTGAAAACAACAAAAGTAATGAGGAGCTGGAATAATGATATCAATGAAAGAGTGAAATAGCCACAATAAAATGTGAAAATAAATGAAAAATACAATAAATCATTTGATCTTAAATCAGGGAGGGTAAACAAAGCTGATTCATAACTATTTCTTTTTGAGAAGATTGATAATGTGTTAAAGGATAAGTGAAATTCCTGAGAAACTAAAAAAATTACTTGTTTTTATATAAAATAACATGTTCTAAAAGGAACTGAGTGGACCAGAAGGAAGTAGGATTTATCTTTGCGCACATACACTTACAGATAGCACCCCAAAATATTTTAATATGTTTATAAACATTCAAATGCCTTACTAAGTAACTTTTAATTCTCACTATTATCAATGTTGTATGAACATGCCAAATTCTTTGTTTTTGCTCTAATACTGGTTAATTACAGTCTTTTTCATTTTTGCTAAACCCTCATATTATTTCTAGGGTTTTTTTTTTTCATTTTTACTATTGTTTTCATTTTTAAATGTCCATATAGATTATTATTTAACAATTAATATATATAATATATATAGCATATATATATTCTTTTTTTAAATATTTGAATTTTTTTAGCTTTGTCCTTTGTCAAAGACCTCAAATCCAACATGAGTAATGATGATTATTACCAGGATTGCTTCAAGATAAAGTGAACTATAATCTGAATATCCATTAATTAGCAAATAGATAAATTATCGTACTTACAATTTGTGATTTGTTACCTTTAAAATGTTTATACTATATTGTATTTGATATGACCAAAGAATATAACACATCAAATGAGAAGAAAAAGATAAAAATAACACACATAAATCTAATGACCAGCATTTGATAATAACATTCTCAGTTTCACTCTTTGTACTTCCTGATCACGGCTTAATCCTATTCCTCGGGGTACCCCAGCCCTAAGTTCCATGTTAATTTTCAGTTGTTTACATATACCCCCCCCAAATCCAACTTATTTTTTTTATTTTTTTTTTAAGATTTTATTTATTTGTGAGAGAGAGAATGAGAGACAGAGAGCATGAGAGGAAGGAGGGTCAGAGGGAGAAGCAGACTCCCCACTGAGCAGGGAGCCCGATGTGGGACTTGATCCTGGGACTCCAGGATCATGACCTGAGCTGAAGGCAGTTGCTCAACCAACTGAGCCACCCAGGTGCCCCAACTCATTTTTTAATAAGTAGAATTTGTTAAAGATTTGGACACTTAAGGGACTTCTGGGGGAGATGGCAGAGTAGGAGAACCCTAAGCTTACCTCTTCCCAGGGATACAACTAGGTAACAGTCATATTAGTGTTAATAACCCAGAAAATGAAGCGAAGACTAGCAGAACAAACTCCATAGCTAAATGTGGAGAAGAGGCCACATCAGGAGGGTAGAAGGGAGGAGACTTGGTAGGGAGCTAAACGGAATGTGGGTCTGTTTGTGGGAGGGAAGGAGGGAGCTGCCGGTGCAGAGAGGAGAGAGAAACAGACCCTCACACTAGGAGCCCACATGGGGAAGATGAATCCCCATAACATTTGACTTTGAAAACCAAAGGGGCTGAATTTTGTGAATTCTTACAACCAGTGGGACTTAAAACCTGGAATTTTAAAAAAACAGCGTGCTAAATTGTGGGTCAGCCTGGAGGGTGGTAGGAAACTGAGTCCCTGCCCTTAAAGAGGTAGTACAGCAAACAGCCCACAGAGATACAGCATAAAAGCAGCAGTTTGAAAAACACCTGAGGCATACAGGAGGGTGAGTCATTATGCATCTCAGAGCATGTCCTAAAGGGCAGGTTTCCCAGAGGGACTTCTCCAGGAACAAAGGAGCTGGCAGGCACCATCTGTTCCCTTGCCCCCCAGCATAAACACAGGGCCACCTGTGGGAATCAGCACGGTGCTGGCATTCACTACTGAACTTGGTACACCAAACCCCACCCCTCCAGCTAGATCTGCCCCAGTCCCGGGACTGCTGGTCCCCTCCCCCAGAGGACTAATGCAGACCTTGCCAATACCACGTCTTTCAACTGCACACTTTGTGAGGTCTCTGTCCCTGTGGTGGTGGTGGCCAGTTACCCCTCCTGGAGGTCTCCTGCACCTTAACACTGAGTGCCCAGCCCATGTGCACTTTGCAGATCAGCCCTGGCCAACCCTAGTTTTGCTGGCTGCAGCATGTCCCTAGGGAAGAGGACCAGAGCACAAAACTTGTGAGCATTGCATGCCCAGCCCACGCTCTCTTTGTGGAGTGTGGCTTGGGGCTGTCCCTGGTCTCTGCAGTGGTTTCATGTTTCCGGTGGAAGAGGACCTGCACATAAAACTTGAGGGCATCGTGAGTCCCACCCCCATGTGCATTGTGGATCAGCCCCTGGCCAGCCCAGTCCTAGCAGTAAAAGACATGTCCTCTCTGGAAGAGGATCAGTACACGCCTTGTTAAAACTCTGCCCCATGGAGTACATTCAAGAGCAAGAGACATAGCTAACTTGCCTAACATACAGAAACAGACACAGAGAGGTAGAAAAATAATAAGGAGACAGAGGAATAAAATGAAAGCAAAACCATAACAAGAGACCTCAGCAAAAAAGAGATAAGTAATATGCCTCATAGAGAATTTAAAGTAATGATCATAAAGATACTCACTGGACTTGGAAAAGAGTAGATGACATCGGTGAGACCCTTAACAAAAAGATAAAAATGAACCCAATCAGAAAGGAAGAACAGAATAATTGAAATTAAAAGTATACTAGGCAGAATAAATAGCAGGCTAGAGGAGTCAGAAGAATGAATCAGGGACCAGGAGGACAAATTAATGGAAAGTAATCAAGCTGAGCAGGTAAGGGGAAAAAAATAATATGCAAAATGAGAATAGACTTAGGGAACTCAGTGATTCCATCAAGTACAATAACATTTGTATTACAGCAATCCCAGAAGAAGAGAGAGAAAGGCACAACAGAGAATTTATTTGAAGAAATAATAGCTGAAAGTTTCCCAAATCTAGGTAAGGAAACAAATTCAGATGCAGGAGGCATAGAAATCCCCCAATGAAATTAATCCAAGAAAGTCCACACCAAGAAACATGGTAAATAAAGTGGCAAAAATTAGTGATAGATGAAAGCAGCAAAACAAAAGAAGACCGTTACATACAAGGGAAACCCTTTAAGTCTGTCAGCAGATTTTTCAGCAGAAACTTTGCAGACCTGAAGGTACTGGCATGATATATTCAAAGTGCTGAAAGGAAAAAATCTGCCAAGCAAGACTACTGTATCCAGCAAGGCTATCATTCAGAATAGAAGGAAAGATAAAGAGTTTCCCAGACAAACACAATTTAAAGGAGTTCATAACCATTAAATAGCCCTACAAGAAGTATTAAAGGGGACTCTTTGAGTGGAAAGGAAAGGCCATAAGTAAAAGAAGGAAAAGTGGGAAGCACAAAAGCAGTAAAAATCAGTCAAAAATTCACAAGATAAAAAAAATGTAAAGTACGATACCATATACCTAAAACACAGAAAGGAATAAAGAATGGGTTCAAACTTAAATGACCATCAAGTTAAAATAGACTGGTATATGCAGATATTATGTACAAACCTAATGGTAACCACAAATCAAAAACCAATGATAGATATACAAAAAAATAAAAAGAAAGAAATACAAGGATATCACTAAAGAGAGCCAATTTATCATGACAGAAGAGAGCAAGGATAGAAAGGAAAAGAACATAAAAATAACAAAAAATGAGTAACAAAATAGATACATGCCTATCAACAATTACTTTGAATGTAAATGGACTACCTGCTCCAACAGACACAGGGTGACAGAATGGATTAAAACAAACAAACAAACAAACAAAAAAAACAAGACCTAACTATATGCTGCCTGTCAGACCCGTTTCAGACCTAAAAAAACATGCAGATTGAAAGTGAGGGGATGGAGAAACTTTTATCATGCAAATGGATGTGCAAAGAAAGCCAGAATAGCGATAAATGTATCAGACAAAATAGACTTTAAAAGAAAGACTGTAACAAGAGACAAAGATGAGTATATAATAATAAAGGGACAATCCAACAAGAAAATATAACAATGTAAGTATTTATGCACCCAACATGGTAGCACTCAAATACGTAAAACAGTAACAAACATAAAGGAACTAATCAATAAAGATATAATAATAGTAGGGAACTTTAACACTTCACTTACATTAATAGACAGATCATCTAAACAAAATTAACAAGGAAACAGTGGTTTTGAATGATACAAAACCAGATGGACTTAACAGATAGGTTCAGAACATTCCATCCAGGGCGCCTGGGTGGCTCAGTTGGTTAAGCGACTGCCTTCGGCTCAGGTCATGATCCTGGAGTCCCGGGATCGAGTCCCGCATCAGGCTCCCTGCTCGGCAGGGAGTCTGCTTCTCCCTCTGACCCTCCTCCCTCTCATGCTGTCTCTCATTCTCTCTGTCTCAAATAAATAAATAAAAAAAAAATCTTTAAAAAAAAAGAACATTCCATCCAAAAACAGCAGAATACACATTCTTTTCAACTGCACATGGAACATTCTCCAGAATAGACCACCTAATAGATCACAAAACAAATCTCAACAAATCCAGAAATACTGAAGTCTTACCAAGCTTCTTTTCTGACCACAACACAATGAAACTAGAAATCAACCACAAGAAAAAACCTGGAAAGAGCAAAAATGCATGGAAGTTAAATAATATGCTACTAAACAATTAATGGGTAAGTCAAGAAATCAAAGCAGAAATAACAAAATAAATGGAAACGAATGAAAATGAAAACACAATGCTCCAAAATCTTTGGGATGCAACCAAAGCTGTCCTAAGAGGGAAGTTTATAGCAATACAGGCCTGCTACAAGAAATAAACAAACAAAAATCTCAACTAAACAAGCTAACCTTACACTAGAAGGAGCTACAAAGAGAACAAACAAAACCTAAAACCAGTAGAAGGAAGGAAATAATAAAGATTAAAGAAGAAGTAAATGATATAGAAACTAAAAAAAAAAAGAAAAAAAAAGAAATAAAAAAGAAAACACAATAGAACAGATTAATGAAACCAGGAGGTGGTTCTTTGAAAAGATCAACAAAATTGATAAAACTCTAGCCAGACTCATCAAAAATTAAAAAAAGAAAGAAATTAAATAAGCAAAATCATGATAGCAGGCAAATGACAGCTGATACCAAAGAAATACAAATATAAGAGAATATATTCTTATATTTTTTTTGTAATGTGTAGGAAAATATTATGAAAAATTATATGACAACAAATTGGACAACCTAGAAGAAATGGATAAATTCCTAGAACCATATAACCTACTAAAACGAGAGCAGGAAGAAATAGAAAATATGAACAGAACATTTACCAGCAATGAAATTGAATCTGTAATTAAAATATTCCCCAAAAAAGTCCGGGACCAGACAGCTTTACAGGTGAATTCCATCAAACATTTAAAGAAGAGCTAGTATCCATTCTTCTCAAATTCTTCCAAAAAATAGAAGAGGAAGGAAAACTTCCAAATTCATCCCATGAAACCAGTATTACCCTGATACCAAAACTAGATATGACCCCACAAAAAAAGACAGTTCCAGGCCAATATCTCTGATGAACATAGATGCAAAAATTTTCAACTAAGTAACTAACAAACTGAATCCAACAATACATTTAAAAAATCATTCACCATGATGCAATGGGATTTATTCCTGAGATGCAAGGGTAGTTTAGTAATCCAACAATACATTAAAAAAACCATTCACCATGATCAAATGGGATTATTCCTGTGATGCAGGGGTGGTTTAATATGGTTTAATATTTGCGGGGCGCCTGGGTGGCTCAGTCGTTAAGCGTCTGCCTTCGGCCCAGGTCATGATCCCAGGATCCTGGAATCGAGCCCCGCATCGGGCTCCCTGCTCTGCAGGAGGCCTGCTTCTCCCTCTCCCACTCCCTCTGCTTGTGTTCCCTCTCTTGCTGTGTCTCTCTCTGTCAAATAAATAAACAAAATCTTTAAAAAAAATGGTTTAATATTTGCAAATCAATCAATGTGATACATCACACTAATAAGAGGAAGGATAAAAGCCATATAATTATTTCAAAGATGCCCAAAAAGCAACTGACAGAGTACAACATCCATTCATGGTAAAAACCCTCAACAGAGTATGTTTAGAGGTAACGTGCCTCCACATAATAAGGGCCATTTATGAAAAATCCACAGCTAACATCTTATTCAATGGTGAAGAACTGAAAGCTGTTTCCCTAAGGTCAGGAGAGACGATGATATCCACTCTCACCACTTTTATTCAACATAGTAGTGGAAGTCCTAGCCACAGCAGTTAGACAAGAAAAAGATATTAAAGACATCCAAATTGGTAAGCAAGAAGTAAACTTTCACTATTTGCAGGTAACATGGGACTGTATATAGAAAACCCTGAAGACTCCACCAGAAAACTACTAGAAGTGATAAATGAATTCGGTAGAGTTGCAGGATATAAAATCAATGTACATAAACCCATTGCATTTCTATACACTAATAATGATGTAACAGGAAGGGAAATTAAAAAAGAAATTTCATTTACAATTCCACCAAAAATAATAAAATACTTAAATAAAATAATTAAAATAATAAAATAAAAGGAATAAACTTAACCAAGGAGGTGAAAGACCTGTACTCTGAAAACTATAAAACACTGATGAAAGAAATTGAAGACAACACTAATGAATGGAAACATTTTCCATGCTCATTGATTGGAAAAACAAATATTGTTGAAATGTCCATATATCCAGAGCAATCTACAGAGTTAATACAATCTCTATCAAAATTCCTGCAGCATTTTTTGCAAAACTGGAACAAATAATCCCCAAATTTGTATAGAACCACAAAAAACCCCAGATTGCCAAAGCAATATTAAAAAAGAAAAACAAAGCTGGAGGTATTACAATTCCAGATTTCAAGTTATATTATAAAGCCATAGTTATCAAAACAGTATGGTACTGTCACAAAAATAGACACATAGATGAATAGAACAGAATAGAATTTCCAGAAATTAACCCACAATTGTATGGTCAATTAGTCTTCAACAAAGGAGGGAATGGGATAATGGAATGGGAAAAAAGACAGTCTTTTCAACAAATGGTTTTGGGAAAACTGGACAGCAGCATGTAAAAGAATGAAACTGTGCTACTCTCTTACACATACACAAAAATAAACTCAAAATGAACTAAGGACCTAAATATGAATCCCAAAACCATAAAAATCCTAGAGGAGAGCACAGGCAGTAATATTCTGATATTGGCCCTAAAAGTATCCTTCTAAATATGTCTCCTGAGACAAGAGAAACAAAAACAAAAATATACTATTGGGACTACATCAAAATAAAAGGCTTCTGCAGCAAAGGAAATAACCCAACAAAACTAAAAGACAAACCATGGAATGGGAGAAGATATTTGTAAATGACATAGCTGATAAAGATTTACTATCCAAAATATGTAAGGAATTTATACAACTCAACACTAAAAAAAAAAAAAAATCTAGTTAAATACCACAGAAGACATGAACAGACATTTTTCCAAATAAGACACACAAATAGCCAACAGACACATGAAAAGATGCTGAATATCATTCATCATCAGGGAAATGCAAATTAAAACCACAGTGAGATACCACCTTACACATGTCAGAATGGCTAAAATCAAAAACATAAGAAACAACAAGTGTTGGTGAGGATGTGGAGAAAAAGGAAGTCCTATGCACTGTTGGTTCAAATGCACACTGGTGCAGCCACTCTGAAAGACAATATGGAGGTTCCTCAAAAAATTAAAAATAGAATTGCTATATGATTCAGTAATCATACTACTGTGTATTTACCCCCAAAACACACACACACACACAGACACAACAGAAAAAATCCCTAATTCAAATGGATATAGGCATTCCTGTGTTTATTGCAACATTATGTACAATAGCCAAGATATAGAAGCAGCCCATATGTCCATCAATAGATGAATGACTAAAGAAGATTTGGTGTTTATATATACACTGGAATATTATTCAACCATAAGAAAGAAAGAAATCATGCCCTTTGCAACAACATGGATGGAGCTAGAGAATATAATTCTAAGCAAAATAAGTCAGTCAGAGAAAGATGAATACCATATTATTTAACTTATATGTGGAATTTAAGAAGGAAAACAAATGAACAAAAGGAAAAAAAAAGAGAGAAACAAACCAAAAAAAACAGACTCTTTTTTTTTTTAAGATTGTATTTATGAGAGAGAGGAAAAAGAGAGAGGGGTGTGGAGAGGGGAGGGGGAGGAGCAGAGCAAGAGGGACAAGCAGACTCCCCACAGAGTGCAGAGCCCGATGCAGGGCTCAATCTCAGGACCCTGATATCATGAACCGAGGCAAAATCAGGAGTCGGATGCTCAACCAACTAAGCCACCCAGGCACCCCTATATGAGGTGCAAAAGTTGGAAAATCAGTCTATGCTGACAGTTGTCAAGATAGTGGTTACCCTTAGGAAGAAATCGCTAAAACTGAACACAGTAGCACTTCCAGCATGTTGATAATATCAATTTGCACCATTTCCACTATGGAATAAACAAGAAACCAGTGCATTTATCTTTCCCTACCACTTTATATTCTTAGTTATTTTAAGTTTTATCAAGATTTTTAATGCAATATTAAATAATATAAGTTATTACACTAATCTAGATTATCTATATTATGCATTATGCAACAATAGATGGAAGACATTTTTTAAAAAATGAATGCACAGAAGATCGGATAATTATCTATCTTCTAGACCTCATATGTATTTATAGAATACTACACATTACAAATGCATGGTTTTCAAATACACATAATTTATTCACCATGAGAGACCATGCTATATAAGACCATAAAACGTCTTAATAAATTAAAAATCATACAGTTAGTTATTGATTCCTGAAAAATGGATTGAAGACACCTTAGCTTGAGGCTGTAGTCCACTGAGGGCTTTTCAAGGGAAATGTAAACTTTGCCTTGGACATTTTTGATACTTCCTTTTGCCATAAAAATGTATATAGCTTACTCTTATTTCATTCAGAATGCAATTCTAATTACAAAAATTTCATTTGAGGCTTCACATGAATTCCCGCAGCATATATTTACATCCTTGAAATCAGTAGACTCATAATTTTAATCAGATTCTCTCAAACTTTGTAGTATTGGTCAATGGAAGCCCTCTACTCTAGTTGTATGGTCTGTTCAGACATTAAATGAAGAAACACTGAAAATCTCATGTTCTTTTAATAATTTTGTTTTTGTTTAACCTAGAATGGAAGCTGCCTCTCTTCTGTTTCTGTGTATATAAGCTATGAAAATAATTGAAGCTATATTACTGTAATTTATTTTCCTTTTGTTTATCTTCCCATCTTTTAACCTCTTGGCTGTTTTATTATTGTTATCTCCCACTTTTAACATAGACACTGGACTATGGCAGAGATTCAGTAAAAATCTATTTAATTGAGTTATAACTCCATATTATTTTTAAATGAAATATTTAACTGTCAAGAGACATAGATTATTCAGATATTTTTAGTTTATTTTTATCCCAGCAAATAAGTCTAAAAAAATGTCACTATGATAAAATATCTTAGTAAATATTGACCCTCAACAATGAAAAGTAGGTTGTATTCAATGTTAATATTATCAAGCAAAATTTTCAGTCAATTAGACAACTTACTATTTAAAAACCTATTATATACCAGACACAGGAGCTACAAAGTTAATTAAGCATTCTTTTCCAGTATCAGGGAAGATTTAAGTTTGCTCAAATTCTTTTCAATGTTTGAGACTCTCTCCAAGCTGGAAAATTTTAAGAAGCAAGAAGTCGAGGGGCGCCTGGGTGACTCAGTCGGTTAAGCATCTGCTTTCTGCTCAGGTCATGATCTCGGGGGTCCTGGGATCAGCTCAGGTCACGATCTCCAGATCCTGGGATTGAGCCCTACATCAGACTCCCTGCTCAGCAGGGAGTCTGCTTCTCTCTCAGCCTCTGCCCCTCCCCCCCCCCCCCCCCCCCCCCCCTGTTTTCCCCCTCTCAAACAAATAAATAAAATCTAAAAAAAAAAAAAGCAAGAAGCCAAACCTGTAAGTTATACCTTTAAACTGTCCTTTTTCCAGAAATGATGACCATGACCTTCTACTGCAACTTTTTAAAACTGCCATTGACTTCAACATGTTATTATAAAATGTTAAAAAGATGACAAAATATATTGATACTACATTTAAATAACTTCTAAGAAGCTCTGTAAACTCATGAACAATATGATATAAATGCTTTTGAATATTGAGTATATTATCTGATGCCTTTCTCATGGGAAAATTACAAGACACTATAAAAAGTACATGAGCATTTATTAGTTTTAATTCAAAAGTTTATTCCCTAATCTGAAAATAATTCTTTTCTTTGGTATTTTGCGGAAGTGTTTTTGGGTTTTGGAGACTAACTTATCAAGATGTGTTAGTTTTCTATTGCTTCTGAAACAAATTACCACAACATTTCTTGCTTAAAACAAGGAAAATTCATTATCTTACAGTTCTGGGGGTCAAAAGTATGAAATGCATTTTAAAGGTAAAATCAAGCTGTCAGCATAATAGCCTTCATTCTAGAGACTTTAGGGAGAATCCATCCTTGCTGTTTTCAGCTTCTAGAGGCCACTTACATTTCTTGCTCCACGGCCCCTTCATTTTTAGACTGCATTATTTTTGCATCCAGTCTCTGCTTCTGTCATCACATCTTTCTGATTCTATGCCTCCTTCTTTCTTCTTATAAGAACTCTTATGATTAAATGGGCCAACCCAGATAATCCAGGATCATCTTTCTGTCTCAAGATCTTTAATCTAACTGCAAAATCCTTCTATTAGTCTGCTCGGGCTGCCGTAAGAGAAACACCACAAACTGGATAGCTTGAGAACAATAGAAATTCATTTTCTCCCAGTCCGAAAGGAGGCTAGAAATCCAAAATCAAGATGTTAGCAAATTGAGTTCTGTTGAGGCATCCTTGGCTTGCAGGTGGCCACTTCTCTCTGTGTCCTCACATGGCCTTTGCTATGTGTGTGCATCCTTGGTGTCTCTCTGTGTGTTCAAATTTCCTTTTCTTTTAAGGACACCAGTCAGATTGGATTAGCGCCCACCCTAATGGCCTCATTTTTACTTAATCACCTCTTGAAAGGCCCTATTTCCAAATATAGTCACATTTTGAGGTGCTGGGGTTAGGGCTTCAACATACCAATTTTGAGGGAAATACAGTTCAGCCTGCAATTGTCCCTTTTGCCATGTAAGGTGATATCCATATAGGCTGCAAGGATTATGACGTGGATATATTTAGGGTACTGGTATCCTGTTTGTGGCACGTTGTTGTAATTATGATTTCTTGCCAACTAACAATTATACTTATTTAACTACTCAAGGCCAGAAGGGTTGTGTGACTTCTAGAAGAAGGTAGAGATATAGGTCTCCTCTAGGCTTTTTATATTCCTATTCTGAGTGTATGCCTCTTTTATAACAAGTATTTTTGCTATTATTACTTGATTGCGACTTATTATTTAAAATATAGTGAGTCTGGGCGCCTGGGTGGCTCAGATGGTTAAGCGTCTGCCTTCGGCTCAGGTCATGATCCCAGGGTCCTGGGATCAAGTCCCACATCGGGCTCCCCGCTCAGCGGGGAGCCTGCTTCTCCCTCTGACCCTCTCCCCTCTCATGCTGTTTCTCTCTCGCTCGCTCTCTAAAAAATAAATAAAATCTTTAAAAAAAATTAAAAATAAATAAATAAATAAAATAAAATATAGTGAGTGTTCCAACAATTAGTCAACAATTTATTTTCTTTAATGTTGATCTCTAGATTCAAAGCCTAACGATAGGCTATTTTTTTCCCACTACTTTTTGTAGTTGTCTTTTTGTACTTTTAGCTTCTAAATATACTAGAAGCACAATATTGTTGTACATTTTTGGAAAATCCAATAAAACTGTGGGACTTTTTTCCCACCTTTAATTAACATATTAAGCATATTAGCAAATTATTCTAATGCAGATTTTGTTCATGTAACTTATGCTCTATAGAGAGAGTTGTCTTAATTATTCAATTCACCATATTCTTACAAAATTACTAAAATTAAAATGTGGTGATTTATCTTTGATTATTTTCTAATTGAAAATCTATTTGAAGGAAAGACTAATAATATTCAGCAAGATTCCATTGAGTCCTTCTGTGACTTTTCTCAGTCATATCTCTGTTTAAGTTGTTAAACTATTGTCTGGTATTTGAAAATGTCATACTAACACACATTTATCTCTGTAAAACAAACAAGCGATTCAAATACTATATTTGTTGAAAATGTCATCTCATCCACACTGGCATAATGTATTTGTTTATTTTCTCTCCCTTCAAAAAGTTATGCCTCACTACCAAGGCACTCTTAAAACATCATAGATAGTGATAAAATATAGTAAACTGAAGTTTAGTGTCGCAGAATTCAGCACCCCCCGCCCCAGGGGCCTCATATGTAAAGCCTGGTCTTATTGAGTGTCCTATATTTAGCACTTTTTAGTCAATGGCAGTAAGTCAAAAGTTAATTCCCAAAATACTTAAAAAAAATAACCTAGGAAACCTGTCCATTGCATGTGTATTTTTAAAAATTGAACTCCCCATTATGTATAAATTGATTCCAGTAATTAGTACCCACATATTTATTATTACTGTATATTTACCATTTTTACTAAATACATTTGTTTTCCCTTTAATTGAAAGACCTGTGAGAGTCTAAAATTATATTTTGAAGTATATTTTAACAATGATATAAGTGATTTTATTTAACAATTTGGAAGGACTTCAAGATATGTTATATTTTATAGGTAGCTACAATATAAAATCAGCATGCATTTCTATATTGGTACTTAAGTGCTATATTGGTACTTAAGTGCTATATATACTATCCACATAAAAGAACTATTTCCACATGACATTATTGTGCCAACATTGTTATTGATCTGTTTGGCTCAAGAGCTGAGTATCAGCCTACAACAAAATCTGCTAACAGAGGAAATCTGAGAATTTTCATTAATTTCTTCATTAGTTGCCACGTATGAATCTAAGACATTATGTGGCAATCAAAATGGATTTTTAGGAACACCAAGATGAACCAGCGGGCTCTTGTAATGTGGTTGCTTGCAGTAAAGTAGAACTAGTAAGTGTCCTAGAAGCTAAATGGTCAGAGTAGTTTGGATGTTGATATCATGCCTGTATCAGTTTTGAAGTTTGCATTTGTAAATTAATACAACCTGATACTTGTGCATGGATGCCCAGTCTTAACAAAGTTACATTTAGAAGTTGGATTTTGAATCTGGATCTAATAAAAATTTTAGGATCAATAATCAGCAAACCTAATGTTAGCTTTTTAAAAACAATAAACAAAAGTGGAATTATCTTAGGAAATATAGGAAAATTTATAAATCTTCAAAAGTATAGAAAAAACGCAACTGGAGTAAAGTTTCATATCAATAATTAACTGACCTTAACTTATAAATATGGGCAATAGCAATAAATGTAATATTGAAAATCAGAGAATTACCACCAATTCTAATGCTCAATGTTAACCCAATAAGAATATCTATCAAGTTGTGTATTAAACTATGTTTTGCTGATGATAAAATTGAAAAAAATCTTTCATTTTGAATCCTTTTTTTCTTGGTGTTTATTTTGTTTGTTTTAGTTATTATATAAAAGAGGCCAACATTTTAAAAAAGCTGTATATATGGAAATAAAAGAAATAGTAAAGTCTTACTAAAAATCATATTTTTTTTTTATGAAGGAGGTATAACTGGGGACATTGTTTTCGATAAAGGAAAATAGTAAAACTTTTCCAACTTATAGATTACTTGGATTTTCATTATTTTCTCAGTAATAGAACTTATTGAACTAAACACATTGGAGGATATTTTAAAATTATCCAATAAAACTATACTGAAAATAAGTGTAAATATCTTAGTTGAACAATAGGCATTAATAATTCAAGTCATATTTTTTTTTCTTTTGGGAGCTGAATTATATACCATTTAGTGACATCATTTTTTCTCATTAAAATCTTCATCAGTTAGGGGCGGCTGGGTGGCTCAGTTGTTAAGCGTCTGCTTTCAGCTCAGGTCATGATCCCGGTGTCCTGGGATCAAGCCCCACATCGGGCTCCCTGCTTGGTGGGAAGCCTGCTTCTCCTTCTGCCTCACTTGTGTTCCCTCTCTCACTGTGTCTCTCTCTGTCAAATAAAGAAATAAAACCTTTAAAAAAATAAATAAAAAATAAAAAATAAAATCTTCATCAGTTAAACCATATGTAATTAATTTATAAGAAAGTTTTATGGAACTGATAATATCCACTTGTCTGCACAGTTGGATCTTCAAATGTATTAAAAATAAGGATGTTGAATAATCAAAAATAAATTTGCAACTGTTTCAGAACATTTGTTTTCAACTAGGGGAGAGAGGATAAAAATATCTTAAGTATTTTATACATAATATTTATTTATTTATGATTTCATATTCAGGAATACTCAGATTGGGGAATATAATTGATTTATGCTTTAGGATTTTGCTAATTATTGACCAGTTGTTTGAGGCAATAGGGGTCCAAATTCAGCAGTGCCTGCTTGATGCATAAAAATTTGATAATAATAGTATAATAAATAATACAGGATTTCAGAAACCTAAATATCATAAAACCTAAAAATTTCATATGAAATACCAATACTGTCAACTGCTAAGAAATTGAGGAAATTTATTTAAGTTAAAATGTAAATATGAGGTTTTAAAATATAGGTTATAGAAGAAAACGTATGGTATGATCTAGTTTACGTACATATACTCATTTGAATGTTTATAGAAAAAAATGCACCAAAATATTAGCTGTAACTACCTCTGGTTATTAGAATTTTAGAATCAGTTATGCTTCAGATCTCTGAACAATAGCATATAGGGCTCTCCCTTCTTCTAGCACTCTTGTAAAGTATGAAATAAACTTATGGGCAGACTTAGGGGGTGTAAGAAAACAGTCCAGAATTTACCTTCAGTAGTTAAAATGTTTAAACTCAAATTCAATTCCAATTTTTCTTCTCATTTTTTCTCTTCTTTTTATTCTTCATAAATTTAAAGATCTTTTTTTTCCCAAGAAGAAAAAATAAATAATGGTATAACAATGAGCCAAAATTGACTGTAGATAGTATCATGGACTATTTGAAGGGAGGCATCAGTTTACTAAGATAACAGACCAGCCCAAAACAAGATACTGTTCAATAATCAATTTTTGTGCTGTAATTCAGTACTTGTCAAATATGCAATGATGTGCTTTTAGCCAACATAGCCCAATAAAAATTAAAACTGGAAATATTTGGTGACACTGGCCAGCTCTGTTAATTTCTACATAATGATTTTTGCTATTGTGAGATCTTAAGTAGGTCTGAAAAAGAATAAGCATAGTATTGAGGCTAAGTAGTATACCCTTTTTTTTTAAGTATCTAAAATTGAGACAGTCTCCAAATAATATCATCCATTCTGCAGTTCTTTTCAAAACTGCTTTTGTGACAGGTTAGGGACAAAGGCAGCCTTATACACAAAGTCCCCAAGTTTTGTTACTGTGGACACAGGAACCTTTCTTTCGCACAGGTATAATTACAGAAGTTTCTAGATTTTTGACTTTCATACCTGTTGCTTTGTTTGCTCCCTAACAGCACAAATTGTGAGTTAAGACTGATCACTCATACACCAACTGGATTTTTTATAAGAAACTGGTTTCAAAGGAAGCTTGGTAATAAGCAGGAATATGATTTATTGTCATTGAAATGGGACTTTGAATTTCCACATTTCTTAACCTAATTTAAAATGGGAATAATTGTAGTGAATACAAGATCTCTCACTTCTAAGTTGGAATTCTGGTATTGTATGACGATGAATCTATTTAAAGACAAAATTATAAACCTAAATAAAATGGAAGATAATGATATAGAAGACAGATAAAACTTGAAGTGATGAAGAGCTATGTAAAAAAAAACTAAAGACAGTAAAATAGTTGTCATGCCCCTCCCCAGAATAACGCTCTGGCCATATAATTTTAAAGTGACTTAGAGAAAAATGTCAAGAAACAGGTAATTCTTTTAAAAAAAATTCTTATTTGGGTTTAATTAACACACAATATTACATTAGTTTTAGGTGTACAACATAGTGATTCAGCATCTCTGTATGTTACGCCATGCTCACCGCAAGTGTAGCCACCACCTGTCACCATACAACACCATCTCACTGACTCTGTTCCCTATGCTGTATCTTTTATTCCCCATGACTTACTCATTCCATAACTGGAAGCCTGTACCTCCCACTCCCCTTCACCTATTCTGTTCATCTCCTCACACCCTTCCCTCTGACAACCATCAGTTTGTTCTCTATATTTATAGGTCTGATTCTTCTCTTTGTTTGTGTATTTATTTGTTTTGTTTTTTCCACATATGAATGAAGTCATGTGGTAATTCTTAATCTCATAACTTTATTCATCTTATCTCTTTCCTCAGGGTTCACTATATTTGAGAAGTCCATATCCTGCATCTAGTTGCAAAAGTCAAAAGTTAACAAACATTTCCGTCTCCTTCACATTTACTTTACAATAGATAAACTTGGTAATTTAATTTCTAACCATCCCTCAGATCCACCTGATTCTCTTCATTACTAACCCTAAAATGCTAGCCCAGGCTACCAACTTCTGTCTCTTGGACCATTACAATAGATGACTAATTGTTGACATAATTTCCCAGTTCCTCTAATCTGTTATTCACAGAGTGACCCAGAATAACCTTTGTAAAATTTAAATCTAATAATTTTTCATCTATGCTTAACATCCTTCAATAGACTCAATTTTATCTTACAGTAAAAAATTCCACTGCTTTAAATGGCCTCTCTCTTTTAGCTTTGACTCCCTTCACTGTCTTTGTTTCTGTCACACTGGCCTTGTATCATTTTTAAACAAGATATATCTCCTAATTTCTTAGCATATATGCATATTAATATTAATAGCTTTTAAAATTCAATTAAAATTGATAAAAATAATAAAGATAAGATTTCAAATTAAAGGAAGGCTTGAAATGATTAATATACTTATGACAAGTTTCTCAACCCTGATAAATGAAAATCAAAAAATAAATACCATTTTAAAATGATAAGATGGATAATCTCAAAAGTGACAATATCCAAAGTAGGCTATCCTGTGAAAATAGTGGAATTTTCCTTACATCGTTGAAAAAACTCAATAGTTGCTTTTTTGGAGAAAAATCTCTCGGTATTTAAAGCCCATACTCATGTACAACTTGATATAGCCAGCATCCCACAGAAATCACAGCATATATATAAAATATCTTTATCCTGTTTTTGATATTATATTTATAATAGCTCAACATTAGAAATGAATTAAACGTCCTTTAAAAGCTAAATAAAACAATGAATTTAGTGGTAAATAAATACACTAAAATTAGCATATTTCTACTTTATCAGGGTAGACTTACTTGAGGGCAGATAGTGGATGGCACAGAGAGACTTTTCATCTTATCTTTTTTGACCACATATCTTATTTTGCACCCTCTAATTCCTCTTGAAGATAAAGATGAATCCTTAAGCAATTTTCCAACCACAAGCCACCTCAGACATGCCCAAACTAAACAAATCTGTAGCCACCTGAAAATGCTATTCCTTTATGAATGGTCCTCCACCAATTCCTAATTTCTCTTTAGGAATATGCTTGTATTTTCAGAATGCATACCTAGCTAATATATTTGTGCCTTTTGTAATTATTGGCTGAATTTACTTGCAATTAAACAGTATAGTTATTTTGATTTATTTGAGTTCTTAAAATAATTGTACTTATGTATAATAAAGCAGGAGTGGGTTAATTGAAGTTATTGTTCATTGCATTAAAAAAAAGATCTGTCAGGACAGTTAAACAGAACTTTAGATGTAACTCCTTACTGTATAATCACATCCACCAAGAAGTTATAGAGTATGAAATTGCAGAAAAGTGTGGGAAACCAGTGCGTAGGTTTCAGTCACTTTTGAAACACAATCAATATGACAGTATTTTTAGTTAGATAATTAAAGAGTTTGGGTAAAATTAAACATAGTCACATATCCAACATTATTTCAAAATTAATATAAAAATTGAAATATATTAAGTAATAAGCAGACAGACCTAGATATGATCTCTTCCCCTAAGGATTTATAACTACCGCTATGTCTCTTTCAGTGCTTCTCAGTTCTTTGACCTCTTCATCTCAATCACAAGTACTTTGCCTACTCCCAGAATAATTATGCTGCCCTAATGCCCAACTCTCTGAAAATCTGTTTAAATGGAAATGTCACTCTTTCTGTTGTTCTTGCCCCCAACATTGGAGTAATCTTTGCTTCTTCTCTTGCCAGTCACCTCTAATCTATCAGGAGAGCCTGATAGCTATTCTGTCAGAGTATGTCCAGAATGTTATCACCACTTACCACTTCCCTTGACACCATTTTGTGTATGCTTCTATCATCTATTATTTGAATTATTCCAATTATCTTTTAACTGGTCTTGGTTTCCATCTTGTCTCTGTAGATCATTGTCAATAACAGCTGTATTTCACTTTAAATATAAGGCAAGTTAGAATATATCGGTCTTCTGTTCAAAAACACACCTAACTTGGAAAAAAAATGTTCATATAGGTATAATGGCACTCCAACTGAAAAGATCACCAAATATGATTATGGGATCACTGTATTTTTTTCCTTCTCTACAGCCACATTGATTGGGGGAGCATATGGATTATTTTTAAGCAATACTTTGCTACAAATTCTTCACTAATATCTTAGCTTTTCAGTTAGATCTACCCTGAGCCTCCTATGTAAAACTACAAACCAGCAAGATTCCTCCTTTTCATCTTCCCTGATTTATTTTTCTCCCTTACACTTGTCAACTCCTGATACAGTATCTGTGACAAATTATATTTTCCAAAGGAGGCACAACATTATTTCCCGTCCCATATACTCATCTGCAGCATGACCTTGGTGGATCCTAATCGCCTGTCTCTTGGATCCGAACTGGCAGGCAAGTGACTTCTTGATGTGTAAATGCAAGAGAAGTCATGTTCTGGGATTTCCGTGGCTATGTCATAAGGAATCTCGTCACTTTCACTGAGTTCTCTCAGAATGCTTGTTCTTGGGTCTCTCGCTCTTTGAACTTAACCACCATGCTGAGTGACATTTGAGTCACATGGAATGGTCAAATGTATGTGCATCAATCTACATCTCCACCTTAGCTGATGGTTAACATTCACTGCCAGACACATGAATGAACCCTCTCGGATATCTGGCTTAGTTAAGCTTTCTCATCACTGCTGCAGACTCAGCAGAAAATCGACAGCAGCTTCATGAGGAATTCCAAGCAAGAACTGTCCATCTGAACCTAGATAACACACAGATTGCTAAAAGATAAATATACTTTTTTTATATATACTCAAGTTTTTGTTTGTTTGCTTTTTAAAAAAAAAGATTTATTTATTTATTTTGAGAGAGAGTGAGAGTGCATGCTGAGGGGGAGAGGCCAGAGGGAGAGGGAGAGAAACAGACTCCCCACTGAGCACTGAGCCTGACACAGTGCTTGATCTCACAACCCCAAGCCCAGCACCTGAGCTGAAAATCAAGACAGTCGCTTAACTGAGCCACCCAGTCATCCCTGTTTGTATGCTTTTAAACACAGTAATATCACCATTATTTATCATGTTTATTGTATATCTACCTAATAAGATGTAAGCCCACGAAGGCAGGACATTATTGCTACCCCGGCTTTCTTTTGGCATCCATTTGCATGATAAATATTTCTCTATCCCCTCACTTTCAATCTGCAGGTGTCTTTTGGTCTGACAGGAGTCTCTTGTAGGCAGCATAGAGTTGGGTCTTGTATTTTTATCCACTTAGTCATCCCGGGTTTTTTTTTTTTAAAGATTTTATTTATTTGACAGAGAAAGACACAGTGAGAGAGGGAACACAAGCAGGGGGAGTGGGAGAGGGAGAAGCAGGCTTCCCGCAGAGCAGGGAGCCCGATGTGGGGCTCGATCCCAGCACTCTGGGATCATGACCTGAGCCGAAGGCAGACGCTTAACGACTGAGCCACCCAGGCGCCCCTGTCATCCCGTTTTTTGATTGGAGCATTTAGTCCATTTACATTCAAAGTAATTATTGATAGATATGTATTTATTGCCATTTTATTACTTGCTTTAGGTTGTTTTTATGGATTTTTTCTGATCTCTTGCTCTCTTTTATGGTTTTTTGGCTTTCTTTAGTGATATACGTGGATCCCTTTCTCTATTCTATGCATATCTCGCCTATTAGTTTCTTCCCTGCCAATTCACAATCTCCAAACATGTCCCTACCCAGTTCAAGTAAGCATCCTCCCTTCCAAATCTCATTATCAGTGACTCTCCCTCCCGCCCCCCCGCATTAGCAGTTCTGGTTAACTACTTTCAAATTTTATCTTGTCTGACAGTTTCTCATCATTTCCAAATTATTCCTGAGTTTAAACCACCATCATTGCTTACATTCAATCAATCTCCCATTATTCCTTCTACTCCAGACTTCTATTACACATTCTCCAAACAGGAATAAAATTAAATCCCCCAATGAGATGCTTCTCCATCAAGTACCTTCAAAGCCTTCTCAAAAATATTTAGATAAAAATGCAAAAATTTTATTTACCTTACAAAGTTCTTCAAGATAATATACCTGACTTCTTCAGTGTGTTTCCTGTCAATGCTGTTTTTGCTCACTGTACTCTAGTTAAAATAGTTACTATGTGTTTTTGACAAAATATCGAGCATGCCCCTATGCAGGATTTTAGATTATGCCTCAAATCTGCTCTTTTCCATAACTTTCATAATCTACTTCTTCAAGTTATTCATAAACCTGAAGATACCTCTGTAAAAACAAACAAACAAACAAAAAAAAAAAACATTCCCTAACAACAGTATCCAATTGCCATGCTTTATACTAGGTGTCAGCAAACTTTTTCTTAAGAGGCCAGATAGTAAAGTAAGTATATTAATCTCTAATGGTCATATCTATCATAACTATTTAAACTTGGTCATTGTAGCATGAAAGCAGCCATAGGCAATATGCAAATAAGTGAGTGTGTCTGTGTTACAATATTATTTACAAAAACAGGCAGCTAGCTGGTGGATCATAGTAGGCTGACACCTTTTCTGCATCATTGGCATACTTTACTGTTTTTCCACAATTTGTCTACCTAACCTTGCATTATATGTTTATATTGTTTTGATTTATTGCCTGCTTTTCTATTGCCCCTGAGGGAAGGTGATTTCTCAGTTTTGTTAATTGCTCTGTCATAAACATGTAAAACAAGGCCTCAAACATTATGAAGCTTCAATAAATATTGGCTGAATAAATATATGTATACATGAAAGAATCAATTGAATATTTAATCCAAATGTGAAGAAATACTAAGAACCTACTCAGTCTTTTGGTTATTTTAGACACTACTGTTTTTAACAAAATCACTCTCCATCAGTCTTAATGAAGGAAGCTGCTAGTTTTAAGAAGTTGTTGCTTTATTTTTTTTAATCCACATTTTGGATACTCCAGATATTCCATCTGTTGAAATGATGTTCCTGTTTCTTCATTGATATAACAGTTGTTTTCTGTATATAAATAACTCTGTCTCTTTGGTTACTTTACCACAATAAACAGTAAGGACCTTTCTTAGGCACTAAGAGAAAGATCTCTTAAATTATCAAGTTATGTACTTTGAATGGATGATATGCAAATAGCTAATTTTAAAACAATGTGACTAAAAATAAATGCCATATTCTGTAAAATGTCTTCTCACTATGTTTTGGTGAATAAGGCTCAATTGTTTTATGTTGCCTTCTCAATAAACATCGTTATTGCTCTTTGATACATATTTACTAATCTCTCTTTCTTGGAGTTCTAGCTTTCTGCCCTTGGGGGGCTATTCCTCCTATGAAACAGATAAAGTATAATTCTGACTATGAAGAGGAGAAAAAAGAAAATGTCTATTGTGTTTGGGGTGCAAGGTTGCAGGAAATTTTAAGCAATTTGGGTATGCATCAGTTGGAGAGGACTAATAAAATGGAGTGAATGTACACAATGTAATTACACTACATTTTGAATTGCAGGAACACAGCAGCTCTAGAAATTATTTATTTAGCATAATTACAACTTTGTATCCATTGAATGACAACTCCCTATTCCCAACCCACCCCCGGCCCCTGTTAACCACTACTGTATTCTCTGCTTCTATGAGCTTAACTTTTTTTTTTTCAGTTATTTTTTATTTTATTTATTTTTATTCTTATGTTAATCCCCATACATTACATCATTAGTTTTAGATGAAGTGTTCCATGATTCATTGTTTGTGCATAACACCCAGTGCTCCATGCAGAATGTGCCCTCCTCAATACCCACCACCAGGCTAACCCATCCTCCCACCCCCCTCCCCTCTAGAACCCTGTTTGTTTTTCAGAGTCCATCGTCTATGAGCTTAACTTTTTTAGATACCTCATATAAGTGGAATCATGAAGTATTTCTTATCCTGTGACTGGATTATTTCACTTGTATCATCAAAGTTCATTTATGATGTCACAAATGGAAGGATTTCATTCTTTTTAAAGCTTTATAATATTCCATTGTATGTATATACCACATTTTCTTTATCCATTCATACATCAAAGGACATTTAGGTTGTTTTCATGTCATTGTTTTTACAGATAATGCTGCAGTGAATATGGATATACAGATAGCTCTTCAATATCCTGATTTCAATTCTTTTGGATATAAATCCAGAGGTGTGATTGATGGATCATATATTAGTTCTACTTTATTTTTTTGATGAAACTCTATATTATTTTCTGTAGCTGTTGCACCATTATTACATTCCCACCAACAATGTATGAGGGTTCTACTTTCTCCAATACCTTGCCAACCTTTGTTATCCTTTTTGTAATAATAACCATCCTAACAGGTGTGAGTTAACAATATGATATAGTGAAATTCAAAATGTATTAACAGGGTAGATCACATGTTAAGAGGGTAGGTCACATGATGATAATTAGCAATTCATAATATTATTCTTGTAATAAATATAAATAATTAAAATGACTGGCTTATATTCAGTGCCTTCTTTTCAGACTATTAACATTCAGATGGATTTATTTTCTTATGATGATCATATGCTACCCTAATTAATAAAAGATACAGTGGTGCTTACGTTGTGTGGTGCTCAGTGGCCTAGACTTTAAATGATCATCACGAATTCAGACAATGACATTGTTGAAAATTAATTTAATGACAATATTGAAAATATGTACATACGAGTTTGCGGATTTCATAAGAAACAAAGATTTAAAACTTTTTTATTTAAAAATGAGATATATATTTATTTTTATATATAAATTAAGAACAGTGTTGCTCACTGCATTTTTTATTGCACTACATTTTTGATGTTTTCACATTAGTTTGAAAAGTGCACACTGATAATGCAAAAATAAATTCAATATAATATAATAAACATTTAATATTTGTCACATAATTAAAAGAATGTGAAATGTGTAAGTCATAAAATTGTAGCTAATATAAATAAGAGAAATTTGAGACTTCCAGTAAATGCCTAATTTCATTTGGTTTCTTCTTGCCACATACATGTACCATGTGCAGACAGTATGCTGGACATTAGGCATGTGGAGCGGGAGAGAAATGAACAAGATAAACTTGATTCCTGTCTTCACAGAAGCTATAAAGTAATGGGCAATCCAGAAATTGAATACTTACATAGAAGAATAATAGTTTATAAAATAATCTTTGGGTCACAGGGTAGTGAAATTTTAACCTTCTTTGAGAACATAATGCTTAAACTGAAATCTAAAGATTGAGTAGATTCAGCCAAACAAAGGTGGTGGGAGAAGGGAGGTATCTGATATGGGCAATGGAACTATGTGTGCAATTGCCTGTCAGAGAGAAACGAAAAGAAAAAAGATCTAGTGTGCCTAGAACATGAGAAGTTAGAGTAGATTAACCCAAATGCAGTGCTGCTAACAGTGGTCCCAAAGGTTAGAAAAAATCTACATGAGGTTTCTCTTTGGACTTTTTAGCTAGAGAAAGAGGATAGCCAGTGATATGTTTTGAAACAAGAGAGTAATATAATTTTAACTCACAAATATTTGTCTGAGTTCAGTGGGGAGAATGCGCTTGAGGGGTCAAGTGGATGTAGAAAGTCAAGTTAGTGAGTTACTGCACTTGTGCAAGTGAGACATGATGGTAATTTAGACTATAAAGAGGCACTTAAAGTAGACCTAAGGAGAAACCAGAAGCAATAGTAGAAATTGATTAGCCACATGCACTTTGGAGGCAGAGAAATTTGAGTTTAAATTTTGATTTTATCACTTATTAGGTATGTATGCTTTAACATGTTTTTGGCTAAAATTTGAATTATTAATTTCTAGATTAATACTAGTAATAATATTTGCATCATAGGGTTATTGTGTGAATTAAATTAGTTAATGTTTGTGGGACACCTGGGTGGCTCAGTCGTTAAGCGTCTGCCTTCGGCTCAGGTCATGATCCCAGGATCCTGGGATCGAGTCCCACATCGGGCTCCTTGCTCAGCGGGGAGCCTCCTTCTCCCTCTGCTTGCCACTCCCCTTGCTTGTGCTCTCTCTCTCTCTCTCTGACAAATAAATAAAATCTTTTAAAAAATAATAAAATTAATTAATTAATTAATTAATTAATTAGTTAATGTTTGCAAAGTCCTTTGTGTTTGGGAAGCATGTCATATGAATACAGGCTACAAATATGGCCATTATAATAATATGTATCATAGGACTTGATTAAATGGATGTGGGATTTAGGAAAAGAAGGGAGACAGCTATGACTCCAAACCTTCAAGACTGAGAGACTAAGTGAATGGTGGAGCTATTTAATAAAGATGAGAGCCTGGAGGAGAAAAACATGCCAGGGTTATTGAGGAATAGGATGATTTCAATTTTAGATAATAATGTCCATGTCCCAGGCATTCTACTAGGATTAAGTAAAAATAAAATGAAGCATGTTTCATATCCCAGAGGCTGCCAAGTATTAGGCAATGTCTATATAATTATTTTGCTCTTCTGTATTTCTCCTTTTCTAAATACTTTCTTCATTTCTCCTTTTTATCAGAATACTGCTCCATCTGTTTTCCCTCTCCCATACAACATTAGCATTTTTTTCTCCAGATACTCCTTCTCTTCTACCTATAAATTGAAAAACAAAAGTGTCCCTCTGAAAACTATGAATATTTCTCTCTTGATTATGGTCTTCATAGGTTAAAGCCTGGTCTACATAAGGTTAAATTCCTCAGGTATGAAAGCATTCTGTGAACTTTTATGACATTATTTCATTCTTTGTTTTTTTCATTCAACTTAACAATTTTGCAAATCCACTTAATACTTGTTGCAATTAACTTTTACAAATTCAACTACTATTTCATATTTATTAATATAATGTTTAAAAATTTCAATTAATATTCGCAAATTTAATTAACATTAATTACTATATATCAACATACAATTTTCTTTTTTTTTAAGATTTTATTTATTTATTTGAGAGAGAGAATGAGAGACAGAGAGCATGAGAGGGAAGAGTGTCAGAGGGAGAAGCAGACCCCCTGCTGAGCAGGGAGCCCGATGCGGGACTCGATCCCAGGACTCCGGGATCATGACCTGAGCCGAAGGCCGTCGCTTAACCAACTGAGCCACCCAGGCGCCCCAACATACAATTTTCTTAATATTCTAAGCTACTTCTTATTATATGTCACCAAACGTCCTTTGTGAAACTCTTTATTCATTAATTCATTCATTCATGTGCACGTGCATTTATCTGCTCATATGTCTGTTCTATACCAGTTGTTTTGCTATGCTTCCAAAACACAATATTTATAAGATCATTACATATATATGTATTGAACATTTACTTTAGGTCAGACACTGATTTAGGTCCTTAGAATAGCTCAGTACACCAAAACCTAATACAATTGAGTTTACATTTTATTGTAGGTAGGTTGCACCAAATTACAAAGAATAGATTTCAACTTTATTTTTAGAGTCTAAATGCTATGGAAATAATAGCAGTGAAAAGAGAATCAGGAATTTGTGGATACAGGGCTAGTGAGGTTACTTGTAACTTAAAAGAGAACCCAAGATAGCCTCATTAATTTAACATTTGAGCAAAGACTCGCCGTTTGCAATGATGTGGATGGAACTAGAGGATATTATGCTAGGCGAAATGAGTTAGAGAAAGACAAATGTCATATGATTTCACTCATATGTGGAATTTAAGAAAACAGATGAAATAGGGGAATGGAAGGAAAAAATAAAATAATATAGAAACGGGAAGCAAACCATAAGAGACTCTTAACTATAAGAAACAAGCTGACAGTTGCTGGAGGGGAGGTGGATGAGGGGATGGGGTAACTGGGTGATGGGCATTAAGGAGGGAACTTGATGTAGTGAGCACTGGATGTTATATGCAACTGATGAATCACTAAATTCTTCCCCTGAAACTAATAACACACTATATTTAACTAAATTGAATTTAAATAAAAAATTTAAAAGTAAATAGACGGTAGGTTTTCATCTGGAAAAAAATGTTATATGGACAGTGCACTAAATGAATTGTCATGTCTGTGTTTCAATAAAAGTTTATTTACAAAACAAACTTTAAGGGTAGTGAGCCAGTTTGGCCAACTCCTACTCATGGAATGAAGGAACAGCATTTAATGTTTAATAGATCACTGTTAGTGTGATGCTGAGAGGAGGTATGTGTGGAAACAGGGAATCCAGTGGGAACACTCTGCATAGTCGAGGTGAAATGGTGTGGTAGCAGTATTGGTGGTAGGAAGCTCCAGGATTCTGCACATATTTTAAAGATAACGTGCACAGAAATTCTTGATGTAGATTCTGTGCATGTGTGTGCGTGTGTGTGTGAGAAAGAAAGGGAGGGAGGGAGGGAGGTGTCAGTGAAGTTGTTAAGATTGGTCCATGTCATTGGAAATTCAGAAATGCCATCGCATGAGGTGGGAAGCAAACTACAGTTAGAGAAATTGAGGGGTAAAATTTAGAAGTTAACTTCTGGATGTTTTCACTTTCAGATATTATTAGATATCCAAGTATGATGTCAAGTAAGCATTTAGATATAAGAATCTGGGGTACAGCACAAAATCTGTCCTGAAAACAGGGATATGGGAATCTTCCAATTATGGGTTTTTTTAAAGCCACAGGACGGAATATGATCACCTGAACAATTAAAGAGCATAGAGAAAAAAAAAATGGAGCAATGACGGTGACTTGCCAACCTAAAGAAAAGGGAAAAGAGGGAACTAACATAGAGACTTAGCAGGAGAGGCTGGTTATGTAAGAAGACAATGAAGAAGATAAGGTTTTAATAAAGCTAGGTGAAGAAAGTGATTAAATGAGTTAAATGTTGAGGGTGTATTAAATGAGGTAAAGCCTGATATTTCACCACTAGATTAACGAATGTGGAAATCATTGCGGAACTTTGATAAAAACAATTCTCTTAGAGTGATGGTTACAAAGGTTTGTTTGGAGTAGATTTAAGAAAGAAATGAATGAGTATAGGGGCGCCTGGCTGGCTCAGTCATTAAGCATCTGCCTTCGGCTCAGGTCATGATCCCAGGGTCCTGGGATCGAGCCCCGCACCGGGCTCCCTGCTCCGCGGGAAGCCTGCTTCTCCCTCTCCCACTCCCCCTGCTTGTGTTCCCTCTCTCGCTGTGTCTCTCTCTGTCAAATAAATAAATAAATAAAATCTTAAAAAAAAAAAGAAAGAAAGAAATGAATGAGTATAATTGGGGACAAAATACAAAAAACTTTCTCAGGACTTTTTTGGCAAAGGAGAAACATGAATTAGAGCTTTAGCAGGGGAAGTTTGGTCAAACAAGATAGTTGGCTGTTCTTATTTAAATGGGAGAAATAAAAATGTGTTTTTATGTCACTGAAAATTGTCAAGAGAGAAAATGATGTTCTGAGGGAAGGAAGAATTGCTGGGACAGTGTCTTTCAGAATACATAAGAGTAGGTAAGATTTAGTGCAGGAGAGGAGGGATTGACTTTAGGTAAGAAGGTGGATTGTTCATTTGTAGAAATAGACAGTGAGGAAGAATAAACAATCAGAAATAGGAAAAGGAACAGTTACATAAGAAATGAGGCTTGAAAGCAGGAAGAACAAGTAAGTTTTTCATAACTTAGTGTTTCTGAAAAGCATAATGCACTCAAGCTGATATTTCCCTATTTCCATCATCAACAAAACAATGTGCCACAAATCGATTTAGAAAGCATGTAAAACAGATGTCAAGAAACCTTTCATCACACAGAGACCAGTAAACATCAGGAATGACCCACCAAGCAAACTGGGTGTGGAATCATTGGAGCCCTCTAGGAAGTAATTCAAACACATCTTTAGTGATCAAAAGTTTTATGGAGAAAGAAGTTTGATGAATTGCATGGTATTTAGTTTTTTTAACCTACATTTTCTCAGTTTTATGTTTTTTCCTCATGGTTTTGCAGGAAGATGCATTTCTTCCATCTGTTATTTACCATCTTAGGTACTGTATAGTAAACTACAGAATTCAATCCGAAAATTCAAGAAAATATTTTCACTGACGAGCAGTGGAGAAATTTTAAATATAACTGTTTGCAATCATGTGAATCTATAGTCTGCAAATACTTCATTTAAAAATAATAAATTAAGGCATAATGATTTTTTCTAGGTTTAACTGGAAAAAATTACTCATTTACTCTAAAGAACCTTTGACAGAAATATTTTTAATTAAGTCTGATTCAGAAACCCTGTGAATCTCAAAACCTCACGTTTTTATTTCTATCTATGAATTTAGGGGAAAACATAACAGGGCAAATAATGTAGAGACTAAGAGATTATTGGTATTGACAGCTCTTTGAGGATGTATTCTTTTTTGTCATTTTTTCACAGATGCCATTTTTATTGTGCTAAGTACTATTTATGTAGGTCACCACAGATAACTGGAAATGAGATTTATAAAATTGTAAAAGTTGTCAGGTGACTTAAAATGTATCCAACAAAAGAGTAGTGTTTTACATCATAATAACTAATGAAAGGTATGTTCATGTATTTCTTTTGTGTACACTATTAGTCAGTTTTTCCTATGAAAATCAAAGAAAGTGTATTTGAGATGATTATTATTTAAATATAAAAAAGGTATGTTGCAAGGTATTAATAATTATTTATATCTATATTAGGTATTAAATGAAGAGCAAAACTTTATATTGATTTGACAGTTATCAACTATATTTAGTCAGTTCAATTTTATTTTTCTCATTTCAGTCTCAGCAAAGCTTTACCTACATGACTACCTGATTAAAAAATTGAATTGATCAACAAAATGTATTAATTATGTGCTTCAGCAAATTACGGTGCCTTCATTAGTGCCCACATTTGATCCAACTGAATAAAAAATGCATACTTTTAAAAATACAAATTTAAAACATTCTTTTAATACTTCATTTCATTGCTATTTCAAATAGTGTGTATATACCTTATTACCTTTGCATAATAGGATGATATTTGGCCCTCCTCTTTCTTCTTACAACAAGTATTTAAAAGTGGTTATTATTTTGGACATTCATATTTTTAATTTCATATAACAGCAAATATCATAACCTATAATGTACATATCCTTATTGTTTTTGTTTATATTTGTGGAGAAGTAGACTTAAAGAATTTATGTAATTTGTCCAAGGGCACACAACAATCAGTTTTAGATAAGTATTTTATTACAGCAGATTCAGGAAAATATTTCTTAAAATACCTATATTTATACCTAATATTTATTAGCTATAATTCTATATTTTAGGAAATTGTTCTTGCAGTTCGCTTAGAATTATTTACTGTAATTCCGATACCAGAGATTACTTACTGTTCCATGAAGAAGGTTGGTCATTTGAGTTAGTCTTTTAATGACTATTCCTCTGCTCTTCTTCATCTCTCCAGTGACAATGCAGAATTCATTCTTTCTCGTATCCAAGGCAAATCCTTTCATTGTGAAGATAGTATCTTCTCTCCATCTTTTTAATGACCTCAATAGAATTCACTTTCTTTTAAATATTTCCTGGGTTTTCTAAATCTGCCTTTCTACTGAAACATTTTACAATACATTTAGGGATTCTCACCTCAGAATAAAACAATAATCATGTAAACAACATTCCTTAGATTCACTTCTGTTACTATTTGATCTCTATTCATTTATCTAAATATAAGCTTCTAACAGGAATTTCCTACAAATGTTGTATATCTATTTACATATTTCCCATTCACATTTTCTTCTTTTCTCATCTAGCTTCCCATCCAACCTACCCCTTCAAAACCACTCATGCTGTTTATAATGACTAACCAGTTTTCTAATCAAATGAATACTCTTCATTTCTTAAGATGTTTTATCTCAGCCACATTAAATCCACTGCCTCACTGCCATCTTTTAAAAAACAACTTTATTGAAGTATAATTAACATACAATAAAACATGTATTTTTAAATTATAAAATTTGGAAAGTTTTGTCATATGTAATGTGTATGAATGCAAAACATCACAGAAATCATGATAATGCATATATCCATCATGTCCATATGTTTCCCTATCTCCCTTTATACCCTTCTTCCAATTTTTCCTTGTAGCAACACTCTCACCTGCCTTCTATCCCCAAGGTAACAGTGATATGTTGTCATAGTAGATTAGTTTTTGTTTTCTAGAGTATGATATAAATAAAATTATAAAATGTTTCTTTTTTGTATGGCTTCTTTCATTCAGCATTATTTTGACATTTTTTCCATGTTGAAATATATATCAATATTTCAATTTATTTCATTCTGAGTAGTGTTCCATTGTATAAATAATACCACAGTTTGTTTATCAATTTGCATGTTAAGGGATATCTGAGTTATTCCCGGATTGGAGCTGTTACAAATAGAAATGCTGTAAATAGTCTTTTAAAGTCTTTATATAGACATATACTTTTATTTCTCCTGCATAAATACCAAAAGTGGAACGGCTGCCTCATGTAGTAGTTGAATGCTTAACTTTATAAAACACTCCCCAACTATTTTCCAAGGAAGCTGTAGTATTTTGCATTCCTACCAGCAGAGTGGAAGAGTTCCAGTTTCTTTACATCCTCAACACCACTTAGTGTGGTCAGTCTTCTTAATTTTATTCTTTTTTTTTTTTTATTGAATGTGTTATAGTGTCTCATTGTAGTATTAATTTACATTTCCTGAATGAATAATGATGTGTGTTTTTACATCCATAAGTTTATTTTCCATCTGTATGCATTCTTTGATGGAGTTTTTGTTCAGATATTTGGACCATTTTTAAATTTTCTTCTTTGTTTTCTTATCACTGAATTTTGAATATTTGTTACACATTTCTTATTAAATATATTAACTGCGAATGCTTAACTCAGAGACTGTAGTTTATCTTTTTATTACCTTATAATGTCTTATGAAAAGAAATTTTTTTTAAATTTTATAAAATACAGTTTTTCAATTTGGTCTCTATTAATCACACTTTTTGTGTTTTATCTATGAAATCTTGGTCTAATCCACAGTCACAAAGATTTTCTCCAAACTGCAAAAAATACCATTGAAATCAAACCTACAATAACAGAAATAATCCAATTTCAATCACACAAAGAAAAAAAATGAGTAAACAAAATAAACAGAAACTCAGTAATATTGGGATAGTCTAACATATGTGTGACTGGATTCAAAGTAGGAAGGAAACTGAAAGAGGGAAGAACAGAAAATAGTTTTTGAAGAAACAATTGCCAGAAATTTTCAAATTTTTTTGAAAGCATAACCCACAAATCCACAAAGTCCAGTGAATCACAAGAAAAGATGAATAGAAAGAAATCAATCCAAGCCACATCATAGGGGAAAAAAAATAGAAAAATCAGCCTGCGTTGGGAAAAAAGAACCACTTTAGGTACAGAGAAACAAAACAGGAATCATTATGGATTTCTTGTAAGAGTCTAAGCAAATTAACATTAAGTGGAAGAAAAGTGTGAAGTGTTTAAAGAGAAAAACTCTCTTGGGGGCGCCTGGGTGGCTCAGTCGTTAAGCGTCTGCCTTCGGCTCAGGTCATGATCCCAGGGTCCTGGGATCAAGTCCCACATCGGGCTCCCTGCCCGGCAGGGAGTCTCCTTCTCCCTCTCCCTCTCCCCCTGCTTGTGTTCCTGCTCTCGCTATCTCTCTCTCTGTCAAATAAATAAAATCTTTAAAACAAAACAAAACAAAACAAAAAATAATAAAGAGAAAAACTCTCAACCTAGCATTCCATAACTAGTAAAAATAACTTCCAAAACCAAGACAATACCTTTTATTTTTTTAAAGATTTTATTTATTTGACAGAGAGAGAGAGCACAAGAGTGGGGTGAGGGGCAGAAGGAGAAGCAGACTCCCTGCTGAGCAGGAAACCTGTTGCTGGGCCTGATCCTGGGACTGCAGGATCATGACCTGAGCCTAGGCAGACACTTAATTGACTGAGACACCTAGGCACCCCAAAACAATACATTTTAAACAAACAAAAGCTGAGAGCATGAATTGCCAATGTGCTGTATTAGAAATGTTAAACTGTTCACACAGAAATAAGTGTTACCAGATAAAAAACTGAACTGTTACCAAAGAGGATATTTTAAATGCTGGCGATGATAAATATGTGGGCAAAAAAAGGATATTTTTTTCACTTCACTGTCTTTAAACAATATTTGATTATTTATAGCAAAAGCAATCACAATATATTAGAGGTTTGTAACATGAAGATAAAATGTACAACAGTAGCACAAACGATTGGAGGAGAAAAATAAAATATATTACTTTATCATGTTTGCATTATATATGAAGTGGTTTTATGTTACTTGAATGTGGAATGCCATGTGTAATGTGTGTGTGTTTATAGCCACCTCAAAAAATCAAAGAGATACGGCCAATAAGACAATAGTGGGGATGAAAAAGAGATACAGAAATGAGTATTCTTAATTGATGTAAATGCTGGGAGGAAAAGAAAAAACAGGTTTAAAAACGTAATGAAACAAAGTACAAACAAATAAAATGATAGCTATCAACCCAACCACATCACAATGAATATGAATGATTTAAACACTCTAGATATCTAAAGGTAGATATTTCCATAGTGTGTATACTCAAGAAAAAACTATTGCTGCTTTTAAAAACAGGAAAGTAAAGTATGGAAAGAGATATATCATTCAAAATCTAATTCAAAGAATAAGGAATATTACCAGATATGTAAAGTGACATTTCTTACTGATAAAAGTTTATTTAGCAGTAAAACATAGCAGTTTTAAATGTGTATGTACTTAATAACAGTATCAAAATGTATGGAATGATAACTCACAGAGCATTAAAAAGAGAAAAAGAAAATTAAAGTTTTCTTCACAAATCTCTCAGAATAAAGCAATAAGCATTAATAACTGTCCATCAATGTGAGTAGATGAATATTTACAGAAAAATTCATTCAAACTAAGAAGAATACTTGCTCTATTTTCAAGTACATATCAGACTTTCACAAAGGCAAACTGCATAAAAGAATTTTCAATAAATTAAAAATGATTGAAATCATATTGAGTATGTTTCCTGACCTCAGTGGAACCAAATCAAAAATATTAATGACCATAAAGTATATATTTGTCATTCAGATTACTGGGATTAATTTTTACTTCTTGGATGATTCTATATAAGTTAAAATTGAAAAAAATTACATGATTAAATTCAATTTTATTGAAAAGTCGCTGATAGTGAAAAAGTCTAAAACTTGGGGAATTGTATTAATTATTATTAGAATTCACAAAAAGGGGTGCCTGGGTGGCTCGGTCGTTAAGCATCTGCCTTCGGCTCAGGTCGAGCCCCGCATCGGGCTCCCTGCTCTGCGGGAAATCTGCTTCTCCCTCTCCCACCCCCCTGCTTGTGTTTCCTTTCTCACTGTCTTTATCTGTCAAATAAATAAATAAAATCTTTAAAAAAATTTACAAAAAATGTATCCCATAATATTAAACAAATATAAAATCATAAATACATGTAATATTATGTCTTTTTTATATTCATGTTACAGTGTAGTATACCAGTTGAGAGCATAGAGACTTGAAGTCAGATTTTCTGGTTCTTACTGTTATTGTGAGCTTTGCTTAATCCACCTGATCATCTGTTGTTTTTATTTTTTTCCATTTGGAAAATATTTATAACTACTTTTATCCTGAGGTTCTTTCTAGAATTGAAATGATATAATCCCTATGCTGTTCCTGATTGGAATATAGTTAATACCCAGTACAATTACATTCTATTAGTAGTCACAAAGTAGCAACAGTGTTAGTACTAGAAGTATTGTAGTAGGGTAGCCATATTATCACTATTTACAATACGCTTATAGACTAGTAAATTTCTCTAGTAGTAGTACTATCATGTACGTGTTTTAGGTTCATATTTTTTTAGGACTGCAATTTTCTCTTGGCTTTAGTTTTCTTTTTTTTTTTTTTTTTTTTTTTTTTTAAAGATTTTATTTATTTATTTGACAGAGAAAGACACAGCGAGAGAGGGAACACAAACGGGGAGTGGGAGAGGGAGAAGCAGACTCCCCGCCGAGCAGGGAGCCCGATGCGGGACTCGATCCGGGGACTCCAGGATCATGACCTGAGTCGAAGGCAGTTGCTTAACCAACTGAGCCACCCAGGCGCCCTTGGCTTTAGTTTTCTATTGAATTTTTTCTTTCATTCATTTTTCTATATATAAATATTTATCAATCCCCCATGATGGACAGACCATATATTAGATGCCAGAAATATAAAGATGAAAAAAAAAGCATGTCTTCTGTCACCAAAGAATTTAAAGTATTGGAGGGATAGAAAATAAATAATAAACAAACAGATGCATACTTACATACTTTCAGGTTGCCATATGTGCTATGAAGGAAACAAAGTGCACTGTATGAAAATAACTGGGGAAAGGGCATGGCCTAAGTTGGAATAGAATCATCAATGTAGACTTCTCATTGAAGATGCTGTTTAATCTGAGACCCAAAAGTAGGAAATGGTCATGGGTGACTTTTCAGGCACAAGGAGGTTATGCAGCACTCCAAAACAGAGGTAATTGTGGCTAGTCTAAGAGGATATTAATTCTACTGGAGAGAGAAAATTCAATTCAGATAATTTGGAAGTAGGAGGTGAGATTGGCATCTAATACATTGGGAGTCATAGTGTCACTAGATGGTATTTAAATCCTTTGGAATGGATTTGGGGAAAAGATATCTGAGTGGCATAGGACAGTGCACTAATGATGAACTCTCACTTTTTGAGATCTGAAAGAAAACTAAAGGATTGCAAAAGAAAACAAAACTGGTTTAGATAAGGCAGAAAAAGCAAAAGAAAGGATAAATAGCTACTATTATGCAAAACAAATTAAAACACATAGAAAATTTTTTCTGAAAAATACAAATTAGAATCTTTAATTTCCTGAAGTATTTATATATAGTACATTATAAAATGCTTTGTGTATACATATATCTATGGTTTTGGGATAAATAATTTACCTTTTGATATTTCTTTGATTCACTAATTAAAATTATTTTTCTTAAGTTTCTTTTTTTTTTTTTCTGCCTTGTCACTATAATCCTTATTTCTGTCTTCAACAGTCATCTCTAATGCGATCACTCTTTCTCTTTCCCTAACTTTTTCCTGACTGCCAAATTGGAATTTCTAACAGCCTCCTTGGTGTCTCTGACAAATAAACACACGTGAAAATAAAATGATGAAAACAATGTTTTACATTAGGCAGATAATCTAGCATAAGAACCTCTTAGCATATTAAAAGTTCATCTAGATATTTAATTCCATTTCAGAGTACTCTTGGGCAATCATTCTGAGCTCTAATAAGTTAGCTTGTTAAAGTGTTCATATAGTTATTTTATCTGGTTAGCCTAGAGTGATCAGTTCACTTTTGTGTCCTCACATTGGATAATATATATAAATATTTTAGCATAAATTATTTCTAAAAATCCCCTTTCTCCATGCTCTTAGTATATACCTTCTGTTGCCGTTATGATGAGGATTATCTATCTGCTCACTTTGTTCCCTCTGAATTTTCACTGCTAGCTGGTTTGCTTTATACCTTGGCAGTTTTCCATAAAATAATGTTTCCCTGACTACAACATCACATCCAGTTGTTTCCATAACTTTTTTATTCCCATAATCACTTTTCAGCAACCACTTTTCTTGGACAAATTATCTTACAAATAAATTTTTATTATTAAATACACTAAAAACTTGCATTCTGTAAGCTCAGTTGCAATCAAGTTTCTAAACACACACATTAGTACTCTGAAATTACCTTTAATGCAATATAGATACTAATTTCAATGAAATTATTATTTGCTTATAAAATATCTATATCCATTGATTTTTCAGATGACAATCTGAATATCTTTTTGGAACTTCAAATGAAATATATATAAAACATAGCACACCATCCTTTGTTCCCATCCACTCCCACACAAAAACACTTAATTCTGTAATTCTTTATTTTTATTATTTTTGAATGGAATCTTTCTTATCCAAGAAAAATTACCTTTGTTTTTCCTCTAACTTACATTTGGTTTCTGATTCTAGAGTGTAGGTTCTTTCCACAATGCTGTCAAATATATCATTCTAAAAATCAATTCCAATCATTCTCCTGCAGAGGAAAATAAAAATGAAAATAAAAATTGAATAAGGAATTCATTTGACCTTTCTGTATTATGCTTGTCATAGAGTTTTTGCAATTCTCATACAAATTAACCTGCCTCATCTAAAGCCCCTTTTCATTTCTATAATGGTTGATAGACCCCTTCCTTGTAAAGGGAAGAGATGATACTACCATTTGTCTTGCATGAACAACAAATGGACATTCATAGCCTTGTTAGTGACTAGTAAAGTAATTCTACCATGAAAGGTAATCTAGCTAATTTTTTCTACATGTAATTAGGGAAAATAAAAATGCTATGTAAGTATCTCTAAAGTCTTTTTTGTTTTTCTAACCAAGTCAATTTATAGTATAAATATATGAGATATTCATTATTTCATCTTGTAGCTACCTCGTGTGGTTAGTGGTTAAGTTATGAATATTGGTTGATTCTCTGTGTTTTAGGGATGGGGCACAGAAGGAGTAAACCTTGAAGAGGGAGGAGCTCAGATTCAATGATCACATAAAGACAAAACTGGTGTATATAATCAAAAGGCAAAGTAGAGTCTTGGCAAGAAAGAATTCATTTAGGAATGAGCTCCCATGAATCCTAGTGGGTTTCTGTTTTCAGCTTACCATACGTATCCTTGAAAATAAGCCCCCATATTCTCAAGGAGACACATAAGAATCTTCCCATTAGTCCCTGATGTATATGGTCATCCAGTTGACCTTATAGATCATATCTGCTCTATTGAATCTAATGGAGTTAGTTCCCATAACATGTTTAACATTTTTCATCATTCTAATTCTTTTTTTTCTTTTTTGTTTATGATATTTCTTTCATTTTACCATTCCTCCATTACTTGGTAAATATCCTTACACTTCAAAATACATCTCAACTTTCACTTCCTTTATGAGTAGATCACCATATAATTTATTGGTATATATGACAGTGAAAAAAGGCACTATTAATAATACTGGGATGATAACCACTCTAGTGATGGTGTATATACTCTGATAAACTTACAGCCCATCCCTTTGCCATGTAATTGCCATTTTTAAACTCTTTTAGCCCTCAAAATAGTCTATTTGACTCAGATTTAGAGTTGAAAAATAGTGTTAATTGTATAATTAAAAATAAGCACATGCATTTTTCTCCGTATAGGTACAAATGCATTTTGATACAAATAGAGTTGAATCATGTAATAGTTGATATCTTAGTCACTTGTTTCTGAACAGCACAATAGAGACTAATTTTTTCAGATCAGTACCAAAATTAAAAGAGGGATAGAAAATTTATATGGCTATGTTCCAACTCACAAATTTTGCCTGAACACAATGACCTTTGGAAATGTTCTTGAAAATACCATGCCTTTCTCTTTTTCACTTAAAACTTTAGCAGGACTGAAGTCTAATGGTATGATTTTGTGTGTACCTCTTTTGGTTCTAAAATTTCTTAAAGGGTCTACATTGTTATGATTTTTATTAATATCGCAAGAATAATTATTAACTGTTCATTAAATAATCTAGATACTGTTCAACATTGTGGTAGTATCTGTTTAATGGTTTTGACATAAGCATATATTTAATTCAGGGTTAATATTTTAACATGGACAGAAAAGAAATAAAGTTTGTAAAATACTTCACTATGGAAAGCATTTTCACAAATCCAGAAGTTATATTAATGCCTGAAAGACCAATAAATATAACCTTATGTTGTCTTTTAAGTACCTAAAATATATTTGTGGAAGCCCTTAATTTAAAGGAGAACTGAATTTAAAATATGAAATGGAAGCAACAGTTAAAAATATACAGAAACTTTTTTAAACTCTTAGTAAGAAGATGATCAAAATACTTCCAAAACACTAAAACAAAACAAAACAAATAAATAAATAGCCTTATTTTCTATTGCAAAAAAAAAATAATACTTCCAAAACCAAGAAGCTAAATATCCATTCATGTATTATTGAATATTTTGGTTGGGTTTTTTAAAAAATTAATCTAGATACATAAAAGTATTGCAGATTTAAATATTTCCATATAGTAGAGTTGAAAATATTTTCATAGCACAGTTTAAGAATTAAGACAATATGACTTAAGCAGTAAGTGTAAATATACATTGAGTGATGGATTGACTTAAGTGATAAGATTTTGAAGATAGGACACAGTAATCTTTGTTGCTGAGATTCAGGGTTATGTTCTTATTAATCAGTTTTATCCCCAACTAACATTTTCACATTTATATCCAAAGAGTATTTCTCTCAAAATATGAATTATTCTACAAAAAGTATTTTGTCTTGGAAGAACACGTTAAAAAATTATGTGAATAATATGTAAATAAGTAGCCCATGCTCAAAAACTTACGTAAAATTCTAGGTTAAAAAAAAAAAGTCCTTAAAAGTTTCTCTTCTCGAGGTGCCTGGGTGGCTCAGCCAGTTAAGCATCCGACTCTTGATTTTGGCTCAGGTCATGATCTCAGGGTCCTGGGATTGAGTACCGTGTTTGGCTCCATGCTTAGCGGGGAGTCTCCTTGGGGATTCTCTCCTTCTTCCTCTGTCCCTCCCCCTGCTCTCTCTCTCTCTCTCTCTTTAAAATAAATAAATATTTTTTTAAAAAGTTTCTCTTCTGTACATATTCTCAGCTTCTTTAATTCCTGTGAAGGTGTTTATTTTGCTGTTTTATCTTTTTTGACTTTCCTCCCCTGAAACATTTACTGATAGCACACGGAACACAATTTGAGAAATGTGGACATAATAAAATACTTACAAAAGAGTCATGACATTGGTTCGTGGCCAATATAAAATAATGGAGTGTTAAACAGTATTCTTGTAGTATAAAATTATATCCCGTGGTGAAATCAATGCTAAAACCTTTCATATGCTTTAAAAAAGAAACAAACAATCCTGCTTGCTTATAAAGCATCCACTGGTTGATACTAAGTCATATACATAGAATTTGGGTCTTCTCTGTTGGTGATAAAATTTTAAAACAGAATGCTTAAGTGAAATACGAAGTCATATTTTAAAGATACGCTTGATATTTTCATATTTGTGGAGTGATATGAGACTGCATCAGGACTGCATCTCATCAAGAATACTGAAATATTTAAGCTGTCTATTGCAACACTATGCTCAGCTACTCATCTGCCCTCTCTGACTGCTGTGGGTGTGACTAGGGAAAATCTCCACGACCTCTTAAAACTGCTCATCATTGTAAATCACCGACACAATACAAATGCATATAATAAGCCAGTCTGGTTTTAACAGGTGAGGAGATGCCTTTATTAGTTTTTATTTATAATTGTATTACTTCTAAATATCTATCCTAAAGCTGAGAAATCTAATTCAATGTATGCCCATATTCTCACCTTAAAAATCCTTATTTGGTAATATTTTTTTTTTCTAATCCTCAGAGGATGGTGAAGCTAGTGATAATAATGGTGATGTTAATAATTATCAAAACTTACTTTGCCCTATATGTTGATACTTTTCTAGTTAGGATTTCTCTCTAGATCTACACTTTCAGAATATATATATATATATATATATGACTTCAACTATTACCTATACTCTGACAATGAAACAGACTGCATTGTTACTCTTTATCTCCAGCCTGGACTCTAATGTATTTCCCAAACTGTTTAAATATCTTCCATTCAGATTTCTGCATGTGTTGTTCACATGAAATGAGCACAGGAATTTCATTCAGAAAACATCTGAATGATTTTTATCATATACATGCTGTCTATTGGCCATGGTAATCTTTCTGAGCCTCAATTTCTGCCTCATCTGTGAAGTGTAGCTACTTACATTACAGTGAGCTAGATCAAGTAAGATATCAAATAGATGTGCCTGACAGTTTTCTGTACCTATTGTGCAATTTATAGAATGTCTAAAAGAAGTTCATATTTTTCTCATATTTCTTTTCTCTATTCACAGCATCATTGAGTTCATTCTGTCAGCAAAATTAATTTTCTCTATCATCCATTAGTCTTTTTCCTCTCTGCTTCCCATCTCTTCAATTTTACACCTGAAATTTAATTTTTCATCTGTTCCCTATTCAACTGGTGTAATGTAGGTATCCATAAATTCTTTCTAACAAGTATTTTCTTCCCTTAAATTTCCTATTTGTGCTACTGGCAAATATATTTCTTAGTCACCCAAGTCAGAAATTTCCTTTTGACTTATTTTAAAATTGTATTTTTTTAATTTTTTAATTTAGTGGCTCTCATCCCTGTCTGTACTTAAGAAACTTAAAACAGAGAAACAAAAAGCACAAAGTGATGCTAAATAAGTCAGCTACCAGACAAATACTGTATGATTCTACTTACATGAGGTACCTGAACTAGTCAAATTCATACTGACAGAAAGTAGGATGGTGGTTACTGGGGAGTGTGGGAGGGAGGAATTGGGAGTTATTGTGTAATGGATGCAGAGTTGTAATGTTGCAAGATAGAAAAGGTTCTAGAGATGGATGGTGGTGATGATTGCACCACAACATGAGTGTTACGGTGTGTGTTGTACAACAATGTGAATCAACACTGTTGATCTGTACACTTCAAAATGAGAAGATAGTAAAAGTTATACTATGTGCATTTAACACAATTAAAAATGAAAATAATAATATGTAAGATTAAATTACAAACTTTTTACCTGTACCCAAAAGGAAGCTCAATCAAATGGATTACTGATTTTGAAGGAATTATAATAAAAACTACTTAAAGGTGAAAAAACACACACACAAAGCAAACCAAGAGAAACAAACAAAAAACCCACAACAACTTCTAGAACCCCATTCAAAGCAATTAAGTCAAATTCTGGGGGATGGTCAGGGCATCAGCGTTAAATGTCCCCAGGTATTTATTCTGCAATCAGGATTGGGAGACGCTCTTTCTCCTTTTTCACTTCTCTGTTTCCCCAGGTACACATTCAGATATAAAGTCCTATAAAGTCAGTGTGTTTGCCATTGGATTAAGAAATTCTAAAGTAACAGTTTCTGAAATATAGATGTTGCTCAATTAATACTAAGTCATGTTTATTAATATGCAAGGTAACATCTTAAAGGTCAAAGTGATGAGTTCTGTTATGGGCAAGTGAACTATGCGTGTGAAAATATTTGGGCTACTGTTGGGAATTTTGATCTAATGCACAGAAAAAAAGATAATACCTAGTGACACAAATTTGGGTCAAATTTATATGAGGAAGACATTTGATATGAGGAAGTTTTGATAACTTGTGTGATATTATAAAGAGAATATCAAAAATGAGAAGAAAGGGAATGAAAACTGAAACATCTAGATAAATTAAGGACTGACATAATTTAAACTATTGGACCTGGAATCAAAAACCCTGCTGTCAAGTATTGTAATCATCCATGGTGAATATTGAGCAAAATACTCATTCTCTCTGAAGCAAAGTTACTTCACTTGCTAAATGGGATTATTAATATTTGTCAGAGCTTATATGAAAAATGTGCATATGGTAAGTAAATGTTGATAGTAAACACTTTAAATATAGAATATTATTACTTTTTAGTTATTCTTGAGGTGAGGAAGAGACAGGATTACACCCAGGGAAGTACAAAATATTATATTTTTCCTATAATGCTCCCTCCGTTATTATTGTTCAGGGTGGACTAAAGAGATAGGTTCAAAACAAAATATTTTTCTAGAAAAAAAACTTAGTAATTGCTACTGGTTGAATCCATTTCCTAAAGAAAAAGTGAACTGGAAAAAGCAAAAGTTATCTTTGTAGAATATGGATAGAAAGTTGTCAAGGGATACAAAATGATACATTAAGATAATTTTTTTTCGTATTGGAGGTTTAGATTCATTGTCAGGTGTGTAGGCAAAATGCATTAAACCATTAAAGATGGGAGAATGATAGACTCTTTTTCAGTTATCAGACTGGGCAAGATTTCAAATGATAGTTATGAAGGCAGTGGTATGGTGAAATGAAGCCACCGGCCACATGTGGTTATTGAGCACTTGAAATGTGGCTACAAATTGAGATATGCTGTGAGGACAAAATACCTACTGGTTGGAAGACTTAGTATGAAAAAAGAATGTTAAAATATCTCATTAGTTTTTATATTCATTATATTTTGATATGATAATATTTTAGACATAAAAGATATATTAAAATTAACTTTACTTTTTAAAATTGTAACCATTAGAAATTTTAAAATCTCTTATGTGGCTCACATTGTATTTGTTTTAGGGAATGAAATATCTTCTACTTCCTTTTATTTTTTTTATAAATAAATATTGAATGTAATGATGTGTGCATCAAAACAGCTGTTCATCTTTCAAATTTTAAATATCTTCTACCTCCTTATCACCTGGTAAGATTTAGTTAAACGTCAAAGAGTAACAACCACCATGGTTTGCAACCACTATGGTGCATAGTCTCTTTCTTTTGAATACTAAGACATAGTTCAGGTGAGAACGCTTGTGTCTGCTTCTTCTGTCATAGTTAAGTTTACCTTCAGAAGACTGTTCATTTAGTGAGCCAAAGAAAATGGCAGTTGGAAGCCACTGCACCGCTTCTCCATGTCAGGTCAGGGTAGAATTTCATGTTCCTGGCTTTCCTGAATTTTCCATTTTCCACATGCATTTATGCATATTTATATATGCTTATTTATAATAAGAACTTATGAATATTAAATTAAAACCAATTAATGAAAATTAACTGCTCTTTTAATTCTTTTAGTGTATATTCAAATACTCATATATATGAGTACATATGAGTACATATGAGTGTATATATATGTGTATATATATGTGTATGTGTATATATACACATATGTGTGTGTATATATATACATTTTATATAAAAGATATATATATATATATATCTTTTAATTCCCTGTGATAAGATACAGAGCATATTACCAAATTATTTTATATGTTCTATTAGTTCTATTAGAGTAGTGAGAATATTAAACTATTTTAGTAGTCAATTTTTTAACTAAGCCATATACAAAGGGTTCAGTAGTTTACAGAGGAAAAATAATAAAATGCTGAAGTTGAAGTAAGGAAACTGGATCCTTGCCTGGTTTACACCCCCAACCATTGTAGCAGGATTGGAGACACATTTGCAGAATGAGAAATCACAGAGCTTCTGTTCTTACTTTATAGGAAAATATAATTACAAAGAAATTTAGCCAATACAAGTGTAGTTAGTTAAAAATTTAAATGTATTTTATTATTTCTCAAATATAAGTTTAACTGTATCAAATTTAAATGTAATTGTATTGCATTTTTTAAAGTAACTACCTACTTACTTTATCCAATTTCACTAAACCAAAAATTATTATTCTGTATCATTGCTATGAATGTTTCAGTATTTTTACTCTGATAATTAATACTACTACCTATATTACTTGTACTACTACTACCATTTCTACTAATGCTACTATAATATTAATTTAATCAGAACCAGGGTGGTTTTTTGTTTTTGTTTTTGTTTTTGTTTTTGTTTTGGTCTGATCCAAAAGTTTATACTCTGTATTCAACTGTTGATACTATTCCTGAGATTTTTTTTTAAAAATCTTTTTATCTCTTTCTCCACACCAAAAATATACAAAAATATGAACATTATTACATTGATAAAAGCATTCTGGATTTTAAAAAAAATAGCTGAATCATTTTACAGTCAGTAAGGAAAAGAATAACTTAGAAACATGGAAGTTAAAAGTTCACCATAGACATTAACACCTCCATCTTTCAGTCTACAAACTGAAACTAAAACTAAAAGATAATCAGAACTTTTATCTACCTCATTTAGTTAAGGGGGATATTAAAAGTTTTGATTAGGAATATCAACACAATAAACAAATGATAATGCTGTAGTTATTCCAGAGTCAATTAACATCATTATTTAGGGACATTAGGATCCTGTGAAATTGCATAAATTTAAGAGCTACTTTTTTTTCCCTCCCTTTGCAAGGATATTATTCATTTTATTTTTTGGTCTGCTTACATTAGCTCTGGGTAATAAATATCTACATTATTTTCTTCATTTTCCATTTTATTTTCAGAATCTGTTTTCATTTTTTCTTACTTTATTGCCAAGTGTAAGTGAATGTTTTTTTTTTTTTAAGATTTTATTTATTTATTTGACAGAGAGAGTCACAGTGAGAGAGGGAACACAAGCAGGGGGAGTGGCAGAGGGAGAAGCAGGCTCCCCGCCGAGCAGGGAGCCCGACGCGGGGCTCGATCCCAGGACCCTGGGATCATGACCTGAGCTGAAGGCAGATGCTTAACGACTGAGGCACCCAGGCGCCCCAGTGAATGTTTAATTTTAGTATTAAATTTATTCTGAGACACATGCCATTACATGAAATAATTTTACACTGAATATGATTATGCCAGAGATCAATGTATAATCTTCAATTGTATCTTTATTTCTCTGGAAGTTAATATTGCAATGAGAGAATTCTGTCTTATGATATGCAGGAAGACACATGAATCCTTGTCACTAAAGTCTGTCACCAAGACATCTTAAGAGAGGCCTTTGTATTGAATGTGCTGTCTAAATCAGCTTTCCCATCAATTCTGAAGCTATTTGTAGCCGAAACTAATGAGTGTCTCAGGTGCTACTTCTTAGGGTTCAAAGTAATATATTAAAAAATCAAAGTAAAAGTGCAGTGAATAAAAACCCCAGTGAGCTTCAGATAGCAATATTGCCAAGGCAATTACATCAAATAACAATTACCTTTTTGATGTTATTAGCAATTGTCAATTTAATTTCTTTAAAGGTTGTCCCAGGTTGTTCAATAATGGATATTAATATATACGTCAAAGATAAACATTTATCATAGAATACAGATTTATTTGTTGGAAGAGTTGAAATAGAGAAGATTTTGAAACTTGCTCTCCTGTAGATGAATGCAATATTCATGCCACAGAGTCTGTTAAAAGAAGTAGGTCCCAATTTATTCTAGGCATTTATTTAAGCCTTAAAAAGAAACAGAGTTACTGTCATTCAGAAATAAGGAAATGATTATTAGCCTCAATATGAGTAATAGTTTCCCTAGTTAAAGGCACACTTCTTATGAAAGATAGGGAGACAGATGTAAGGGTATCACATAGATGCAAAAATTAGCTCCATTAAGAAGTGATATGGAGGATAGAATTTCAGAAAGTTTCTCTGTAAATTTAGTCATATTTATGAAGTGTTTTGAGATTGCTTTACCACTTACCTAGCCCCCAAATGTAGTTGATACAAAAATTTATTTAAATATATATTTACTTATGGGTCAAAGACATCGAGGGGTGTAAAGAAAAGCTGATATTGATAGAATTTTGTTATATTATCTGGTTTAGTCCCAATGGAAAAATCAGGGTTTTGTGATGATTATCTAAATTTTTTTCAGCAAATTTTCAGAGCCAGAATTTTGTTGAAGTTAACATGAATTTGTTCAAACTGCACAGATTAATAAATCAAAGATAAAAATCTTCTTATTATAATTATTCCGGAATGAGGGTGAATATTTTGCCTTTACTTACTAAGTTGTATATACTTTATTTTTGTTAGCTTATGGTTGCATTAGAGACTACTTAAAAAATTCTGCTAAAAGGATGACTATTAAATATATACATTAGGAGAAGAAAGGGAAAAATGAAGTGGGGGGAATCAGAGGGAGAGATGAACCATGAGAGACTATGGACTCCAAGAAACTGAGGGTTTTAGAGGAGAGGGGGGTGCAGGGATGGGTTAGCCCGGTGATGGGTATTAAGGAGGGCACATATTGCAGGGAGCACTGGGTGTTATATGCAAACAATGAATCATGGAGCACTATATCAAAAACTAATGATGTACTGTATGGTGACTAACATAACATCACAAAACAAAACAAAACAAAATAAAATAGAAAAAAAAATAAATATATACAAATTTTGGAGATGATTCTGTTATATCCCTTTGAAATATGTTAAAAATATCTGAAAATTCAAAAGAAATATGACTTACCATTCTACCAAAAAGAAGTCATATATTTTAAAGTAGTCCAAATAAAGTTTCCAAAATGTTCTTTAAATTTATAAATAAATCAAAAAAATTACATCAACTGCCATTTTAACTATTCTAGAGCTCTTTATATAAATAAATACTAAAACATATTAAATATATAATTCCTCATGTGATACTGGTTTTCTTATTTGTTGAACTAAAAATCTTACAGAAATAGCTGTTAAATTCAATTAAAATGTGATTTTTTGGTATAATTAGTGACACCTCAAAAATTATATTATAAAATAGAATTTGAGGCCAATATGATTAAGTAAATGTAATTTGAATTGTCAGTATTAATCTAAATATTAAAGTTTTGCTTATAAATAATATTCATTTCCAGAAATTCATATTTTAGGATATCTTTATGTTTTAATAGAAGTTATAAACATCAGTGAACTGATTGAGTCAATCCAATTAACTATTTAAGGCATGTAAGTAGATAGCAAAGGCAACAAGAGTTAGCCCATGCACCATGTTTGATAAAATGCAAGAAAATACAAGAAAATATGAACTAAAAGTATTAACAGTTTATGGGTTTCATTAACCTAAAGACACAAATTAGGTCAAATTTATAATAATACCAGTCTCCATTTGCTATATTGGTGCAAAATCTATTAGGCTTTAACAGAGGATGATCCAGAGAATTCCCAGGACCCAAATACATTTCCTAGAATCTTTTCTGGTCACCATTACTACATGAGTATATTCTGACTACCCCTTAAGAAAGACAAACAAATCATCCCCTCAGTTCCTTGCTTCTTAGGAAGTTGTCTTTCTAGATTTCCTCTTTATATTCCACATTTGAAAAGTTTGCAAGTCATAAGTTCTGCCTTCACAATAACAACAACAACAAAAAGCTGAGCAGTTGAAAGCCAATAATTTTTCTTAGATTCATTAGAATATTGAGGTCACAGGTGTCAAAACAAAAATTCTACTGGACAGAATTAAACAAGCAAGGAAGACTTTCTTCAAAATTATTGAAATAGGGGAGAGAGACTAAACTCAACTCCACTGGAACAGAAAGCAGAATTTTTAAGTACTGGGGTGAGCAAGTGAAAAACCTGGGGGATATTATTCATAAAGTAAAAGTACTAGAAGAGGTTAATCAGTGGGATATGGTGGGCACATTAAATTATTCTGAGTTTGCCAATATTTTTCTGTGTAATTGGGCCTTCTGAGTTTGCTGTTTTGCACCCATCAAAGTTATACTCTGTACCCTCCTTCAGAAACTGAAAGATAGGGGTCCATCATCTTTTGATATTTATATTTTGTAGAGATGATTCGTAGGTCTTTAAGAAGGACATTACTGGAGCACCTGGGTGGCTCAGTTGATTAAGTGTCTGCCTTCAGCTCAGGTCATGATCTCAGGGTCCTGGGATAGAGCCCTGCATTGGGCTCCTTGCTCAGTGGGGAGCCTGCTTCTCCCTCTCCTACTCCCCCTGCTTGTACGCTCTTTCTCTCTCTCTCTCTGTCAAGTAAATAAATAAATTCTTAAAAAAACAAAAAGAGAAGGACATTACTGGGTTGTGAAATAGGCAAGAGTTTGGAAGAAGATTTGTATTAATTACAAAGGGGCAAAAACAAGAATTGACAGTTGTAAATATTCTAAAGTAAATTGTTTAAGGAAAGGGAGTTCAGAAATCTATAATAAGGAAGAAACCTGTCTAAAATTTAGATAGCTCAGGGAGACATTAAGGCTGTCTTGGTCACAGGAGAAACTATCACTCTGAAAATGTAGGAAACAAGAGAATACAAAAAGAGAAAGAGAGATCAGCTCTTCTGAAGCAGAAGCTGCTGAATCCAGTAACCTTGATAGACCACTTACATACTAACTGATGAATTCTTGGAGGCAGTCTGTGTGTACTGGATGTCCTAGCTAATGCTATAAGACATGAAAATAAAATGAAAGGTATACAAATAAGGAGGGGAGAAAGAAAACTGTTTTTGTTCACAGATAGCATGATTAGGTAGAAAACCTCAATGAATCAACAACAACAACAAAAAAAAAACTGTGGAATTAAGAATTAATTCTATTTAGTTTGCATAATACAATGTTAATAAACTAAAGTCAGTTGTTTTTTTTATAACGAGCAATGAACAATTGAACAATTAAAATTTGAATTTAAAATCATAATACAATTTACATTAGCACCAAAATAAAGGAAATACATAGGTATAAAACCAACAAAATATGTACAAAATCTAAATGAAGAAAATAACAACTATGATGAGGGAGATCAAAGAATATAAATAAATCAAGATGTTTTCATGGATGGGAAGACTCAACTTTGTTAATATCTCAATTCTTCTCAACTTTATGAAATCCCAATCAAAATTCCAGAAAGTTATTTTGTGGATATTGACTAATTCTCAAGTTTATTTTTATTCATTTAGTTTTAATTCTCAAGTTTATATGGAGAGGTAAGATACTCAGAAGCACTGAAGCAATATTCATATGACTGAGAAGAGAATGTCCTTCCTGTATGAAATCCGACAGCAAAGAACGTGAGATTCTTTCTCAAATCAGATTCACTGATTCTTCATAGCTGAAATGAAAGACATCCCATGTTTGTAGATTGGAACACTTAAATTCTTACAATATCCATGCTAACAGAAGTGATCCAAAGATTCTGTGTAATCCCTAACAAAATCCCAATGGCAACTTCTTTTTTGTGGAAAAAGAGTAAAACATCTTACAATTCATATGGAATGTTAAGGGACTCTGAATAGCCATAACAAACTTGAACTAGAACAAAGCTGGAGGTTACATTACCTGATTTCAAAACACATTACAAAGCAAAAGCAATTAAAACTACATTTTATTGGCATAAAGGCAGATATATAGAACAATTGAAACAGAAAAGAGGGCGCCTGGGTGGCTCAGTTGGTTAAGCGACTGCCTTCGGCTCAGGTCATGATCCTGGAGTCCCTGGATTGAATCCTGCATCAGGCTCCCTGCTCAGCGGGGAGTCTGCTTCTCCCTCTGACCCTCCCCCCTCTCATGTGCTCTCTCTCATTCTCTCTGTCTCAAATAAATAAATAAAATCTTAAAAAAAAAAAAAAAGAAACAAAAGAAAGTCCAGAAGTGAACCTTTGCATATAAAAACAAATGATTTTTGACAAGGGTGTCAAGACCATTCAATGGGGAAAGAATCATCTCCTCAACAAACGGTGCTGGGAAAAATTGGTATCCCTGTGCAAAAGGATGAATTAGTACCCTTATACCATGCATAAAAATTAACTCAAAATGGATCAAAGGTGTAAGACCTAAAACTATAAAACACCTATAGGAAAATCTAAGGAACGATTTCAGGACATTTGATTTGCCAGTGATTTCTCGGATATGACACCAAAAGCACAGGCAACAAAATTTTTAAAAAGTGGGCCTACAGCAAACTTTAAAGGAAGGATTAAAGGAAACAACAGAATGAAAAGACAACCTACAGAATGGAAGAAAGTAATTGCCAACCTTATATCTGATAAGGATTAATATGCAGAATATGTAAGGAAATTCTACAACTCAACAACAACAAATTAACTCACTTAAAAAATAGGCATATGACTTGAATACATATTTCTCCAAAAAAGATACACAAGTGATCTTTAAGCACATGAAAAGAGGTTTAATATTACTAATATCACCAGGTGCCTGGGTGGCTCAGTTGGTTGAGCGACTGCCTTCGGCTCAGGTCATGATCCTGGAGTCCTGGGATCGAGTCCCGCATTGGGCTCCCTGCTCAGCAGGGAGTCTGCTTCTCCCTCTGACCCTTCCCCCTCTCATGCTCTCTCTATCTCATACTCTCTCTCAAATGAATAAATAAAATCTTTAAAAAAAAAAAGAACAGAAATTAATAAGGGTTGGTAAGAATACAGAGACATTGGAACCCTTGTGCACTGTTGGTGGGAAAGTTAAATGTTAAAGCCATTATGGAAAACAGTATGAAGTTTCCTCAACAATTTTTAAAAAATAATAGAATAACTATATGATCCAGCAATCCTACTTCTGGATATATACCCAAAAGATTCAAAGCAAGATCTTGAGGGGTATCTGTATACTTATGTTCACTGTAGTATTATCCACAATATCCAAGAGGTAGAAGCAACCCACATGTTCATTAACAGATGAACGGATAAAGAAAATGTGAGGAGTGCCTGAATGGCTCAGTCCGTTAAGCATCTGACTCTTGATTTTGGCTAGGTAAAGATCTCAGAGTCATGAGATTAAGGCCTGCGTCAGGCTCCATGCTGGGCACAGAGTCTGCTTGTCCTTCTCCCTCTGCTCCTCTCTCTCTCTCTCCAATAAATAAATAAAATCTTAAAAAAAAAAAGAAAGAAAGAAAATGGGGTGTATACATACAATGGAATATTATGCAGCCTTAAAAAATAAGGAAATCCTGGAACATACTACAACACTGATGATCCTTAAGATATTATTCAGTTGAGCAAAATAAGTTAATCACAAAAGGATAGATAACCATATAATTTCTCTCATAGGAAGTGTCTAAAATAGAAAAAAAAAGCATAGAAACATAAAGTAGGGGACGCCTGGGTAGCTCAGTCGGTTAAGCATCTACTTTGGGCTCAGGTCATGATCCTGGGGTCCTGGGATCAAGTCCAGCATTGGGCTCCCTGCTCAGTGGGAAGTCTGCTTCTCCCTCTGCCTGCCACTCCCCCTGCTTGTGCTCTCTCTCTCTCTCTGACAGATAAATAAATAAAATCTTAAAAAAAAAAAAAACAGTAGAAAATTGGTTGCCAAGGGATGGGGAGACGGAAAAGGGTAGTTAGTATTTAGTGGTTATAGAGTTTCAGTGTTGCACATGAAAAGGTTCTGGAAATCTGTTGCACAATAATGTAAATATACTTTTTTTTACTTTATTAAAATACTGAGTTTATTTCACATGTATGTTTTTGTCTCCCCACCATTTCCATTTGTCTGACCACCACTACTACTATATCCTATCATGATATTCCATATGTACTTAAAAACCAAGCAAGGGGTGGAGTTCACCTTTAAAAACTAAACAGACATTTTGGACAACACATTCGTGGTAATGGAACACAGACATTTATCACACATGGTAGGGAAAGTTCTCACTCTGCCTTATAAAAAGGATAGCCAGATATCAACTGTTACAGAAATGAAATAAGACTGAAAGTTTTAAACTGTTTAAACTCTTTTCTTTAAAAGACTTCCTCCACTGCCAGAGATCTTCAATAGCCTCTCGGTCAGTCATCCAGAAGCAATTATTCACATAATTGATGAACTTGGCTTCCACTATGGGAAGACAACCATCTTTTTCTATACTTGCTTGCATTTTTCCTCTAATGTCTTCTACAGAACTAGGTCATTTTGGTGTTTTGGGGAGTCTTTTCCTGTTTTTTTTGTTTGTTTTTTTGTTTGTTTTGAAATATTCTTGACCTTTTGATCTTGTTGATGGTTTCAAGTCTTTTACATTCTGGTTTGATTTTTGTGCATTTTTTGGCTGGAGTATCTCATATACATTTCTTTACTGGAGCCTTTTCTTCTGCTTCCTCCTCATCATCATCTTCATCAGCAGCAAGTTTTACTATTTTCTGTGGAACCTTGCTACCACTTCCAGGGGCAGAATGCTTTCTGGATATACTAAGTGGTTCACATCTCTTCCTCTTTATCTTCTGGCTCTGTATATTCCTCCAGAGCTAAGTGCTGTCCACTAATATGCACAGGCCCTGAACCACATCTCAACCGTAGGACCACAGGTGGTGTTATTTCAAAGTCCCCAAGGGAAACTGTTGGCTGTACAGACATTTTCAGAGTTGCCAGTGTGACTTTAATTGGACTGCCTTCATAATACATTGCCTGTGCTTCAACAATGTGCATTTCATCCTTTGCACCAGCTCCTAAACTGACCTTTTTTTTTTTTTTTTAAGATTTTTATTTATTTGAGAGAGAGAGAGAGCATGAGAGGGGGGAGGGTCGGGAGGGTCAGAGGGAGAAGCAGACTCCCTGCCCAGCAGGGAGCCCGATATGGGACTCGATCCAGGGACTCCAGGATCATGACCTGAGCCGAAGGCAGTCGCTTAACCAACTGAGCCACCCAGGCGCCCTAAACTGACCTTTCCTAAAGATAACTGGTGTTCATTTTCATCATTATCCACCTTAAAGTGATAATCTTTGTCAGCCTTTAGTTCACAACCGAAAAGATCGTTCTGGGGCCTCTGGGGGCTCATGTCCATGTCCATCAAATCTTCCACAATTAGGTGGGAGAGAAGGTGGACAGAGATAAATGACTACTGTTCCACAGAATAGCTGTGCAGGATGGAATCACACCAGGGACAAATGTGAGTATACTTAATACTACTGAACTATATATTTAAAAAGGGTAAGATGATAAACATTATATATTCTTTGCCACAACTTTTTAAAAATTGGCAAAGACTGAGTAGACATTTATCAAAATAATGCATGTAAATGGTCAATACGCACATGAAAGAAAATGCTCAACATCACTCATTATTAGAGAAATATAAATCAAGCCACAATGAGCCACAATGAGATACCACTTTATACTCACTAGAATGTAACAAGTATGGTAAAGATGTCGAAAATTGGAACCTCATGCACTGTTACTAGATTGGACTGTAAAATGATGCAAATTGTGGAAAACAGTATGATGATCCTCAAAAAAATAAAAATATAATTGGTCATTTGATCCATCAATTCCACTTTGGGGCATATATGCCAAAATTGAAAACAGGGACTCACACAGATACTTTTTCTTTAATTTTATTTTATTATGTTATGTTAATCACTATACATTACATCATTAGTTTTTGATGTAGTGTTCCATGATTCATTGTTTGCGTATAACACCCAGTGCTCCATTCAATACGTGCCCTCTTTAATACCCATCACCAGGCCTACCCATCCCCCTACTCCCCTCCCCTCTAGAACCCTCAGTTTGTTTCTCAGAGTCTATAGTCTCTCATGGTTTGTCTCCCCCTCCGATTTCCCCCACTTCATTTTTCCCTTCCTACTATCTTCTTTTTTTTTTTTTTTAACATATAATGTATTATTTGTTTCAGAGGTACAGGTCTGTGATTCAACAGTCTTACACAATTCACAGTGCTCACCATAGCACATAACCTCCCCAATGTCTATCACCAAGCCGCCCCATCCCTCCCACCTCCCACCTCTCCAGCAACCCGCAGTTTGTTTCCTGAGATTAAGAATTCCTCGTATCAGTGAGTTCATATGATACATGTCTTTCTCTGACTTATTTCGCTTAGCATAATACCCTCTAGTTCCATCCATGTCATTGCAAATGGCAAGATTTCATTTTCTTTTGGATGGCTGCGTAATATTCCATTGTATATATATACCACATCTTCTACGACCCAGCAATTGCACTACTGGGTATTCACCCCAAAGATACAAATGTAGTGATCCGAAGGGGTACGTGCACCCCACTGTTTATAAGCAGCAATGTCCACAATAACCAAACTATGGAAAGAGCCAAGATGTCCATCAACAGATGAATGGATAAAGAATATGTGGTATATATACACACAGATACTTTTATAACTGTATTCATAACAACATTATTCAGAAAATTCAGAAAGTGGAAAGGAAGCAACCCAAGTGTCCATTGAATGATAAATGAATAAATAAAATGTGGTACGTACTCTCAATGAAATATTCAGTCTTAAAAAGGAAGGAAATTCTAATTCATGCTACAATATGGATAAACCTTGAAGACTTAAAATAAGTGAAGTAAGTCAGCCACTAAAAGATAAACATTGTATGATTTTCCTTGTAGGGGGTTCTTAGAGTGGTCAAATTCATAGATACAAAGAGTAGAATAGAAGTTACTCTGGGCTAAATGGAAAGGGAAATAAGTTACTGCTTAAAGGATACAGAGTGTCTATTTGGGATGATAAAAAATTAATTGAAAAAGATAGTGGTAATGGTCACACAACATTGTTCATGTGCTTAATGTTACTAAATTGTATACTTATAAATGGTTAAAATGGTAGATATTATGTTATTTTACCACAATTAAAAAATGGAAACAGGAGGTGCCTGGGTGGCTCAGTTGGTTAAGCATCTGCCTTCAGCTCAGGTCATGATCTCAGGGTCCTGGGATGGAGCCCTGTGTAGGGCTCCCTGCTCAGTAGGGAGTCAGTTTCTCCCTCTCCCTCTGCCCCTCCCCCCCCCATGCTCTCTCTCTCTCTCTCTCAAATAAAAAATAAAATCTTTTTAAAAATGGAAATGAATATGAGTTTATTACAGGGCCTCTTTATGACAGGAGGACTAAAGAAGGTATTATATAAGCTAGACAATAAAACATTTTAGAAGAGAGGAAGTGAATCAACAAGGAAGTTTATGTGGGGAAGGAAAATATGTAACGAAACAGTGATAAGTGTGATTTGAAATATGTGAGAAGTGTCAGAATATACTATGGAATCAATTCTACAGATAATGAGAGGAAGCTGAACCACATAGCTTTAATTGTTGGATAGAATGCTCACTGGGGCACCTGGGTGGCTCAGTCGGTTAAGAGCCTGCCTTCGGCTCCAGTCATGATCCCAGGGTCCTGGGATCGAGCTCCATGTTGTGTTCCCTGCTCAGCGGGGAGTCTGCTTCTCCCTCTCCTCCACCCCGCCGTCCCTGCTCATGTTCTCTCTCTCATTCATTCTCTCTCTCAAATAAATAATAATAAAAAAGAATGCTCACAATAGTACATTTATTTGTTTGCTTGATATTGTCCTTTGATTTTGCATAAATGTTTTCTACACTATATGCTTTAGTATATTTAATAATAAGGTATACATTCAGTCAGTATTTAGCAACTGTTTCTTTGTGTCTTTCTTTCTTTCTTTCTTTCTCTTTTTCTTTCTTTCTTTCTTTCTTTCTTTCTTTCTTTCTTTCTTTCTTTCTTTCTTTCTTTGTTTTGATGACATTTCTCTACTTCTCTGAGATCAGAAGCAGTAATCAGGAATCAGGGCAGAGATACTTGGTATTTGGAGGACAGGGTCCTTTTTGTGCACCCTGGCTCCCACAAGCTCTGTGGCCAAGCTGCTTCTGGAACACTTGCTGAGCTGCTACTATGGCTAGAGGGGTTCAGGATGGGTAGGTGCTACTGTGCTAAGAGCTGAAATTGAAATTAACTTCTGTTTACCATACAAGCCTTCTCCTGGAAATTCTAAGCCTTCAGTAGACTCAGGTTCTAATAGAGTTACATTAGGCAGATTCTGCCATTGCAATGTTATCTCAGGAGGGAGACATTCCTGGTGCTTCCTACTCTGCCATTTTCACAGAGAATTATATATGTAATTTTTGTTATGGGGGAGGGGCAGAGGGGGAGGGAGAATATGAATATATATAATTATATATAACTATAATTATATATATATATATCACATATACACACATATACGCACATACATATATGTGTGTGCATGTATACATGTATGTATCCATATATGGCATATACATATATGTATGTGTGTGTGTACAGAAAGATCTATATATGTATGCAGGTATGTATATATAAGGTATACATTAATATATATATATAAGATATCTTTAAACTGCTAATGGTAATTTAGAGAGTGAGGGGAAATTTGGAAGAATATAATATAGATCCTAAAATTTCTTGAAATGTAAGTCAATCAAGTAGTACATTCTATATGTGGGATACATATTTTCTAACAGCTAGAAGAAATGAGATAATTTGGCAATATGTCGATGAATTTAGGTCATGAAAATCCAGGATTATTTATTAAATATTTGAATTTGGGTTTGTATTTGTATGTAACCCTCTGATTATGTATTGTTATAATCAAGTTGATCAAAGAAGAGGCACCTAACTATAAGTGGAGATCATTTTATGATGCATTTTTATTTTTGTCCTTGGGGAATATGATGGTGTGTTTCCACATACTGAATTTCCAGCTTCCATATAAATTTCCTTATTATTGCTGGATAACTTTTGTTTGTTGCTTTCCCTCCTTTTTTTGAGTATTTATTTTATGCTAACATTTTTACAGCCTATTGAATGACTATCAACACATAGGTCAGTTAAACGTGTCCATAGAGCACAGAATATGCTGCTAGAAAATATTTTGGAGATGTGCCTAGTCACTATTTACATTGGCACTTGCAGTCTGCAGTATAATCAAAATGAGTTAATGTAATGTTGTACTAAGTAAGCAGGTGGCTTAATTTTGCAGGAATTAAGTAGTCAGTAAAATAGGGAATTTGAATTTGGTCCATAAGCACAGGAGTTGCTTTAGTTTAGCAATGTTGCCAAACTTGGAAAGGACAGCAGGATTTGTGTGTGTGTGTGTACATAAATGAATATGAATATGAACTTGTTAGAAAATCTCTCAATATTGGAAAACAGATCATATCTTGATGATTGAAAGAAATGCTAATATTACTATGGAATTTTTTTCTTCCATCAGATGAAACAAATTGAAAATATAGATTCAAAAATGTTTTAAGTACATTCATATATTTTATTTATAATTTTATCTCTAATAGAATATATAGTAAAGGTATATCTCAACAATTGACTTTACTATAAGACTAAAAAATATATATTAGACTGATGCTTATATGCATGATGAAATGTGTACTTTATATGCCTCATCTTATTTATTTTTTCCAACATCTTTATAAAATACTAACTCTTAATTTATTATGGGGAAAGTACAATGTGTTTAGTTGAAGCAGTGTAGTCAAAATCAAGTACCTAATAAATTGTCCAGCTAGGATTTCAAGGCAGTCTTTCTTATATCAAGGTTATGTGCTTGAAAAATTGCTAATGCTCCCATTTACTTAAGGAAAAACATCAAGGGGATGGATGAAGGTTGAGGAGGGCAGTGCTTACTTCTGTTGACCTGGAAGAATTTGCTGAAGTAACATTTACATTTAGAAAAAAAGGAGCATTATATTTCTAAGCTGAGATGGGGAGGGAGCAATAGAGAATATTATGAACAGAGAAATTATTATAAGCAGAGATATGCAGGTTCATAGTTTTTTAGGAGACATGCCACACAGTCCAAACATATTTTGTAAGGTAATTTAGAGTCAGAATGTTAAGGGCTTTCATTGAACTTATAAGATGAAACTTGAATTGTATCATATAGGAAATTACAAGGGATTTAGTAAAGGAAAATAGACTCCCCATCATAAATCATAATTTCATAATCTGTTCTGTTTGAAGTACGATAAAATGTTATATATAATATATATATATATATACACACACATATATATATATCCATAGTATATATGTTGATTTATTTACCCCACAAGATTTCAGTTACATTGGATTCAAGCAATTGCATTAATTTGGATGTTGTTTTATTAAGGGCGGTGTTGAGACTTTGTGTCAATTAAGTCCACTCACATATATGTTTTTTCCCCTTCACATCTTTGCTACAAGAGACCCATCTATCCTATGTTTATAGCACTATAATCCAAATTGTTCTTTTAATTCTACATCTCAATCATTTTTATAATTTATTATTTTCTAGAAGGAACTAAAATGAAAATCCAGCAAGTTAAAAAGGTCAAAGGCTGGGCACCTGGGTGGCTCAGTCGTTAAGCGTCTGCCTTCGGCTCGGGTCATGGTCCCGGGGTCCTGGGATCGAGCCCCGCATCGGGCTCTCTGCTCAGCGGGGAGCCTGCTTCTTCTTCTCCCTCTCCCACTCCCCCTGCTTGTGTTCCCTCTCGCCATGTCTCTCTCTTTCAAATAAATAAATAAAATCTTAAAAAAAAAAAAAAGGTCAAAGGCTTTTGAGTCAGAATTTGTTACGATTCTTGCCTAAGCCCACACTTTGAACAAGATAGTTAACTCTCCAAAATATCCATTTATTATCTATCAAGTAGTGGGGAATTTAGTTCTAATACATGATGTTGCTGTGAGAACAATGTAAGAAGGAGAACACACAGCATTAGTTTCTTTCTTTCTTTCTTTCTTTTTTTTTTTTAAGGATTATTAGTTTCTATCTTTCCACTGTGCTTACTCCTGGTCATTATTTTGAACTGGAATCAACAATCATTGAGTTTGGCTAGAACATACTGCACCACATGTAGCAGCTTAATTTGGGTTTGATCTAGATAGTCAAGGCCAAATATGAGGTTTTGTTAGATCAAGGTCATAAACAGAGCTTGAATCATTATTTAAAGCCTCTCCCATCATTGGTAATATAGTTACGGGGTTTCAGAGGCATAGTGTTCATCAAGGTACAGTTTGATAGTAGTATCAAAGTGTGTCGGTGTTGTTCTCAATTTTCAATTCCTTTCAGGTACTCCAAAACCAGTCTTTGAAAAGGAATAGGGCTTTAGCTTCCCAAACTGTACTGAATACTGAACTCATGTAGTGAACTTCTAAAACTATGGAATGACAAGCCCGTATCAATTAAATCTGTATGTCTGCAAGTAAAATCCAAGAATAAATATCAATATTTTTTTTTAAATTTTATTTATTCATTTGAGAGAAAGAGAGCACACAGGTGGGGGCAGAGCAGAGGGAGAAGCAGACTCTCTGTTCAGCAGGGAGCCTGACACAGGGCTCCATTCCAGGACCCTGAGATCATGACCTGAGAGCCAAAGGCAGATGCTTAACTGACTGAGCCAACCAGGAACCCCTCAATATTTTAGAGACCCCTCTCTCCCTCCTCCTCCTGGTGATCCCACTGTACAGCAAAGTTTAAGAATCACTGGCTTTGGGTTATGTTCTCTTTCAATTTGAGGTTCAAACTAAGATTTTTATATGTAGCCCAAAAACCAAATTAAATTTAGTCAAGCAATAAAATAAACAAAAATGATCTAGTTATTTAGTTTTAATTATCAGCTTTTGATAAAGATTATAAATTGTCTTCAAACATTTGCAAGTGTGATTATTTATTGTCTAATGTGTGAAATAACATAAATCTTACATTACTGCATTTCTATAATTGTAAACACAAATTTTTAGCTTTCAGAGTTTGGCTTCAAAAATGGAGAAGGGGCGTAAGTGGCAGAAATTTAATGCAGATATCTAAGGATTCTCTCCCTGTCAGTTTTCTCATTGAAGATGCAATGTTTCCTGGGTTTTATTCTTCCATCAAATCCAACAGAAGGCATGATGACATATAATCATCACCGTTCAGCTTAAATGGCTTTTAACTGCATTCAGCAGGACTTTCTATTAGAACTTGTGTACTAAACTCCATTATCAAGTAGATATTACCAGAAATTGTTATCACTAACTCAAGTTGTATTATTTTGTGAATTCTAGTATATCTCATTTTATGATACTTGATTCCACTTAAATTATTTTCTTCTCTTGAAACATTTCTCTAACACTACCATCACTTTGTTGTCAACTGTAACAGCCTTGTTCATTACACATATTATTGCAATTTGTCATTATTTAGGTAGCATTTACTATTGCTGAAGAATTACAAGTTTTACCCTTATCACTTAGTTTTATAAGCTATATGTGTATATAAGTCATATATATATAAGCTTCTTTGGCATGTCATACAGTTTCTCTTCACTCAATGAGCTGTTGACAAGATGTAGACACTGTGTCAGGAAATAGATCTATCACACAAAATAACCCAATTGCCTGCTTAATGATAAACAAGCTGAAGAAAAAATAGTGAAAGCATAGCTCAAGTAATCATGCCCAATCATGATTGTTATGTAGGATGCCTTTTTATAAGAGTGCTAAGTGGTTTTCTTTCTCCCTTTTTTTTCTTTTTATAGTATGATGTCAGTATACATATGCTATTAGAAAAAATTTACCATACATATTACTCTAGCAATATGCATTTATTAATTATTTGCAATAAGGACCAAGAATAATAGCATGATGACATAATAATCTAACTATATCCTATATTTTATTTTATATAACTTATATTGTATAAGAATTTAAGCCCAGTCACAATGTTGCCATCAAACACCACTGGCAAAATATAAGCTCATAATACAGCTTGGATAAATAATTAAAATTTACTATCAAGTTAATTTGAAAAAGCACTTGCACAGTCAGATCATGCTGGTTTTATGAACTGTTTATGCAGCAGTGGGGGAACTTTACAAAATCTATGTACATTCTGAATAAAAACATTAAGTATTCATGAAGTTATTGTGTGGTGTGTCTGGCAATTCAGTATGCATACATTTATGTGAATATATAAATTGAACTCAGTGGTTTAAATATAAAACAAATATTGCTTACTATTTACAAAAGAACAGTTGATGCAAATACTAGAAAATTTAAGTTTTTAAAAGTAACCAGATGTAGAAAAAAATTGATGGCATATACTACACAATAATTCTAGGAGGTTACTAATTTCCCAATATTTTTACAAGAAGAAATCCTTCAATTTAATTTATTCTTGTTGCTTTTTGGTGCTCAGTGTAATCCAGTAACTGTCTGAAAAATATGCATGTAATTCTTAACTGATTGTTGATGCATAGCCAAAAATGTATATTCACATGAAACAAATTCCTGCATTTTAAAATCATGTCTTAACAAAATCATGTCCTATGCATTATCCATAAACAACACTTTTGGAAAATTCAGACTTAATCTTTTCTGTTTAAAGTTGATCCAAACCTCTTTCTGCATTTTCAGACTTCATTTATATTATACTTATTGTCTACAGAAGCATTGAGATTTTTGAGATTCTCCAAATACTTTCTCTTCATTACTCACGTCTTCCTGAGTGACAAATTTCAGAGATTCACATAATAACGTCTTAAACTTCTCTTTGTTCCTATATCATTTACCACTTTGCATAGTGCCTGATGGGATGAGGTATGCATTCTATATTGTTTTCAAAGTAATACCAACCCCTACACACATCACCCATCAATCTGAATTAAGTCACTATAGCATCTCCTGTGATCTAAATGAATTTTTAACCTATTACTAACACTACTACTGCAAGGCTAATATAGATTACAGTTTCAAGTCAAAATAATTTTATGCCAAAATTACTTTCCATTCTACTTCTTTAATAACTCTTTGAGATTACTAGAATCACTCTCTGTGGAGAAGTGATTCTTGTAGCATCTATAGAAGTTGAATCCATCACTTTAATTTTATTCGCGTAAAGTATGATCCACTCAGATAACAAGGCAATAATATAAAGTGTGCTACAACAAAAAGTATGATATGCAGAAAAAGTATTACCTCAGTGACTAGTGCTGGCCACTTGTTATCAGTTTGTTCCAACCACTGTTCATAGTATTGACTTCAGTTTTCTGTATCATTGAGACAATTTGTTAAAGTATCTTTCTTTATCTTAATGCTAATAGAGAAGCTCAGGCATTTCTGCTAAACAACTACTAGATCCATTTTTGTTTTTCTTGTTTGTTTTTGAGAGAAAAATCTCCTTTCAAACCCATTAAAAATGATATGAAGATGTTTATCAGAAGAAAATACAACGTTCGGTTACTATCAACTTAATTATTCAATCCTTCTGGGTACATTTAAATCCTTGTATAAAACTTGTAATGAAAGGTTGTGACTGGTAAATTTGATAACCTCATAAATGAGAATTCTAGTAAAGCCTTTTTATAATTGGAGAAAACATTTTAATTAAATAATTTGTAAACTTTTTTGAAAATTCAAAAACAAAACTAGTATAAGGAAATTCAATATGTTGTTAACAAGTTATCCTCATCACAAGGACCCTGATAAAAGGGAGACAAGAGAGTCTGAGATGAAGAGGGGACAGGATGGTCGAAGCAGTGGTGAGAGAGATTTGAAGATATTGCATGGTTGACCTTGAAAATGGAGGAAGGGATTTATGAGCGAAGGATGCAGGAGGCCTTTGAAGTCTGGAAAAGATAAGAAAAGAAGCTCTCTCTTAGGGTTTCCACAACATAGCCTGCCAATACATGGACTTTAGGTGTTTTGACCTCTATAATTCAAAGATACTAACTTTGTGTTGTTTTAAGTCACGAAGCTTATAGTTTGTTACAGCAACAATAGAAAATTAATACCCTGAAAAAGCATTTTGCCATTGTTTATAAGGTGAGAAATAAATTTGTTTAAAAGGTTTTATTTATAATTCTAGCTTTTACTTAGCATTTTCTATGAGCCATTTCTGTGTGAATCACATATCTCAATATTCCATAAACAAAGAGATAAAATTTACCCAGGTTTCCTTTTTGTAGCAGTTTGTTCTAATACCAATTAATAGAACTGAAATACAGTTTGTTATTTAAATATGTTTATTATGTTTACTTTTTATAATTGAAATAGGATAAAAGTGCCTCTTTATTAGACAGATGTTTAGTTGTTTTAATTACTCTTGGGTCTTAGTTAGAAAACCTAATCCTGACCCTAATCATAAATATTCTTGGTGGTATGGTGAGCTTTTATCAGTGACTTTTAAACATTCCTCAAATTCTGCAATTCTCAGATTTTTACAAGATAAACAATTATTTTCAGTCTCAATTTAGTATATTAAAATTTGATCTCAGAAACTATTAAGAGTATTCGTTAATGCTCTTTACCGTATAAGCCCTGCACCCTTCCTTCTGGGAACATAATGGGATTGTATTCCCCAACTCTTTTGAAGATAAGCATGGTCATTCCATTGGCCAATAAAAAGTGAGAATAAGAAATAGCTGTCTGTATACTATTGAAACTTTAAGTGCCAGTACACATCTCCCTGTCTAGACACAGGTGAATACTTGCGTGGACATGGGGCCTCCATTAGTCTCCATTCCTTTGTCACCTGCCTGTCCCTTTTTAGGCATGTGGTGTAAACAAGAAATAAACTTTGGTGTTTTTGGCCAATGAGATATTGGGTTATATTTTATAAACTACAACATTACAATCTAACCTGATTGATATATTATCACCTACAAATACCAAAACTAATTTCAATGATAAAAAAACTACAGCATACTTAATCACTATGTTTTTTATTTTTACTCTCATTGGTTTTGTCCACCATCATTATGAGATCTATATTCAATTTTGGGGATAGGGTGATAAATAGCTGTATCCTGATTATCTATAAATACAGATTCTCTAGAAAGGAATACATTTTAAATAATTCCTAAAATCAACTCAATTTCTGTTCATAAATTTAATTTCCTGCCTAAAAATTATATCCCCAGGGCATACCAGCTTGATAATAAGTTTGGTTCAGCCAGTGTGCCACACAGGTTTGCTCTTGGATTTGACCTAAGGAACTTGCAAGGAGAAAATATCTGCTTGATCTTCAAATGCAAAAGTGTAAATTTTAAAGTTATTTGAAAGGAGAAAATTTGAAAAGAATTTTATTGGAATAAGAATCTGATCTTTCTCCTTGTTTACAACCTTATTCTATTCTTAAATTTTTGTCAAGCTATGGAGCCCCCACAATATTAAATTCTCTCCATCATATTCAGTGATTTAATGTTTTACCTTTGAATGCTTCATTTCTACAACAGGTGAGTAATGTGTGAGCCTCGGGCAAAGCTCTAGCTTCCTTCTTTCCAAACTACTTTACCATTTCCCACTCTCCAAATACACTGAAACACACAATCTCTTGTTCACACACACACATACATACACATATACACATAGACAAATTTATGACTATACACATATAAATTTATGACTATCTCCATTTGTCATTAAGAATTTTATATGATGCCGCAAAAGAAGCTCCAGTTGAATATTATATAGATAATAATACTTAACTGAAATGGTCGATTATATGCTCTTATATTTTTATATATAAGAATGCTCTTCTTATATATAAAAATGCTCTTCTTTTATGCTCTTATGTTTTAATATACATAAAATTTACAATATTGTTCTAAGATTACCTAAAACAAACTAAATTTTTTAACCATTTTGGGGTCTTACAACATACACTCATCCCATCTACATAGGAAAAAAAAATCATGTCAGTTTATGACATAACGGTTTTCCCACTTCATTCTTACTAATTTGCACAGTTCCAAATCTTCATTTCCCACACTAAATGTTTCTTGTCAAATTATATTTTTGATCTTGCACTGGTCCACCTACTCCCCACGTCACGTGTCCATCCACTTCCCATCATCACTGAGTAATGATGTCAGAAGTTCCAATGTGGATTTATTTTAGAGTAGTTTTATTGTGCTGTAACTCACATGCCAAACTATACACCTTTTAAAAGTGTACAATTCAGGGCGCACCTAGGTGACTCAGTTGGTTAAGCGTAAGGTCTTGATTTCGGCTTAGGTCCTGAGACAGAGCCCTGAAGCTGGGCTCCGGGCTGGGTGTGGAGCCTGCTTAAGACTCTCCTGTCCCTCAGCCCCTCCCCGCTGTTCTCATACATGCCTTCCTGCTCTCTCTCTCTCCCCCTAAAAAAAAAAAAAAAAAGGACATTTCAGTGGTTTTTAGTGAGTTTGTGTGATAATCATTACTATCTAACTTTAGAACGTTTTATCATTTTCCCTAAAAGCCCCATACACATTAGTACTCATTTCCCATCACAGTAGCTCCCCACCCTTCACAGCTTGCTTTTTGTGGTTTTAGTTACCTGAGATCAACAGTGATTCTGAAGCAGATGACTCTTCTGACATATGGTCAGTAGGTCAGTAGCATCACAGTGCATGTATCATTCCCTCACTTTATCTCATCATATAGGCCCTTTGTCATCTCACATCATCACAGGAAGGGTGAATACAGTAAAATATGATTATTTTGAGAAAGATTACATTCACATAACTTTTAACACAGTATATTGCTAAAATTGTTATATTTTATTACTATTGATGTTAATCTCTTGCTCTGCTTCACTTATTAATTAAACTTTATCATTGGTATGTATGTACATGAAATAAGAGTATCTGTAGGGCTCGGTACATCCGTGGTTTCAGGTATCCATTGGGGGTCTTGGAACGTATCCCCCATGGATAAGGGCGCAGTACTGTACTCTCTTGCAAACCAGCCTTTGCAACCACTAATCTACTCTCTCTTTGGATTTGTCTATCCTAGACCTTTCACATAAAAGAACTCATGGGCAACTGTAAAATTGAAAGGAAGTAGGCAAATACACTAGGTACTTAAAAGCAAGTTCATACTATAGTAAAAAAAAAGTTTAAAAAATTAACAAAACATTAGTGTTCCACTTATAATAGACTTTACCTACATAAACAGTTGATTCCATTTATATTTTCTGTTCTGCAACCTGAAGTCTTTAAAATAAGAAATAATTCCAGACATTAAATCAATGAGAAGAAAAGATTCTGTATGAATAGGTAAGGACACAGATTTTACTAAACCTTAAAGTCTATAATAATTAACTTATCAGTTATTGTGGTAGACTTTAATGGAACAGTTATAGAACTAAATACTTCCATGGGACAACTAATGGGAGATAGATCTTTTGATAGTCCTTATAACAAATTTCATACAATATTCAAATACTATCATGTGATTTTTCCTATGATAAACTATTGCTATTTAGGCTTAGCAGAATTTAATTTTGTCTTTTCCAATTTATTCATATATATTTTAATAAAACAAAGAGATAACTTTCTAGGAATGTTTAAAAGGAAAGACATTGGAATTTTAACCCAAAGATTAATTTATATTTTTAAATGATTAGAATTAGTTATTTGGAAAACTGGCTACATAGAATCATTCTTTACAGTGCTCTGCATAATGATGCAATAAACAATAAAAATCACATATGAAGTAAAATATTATATTTACTCTGTTTATTCTGAGTTATCCATCATGAAGTTTGAATATTTTGTAAGAAGAAAAAACTTTCAGAGAAGTCTTAGTTTCACAAAAAAAGTTAACAGGAAAATTATGCTTTTCTGATGAGTTGAGTAATATGAATAAGTTATTTGCCCTTAAAGTAGCAGAAAGAATTAATTTTTGAGCACAATGAAATTAAAGGGTTTTAGTTTGCCTGATCTGAACAAAGTAAGATAAATTTTTAATACAGTGAATTAATTAGGCACGTAATGAGAAATAGAATATATAATATTTCTAATTCCGATAAATAGTAAAATAGCCCAGATCCTAAAAGAAATAAATATCATTCATCATAGACATACCTTAAATTATGTTTATTGGAAAATATTAATGGCAACAGATATAACAGAATGTTAGATGAATTCTATTACTGATTTAGTTTCAAGAAATTACAGGATCATTTTGACCCTCATCTGTAACTTTCTGTGGAGTTAATCTTAGGACATTACTCATTTTTGAAGGTGTTAATGTACCATAAAGGATTTGTATTATCATTAGACATACTATCTATGCCAGGTGTTACATGTTCTCTGCATCTGCCCTGAAGTTCATTTAACAGCTTATAAATCTTTATGTCCATATGATGTGTTTCTGTGATCACTTGCATCCTTAAAAAGTTTCTGAAACATATAAAATTGTTATTTTTAAACTTTTTTTACATAACACAATACTTATGGATTAATTTTAATACTTTGGTTTTCATAATATTTAGTTTCGTTGTTTGAGCAACTTTCAGTATATATGCATATACGTATATGAAGAATATAGTATGTTAACATGCAATATGATACAGTGACTCAGGATCTAATCCTTGGAGTTAAAAACACTTTATGTCTCCCAGACTCAGTATCCTAATCTACAGACCATTCTATTTGAGCTGGATGATTTATAAGCAGTAGCATTTTGGGGGGAAATTTTTGGTTTTATTATCATTACTAAATTGCATACTATTAGGTCACATAAAATGATGAATGATGTTTTATTTCATATATTAAATAGATTCTTTAGCCAATCACAGATACACTCTACAAAAATATATTTATTTTATTTACATTTATTTTACATTTCATATCTTATGACAAGTATACTTAGATATACATCTTTTTGTGCCAATTGAGTAGAATTTGTATTAACCAGTTAAAGAAATCGAGTCAAAGAAATTTTTATAGAATTTGATCACTTAACTACTTGAGCAAGAGGCTAAGGAAAATATTTAATTAAAACTTTTTCTAAATAAAATTATGTCAAAGACAGGCTAACATCTATATCTAAAGATACAAAACAATTTGACAAATCCTATTTTTTGACAAATCCTACTTTAAAATAAAAGACAGATACTGAATTTTAGTCTTTATAATTTATTAATTTGTTAACAATCCTTTAAAATCTGTTTCATAACCCATTGTAAGAGTTAAGCAGTTTTCTCATAATACAGTAATTTTTGTAGTTGCCTGGCATGCTTATTGAAAAAACACATTTCTGGGGGCGCCTGGGTGGCTCAGTCGTTAAGCGTCTGCCTTGGGCTCAGGTCATGATCCCAGGGTCCTGGGATCAAGCCCTGCATCGGGCTCCCTGTTCCGCGGGAAGCCTGCTTCTCCCTCTCCCACTCCCCCTGCTTGTGTTCCCTCTCTCTCTGTGTATCTGTCAAATGAATAAATAAAATCTTTAAAAAAAAAAAAAGAAAAAACACATTTCTGGATACCACAGTATACCCACTGAATCAGAATTATTAAGGACATTTGACAATTCTCTTCCCTATCTCCCTTCCACTTTCCCTTTTTCCTTCCCTCCCCCTCTGACCCTCTCTTTCTCTTTTTTTCTTTCCTTCTCTCCTTTTTCTTTCTTTCTACAAAATAACTCTGTGGTTCTTAACCAACAACAATATTTAGGAAAACTGCAGATTTAACATTGGAATGTTTAGAGTTTAGACAATAACATCTGGCTTTATGTAGTACATTTAATTAGTTAGAAAAAGTTGTATACATCTTTGGGCCATGGCCCATAACACTTTAAAAAATTGTCTATCTTTATCTTATATTGATGATTACAATAGACTCATTTTAAGACTGTAGCTCGACTTTTTTACAAGTATAGCAGGCATTCAGAAACATGTTATTCACTGACTCTACTTTTCCATCAGATTTTTAAAATTACAAATAAGACACAGAGCCTCAATATGGTAATATATTGTTTTAGCAGGTATCTAGATAAAATTGAGATGCAGTTTCTGTCCTTACTTTGTTAGGTATTTGTTTTTTACAGTATCACAAGGAGAAAATCAGGCATGATATCTCTCAGAAAACATTTAAGGAAAGCAACATTTCGGTATATATTTAAACTAGTATGAGTGAGTAGCATGTTTCTAGTGCTTTATGTATGTTTACTCATTTAATTCCTGCAATAACTCTATATGTAGAAACTAATGTCTGTTTGAAAGATGAGGGAACTGGGGTGCCTCATGCCTCTCTCTCAGTCTAATGTTGTCTGCATTGAAGATATCAGGAGAAATACGTGTAAAGTCTTTGGCCTTAATCTGTTTATCCCTGAGTCCTTTGATCATTTTGTTCAGAGTTTTTGTTAATCCCTTTTGTACCTATTTGGGATCTAGGAGCAGTAGTTTGTCCTGTTCCTTAAGGCTCCTGTCTGTCTCCTTCTTAATTATTGAATCTGCCGATTCCTTCTTAAGCCCATCTCTTTCTTGTAATATCTTGCTCAACATATTCAGTAACAACTGGCACATATTTTTAACCTTCTGTTTTCCAACTTTTTCCCTTAAAGCTCCCGACTGAGTGAAGAAACAATGTCGTTTTTTTTTTTTCTACTTAGAACATACAGCAGTATTACTAAATATTTTTCTCACTACCTGATACAGATAATCATCTTCAACATTCAAGAATAATTTTTTCACAGATGTCCTCTTAGATACTAGGCCAAGTGTTACTGCTTTTGAGAGCTGCACCCTTCTTTTGGTCTAATTTCTTTATTGCTTTTACCTATATTTTACATGACGGAACTGGCCTTATGACTCAATCCAAATTCACTAGAAGCTAGGAAATTTAGAGGAATGGATGGGAATTCTCTGAGCACTAAGAGTATTATCCACACTACATTATCATGCTTTCTTTTTTAACTTCTTTCTTTTTCCTTCCTCAATAACGGAAGAATAAAAGAAAGAGCAGGACAGAAGAGAGAATCAAATCTGCTTAAGAATGAAGACTGGAGGGCACCTGGGTGGCTCAGTCGTTAAGCGTCTGCCTTTGGCTCAGGTCATGATCCCAGGGTCCTGGGATCGAGTCCCACATCGGGCTCCCTGCTCTGCGGGAAGCCTGCTTCTCCCTCTCCCACTCCCCCGCTTGTGTTCCTGCTCTCGCTATCTCTCTCTCTGTCAAATTAATAAATAAAACCTTTAAAAAAAAAAAAAGAATGAAGACTGGATTCCCAAGGAAATGTTTTTAAGTTGGGGTTACTTAGGGGAAGTTGTGCAGAAGTAACAGAATGTAAGCTCAGACTTGAAAGATGAACATTTTCTCAGATAGAAAGGTTTGATAGAGTAATGATTTCCAAAATTCGTTCATCAAAATCTTGAGTTTCTTTTTTATAAATATAAACACCAGTTTCCATCCTAGATGCATGAAATGAGGCTTGCTAAATATAGTACCCTGCATTTTATGTTTGCTACAAATATAGTATCTCCATTTTATGCAGCTCTGTATATGGTGGAAAGAATGTTCTACTTCCCCCGGTTCACAACATGTTCTTTTTATACCATAGGAAGCTCAAATCAACTTTTAATGTAAAAACTTACCAGTTTGATCGCCACAATAGAATTCTAAATTTCATGAATCTATGTCACGATCTTTAATTGCTTTGTTTAATATCGTGACATTTTTAAGGTTTCAAATAATTTTTCATTACCAGGAAACGTCTATAAGGCTCATTACAGAAATCTGACTCATTCTTTGTGATTACTAAAATTAGTAATTCTAAGCTGGCACATAGATAATTTGGAGAAAATCGGTTTAAATAAATGTTTTCGTGATGTTTTAATTTGACTACATTAGCATCATATTACTAACACAAGTTACATAAGTTTCTTCAAAATTGAAAGTGTCTGTTTGGAAGTTAGATCTCCACTCAGGCAGGGTATCAGCATGAAACAGATGGCACAGTCAAATTAGAATACTTCAGGGAGTTTTTAATAAAGAGAATATTTATAAAAGTGTGAGCAGAGTATGGCATATCAGAAAGGGTGGTATGATTCTAAGGAGCTTATTATGGCAAAGCTATTACCACTTCTAGAACTAAAAGAAGGAAGGTAGGTTAGGGAGCATTTGCCAAAACCTAGGAGAAAAGGACAGATAGCTTATGAAGAGCAGCGACTTCTAGTCATGGAACACAACCAAACTAGGGTAACACTGTAGGGAGCCAGAGGAATGCATGCCCTCACTTTACTGTGCTGGTTGACCACCTTTCAGGGATCTCATTGGCTGACATAAAGCAGGAGCTAGAAAACAAGAAATCCAGTGATGGAGTACATATAGGCCAGCATTTTAGGGCAAGGAGTTAGGAGGAGAAGGATGAGGAATAAAGCTGGAGGGGCAAATGGACGATAGCCCAGTCTGAAATTAGACCAAAGGGAAAAATTAAGTTGGCTATTAAAAAAAAAAAAAAAAGAAGAATGAGAAATATTGACCACTTATTTTATGAATATTTTCATGACAACTCTTCTAGTTGATACTATTTGATGATTATCACTGACTGACAAATATGGCAAAGCTTTCTCTACAATGATCTGATCAAAGTTAACATAAAACTACAGGGTTTTTGGATTACTATTGCTGGAACCAGAGTTTCAATAAAATATCTATATGAAGTCTATTTGATATCTGGCTCGAATACAATAGAATTTCTTACTTGATAAAAACAGAATGCTTTAGAGAAAAAGATTAAATGTCATTAACAAAATTACTGAATTTGCTGAAATAAACTAGATTTTTATGTTTAGTATTTAAAAAAAAAAAATGAACTCCTAAAATTCTCATTAAAATTCCATGCAACAGAGTTGACTTTAATATATATAAACAAATATGTGATTTTTCTGCAAATGTTCTTTTCCCATATATTATATCAAATAAAATCTGATGTTGGGCCCAACCTATGAATATCAGTGGTGAATTAGTCTGCTTATACTCCCATAACAAAGTACCACAGACATCTTTTTTTTTAATTAATTAATTTTTTTGATGTAGTGTTCCATGATTCATTGTTTGCATATAACACCCAGTGCTCCATTTAATACATGCCCGCTTTAATACCCATCACCAGGCTAACCCATCCCCCCAGCCCCCTCCCCTCTAGAACCCTCAGTTTGTTTCTCAGAGTCCACAGTCTCTCATGAGTACCACAGACTTCTTAAATGATGGAAATTTATTCTTTGTTTTACATTGCTGGAGGCTAGAAATCTAAAATAAGGTGTCAGTAGGGTTGGTTTCTGGTGAAGACTCTCAGCTTCCAGACTGCTGCCCTTTCACTGTGTCTTCACATGGTCTTTCCTTTGTGTGCACATGCAGAGAGATTTCTGGTATCTCTTTCTCTTCTTGTAAGGACACCAGGCCTATTCGATTAGGGTCCCAACCTTATAGTCTCATTTAATTTTAATTCTCTCCTTAAAGGCCCTGTCTCCAAATACAGTCACACTGGGGCTTAGGGCATCAGCATATCAATTTTGAGTGAATACAATTCAGTCCATAATATATGGCATGTTATTAAGATGAGTATATTTGATTAGTTCAAAATCATGACTACTTCAGTCCATAAAGCTAATTAATAATGGTAATTAGTTTATTTTCATAAACATAAATTTTGAAATATGTGATAAGGAGTAAGTTTTAAAGTTACATATCAATCTTATCTTCCAATATATCTATTGATGTTATATGTTTTACAATTGATAAACTACATTTTTTATGAAGAAGGAACTATAAATAAAAAGGGTTTTTTTTAAGGATGCCTTTCAGTTTTAGGAACTTCAAAAATTACATAGCTGAAATTCCAAAACAGAATCGTAGAGTGATTTTTACTCCTCTTTTGAAAGAGTAACAGTTTAAGTACTCTTTACATTCTGTTATTGACAAAAGATAACTTTTGGCCAATCAGTGAGAGGTTTCTTTTTTAATCCTTGTTATTTGACAAAATTATTTTAATTTTTTATAACATTATGAGCTCTGCATTCCTATTAAAATTTCAGCTAGTAATATGCCCACCTGTGTTGGGTATTCATACAGAATATCAAGAATTAAAAAGCTAATTTTCTTTGGTTTTTCATTATGAGTCCAAATGTTACGTTGTCATTTATCATTGATTTTTTCTAAAGGCCATGATATTCTGTGAATCTACATTTCCCAATAAGAGTGACTTCAGTTGTTAAAATTATCACCAAGATTCTAGAGGTATTCAGTAATGGAAAGGTATTTTTTTCTAGCCATATCAATACATTTTACTTCTTAGATATGGTGCCAAAAGAATAAGTGACAAAAGAAAAAATTATATAAATTGGACTTCATCAACATTAAAAACTGTTGCGTTTTAAAGGACACCATCAAGTGAAAAGAAAATTCATAGAATGAGAGAACATACTTGCAAATTATATATCTGACAAGCAACTTGTATCCAGAAAGTATTTTAAAAAAACTTACAACTACAAAAAAAAGACAGATAGTCTAATTAAATTTGGTTAAGTGATTTGAATAGATATTTCTTCAAAAATACATATAAAGTACCATGAAAAATGCCCTAATTCATTAGCCATCTGAGAAAATAATATCACTTCACACTCTCTAGGATGACTGTGACCAAAAAGACATATAATAAAAAATGTTGGCCAAGAACTGGAGAAATTAGAACTCTCATGTGTTGCTGATGAAAATGTTAAATGATGCAGCTCTTTGAAAAACAGCCTGGCTGTTTATCAAAATGTTAAACATAAAGTTTCTATATGACTAATCAATTCAAATTCTAGGTATTTAGCCAATAGAAAATATATGTCCAAACAAAAACTTGTAATGAAAGTTAGTAGCATTCTTCATACCAGCCGAAGATTGTAAAGAGCCCACACGTCCATCAAAAAATGCATAAGCAAATGTGGTCTATCCATACAATGGAATATTACTCAACAGTTAAAAAAATGAAGTACTGATGCATAAAATACATGGATGAACCTTGAAAACATTATGCTAAGTGAAAGCTAGTCACAAAAGATTATATATTGTATGATTCTATTATATAAAATGTTCAGAATAAGCATATTCAAAGTGACAGTAGATAGAGCAGTGGTTGCTAGGGACTACGGTTAGGGGAATGGAAAGTGACTGCTAACAAGTATGGGATTCTTCTAGGGTGATGTATATTTTCTAAAATTAGATAGTTGAGATGACTGCACAGCTCCTTTGAGTATATTAGAAACTGAATTCTCACTTTAAATGGATGAATTCATGGCATGTGAATTTTATCTCAATAAAGCTGTTTTAAAATAATGACATATTAATGTTTAAATATCTCAGCTGTTTTTTGATGATGTCCTTATTAAACTATTGAAAATTAAATTCCGTTTTAGAGATATACCAATAGTATATACACTGATTAGAAGAAGAGCTTATTCGGGTACCTGGGTGGCTCAGTCGGTTAAGCATCTGCCTTTGGCTCAGGTCATGATCCCAGGGTCCTGGGATTGAGTCCTGCATCGGGCCCTGCTCAGCAGGGAGTCTGCTTCTCCTTCTACCCCTCCCCCCTTGCTTGTGATCTCTCTCTCTCAAATAAATAAGTAAAATCTTTTTTAAAAAAATTTTAAAAAAAGAAGAGGAGCTTATTCAAGAACATAATTCAAATCACTGTGTCTTAAAAACTTTATAAAGTCATATAACTTGAAAAGGCCAGTCTGTGGAGGTGATATAAATGGAGAAATGAGTTCTCTCCTGTTCAATCTCTTTTTGATATATCAGGTTCTAAACATAATTATTTTGGTTTTTTAGGAACTACACTAAGTATCTTAAGCTTCATATTATTTCTTTAAAAAAATAATCATAGATCAGTGTTCAAATGTGTGGTCTCTGAGTCCAATCCAAACACCAAAACAACTTTATAACTTTACAAGTTAATACCCAATTTATTTCTCAAATGCTTTTATAAAGTTATATTTCCAAAAACAGATTATGAGAATTCCCATTTTACTATACCACCACACCAATATTGAGCATTAGCATGCTTGGGCAACTATTTCTCAGTTCCATTACCTGTAAAATGAGAGTTAACACTATAAAACATCTTCTCTCCAGTAATGTCTGGAATATGGGAAGCACTATTCTTAGTAAGTCAACCAGTTGTCATTAGACTCTGTCTTAATTTTAGTAGTAGTATTTTTAGTAGTCTAGTAGTATTTTTTATTTTTTTAAGATTTTATTTATTTGAGAGAGAGAGAGCATGAGCAGCGGGGAGGAGCAGAGGGAGAGGGAGAAGCAGAGTCCCTGCTGAGCAGGAAGCCTGACACAGGAGCTTGATCCCAGGACCCTAAGATCATGACCTGAGTGGAAGGCAGATGCTTAACCGACTGAGCCACCCAGGCACCTCTAGTAGTATTTTTAGCATTATTACTATTAGTAGTAGAATTAGTAAATACGATTCTCTTGTATGATTCAACAAATTAACATTGATTGCAATTTAACAACATAATAGGTTTTGAATATAGCCAATTTACCCCATGTGAGTTAATCTCCAAATTTAAGAGTTAGCTCACCAAAAGCACATTTGTAAAACAATAGTATAGGAAACGGATGACTTTTAAAAGCATGCACTTAAGCAAGTTTGTGGGAAGTTGTTAGAGTATGAGCTGGGTGATTTCTTCTACTATGCTACTCATCATTCCATAACCATTCCCAGGTTGGCAAACAAACAAGCAAAAAAATAAAAATCAACGTGTAACTTTCCAACAGATTAAAAATTTCAAACATCGACTATTAACATGCCAAATTTTAATAAGCTTAGTGGTACACAGGGATTAAAAGATTTATAAATGCTTTCAAATCAACCTTGTAGAAAATACAACATAACCTTCAAATAACCCTGACTTAATGCAATAGTGGAGTGGAATAAAATTTCCTCAGTTGTTTGTTGGATGGAAACTATAATGAGAACATATCATAAGTGGATTAGAAGAATTTCCTACTGAATATGTTAATAGTGTATCATGAGCAATCTTCACATGCAACTATCAATCAAAACTGCTATAATCAAGAATCAATAAATGGTGCTTTCTTGGGGTATAACTTAGTTTACTTAGATACTTGGAATTACTGAAAACAAATCAAATTTTAATTGCTCAATTACAAAAACTGGGAATGTTTTATAAATTACAAAAATATTTTCCTAAGATTCTTTAAGAAAAAAACATAACTACAACTCAGTGCAGATTCCCCCTTAAAATCAAGGCCTTTGCTGAACAGTAAAACATCATATTCCCACTTCCCATTCAGTACTCTTTATTCCCTTCCCCATTGACTTTTTTTTTTCCATAGAACTTGTCATATCTGATATGCTATATATTTTGTTTATATGCATCTTGTCTTTTTACTCCAACAGAATATGAAATCCTTGAGGGAAGGGATTTCATTCACTGCTAAATCTTTGCACTTATAATATGCATACACTTAGTAAAGCTTTTTGGAAGGAAAGAATGAAAGAAAGAAGGAAGGAAAAAAGGAAGAGAAAAATAATATCCTCATAAGACTTAAATTTTTTACTCCACCTTTTGTTTCAGACAAAAACTTGGTTTTTGTGTTCTCTGTTTTTGATATACATAAAACTACTTCATTTATTTCATTCCTAAATTTGAGTAATATTACATGAATACATCATATAGATTTATTCATTTCCCTACTGGTGACTATTCAAGTTAGTTCCAAGTTTGCTATTAGAAAAAAATTAATGCTGCAGTGTACTTCTTTGAACACTTCCCCTAGTGTACGTAAACAAGAATTTCTCGTATATATATATATATACACTGATTCAAGAGTATGTATTTTTAACTTTACAAGTTTACAAGATAGTACCAATTAATCTCCCGAAGTTACATTTCCCAAAACAGATTATTATTTTACTACACCACCCATTTTACTACACCACCACCAACATTGAGCATTAGTATGCTTTAACTTGTCTTTTTCCAATCTGATAATTGTGATATGTTTTAATTTCAGTTTCTGATGACTAGTGTTGTTGGAAACTGCTCTCATATGCTTTACTCATTCGTATCTATTTCTGGGTGAATTCCTGTTTATTAACTTTGTCCAATTTTACTGAAACAATTTTTTTCTTATTACTTTAGAAGACTCTCTTATACATTGTGGATAAATATTTCTTTTCTGTTTATGATCTTGGATATTATGCCTATTTAATGGGGTTTATTTGTTAAATGTAGTAAAATTCACCAGTCTATTATTTTATGATCTCTGCTGCTTATACTTTTTAAAGACCTTTTCTATACCAGTTCTTAAAGATATGTCTTAAAGATATTTCTATTAAGTATGTTAAAATTTTTAACACATTTAATATATCTGTACAGATGATCCCTGATTTACAGTGGTCCAACATGATTTTTGACTTTGTGATGATTCAAAAGTGATACACATTCAATAGAAACCGTACTTCAAATTTTGAATTGCAGTGTTTTCCTGGACTAGTGGTTTGCTGTATGATACCCTCTCATGAGGCTGGGTAGCCAGCCACAACTGTCAGTCAGCCACACAATCACAAGGGTCAACAACTAATACATTTACAACCATTCTGCACAGCCATTCTGCTTTTTACTTTCAGTACAGAATTCCATAAATTACATGAAGTATTCAACACTTTATTTAAAATAAGCTTTGTGGTAGATGATTTGGTCTGCTGTAGGCCAGTGTAAGTGTTCTGAGAATGTTTAAGTTACGATGTTTGATAGGTTAGGTGTATTACATACATTTCGACTTACGATGGGTTTATCAAGACGTAACCCTATTGTAAGTCGAGGAAGATCTGTGTTTGTTTGGGGACATATTCTGAGATAATGTTTTAGTTTTGTTTTATTCCTTAAGGATAGGGTATTGTCTGAAGTCACATATTGAATTGTTATTTTTATACAGGTGTGTAATGCTAACTCTAGCAAGTATCAGTGTATTTGTGGAGCTAGTTCTGTGCTTTCTGTTTTCTTCTGTTGATATATTTTTAAATCATGTGACCATAGCAATATTATTTGTTTATTCATTTTTAATTTAAACGATACAGTTTTAAATTTTTTCCAGCTTTATTGAGACAGTTTTTTTTCCAGCTTTATTGAGGTATAACTTTCAATACATAATATAGATTTGTTAACTATAGTTACTATGAGATACAGATCCAGAACCTATTCATTGAATAACTGGAAGTTAATACTGTTTAACCAGTATCTCCCCATTTCCTCCATCCCCCAGCTCCTGGCAACCACCATTCTACTCTGTTTCTATAAGTTTGGCTTTTTAAGATTCCACATACAAGTGAGATCATACATCTTATAATAGATCTTTTGATGGCCCTTTGGATGTCTTCTCTGGAATAATGTCTATTCAGTTCCTCCGCCCGTTTTTTAATCAGATTTTTTTTTTTGTAATTGCATTCTCTGAGTTCCTTTTATATTCTGGATATTAACTCTTTATCAGATGTATGATTTGCAAATACTTTCTCCCATTCTGTAGGTTATCTTTTCATTTTGTTTATTATTTTTTTTGCTGAGCAGAAGTTTCAGTTTGATGTAGTCCCTTTTATTTATTTCTGCTTTTGTTGTTTGTGCTTTCGGTGTCATATCCAAAAAAGTCATTGCCATAACTAATGTCAAAGGGCTTTTATCCTATGTTTTCCTCTATGGGTTTTGTGGTTTCAGGTCTTTTATTTAAGTATTTAATCCATTTTGAGTTAGTTTTTGTGAGTGATGTTAAGATACTAGGTCCAATTTAATTTCTTTGCATGTAATTATCCAATTTTCCCAACATCATTTATTGAAGAGACTTATCTTTTCCCCATTGATTATCCTTGGCTCCCTTGTCAAATATTAGTTGACCATATATATGAGAGTTTGAAAGTATAGTAGCAAGGCAGATAAGAGCAAATCATATTACAGTACTCAGGAATTACTAAGAATTTGTATAATATTATAGGAATGACACTTGATTCACTTTATTTACTTCATGTTTGATTGTCTTATAAAATACTATTCTTCCTCTTTCATAAGTTTGTTTATTTAAAAAAGAGTCATAGATAATGTAAATCTTTATTATGAATTACAGTTATTTTTTTTCATTTGAAAGGTCCTTGCATGCCTCTTCTGAAATATATATTCTTCTAATATATGTAATTGTACCCATCCCTGTCATGTATCCTCTTGAATAGAAATAGGTATTTTTCTGTGATCAAAAGTTTTGCCCAAAACCTCTAGATATTTTTCTGATATGAATTGCTACAATTAAGCCTTAATTTTGCATTTATATTAGTCAAAAATGATTGATATTGACTAAGAATGAAGCCTAGGTTTAGAATTATGAGAAGTACATTTGTAGTTTGTGTTGGTAACTTCAGAAAGAAAAAAATATAAACTTTCTTTTTCTTTTTTTTTTTTTTAAAGATTTTATTTATTTTTTTGACAGAGAGAGACATAGAGCAGGAACACAAGCAGGGGGAATGGGAGAGAGAGAAGCAGGCTTCCTGCAGAGCAGGGAGCCCGATGTGGGACTCGATCCCAAGACCCTGGGATCATGACCTGAGCCGAAGGCAGACGCTTAACGACTGAGCCACCCAGGTGCCCCTAAACTTTATTTTTCTTTATTTTCTCTTTCCTTTCTCTCATTTAGCCCATAGATTAAATGAGTAAGATATCCTTTAAAATAATGTATAAATTAATTACATTATAAAATTTTTCTCTTCTTATAACATGCAAAATCAGATACAATACATAACTCAAGACTTGTTTATTTTTACACCAGGAATGACATTTTGCTGTTAATATTATACTAACTCTTAATAATGAATTTGATTTTCCCAAATTGATGAGGAAATTGCTGATTATATGAAGTTTCCATATTTAGTAAAAATGAATATTAATATTGTAAAATGATGAATTGCTAATATGGGACATTGAGCGTGCAATCAACTATAAAATATCCCTCCTATAAAAGACAAGAATTTATAGTGATAATTTTGGAACTTAATTCCATTTCTAATGCCATGTATAACAAAGGAATAGGTAACTCTGTAGCCCTTCATAGGGGGAAATAATTATCTTTCTTTAAAAATGCTTATTTTGACTATTTTGGGGAAATAACATAATTGTGTGATCATTATCAGCATTTTATTTTAAAATGTGCTCCAAAAAGAAAGGAAAATAATGCCTGCTTGGTAGTAGAAGAAAAATGTCTATCAAAAAATGTTAGTTAATTAATTAAACTTATAAAAGTCATTTTTAATTTCTAATGACAAGCAGTCAGGAAGTGTTATGTTGAATTTAGCTCCATTTCAGTTAAGAGGTATTGTACTGGTTTTCTTTAACAGCAACACGACATCACTGTTGGGATATTCTGTTTAAATATGTTAGAAAAATAAGCTTAACAGACAGAAGGAGTAATCTCTTTTAATTGACATTAAAGAAAAGTGATAAAATTATGCTAATGAACCAAGTACCATATATACGACTAGGTATGATATAAATTCAACCCAATAAAGTCTCTTTTAAACAGAGATATCAGACCATATACATTTAAATATTTCTATACCCTAAATTGTTAAAAAACAAAGCAAAACAGAAAAAGTACCTCTATGACAAAGGATTAACATCTGGATATATGTATGAAGCACCTTGTAACCACCACTTCAGATCCTGCCTTGTCTCCCCTTGTCTTGCCAGGTGTTCCAGCCCAGAGATTGCTATAACAACTGGCACTTTGCTGCCTGCAACTGATTTCGTGTGGGTGGGCCCTTACCAACACCCAGTCCATATACTTTTGCCTCCAAATCTGGGGCTTCCCTGTTGACCTTGAGGCATGAAATGTCTCAGCTCATTTGCATGAGCAAATTTTGGGGTCAGTTAAAATCTAGGAGTGCAAATCTTTGACTAGTGAGATTTAGGAGCCAGTTACATAAGTTCTTACCCTTTCCTCTCTTTTATAGGCCTTGCTGAGATGCACTCATTATTGCTACTTAGAGTAATGTCATGAGATCAAGTAGTCGGTACATTTTGTACCAAATGATAAGCATCCTTTCACTGTCTCTCCTTCTTGGCCTTATTATTCCCTTGTCCTTCACTTCCACTTCTCCAATTTACACTTCCTCAAAGAAATACATCATCATATAAACTTCTGTTTCAGGCTCTGCTTTCTGGGAATTCACACTAAAACAACATGTGAAAAAATTGTTATAAATAAGAAATACCAGAGGTCAATTTGATAATATAATAATAAGGAAATAACATGAAATATAATTCACAAACCAATAAATGTGGTCAGAAAATGAAAAAAAGACCACCCTCATTACTTACAGAATTCAAAGTAAAATGTGATCTCCCCAAATTTAACTGTTTTTTAGTTTAATAAAAACATTAACTATTGCTAATTTTGAGGGAGGAATCATATTTGTTGAATAAAATGGAAATCATGCAAACATTCTATCTTTAAAAAATAATAAGTTTTCAGCGAGAGATTACTATAGGACAGATATTTTTCTCAGTGCTTTGCATATATTGAACAATGTAATCTTTAACTCAATTCTGCTACGGGTATTAATGCTACCATTTCTCAGATAAAGAGTGGAGAATGAGGGTTGAAGTTGGAATTCAAACTCAGCACTCTCACTCCAGAAGACCTGTTCTTTACTGTTCACTCTGCTGCCTGTTGTGGATTGCAGATACTATGGAAGTCTTCAGGTATCTGTACTTCCTGCTTCAATTTCAGGGTATCCTCCCGGTGCCCAGGCTTCAGGTAACCAAAGAAACCATCCTGAACTCAAAGTTCCAAAACACGTGGCCTCCAAACAGGGTGATTAATCTTTTTTATGCCATGGACCCCTTTGGCAGTCCGATAAAATCAATGGATCCCTCTGAGAATAATTATTTTTAAGTTAAAATAAATAATATAGAGAAATTAAAGAAGTAATTTTATTTAAATATAGCTTATCAACTGTTGAAAAAGTAAATTTGTGGTGTAGCAATATATATGCTTCTTTAACAAGATTTTGTGTTAGTTCTAATAGCTAATTTCAAAATAAGAAGGTCTCACAATGACTCTAAATTGTATTTCAAGATATCACTACAAGACTTCATGAGATCTGAATTAGAACCTCCACCAAAGGTTTCATAAAACTTGGCTTTGGAGACAGTGTTTGGCTAGAGTGGGCTGGAGTTGGGTATTTCCTTTCCCCAGGTCAGTTAGGCTCAGATAATATCCCAGCAGGTTAGGCTCTTATTAACTAGTTCCCCACTGAGGGCAGGCCTTGTTGAGAAGAACGGAGTGTTCTGGCATATTTTAAGATGCATCCTTTTCCCCCTCTCCCTCCTGGAAGCATGAGGGGAATTTTCTTCAATATTTATTGTGAAAAGCTATATAAGCCGCTGGAGATAAAACTCACAAAAGTGTGGGGGCCTCCCTATAACTTAGTCCCCCTGGAAATTTTAACTCACAGAACTGTGCACACTGAGACTCTGGCAATTTGTCAGTTGCAGTCCAGGTTTTTTTTACCCCAGCACTGGTTCGCAGAGCATTTTTTGCTCCTGAGTTTCTTCTCTGGTAAGCCATGACCTCTGAATTCACCTCTCTCTCCACTCTCAGAGGCAGCCGTTTTCCCTATGTCCTCCCTTATGGATTCAAGAAGAGTTGTTGAATTTTCAGTCTGTTCAATTTTTGAGTGTTGACAGGACAGTGGCAACATTCAAGTTCTTTATGTGTGGAAATGGAAATTAGAAGTCCTACTTTTTGTTTTTCAGAAGAAGAAAGAACAGAAGGACCAAAGGAAGAAGGGAGGAAGGGAACAAAGACATTCTTAATAGGCAAGATAATCCAAGGATTTAGAGATAGTCTCCCAGAAACTAGGCAAAGGCCAATCTTCAGAATATGCAGTATTGGACAGCCAAGACCTGCTGAGTTAATTCTTTACTGCACAATCATCAACTGTTCATACCTTTGTGTCTGTACTCAGACAAATGCTTTTCTGCTTGTCCTATCCTCCAAAAACAGATAAGGGTAAATTTCTTTTAGCATGGGCATTCTTTTAATCACCTTTGTATCCCTAGTGTATATATAGTGCCCAAAATATAGTAGTGGCTCAATAAGTGTTAAAAAATATTTGAACAGAAATAAATCAAAGTATTTTCTTGTTTTTTTTTAATTACTCTTATTCAGGAAGTGTGTAGTGGAATGCATCATTGCATAATGTAGAGATACCCTCTAATTATAGTCAACAATTGTGCATCTTACTAAGTAAGTACATCTACACATTTTACATATTAGAAACAGGTGAAAACATGGGAAAGAATAATCTAATAATTAAGGATGAAAAGTAAAGCAGGTAACATGAAATATGATTAAGAAGAAATGAGATTAAATTTTATTTTGGATAATTTTCAAGCGTTGTTCCTGTAAGTTTCATAACAGTTCTAATAGATGAGAGGTCCATAGCAATGGAATTTCAAGTAGCAGTCAACAGGATAAAGTTCAGGTTGCTTAGCCATTACTTTCAAAGAGATGTAGCAAGAGATCAGGAAAAGATCGCAGTAGACCCTCAGATCACAGCTTCAGAAATAGTCTGGCTACAAATGTGAGGGACAGACACAGTTATAAGACATAGATGTTTGACAAATAAAAAAATAAGGTTGTATTTTAATTAAATGACAATTTAATTAAGAATTAAGTGTCAATTTTGGTAAATCAGGCTTTGAACCTGGTAGGTTCTTGCAAACAAGTACCTAGGAACCTAGATACGAGAAATGAGGGACAGGCAAGGGCTTAACCACAAGCGATTTAAAGCCACTTTCTGGTACCAAGCTACAGGGTCAGAATGGGAACAATAAAGGTAGATATAGTGAATAACTAATAATCTAGTTCTTTGTTATAACTTTTTTTAAGCAGAAATCTAAATCTCGGGAAAAATGAAAGCATAAAGTAGCATTAAATGCTCCAAAATTCAAGATTAAAATGACACAGGGTCATGGATTCAGGAAAACCATCACAAATTATGATTTATCCTCATTTTTAAAAGGTTATTTAAAATCTCTCTCATTGGGAGTCAAGAAACACGAAATGCTCTTTATTTCTGTGCAATATATGTAATGTTGAACAGTTTCTCTCTTGATTACATTCTAATTATTGTTTTCCTTTTTCTCTCTAGAATCTAGAAGGAATCTTGTTTCCTTTCTGGTTTTGATTTCTCTTTCTACCTAATTATTTATATATACCGAATAAAAGAAGTATAGTACCATGAATTTACCAGAAAATAAAATTAGAACTATGTCAGCCAAAATTAATGAAGTGAAAAACACTGTGACAACAAAAAAGGAGATTAGATGGGGAAGACTGTGAGAGTAAACACTAGCGTTCGCTATTTCTTTCATCACTTGAATCCGTTGTTATTCAGTGAAACAAATGCAGAAATAAGCTACAATCAGGATTATTAGAAGCATAGACTTTATCAGGATGGAATACCATCCATCATAATATTAATCTTTCATGGGAATTATTGGACAATTTTTATGGAGTGTTCTTGTTTTAATAGACATGTAGGGAATGGATTCTGAATTCAGACAGCCTGGGTTTAATCCTAGAGCCACCACTTAATAAACTCGCTCAATCAGTCTGTTCTTTGGGGTCATCTCATCTGAAAAGTGGTGGGAGAATAAAAACACCTCTTTATTATTTTGTGAAAATTAAGGAGGTTAGTTCAGTTGGTGTTCACACTTGTGCCTGACATAAAAACAATTGTTCAAATCAACACCAGCTATTACCATAAAAACTAGAAAAAAATGTAGATATACCTAAAATCCAAAATGTATTTTGGTAAGAAAGTCATATCGGAAGGTTAATCTGAATCCTTTGGAAGCTAAGTTACTAACTTAAAACGGGGATGTTAAAGGTTTACATTCAAGAGCCATCATGGCTCTCGTGCTATTGGCTACAGGTAACAGGAACTCTAATTCAAACTTAAAAAATGTAAACCATAACTAAAATAATATATTATCTGACATAGCATTAGGTAGGAAAACAACCCAGGGTTGTTTTTTGTTGTTGTTGTTGTTGTTTTTTTCCTTTCTTTTTCTCTGGTTATTTAATCAATGCATGCCTTTCCCCTAAAATAATTCCCTCATTGCCATAAGATGTCAGGGAGAGAAACTGAAACATGCTGGGTCCTGGATCACACCCAGAAAAAGTGAAAATCCTTCTACTCAAGCTTGGGATAGTAGTCTTTCCCTTCAAAATGGTCATTTCTTGTTCACCTGCTCCATGCACCAAATGGCTTAATGAACCGCATTTACTCCTCGAGGTCAGGAGCAGGGGATTGGGGACGTTTCCCCAGATCTGTACAGTTCAGTGGCACTGGAAAGAGACTGGCATAAAATGAGAATTTGGTAGGAACAAAGTAGGGAGGAGCAAATGCTGGAGAGACAAAAACAATGTCCACTACAATGGTAGACACTTTGATTATATCTCACTGATTTTATTCTAGTAGACTATCAGTTTAGCAGGGAAACTGTGCACTGATAGATTAAGTTGTTGCTAATATAAAGAAACTTCTACACAGAAATGTCTCTCCCACCTGTGTACTACTGACTTGATTTTTATCTTTTTAAACAGAGTGACAGGCTGTTATATGTACACTTGACACACTGTACATTTATGCATAAAGGACTGATAAAAATATAATTTCCTCTAAATATATTTTGATTAGGAAAAGAGGCAAAAAGAAGAAAAGATGAGGCTTGAAACATTTCCTAGGGTTGCGTATTATAGAAAGAGAGAAGGATGAATGTGTGGAATAGGAATTTCCCTCATTGCTAATTCTTTCCAGGACTGGCATTCATATGAAATATATTTATTTATAGAATTAAATATTCTTTAGTCTATAATATCATAGAATTAAATATTCTTTAATCAATCCTTTCTGGTTCTTTTTTTTAAAGGAATAAATCTATAGGGGAAAGAGCAAGAAAGAGTTAAATGGGCAAAGAATACAAAAATGTACATATAAACAGAACCATTTGATTTTAGGTATAATTAGATTTTATAACTTAACTATTATAATTTTCTCTGTTTTGCATTTAAATTTGTAAAAATATGTGATCTCAACTCAAATATATTTTATTGGGCAAAGAGGTTTTTAATTATATGATGCTCGTCATCTTGAGAATAGATTTAATATATATCTAGGATTTAATCAAAACATACTAAACTCATTAGAAATTGTCTCCCAATTTCTTGGCTTTATGCTTGAAATCATTTTTGTTCTTTGTTAAATTCAAAAATCTATAGCTATAAAGTTAAAAGAGGGAAAATCACAGTGGTGCCATACAGAAAGGATATTTAACAGTCTTTATTTTAAAGTTTAATTGAGCACAAGGAGTAGAGATTTCAAATTGCTAAATTACCTGAAGTATTTATTCATAAAATAGCATATATTTTAAAATAATAAAGATAACAATAATGAATTCAAATAACATCTTGCACCTGGACACAATTTTTAAATATTATATTTAATTCCATTTTTCCCATAATGTACCTATTAGATTGAGAGTGCATTTATGTTCAGTTTCCAGATTAATTCCTTCACAGAATATTAGAGAAATAGATTGTATTCTTTGGGGGGGATGATGCTGCTATGAACTGTTGTCTGCTTACTAATCATGGGACTTGTGTATCCTCTATTTCATCCTTCTTTGAGTTTATTGATTACTCCATCGACTTTTCTATTTTCAGCCTGTCTGTTCATTCGGACTAGTTTGCACCATTAGCAAAATATACAGTTTGTTTTATTCCTCCTCTCAATACCCACTTTTGAAATTAGGCTTTGAAATATAGCAAATGCTTGGCATTAAAACAAATATTTTAAACTTTGCAATGAGGTAAATTCCAAATTTTTTTCCTAAATTGAATGGAATTTGGGCTGTTTTCAAAGTAAATAATGAAAATATTTACTAGAAATACTAGAAAATAGCTTATTGTTTATAGGACATAAATACATGATAGTATTTAGATAGAAAAACATATTTGTAAAAGTGAAAGATATACTTCGAGGCTGTTTAGATAAGAATATTTTTACTGCTAGAATTTAATCTTTATTGTTATTCACTATGATTCAAAAATTTAAGAAGATATGACATTTTATAATTTAATATACCATTTATATTTCTAGATGATATAAGATAAAGAATCATATAATTTATATTTTCTCCATCATTTTTTCTTAGACATAAACACTTTCATAGCAATGAAGGTGACCTAATTCAATAAGTAGATTTTTTTCTTATGACAATATTTTATTCATGATTGAAAAACATGAAAGTTAGTTCTAAATTATCAGAGCTTCTCCCATAATATTGTTAATAGATTTTCATATTCTGGACTATATGTAGTCCCTATTATAAATCAAAAGATATGTATAAATTACGTTCACAGATTGTCTCATGGCATATCCGTACACTCTTATCAATGAGTTAAAACTAACCAAGGCCTGGTTTTCCATTTGAAATATGTATTTCTACACAGAGAAAACTAATAAAGCAATGACTTTAAAACAAATCTGCCTCCTTTAAGTATGCTCAAAAACATGTTTGAAAATGGCATAAGACCTTTAGAAGTTAACAGTAATGACTGCCCAGTGACACAAAGAGGCAACATTCTTTAATTCAGGTTTTGTTAAGTTGAAAGGTACATATGGGCAAGGATTCTTACTTGTTTTAATTTTTGTTCAGTGTTTAGAACAATGTTTGTTTGTTGTTCTAGTTTGTTCATTGTTCTGGTTTCCAAAACCAGTACTTAAAGATGGTCTCTTCAAATCAATATGTGTTGTGCTAAATAATTAAATAAATAAATTTATTGTTGCTTATTTTCTGCTCTTCAACCAGAGTTGCTTCTGCAACCAAATTTAAAGATTTTAAAAACAGTTTTTAGGCATTTTCTTCCCAACAGGCCTTGATGCTAGTTAAGTCCATGGTGTGCATTGTCTCAAAGGTTGGATGAACACCCTTAGAATAAAAAAATCAATGGACTTTCTTTATAGATTATTTTTCAAATCCAATGTGGAGAAAATAGTTTTAAAGGCAACGTTTAATATTGTATAATCCAACCATTTATTTTGTATACTTATTTGAAAACATGTGTTTTATATCAAAAAAAAAAGCTGAGGGGCGCCTGGGTGGCTCAGTCAGTTAAGTGTCTGCCTTCGGCTCAGGTCATGATCTCAGGGTCCTGGGACCCAGCCCCACATAGCACCTCCAGCTCCCTGCTCAGCTGGAGTCTGCTTCTCCCTCTCCCTTTGCCCCCACCCCACCCCACTTCAGCTCTCTCTCTCTCATAAAATGAATGGATAAAATCTTTTTTTAAAAGCTGCAATTGTTAAGAGTAAAAAACTTTAAAGATAGGGTTAGGGTACAATGAAGGCAATTCCAAAAGCTTAGGATATTTAACACCTGTTAAATACTACAACTTGAAGGATCAGGTGCAGTGCTCGCTTCAGCAGCACATATACTAAAATTGGAAGGATACAGAGAAGAATAGCATGGCCCCTGCACCAGGATGGCAAGCAAATTTGTGAAGGATCAGGTGCATGGAGGGTAAGCTATAGACAAAGGACAGGGGAATTACACAAACTGATTTTGGAATTAATACTTTCCCTAGTCTAAGAGCTGGCAAGAGGATGATCTGAGGAATCTATGTGATGTAGATCCTTGAGAAGGGACCCAGTGCTTCAACCCCTGGGCTAAATCCCCAGGTTGTAACTAAAAGGGAAGCAATAAAAAAACCAGTCAGCTTTTAGAGGCTAGGGTTGCATACTACCAAGAATAGTGTTTCATTCTGCACATTGTCAGAGAGGAAAATAACAATGAAAATGGAATTGCTCGGGCAGGTCTCACCCCCTTGGGCAGCCTGCAGAGTCCAGCACACCCCACTGCAGTAGAGGAGGCTTCTCTAAATCTTTCCATCTCCTCTGAGGGATAAAAATGCGGGTTAGATTAAAAAGAGCCCCCTAAGTACTCTGGAAGAAGGATAAGGTAAAGGTGGAGTATGTGGAGCTGGCTATCTGAGGACATAGCAGGTCCAAGGTATCAATAATGATTGACGTACACAGCTTTGAAGATCCCCCTACTCAGGGATCAGTATAGACGGAGAATAGTTATGAGGCTTCTTGCTCCTTTCCTCCTTGAATTAAAAAACATATGTAAGCCCACACACTCCAGGGAGAAATAAAATATAAATGTGAAGGGAGAGAAATCTGAGAGCCTTGATTGAATAAGGAGTTATGACAAAAGTAACTCAGTTCCAAATGGAATAACATGAGACTTATCTTTCTTTAATGGATAATAGTAACTATCCTGCAATCAATGAGAACTAGGTCACATCATTTGTACTTAAAGAGATGTAAAGATAGGTCTTTCTCTACATACCTGATTCAAAGAAGTATAAATTTCATGCATATTAAATTTATAATATGTTGTTAAAAGGTCTGTAAGTGGTTCCATATTCGAGTCAAAACTTCCCCTCCTACATTTAATCGGTATAACCTGAAGGGTTTTTAGTAAAACACAGATTGCTGGACCCCCAGGGTGGAGACTGAGGATTTGCATTTTTAACAGATTTCCAGGTGATACTGATCCCGCCAGTTTGAACCCTACATTTGAACAACCATCCCCTTATTGTACATAACCATACTGTATGGCTTTTGCTTTAGTCAAAACCTCCAGTGTTTTTGTCATGTCCACTATTTTCTATGTCCTGTTTAACAATCAAACACAAGAGAAATAAACCAATGTCACTTTTATTTTTGCAGTTGCACTGTTGGATGGCAGTTAAATTAAATCACAGTGTATGGGATGTGCCCAGAAAAATCTAGCCTTCTTTTATGGAACTGTGCTTTCCTAAAATTTTTTTGGTCATTGCTACTTATCCTTCTTAGGTGGAAGGATTCATGCAAGATTAGTATTGATGAAAAGTACAACCTGGGTAATTGTGCCAAATTTTCTACTAATGTATTTGTTTTAGCAAATAAACAATAACTTTGTTGAAATAGTGCAGAACATAGTTGTGTCTGGGATAGAGAAGAGGGTATGTTTGGGTATAGGATAATTTGCTCTCGTGTTGGGTAACAAGGTATAGTTGATGCCAAAAAAAGGAGATGTCTGAAAACTATTTGATGGATTGAGTGGTGACATGCTCTTTGAACTATGAATAAGCACTGAAAAAAAAGTCTTAATTATTCCCTTTACCTTCATATCATAGAAAAGTCAACCATTTTTCCAATAGGCTGAATTATACACGTTGTGATATACACTTGATTCATTTTCAGAGATGAGGACAGAGGATTCCTTGATATACTATTGAAGTAAGAGCAGAGAAACTCCTTCTTGGACTCCTGGGGATTAAAAATCTTGTGTTGTTAACATCCAAACTCCTACTCTGACAATGTGAGTCCAAGTAGTGAATCCAGTTGCCTGAACTAAAAATCTTTTAAAATGTATTAATTTAACAAGCACAAGATTTTCCAGGCATTGTTCTAAGCATGTATGACATATATTAATCTTCATAACAAGCCAGTGAGATGAGAACACATTGCACAGACATTGAAGTATTTTGTCCAGTATCATACAGCTAGTAAGAGGAGTAATTGAGATTAGAATCTGGCATTTGGGTAGGGATTCTTAATGCTGTCATAAAATTGAGATTTTCTCTCTTTCAAGAATCTATTACCATACCTACCATGAGGCTATTATCAGATGTCTGATCCCCTTAATTAAATAATCATGATGTTTTCTCCTCCTAGATACCTCTGCATAATTGTTTACTCTTCGTGGCCTCTCTCATTTTCCATTTCATTGAATTTTCTAATTTTCTTCCTAACTTACTCACTTTTCTTATGTCTGACTCATGGGTTCCCCTTTTCTTGCTATTTGATAAATGAACGCATTTTCAAAATTAAGACATCAGCCTTCTATTTTTCCTAGTTTACGGTGGCAATCTCACCTATTTCCAGGTTCACCGATTGTATTTTCAAGAAATACCAACATCTCCCATCCCAATGTTCTTTTTTCAGTATGAACCTGTCATTTCACCATCAGGAGGTGGAATTTAATTTCCCAATCTAGACAAGCTTATAACTGCTTTGACCAACAGAGTATGTGGGAAGAAAGCTATATATCTTCAAGGCTAGGTCAAAAGAGGCTATCAGCTTTAACGTTGTTCTTTTGGAACATCACTCTGAGCAAAGCTAGTTGACATGTAAGAAGTCCAACTATCCTGAAACTACCACTGGGTTTAATATTTCCAGGTATAATATTTTCAGCCTTTTAGCCATCTCTGCTTATGCATGAAACAGGTGAGCAAACCCATGTTACACCATTCAAATGAACCCAACCACCAATGGAATACCAATGAGTAACCTCAGATAATGAAATGAGAAGCAAAATCTTCCATATTTATCTTAAATAAATTGCTTTCATGTCAAACCCTGTCCATATTTCTGATCTACAGAATCTTTAAAAATAATGATTTAAGTTTAACCCATTAAATTAGAAGTGGTTTATTGTGCAACAATATTAACTTGAATACCCACGTGTTCTTTTTTTTTTTTTTCTGGCTTCACATGCCATTTTCCTTTTTTTTCAATTTTATTTTATTATGTTATGTTAGTCACTATACAATACATCATTAGTTTTTGATGTAGTGATCCACACGTCATTGTTTTCGTATAACACCCAGTGCTCCATGCGGTACGTGCCCTCCTCAAAAAATTAAAAATACCCATGTATTCTAAAACCCCCATTTTACAGCTAAACTTCTAATAATTTTTGTTCCCATCTCATTCTCCTCCTATTATGTTGTTTTTACTTTCAAACCTTGTATTCTAAATAATTACATTAGGCACTGGACACATTAACATCAATAAGATGCAGTATGTTCCTTCATGTCTTATTTGGAAAATAAATGTTTTATTTGGGAAAAAAGAGCAAATATAACAACATATTGAAATATGTCAATTTTAAAATTAAACAAAGGTATTTGGGAAGAAATAGGAATCACAATTAATACTCAGTAGACTCATGATAGGATTATAAGAACAAGCATCACTGCCCACATAACTGAGTTGGAGAAAGCAAACCAACTGCATTGGTGTTGGGATAGGCATTTCGGAGAAAGGACATTCAAATAACAGAGCTAGCATAAATAACATAAACATATAGGTTTGTAGCGAAAATTCCAAGTGGTTTGGTGTTAGAGTTATGAGTTATGTTACTCTAATTCCTAAAGATGTCATAATATAAAATGTCATAATATCAAAATGTCATAATATAAAGATAGAGACAGACAGACAAGAGCATGGACATAATGAATTATTGGACTTCCTTTTATAAATAACTGAGTCTCAGATAAGAGTACAAGAATCATTGAGTACAAGGTCAGTGCTTCTGAAACTATTGGTAATGAAGAATCAGTGTTTTTCCCCCAGTTTGCCATGGACCAGTACTTGTATAAAATACAATAGAAGTGAAGTTGCTAGAAAAGTGAGACTGAAGTGATACATAAACTATAAGCCCTTAATTTTTATTATTAGAGTCAATGGACATAGGATCACTCTATCAAATTACTATAAAATTTCAAATTTTATATCTTCAATTTAAGTAATTATCTAGTGTAGACACATAACAAACAATTTCTGGACTGGCATTAGTCCATGGCCCATACTTTTGAGTAATACTGCAATAGGAGATCCAACCAGGTGGCTGGTGAGTGACTAGGCTGTTATTGCAATTGTCCAGTTGAGAAAGACTAATGTATTACTTTGTTTTATTATAACTAGAAGTGTAAAGGGTAGAAATAATATTAGAATTACTAAAGAGTAAAAATGCTTTTATTTTGGATACTCTCAAGCTAAAATCAAGGATGATTTTCAGCTTTGGGTCTTAGACAACAGAATAAAAGTTACCCCTCTGGCTGATTTTTCTGATGGGGAATATTCAAGGACTTTATAGGGGAAATTTAAGTTTCAGAGTTAGGAAATGGTAGGGGATAAGAGCAGGGGTTCTGGATTACCGGCTGGTTTCATACATGACTCACTGGTCATGTGACCTCAGGCATATAATATAGGCTCTTCCTACTCAGCATTCTATTCTATAAGATGGAAATAATAACAATTACAAATATTTAATTTTCTACCTGAATGCTTGATAGCTTGATAGGGAGACAGGACACCACCAAATGAACACAATAATTATCTCTAGGTAATCCCATAGGTAAAGCCTATGTGCCTTATAGGATATCATCAGCCAAACAATTTTTGCATTATGAGAATGCCAAAAGGAGAAAAAGAAAGAGGCAGAAAACCTATTTAAAGAAATAATGGCTGAAAACTACCTAAAGCCGGAGAGAGATATTGACATGCAGGTACATGGAGTTTATAGGTCTCCATGCAAATTCAACCCCAAAATGACTACACCAAAACACAAAAAATCAAAGACAAAGGATTTTGAAAACAAAAAGAGAAAAGAAACTCATACAAGGAAACCCATGAAGGCTGTCAGCAGATTTCTCAGTAGCAACCTTGCAGGTCAAGAAAGAGTGGGCTGATACATTCAAAGCACTGAAAGAAAAAACCATCAAACAAGAATACTTAACCCAGTAAAGCTGTCCATCAGAGATATCAGACAGATAAAAACTTCCCCAAACAAAAGCTGAGGGGAGTTCTTCACCCTTAGATCTGCCTTACAAGAAATGCTAAAGGGAGTTCTTTATGCTAAAGTAAAGGATTCTGATTAGTAACATGAAAACAAACTGAGTTTTATCTAACACCAAAACGTATGTTGTTAAAAATAATGATACATTTTTAATATCACATTCTTTGGAATCTAAGACAGTTTATGGTACACCTTTTATGATTCTATTGTGAACATGGGACTATTAAGAAAAGCAAGATATTAAATAGTGTTCAAATAAACATTTATCAAAAAAATATACTTCCATTTGAATAGCTTTATTTAAGTGGACTGACGTTTTCATGATTACCACTTTATCAATTTTTATAGGTTATATATTTATATAATACCTAGTAACTTAAAAAATAAGGTGTTTAGCTCCATGTTATGCCTATAATTTTATCTTCAGTGATTTTTATTTCAAAGTACATACATAATAAGGGGTACTATCTGAGTAGCACAAAGTATACTGCTGCAATATTTTTTAAATGTCAGCTATGTTATATTTGAGAAGTCACCTGCCTCTATGGTGTTTCCTTTTAACCATGACCCTCCCTTTTTTTACTTATCATACATTTATAGCATTAAGGTAATAGATGAGTGAGACAGAACCATTCAACCTGTATTTCATTATAATGGGCATCAGGTAAGAGTTACTAACCGTCAGAAGCTTTAAAACCATTTTCACAAAATTGTGTCAATCATTGTCAAAAGTAAATACATTGAAATAACAAGTGAGAAGCTTGCTAGAGTGTATTCAAGAGATTTCAATAGTGTTTCTCTTTGGTTTCAGAGTATTATATTCCATAGTTTATCTTAAATTATTTGAAAAATCTTTTTTCCAAATTAATATTGTCTAACTTGCATGCATAAAATTAAATTAGGACAAAACACAAAACAAAGTTATTTCTTTAATTACTGAACAAATTCACTATTTCATAATCAAAGTCAGATACTCTGGGGCAGGAACTGCACAGTGTTAATTCATGCTTAGGTGCACTGATGGCTCAGAGCCTTCAGCCTCGTGCTTAGCAGCACACTAGGTGTGAAATATTACAACACAATTCACAACCTGTCATGTCTTATGGCTTAATTAGGAATGTTTATGATCTTGTTATTCATACTCTATCAGTAATAGACAACTGAAAAAAAGAGACAAGGGACCATTATATGCAGAATAGTGTCATCATCATCACATAAACTGAAAGCTCAAACTGTGGCTTAATTCAGTCTGGAATGGTAACTAAAGAAATAATGAAAATAAGTATCATAGGAGAGTAGCACAGCGCAAATACTGTACCCAGGAAAAGAACTGTGAAGCGACATATGCATGCATTATTTGATCTCATTATTGGATACTTGAATATTTGGGGATATTTACTTAGGTTAGAAAGACATGAAGTCTAATCATCCAAGAAAACTGTATATATATATAGAAAGACATGAAGTCTAATCATCCAAGAAAACTGTATATATATAATATATATATATAAAAGGAGGAAACTGAATTAAGCCATCAACACAATAGAGGATTTTTGACTTAATGCCTAAACTTAAAAAAGATTTTATTTTATTCTCTGATGATAAAACTTCCAATATTTTCAGTATTTCTTATAGCTAAATGACTACTTAGTGATTCCACAATTGTTGGATTCTGTGTTTTTATTTGCATATCTATGTGGTAGTAGATAGATACTTAATAATTCACATCAATTAAGAAATATATTAGAAGAAAGTTCATTTTAAGACTGTTAGTGTAGGGGCACCTGGGTGGCTCAGTCATTAAGAGTCTGCCTTCAGCTCAGGTCATGATCCCAGGGTCCTGGGATCGAGCCCCACATCGGGCTCCCTGCTCAGCGGGGAACCTGCTTCTCCCTCTCGCACTCCCCCTGCTTGTGTTCCCTCTCTCGCTATGTCTCTCTGTCAAATAAATAAATAAAATCTTTAAAAAAAACAAAAAAAGAGTGTAAAAAGCACTTACAGAATGATCTGAGAGTTATGATAGATCAAGAAAGATCTTGGGCATGAGGGTTAGTAAAATAGGATTAAACAATCTATAGAAAGGAATCAGACCTGATCACATATAAATGTCCTAATTTTACCTATAATATCTACTGTGGATTTAACTTTTTTTTTTTTTCATGTACTCAGGGCGAATAGATCTTTATATTTGTGTGTTTGTATTGGTCAAAATGTGAGTATCTACTACAGGCTGCAGTGCAGAGTAGTTGAAATCACTACTAAAAAAAGTTTCTTGTGATTTTGTGTGAACCTCCATTTTATCCATTAGCTCAAGAGTTCAATTGTTTTTTCCTAGCCAAGAAGGGTCAAATATTATTTATTATTGTAGCTGGACATGATTTAAAATCAGATTGCTCTGAAATCCTTTGTGAAAGTAGGAAAGGCAACATTTGCTTGGCACTTTCTACTCAAACTGCATTGAATTTCCTTAAAACATTTAGAAAATGATTGCATTGATTTTAACAACAACAAAGAAACTGTTAGTAAGAAACTGATTGTTTCATAAATATATTCAAATAAACTGGTATTCACTGAAACATCTAGTTCTAAAACTGACTGACTTGATTTAGCTGTTAACCATTACTCATCCATCCATTCATTCAACAAATATTTAGTGAGCACCGTGTAAGAGGCAGCACTGTAATACACTCCTTGTACAGTGGTGAATAAAACCGCCATTCTCCCTTATATTGAACAAAATTTCACCCCCATAGGTTTTTAGCCCACTTCTTTCCAATATTAAAAATGAGGGTTTTCTCATTTTTTAATACTGAAACTATTTCATATCATCTGTGGAGTGATGTAGGTACACTTTGTATCTCAATGAATTTAATCTCTAATTGTATTTCATCATAAGCCCTATGGGTGAACCATTTTCACATAGAAAAATAAGAATAAAAAGAAAAGAAAAATAAGATTGGTGGACATATTTTCTCTAAACTTTATATCAATATTTCCTTTTGTTGGGTTAAACGATGTTAAAGCAATTATCCAGGAAATTTGGGCAAAAAAAAAAAAATAACCGTTCTTTTATATGTGAAAAATTGAGAATAGTTAAAACATTAAAACATCTTTGAATGAATCAATGAAAATGTTCCTCTCTATTGATGAAACATATTTGGTAATTTTTCAACCTTTTACATTACTGCACTGGTAAATTGCATCATGTGTTAAGTGATAAAATAAAGGACATATGTAGTATTGATAGAAACATACTGCACAAGAGGAAATCGCATTCTTGCCTTCAGTAATTCAATTACTTTTAAACTTCAAGGAGAACTAATGGCAGAGTACAGATGATTTTGGTTATTTCAAAGATAAAGATACATATAATTGTTTTAAGGTAAAGACAAATATATTAATTACAACTAGTGTCAAAGGGAAAAAAGAGCAGTACCCCCAATTCTTCATTGCATCATCAGCTTATCTGTAGGCATCAATAAGATCATCCAAAAATTGATCTCTCAAATAAATAATATATAAGACATGCCTCTTAACAACCTCCTGTCACATTAAACTCAATGAGTCAATTGCAGCATAATGTGATCCGATTATAGTCAGTTCCTTATTGATTTAAAAATGCATTTAAATGGATTTGAAATAAAATTAAAATGGTTTTATAGTTGGAACATCATGTTTTGTTTTTTTGTTTCTTTTCCATAATCATACTTTCTTCTTTGCATATATAAATTCTCTCATATCATTATGAAAGTAATATAAATTTTCATGATTTAGTGTTTATGGGGAATAATAAAATAGAGTATTCAAATTATTATTTTATGAATTTATTTAAGACTGGCAATCAATCCTGAAGTAATTTATATTACTTCAAAATTCTCCCTAATACAGGTTTATTTTAATACTTTTTAAAAGAGTTTAATCTCAATCCTTAATTTTACTTTATTTACAAGTTCCACTATACTATACTCTTATAAGTGCTTTTTAAAACTGCTATTTTGTATAAGGAGAATTCATGCAATCATCCTTCCAATACATACCTTTACATGTTAATTTGTTAGTCTTACATGAAGAAAAGTAATTCACATATCAATATACAAAGATCATTATTATTTTATAAGAAATATTTTATATTACAAAGTTTATTTCAATAAATATTATTACTGTACCACAATTTTTTTATCTTCATATTTAGAGGCCAAATGAAACAACAGACACAGGGATTTTTAGCACAGTATGAAGAGAATTAATTATGCATCTCCAATTAAGGCCAATTAGAGTTGTACTTCCACTCCCTTGCACACCATGCAAAAACTCTACCCAAAGTGTCTAATAAACATAGAAAGTTCATTAACATTAAGTTTGGCTTCCATGTCTATTATCATCTCCTGTGGTGTTGTGTAGATTACTAAAATGTAGTGGAAATTATCTATTAGAGATGTATAACATCTAATACCATCATTTGGAGGGACTTTACATATGAAACTATTCATGAACACCTTAATGTTAGTAATATTTCTAGGAATTTGCAAAAAATTTCAGGAAGTTTTAGGTTGAATGGTTTGAGAAAAGAGAATTTTAAAAATCCATTACCCTAAAGGTTTAATTCAGGAAGTAATTACTATGCAGTACTAAAATGAGTCTTAAAAGCTCTCCATAGTTCTTTGAAGAATTACAAATTGTGTTTCTTTTGGCAAATATTATATGTACGGAGATAGAATATCTTATTACTTCACATTTTCAGTGGTTTTCTTCTATAACACGGGTATAAAAATATGTTTTATATTGAAGAGCCCTGTGAACCTGTGCAAATTTGATTCAAATAAGAGCTATGAGAATTAGTCAGCCAATAAGCATGAGCCTTAGTGTTAATATCTTATATGGTCTAAAAAATAGTCCATAAACATCTGTTTAAAGCTATCTATATGCAGCTTTTATAAAATATTCTTTATATTTTGAGGCAATCAAGATACTAATCCGAACATGACATTTTACACCAAAATTGAAATTTGTATTTGGAAAACTCGCTTGTTTCATACAGAAATAGCTTTTGGGTTGATATATAGATACTATATTCAGGTGCAGATAAAATTTTAACTAAATTCTTAATCAGAATTACAAAGACCAAATAAATGTCAACAGATCTGGAAAATACTACTGAGTTCAACTTTGGGCTATTACAAACATGTAATATGTTAAGATACACACAAACATAGACAGTTGAATTGCACCAATGCAATTCAATGGAGAATGGCAAGTCTTCAACAAATGTATTAGAATAGCTGGATATCTTTTAAGAAAAACAGTGTATGTAAAGAAAAACAATGTACTTTAACTCATACATCAAACCATTAAAAAAATTAGTTTTGAATGGATTAAACAGTTATCCATAGTGCCCTTATGAAAATTTTTTAAAAAGATAAATAGAACTTCATAAAAAATAAAACCCACAGGGCGCCTGGGTGGCTCAGTTGGTTAAGTGACTGCCTTCGGCTCGGGTCATGATCCTGGAGTCCCTGGATCGAGTCCCGCATCGGGCTCCCTGCTCGGCGGGGAGTCTGCTTCTCCCTCTGACCCTCCCCCCTCTCATGTGCTCTCTCTCATTCTCTCTCTCTCAAATAAATAAATTAAATCTTTAAAAAAAATAAAAAAATAAAAATAAAAATAAAACCCATTTATCAGAATTTACCATTAAGAACATAAAAATGAAAGCTGTAGCTCGGAAGTATTTAATACATGTATATATATATATGGAAGTATTTAACATGTGTATATATATAACATATATGTATATGTGCATGTGTGTGTGTATCTGGAAAATGATATATAAAACATCTCTACAAATCAATAAGATAAATAGCACAGTTTTTTTAATATACAAAATACAGCCAGACACTTTGTAAAGGAGTATATACCAATAACCAGTAGGCACGTAAAAAATTACTCAACATTGTTTCTCATCAGGGAAGTGTAAAATAAAACCACAGTGAGATACCCACTAGGATGGCTATAATTAAAAAGCCAAAATGTTGGAGATGATGAAGAGTAACTAAAACTCACATACTTCTCTGGGAGGAGTATAAAATGGTAGAGCCACTTTGGCAATCTAGTTGACAGTTTCTTTAAAATCTAAATGCATGCCATATGCCTATTTTATAATATTCCATGTGATCTATTCATTACACTTTTAGATATTTACCCAACATATGTTCATAAAGAGACTTATACATGAGTATTTGATGCAGTTTTATTCATAAAAACTAAAAACTGGAAAAAATACAGGTATTTATCAACAGAAGAATGGGTAACAAATTGTACAAATAAATTCAATGAAATTCTACTCAGCAATTAATAGCAAAATATAATTTACACAACAATATGGATGACTTTGGGGAACATTATTTTGAGAAGAAGCAGTAGGCTACAAAAAACCCAATGGACTTCAAGAACAGGAAAAACTAGGGGCTCCTGGGTGCCTCAGTTGGTTAAGCGTCTATTGATTTCAGCTCAGGTCATGATTTCCGCGTCCTGAGATCAAGCCCCATGTGGGGCTCCACGTTCAGTGGAGTCAGCTTGAGATTCTCTCTCTAACCCGCCCTCCTGCTTTGGCTTGCATTCTCTCTCTCTCAAATAAATAAATCTTAAAAAAAAAAGAACAGGCAAAGCTAATTTATGAGGAAGGAAACAAGAACAATTATTGATAGTGTTCACAGTAGGGGCTGGTTGAAAAAGATACAAGAGAAATTGCCAAAGTGATAGAACTTGTCTGTATTTTTGGGGGGATATGGTAGGTATATGTTGGTGAAAGCTCACAAATTAGTACATTTAAGAACTGTGCACCTTACTCAAGTAATCATATATCAACAATGGAGAGATATGTAAGATAGATGTCATTTTATATTATTTGCTTGTATAGTTTCGTATGTAGGTGTTAAGAACTATAAAAATTTTGAGATTTCAGCCTATCTGTAACTGGACAAGTTTGCCTACCGCTGTTTTATGGATGGTGGCAGAAGAAGCGAGATTTCTAGGTTTGAATCAAATTCCCAAATTATTTATGGTACAAGAGGCAGGATGACCTGTATGTCCACATCAGTTCCCTTTGCTCCCCAAGTCCCATAGAAGGGATGTGGAGGGGCCCAGGTAGATGCTGCAAGTACACCACCGGTTTGTATCAGAGATAAGGAACCATAATAAGCCTGGGAAACGCTCAAGTTTCTAAGCAGGCTGCTAGCCAACCTGCCCCAACATTACCCTGCAAAGAGGCAATTTATTATTTTGTTAAGGAAGTGTATCTATTCTTTACCCTGAAGAGAGATAGGATATCTATCTTCCAAGGCTGTTCTCTGGCGTTGGTGGTATAGTGGTGAGCATAGCTGCCTTCCAAAACTGTTTTCTACACAAACATGCTTGAAATGATATCTGGAAAATGGTGATTTTATTTATGAAGAAAGTCCATGGAGAATTGTCTCCCAACATGTGGACATTTTTATTTAAAGATTATTTGGGGGAAAATACTAAACCTATTAAAAGGTTTTGTTTTGTTTTAACCTGTGTGTGTGTGTGTGTGTGTGTGTAAATATGTAATATTATGTCAGTTTATCTATCCATACACATTTCTGCAGGAAATAATGTAAAAAAACACCAGTACTCTCTGTTTTTAGGGATTAAAAAAGAATAAGCTTTTTTTTAAAAAGATTTTATTTGTTTGAGAGAGAGAAGCACACCCTCTGCTGAGCTGGGAGCCCGAGGTGGGCGGGGGGGGTCTCCTTGCAGGGCTCAATCCCAGGACCCTGAGATCGTGACCTAAGCTGAAGTCAGATGGTTAACCAACCGAGCTGCCCCGGAACCCCAAAAGAATAAGCCTTCTTTTTGATTTCATAGACGTTTAAAAATGTTAAGGTCAACAATGATAAATATTATTCTGGAAAAATCAACTTTGCTAAATATTGGATTTTTTGCTCGTGGCTTTTATGGTTTAATATTTTTCCTTTACTTTTCTGCATTCTCAGAAATCAAAGAGGATGTCGTTTGGGGGCTTTTTTTCTCTTCTCATTCTAAGAATGATGGATGTATTTTGAGCTTCCTGGTACTCTCCTGTTTACTGAGGGAATGCCAGTGCACTGTCTTTAGAGGTAAAACGTATATGATAGAGTAAGTTCTTGTTGAAAAAGAAAAGTTTCAGTCAGGAAAACATTTATCTCTTTTTTGAGAAATGAAAAACATCTTGATTATAGCAATGGGCATGAAAGTTCAACACTAAAATAACACTTGACTTTTGGGGCCTTATCTTTTAGTATTCTTACAACAGCAAGCTACAGAACAAAAGAGGAAATTCATAAGAAAGAAGGAAAAAAAATAAGGTATTTCCATTCTTGGTGAGAATTTATGAATCTATTTCTCTATAAAAGAAATATCAAACTAACAGTGAAAAACTCGACATCCTAAGAGCTGCTGAATTGATGTACATTTTTATAATTTTTACATCCTTTTGTCAATCATGATGTTTAAAAATCGCCTTCCTAAAAAATACACTTTAATATTTTATAGCTTGTTTTTTAAGAGTGCATCATTCTAAACAATTGAGAAAAATTTACAGACAGAGGAACAAGAACAAAAGCACCTTATTTTGGTAAGAGAAATAGATTATAAAATAAGTCCTATTTATCTGTAAATTAAATGACTCCTCATCAACTCACTAGCACCAAAATGAAAATTGAAGCTATTTTATGAAAAAAGAAAAACAGGAAACAACAAATAATGTAATACATGCTGTGATGCACACACACGTGGCACGGAACATCTTTCAGGTTTTGGATATAAAAAGGAGTGTCTTTTCTTGGGATGCCTGGGTGGCTTAGTTGGTTAAGCGTCTGCCTTTGGCTCAGGTCGTGATCCCAGTGTCCTGGGATTGAATCCCCCATCCTGCATCTGGCTCCTTGCTCAGCAGGGAGTCTGCTTCTCCCTCTGCCTGCCACTCCCTCTGCTTGTGCACTCTCTCTCTCTTCCTGACAAATGAATAAATAAAAAATCTTTTAAAAAAATAAAAATGAGAAAAAGATCTTTTTAGGTAATACATATAAAACTTCATCAAAATATTTTGAAATTTTAGGGGGTGCCTGGGTGGCTCAGTCATTAAGTGTCTGCCTTCGGCTCAGGTCATGATCCCAGAGTCCTGGGATCGAGCCCCGCATCGGGCTCCCTGCTCCGCGGGAAGCCTGCTTCTCCCTCTCCCACTCCCCCTGCTTGTGTTCCCTCTCTCGCTGTGTCTCTCTCTGTCAAATAAATAAAATCTTAAAATATATATATATATATATTGAAATTTTAGATATCTAAAATAGGGTTTTCTGATTAAGAACAAATTTTCCTTGGTGCACTTTTGCCCAAAAAGAAATAAAGCAGCGCTTAGTATATATAATGAACTCAAACATTGTCCCCAACACTACATTCTGATTCTATTCTGAGGCAACTTTTCAATATTCACATAACTGTGGATCTAGTTTTCCTTTCTAACCTTGGCTTCTGGGACCTGGAGTGTGAACTCTATTCTGGTTGAGATCACCCTCTCTCCATCAGCACCTCCATTTTTCTTCAGAAAACGTGGAAGGTTGAAAATTTGAACAGGAGACTCCCTTGCATTTTTCATCTGCCCATAGCCACTCCAGACATTTATGATGTGATGAGGTGCATTCCACCCCAAAAGGCTTTTGGGGTCTTATTGTCAAAAGAAAAGATAGCAAACAATCAAAAAAACTGTATACTTAGAGGTTCAGGGAAGGATACCTTGTTATGGATGACTTTTCACTGAGAATAAAGGCAGTGCTTCTGGCTTTCCTGAGACTCAGGGAGGATACAGTCCCCAGGGTGACAGTGACAATGACTTCTGTAAAGGACACAATAGTCTCACTCTGGAATATGCCTCAGGCGTTCACTGTCTACTGAGCTATGAAAAGGAGCTGTTGGGCGGAGGGCTCTAGGAGAGAATGCCACTTCACATTTAAAAACTTTTCAATTTCACACCATTGCCCTCAGGAAAAATCCAAACTAGGGCTGATCTCTAGGTATCAGCGACCCTTAGCTCACATTTCTATGCTTTTCCACCCTGCTTATGCTCCAGATCCGCTGAATACCTTGTAATTCTTGAAAGAATTATGCTTTCTGAATCTCAGGGTTTCAGTCTATGTATTCATGTCATTATACACTGTTTAATAATTCCTTGTCTGTTTCTTTCCACAGCTTGTAAGCTCTTTCAGAAAAAGAGACTGTTTCTTTTCTGCTTTCATATCTTCAGTCATTGGCAAACAGTAGCAGGCAAGAATATTAAATGATTTAATGAATTAATTCCCAAATGAATAAAAATTAGAATTTTAAATTAGGAACCTTGTTCCGAGAACTGTACTCTCTACCTAAGATTGTAACAACTGGCCAGATAATAAGAATGCTGAGGCATCCATTATGATAAAGGGGCCTCCTACTCATGGCTCTAATGATCCTTAAAGGACTGTTACGTGTGTTTGGCATGGAGCTAGTACTGAGAACTAATTTTCTTTTTAGTTAATAGAAAGTAGAAGTAAGTATCAGTTTTACAAACTGATCAAAGGTAAATGAACTACTATTGTGTTATTTGAATAAAATAAACAATTTTCAGATTATTTGAATAAATACTGATGTTTTCTTCATCTCCTAGTACCACTCTAGCAAGTGGTATATTACACTAAAAGTTTGTCTACAGATAAAAATATTTAATATCAAGAAGGCAAAAAAAAAAAAACAAACGCCATACAAATTGTCAGTATAAAGCTAGCAGATGACCTCCCATCCCCACCACCTCCATTGTTAGGCATTTTGAGAAGCACCTAGAGTCGAGTGTTTACTCTTACGTTTTAATTGGGTCAGGTGACAGACTTCTTCATTAAGCACTTGGCTGCTAAGTTTGTCAAGTTTTATACTTGAATAAATGCAAAGATGATAATGTCTATATAATCTTTTTTGCCAAACACATTTTTTGAACGTTATCCATTTCTCCAGGGAAATTATTTCTATCATCCCTACCATCAAATCAAAAAACATAACAAAACAAACAAAAACCTCCAGGGGCAAATTTAGGTAATGGTGGTCATAGCCATTTATATAGTGTACACTTTTTAATAGAGACCTTCAAATGAGAATTGCCCACTTCCAAAGTTGTAGACAATTAACCTACATATGCATATGTGGATATTTTAGAGTAAATTTCAGATTTTTCTTTGTGTAAATACCCAGTAGTAGAATTATTGGAACATATGGTAACTGTATTTTTAATTTTTTTGAGGAGCCTCCATTACTGTTCTCCACAGTAAATACACCAGTTTGCATTCCCACCAACAGTATATAAGGGTTCTTTTTTCTCCATATCTTCACCAAAACTTGTTATTTCTTCTGTGTTTTTTTTTAATTATTTTAGCCATTCTGACAAGTGTGAGGTATTATCTCATTGTTGTTTTGAATTTCATTTCCCTGATGATGAATGATGTTGAGCATCATTTCATGTGTCTATTTGTATGTCTTCTCTGAAAAAATGTCTATTCAAATGCTCTGCCCATTTTTTAATTTGATTATATGTTTTCTGGCTATTAAGTTGTATAAGTTCTTTATATATTTTTTTATATTAACCCTTTATTTGATATATCATTTACAAATACCTTTTCCCATTCAGTAGGTTGCCTTTTGGTTTTGTTGATGTTTTCCTTCACCAAGAAAAGATTTTTTTTAATTTAATTTTCATCCTATATAATACCCAGTGCTCATTACAACACATACCCTCCCCAATGTCCATCACTCCATTACCCCATCTTCCCACTCCCCCTCCCCTCCAGCAACCCTCAGTTTGTTTCCTATGATAAGAGTCTGTTATGGTTTGTCTCCCTCTCTGGTTTTGTCTTGTTTCATTTTTTTCCCCTCTTCCCCTATGATCCTCTGCCTTGTTTCTTAAATTCCACATATCAGTGAGATTATATGATAATTGTCTTTCTCTAATTGACTTATTTCACTTAATATAATACCCTCTGGTTCCATCAACGCCATTGCAAACCCAGTGGTTTAATTTTGCTTCTGTTGCCTTTGCCTAAGGAGTCATATCTGGAAAAATGTTTCTATGGCTGATGTCAAAGGAATTAGTGACTGTGTTATTTTCTAGGAATTTTATGGTTTTAGGTCTCAAATATAATAGGACTTTAATCCATTTTGAGTTTATTTTTGTGTATGGTGTAAAAGTGGTCCATTTTCATTCTTTTGCATGTCCAGTTTTCCTTAAGACCATTTGTTGAAGAGACTGTCTTTTTCCAGTTGTATATTCTTGACTCCTTTGTCATAGATTAATTAACCATAAAAGTTTGGGTTTATTTCTGAACTCTCTATTGTGTTCTCTTGAGCTATGCGTCTATATTTTGTGTCAGTACCACACAATTTTGATTACTACATCTTTGTAGTATATCTTAAAATCTAGGATTACAGTACCTCCAGTTTTCTTTCTCTCTGTCAAGATTGTCTTGGCTATTTGGGGTCTTTTGTGGTTCTATGCAAATTTTAAGATTATTTTTTCTAGTTCAGTGAAAAATGCTGTTGGTATTATAGGGATTGCATTAAATCTATAGATTGCTTTGGATATTATTGACATTTTACAATATTAGTTCTCCCAGTCCATGAACTTGTAATATCTTCCCATTTGTTTGTTTAATCTTCAGTTTCTTGCATCAGTGTTTTATAGTTTTTGAAGGGCAGTTCTTTCATCTTTTGGTTGGGTTTACTCCTAGGTATTTTATTCTTTTTGATGCAGTGGAAATGGTTTCTTTCTTCATTATTAGTGGATAGAAATGCAACAGATTTCTGTACATTGATTTTGTATCCTGCGAACTTACTGAATTCATTTATCAGTTCTAGTAGATTGTGGTGGAGTCTTTAGGATTTTCTAAGTATAGGATCATGTCATCTGTGGAATAGTGAAAGTTTTACTTCTTCCTTACCAATTTGGATGTTATTTACTCCTTTTATTGTCTAATTGCTGTGGCTTGGACTTCTGTGGGACTATGATGAAATAAAAACCATCAGAGTGGACAAACTTGTCTTGTTTCTGATCTTAGAGGAAAAGCTCTCAGTTCTTTAGCATTGAGTATGATGTTAGGGTTTTACATATATGGCCTTTATTATGTTGAAGTATGTTCTTTCTAAACCTACTTTGTTGGTATGAACGTATCAAGTATTTTTTATTCATCTATTGAGATGATCATATGTTTTTTATTCTTTTTCTTATTAATGTGATGTATCATGTTGATTGATTTGTGAATATTAAACCCTCTTGCATTCCTGGGATAAATACCAATTGATCATGGTGAATGATTTTTTTAATGTATTGTTGGATTCAGTTTACTTATATTTTGTTGAGGATTTTTGCATCTGTCCATCAGAGATGTTGGCCTGTGGTTTTCTTTTTGTTGTGTTTTTTGTGTCTCCATCTAGTTTTGATATCAGGGTAAGGCTGGCCTCATAGAATGAATTTAGAATCTTTCCCTCTTCTTCTATTCTTTGGAATAGTTTGAGAAGAATAGATAGTATCTCTTCTTTAAATTTTTGTTATATTTCACCTGGGAAGCCATCTGGTCCTGGACATTTGTTGGGAGTTTTTTGATTACTGACTCAATGTCATCACTAGCAATCAGTCTGTTCAAAGTTTCTATTTCTTCCTGATTCACTTTTGGAAGGTTATATGTTTCTAGGAATTCAACCATTTTGTCTAGGTTGTCCAATTAAACCATTTTGTCTAGGTTGTCCAATTTGCTGGCATATAATTTTTCATAATCTCTTATAATCCTTTTTTTTCCTGTGGTGTGGGTTGTTATTTCTCCTTTCTCATTTCTGACTTTATTTGAGTCCTCTATTTTTTTTTTTTTTCTGAAGAATCTGGGTAAAGTCTTAGTTTTGTTGATCTTCTCAAAGAACTAACTCCTTGTTTCATTGATCTGTTCTTTATTTTTGTTTTTGTTTTTGTTTGGTCCCTATTTCATTATTTCTGCTCTAATCTATATTATTTCATTCCTTATACTGGCTTTGAGGTTTTTGGGTCTTCCTTTTTTAGCTCCTTTAGGTGTAAGGTTAGGTTGTTTATTTGAGATTTTTTTGTTTCTTGAGCTAAGCCTGTATTTCTGTAATCTTCCCGCACAGAACAGCTTTCTGCCACATCCCAAAGATTTTGGACCAGTGTGTTTTCCTTTTCATTTGTCTTCATGTATTTTTTATGTCCTCTTTGATTTCTTGGTTAACTTATTAATTGTTTAGTAGTATGTATTTGTGTGCTTTCCAGATTTTTTTTCATTGATTTCTAGTTTTATACCATTGTGGTCATAAAAGATTCATGATATGATTTCAATCTTTTTGAATTTGTTGAGACTTGTTTTGTGGCATAATATGCGATCTACTCTGGAGAATGTCCATGAGCACTTGGAAAGAAAGTGTATTCCTGTTTTTGGGTGGGATGTTCTGAATATGTCTGTTAGATCCATCTTGTCCAATATGTCATTCCATGCCACTGTTTTCTTATTGATTTTCTGTCTGGTTGATACAGCCATTGATGTAAGTTGGGCATTAAAGTCCCCTAATATTTTTGTATTAATATTGATTTCTTCTTTTATGTTTGTTCATATGTTTCTTTATGTATTTGAATGTTCCCATGTTGGGAGTATAAACATTTACAGTTGTTAGGTTTTCCTGTTGGGCTGTTCCCTTTATTTATGTTGTGTTCTTCACTTTCAATCTGCATGTGTCTTTAGGTCTGAAGTGAGTCTCTTATAAGCAGCCTATAGGTGGGTTGTGCTTTTTTATCCATTCAGTCACTATTTAGTCCATTTATATTTAAAGTAATTATTGATAAGTATATACTTATTGCCATTTTGTTACATGTTTACAGTTGCTTTTATAGTTCTTTTCTGTTTCTTTTTTTTCTTGCTCTTTTCCCTTGTGGTTTGATGGTTTTTTTCAGTGATATGCCTATATCCCTTTCTCTTTATCTTTGCATATCTATTGCAGGCTTTTGATTCATACAATTAGATTGATATTTAACATCTTCTGCATATAGCAGTCTATATTAAGTTAATGATTCCTTAAGTTTGAACCCATTCTAATAGCACTAAATTAAAAAAAAAAAGTGTTCTCTGTATATTATGCCACACTTTACATCCTTTTATTTTGTGACTCCCTTGACTGTTTTTTTATGGATATAATTGGTTTTATTGTTTTACTGCTTTTGTGCTTTAACCTCCATACTGCTTTTTTTCTTTTCACCTCCCTACTGGTTTTATAAATAATTAATTTACTTTTATTATGTTTGTATTTACTTATGAAATTTTTTCCTTTCCTATTCTTACTCCTGATTATGGCCTTTTCTTTCCACTCAAAGAATTCACTTTAACATATCAAATAAGGCTGGTTTAGTGATGATAAACTCCTTCTACTTTTGTTTGTCTGGGAACCTTTATCTCTCCTTCACTTCTGAATGATATCCTTGCTGAATAAAGTATTCTTGATTTTTCCTTTCAGCACTTTGAATAAATCATGTCACTCTCTTCTTGCCTGAAAAGTTTCTGCGGAAAAATCCACTGATAGCCTTATGGGGTTTCCTTTGTATGTAACTGCTTTCTTTTCTCTTGCTGCTTTTAAATTTTTCTCTTTTTCACTACTTTTTGCTATTTTAATTATTACTGGTCTTGATGGACTTCCTTTTTGACTTTGCTGGGGGCTCTCTCTGCTTCCTGAACCTGGATATCTGTTTCCTTCCCTAGATTAGAGAAGTTTTTCAGCTATTATTTCTTCAGTAAATTTTCTGCCCCCTTTTCGTTCTCTTTTTCTGGGAAGCCTAAAATGCAAATATTATGCTTGATGAAGTGGCTGAGTTCCCTTAACTTATTCTCATTTTTTTATTTATTTTTATTTTACGGTTAAGCTTAGTTGCTTTTCATTTCTCTGTCTTTCAACTCACTACTCCATTCTTCTGCTTCTTCTAATCTACTTTTGATTCCCTCTACTGTATTTTTTATTTTAGTTTTTGAGTTCATCTCTGATTGGTTCTTTTTTGTATTTTCTGTTTTTGTTGAAGGTCTCACTGAGATCCTCCCCTCTTAAATCCAGTAAGTATCTTTATGACCATTACTTTGAATTCTCAATCAGGCATATTGCTTATCTCTGTCTCATCTAGCCCTTTTGCTGTAATTTTATCTTATTCTTTCATTTGGAACATATTTCTCTTTCTCATCAGTTTGTCTAACTGTCTGTGTCTGTTTCTATGTATTTTGGAAATTCAGCTGTGTCTCCTGATCTTGAAAGTAGTGCCTTTATGAAGAAGAGGTCCTGTGGTGCCCTGCAGTGCAATGTCCCCTGTTCACCAGAACCTGGTGCTAAAGAGGTATCTCCTATGTGGATTGTATGTGCCCTACTGAAGTGGCTGAGCTGCTTTTACCTTCAGTCTTGTTGGCTGCAATGGCCCACTTTGCCTGTTGTGGGCAGAGTTTGGTCCCTGTACTCTAAAGAGGCCAGTCTGGGGCTGCCTTGAGGTCGTAATTGGGTCAGAACAGATGTCTGCCATCAGACTTTTTGCTGGGGATGCAGTCTCATGGAATGGTAGGGGTCTCTCCTTGTATTGTCCCCTGTGAGGTTTTGGTGGATAGAGCCAGCAGTAGGATTATTGTCTGCCTCCAGCCCACTGCTGGGCCTGCAGTGGAACTGGTATGTGTGGTTATTTGTTATCTTCCCCTCTTCCCAGGGAAGGAGTCACTCTGGAGTGACACTGGTTACTCTCAGGGCTGCTTGTAGAATGAGATGTGTCAGGAGCCATTTTGGAGGGACTCCTGAAGAGTGGGGTGGGTTGAATGGGGCAGATCTGAAGGAGAATGTGGAGTGGGGTGCATTGTGTTAGCAAGCTATGTGGAGAGTGTTGGAGCCAGTTCCTGAAGTGTCTGAGTATCAAGGCTGGTGGATATGGGGAAGGAAATTGTGCCCACCAGGTCTTTTGTTCCTGAAGAAGTCTAAGTCTCCCTGCCTCTCCAACACACACTCTAAAATTAGTAAATAAATCTTTCGGTGTACTCCAGGAACTTTTCAAACTGCTGCTTCTGTGCTGTTCATCAGTGAGGTTGTTAGTTAGGTTGTCTCTTTAAGGGCAGGGACTCTCTTCCAGAGAGGAGCTCGCTGATTTTTAAAGTGCGTGGAGTTAAACCTCACTGATGGTATAAATTCACGAAGTTAACTCCTACTGGTTTTCAAAGCTAAATGTAATGGGGACACATCTTCCCAGTGCAGGTTCCTGGTGTCTGGGATGCCTAGTGTGGGATCTGTTCCTATTCCTTCTCCATGCTTGTGGAATTTGTGGTTAGTCTCAGTTTGTGGTTAGTCTCACCAGGAGTTTGGTTACCAACTGCATCTCCGCCCCTCCTATCACTTTTGATGTGGCCTCCTCTTTCCAGTTAACTGTGGAAAGTCTTTTCTTCCCGTATTCAGGTCATTTTCTGGGTTAATTGCACAGAAGTGGCTGTTACCTTGGTGTATCATCAAGCGAGGTGAGCTTATGGTGCTCCTACTTCACCATCCTTAGAGGCTCCAATCTCTTCAAATTCTTTTTTTTTTTTTAAGATTGTATTTATTTACTTGACAGAGAGAGACACAGTGAGAGAGGGATCACAAGCAGGGGGGAGTGGGAGAGGGAGAAGCAGGCTTCCCGCGGAGCAGGGAGCCCGGTGCGGGGCTCGGTCCTAGGATCCTGGGTTTGTGACATGAGCCAAAGGCAGACGCTTAATGACTGAGCCACCCAGGCATCCCTCTTCAAATTCTTTTTTTTTTCTTAGCTTTTTTTAAAATTTTGTTTGTTAATCACCATACATTACATCATTAGTTTTTGATGTAGTGTTCCATGATTCATTGTCTGGTTATAACACTGAGTGCTCCATTCAGTACATGCCCTCTTTAATACCCATCACCAGGCTAACCCATCCCCCCACCCCCTCCGCTCTAGAACTCTCAGTTTGTTTCTCAGAGTCCATAGTCTCTCATGGTTCGTCTCCCCCTCTGATTTTCCCCCCTTCATTTTTCTCGTCCTGCTATCTTTTTCTTTTTTTTAACATATAATGTATTATTTGTTTCAGAGGTACAGGTCTGTGATTCAACAGTCTTACACAATTCACAGTGCTCACCATAGCACATACCCTCCCCAATGTCTGTTTCTTGATATCAGGATTAACTACATTCACATGAGTAGCTGATAAAAAATTAAACATTTTTCACAACCATTGAAAATTTAACAACAGTTAAAATTGTATTATTAAAAACCATGTTTCAGGAGCACCCATCTATTAGATAGATGGGATGCTGCCTCATTCATGAATCATTTAATAAAGCCAATTAGATCTTCAGTTTTAAAATGTCTCTTCCTTTTAATTCATTAATATAATGTTGAAATAATAAATTAATTTGATTTCAGTTGAATTTTTCTCACCAAATATTTCAAAAAAATTAAGAAACTCTAATTTGCAGATTGATAGAGCAATCCTACTGTAGCCAGCTTGGATGCTACTAAAAGGGTTTATCAACCACAAAGAGAATTGTACACCATACATGACAAGTTGGATATTCAAGAGTCTGCAGACTAGAGCTGTGCCCAGTGAGGTATATTGCCCAATTCCTCCACTCCCTCTCATCAGCACTCACTTCTTTACCTGACCTAATTTTGGGCTGGGTGCTTTGTTTTCCAGACCCTGAGACATTAACTCTAATTACCTGACCAGGCATTTTATCCACCATGTGCTATGTTGCTCTCTGCTGATGCTGTTGAAGTCAGTATCTTCAGAGTAAAACTGATCCTTGGCCATGCTCAGCATATTTTGTCAGGATAATGTGTGCTAAACATCACTCTTGCTTTCTACCTGCAGTGACCACAAGATATGCCATCTAATCTTGCTTCAAAAGTGACATCCTACAAGGACCCTCAGATGAGGCTGCTTATGGCCAGAGATGACAGGCCTAAGGCTTCTAGCTGCCCTAGGCACTGGCCCATCACCCCAGGGACAGCATCAGTTTCCTAGTGCACCTGTGGGATATAATTGCTGGGAAGCTCTGATATGGATAGCTCTTAGACTATAGAAGAATGCTGTGGTAGTCTATGTAAGAACTGTAGAAAGTTCTGGCTCACATGAAAGAGGATATATTAACTGTAAAAGAAACTTAAATATTACTTATTCAGTCAGTGTTAAATAAAACTCAAAAAGTTAGAAATTAAATCAATCTGGATTTAAATCCTAGATCTACAGGGGTGCCTGGGTGGCTCAGTTGGTTAAGTGACTGCCTTCGGCTCAGGTCATGATCCTGGAGTCCCGGAATCGAGTCCCACATTGGGCTCCCTGCTCAGCAGGGAGTCTACTTCTCCCTCTGACACTCCCCTCCCTCATGCTTTCTCTCTGTCTCATTTTTTCTCTCTCAAATAAATAAATAAAATCTTAAAAAAAATCTTAGATCTACAGCTTTTTTAACATGTAATGCAATGACTCAAAATTTAATCCTCAGAATTCTCATATTCTATAAAGGAAAACAATAACTGTTTCAAAATAAAGCTGGTGTCTAGAAATGAATTAATGAAAGCAGTCAACTAAATTGACAAAATGTGTAGTGCAACATAATATATACTAGCAAATATTTTTGAACAGGCCATTTTCATAATAACACAATAATGAACTGGTTCTCAAAGTGTGGTTCCCAATCCAGGAGCATCAGAACACTTGGGAATGCAGATTTTAGAAAAGCCACTCCAGAACTTACTGAACCAAAAACTGAGCAGAGGGCCTAGCAGTCTGTGTTTTAGCAAACCCTTCAGAAGAGTCTGATGCATGCTAAAGTTTGAGAACCCCTGGTTTAATGAAGCATGAAGCACAAATACACTTTTTACATTGTTATAAATGAACATTGTGTAAACTAGGCAGAAGCAAGTTATGATATCTTATTAATTATAAATGCAAATAAGGCACTTAATATCAGAATTATGTAAAATATGGATGTGATCAAGGAAATTTGTATACAATTATGAAAATAGGCATGGTTTAAATTGGAGATCTGGTAGAAAAATTAATCTCTGTATAGTTGTTGGGACAGATTTTCAGAGTTCTCAATTTTTCTGTATTTATAGATGATAGTAATCAGTATTCTCACAATTTAAGAAATGAACTTAACTGCTCATATATAAGTACAATAACAGAAGACTGATAACTTAATTTGTATTTTTATAAGGAAATACTCTTTTTTTATGATTTCAGTGAACAAATACCTGTTCCTTTAACAGAATTTTTTTATTCAATGTTTGAGCCATTATAGTTTATATGCTTGCTAGTCAATTGTATAATTCAGAAACTATTTCATTTGTTTTATTTTTATTAACTGTAATAAACATATAGAAAGACTTATAACCAAGACAGCAGGAAGGAAGAAGGTACATTTAAATATTAAATAAGAACAGTATATTTGTCTTTTCCTCAAAAAGATGCTTTTTGATGCTTTTTTTTACAGTAACATTTTAGTCACTGAAATTTAAATTTTTTCAAACATTTTCTTTCTTATTTTAAATAATTTTAGTGTTAATTAAATTCTAAAATATAAATTTAATTATAACATATATTTCTGTAACTAAGACAAGTGGAAAACACTAAAACCATAGTTTTTGCTTATCTTGTATTGCCTTATTTCTGTCTATTCATAAACTAAGTTTATTTATTCATAAATCAAGGTCATGAATATTATAAAAGGTAAATTGTAGCACATAAGGTAAATTTTGCTAAAATATCATTATTTTCAACACAATAAAACTGCTATTTAAATAGCTTCTCTATATCAACTCCCAATAAAATCTTAAGAATAAAATAGTTAATAAAACAATACAAATAAGTAATATGGCATAATTCTACTCCCTTTAGCTTGCTTGTAATTTAATAGGGAACAGGTGAAGTTTATGTGTAAAGTTAAAAAAATACAGTGTTTTTTGAAAAGAGATATAAACATAGTATTAGAGGGTTAAAATCAAGAAAGATGATCTCCACTGCTTTGTTCAGAGAATTCTTCTTAGAACCTTGATCTCTAAGACTAAAAGGTAATCAAATAACTGCCAAAAGTTCATACAATTCTGCTTCTGATTTTTACTTGAATTTATTTATAAACATTTTAACAATGAAAGAAATTAGTGGTTAGATGCAGTGAAATAGAAGAGAAATGGAATCATTACTAGGCTTAAAAATTTGGTATTGTTCTTTTTCAACACTAATCTCATGACTATCAATGACTATAAAATATACTTAAGATTTAAAAAAATGGATTCTTTTACAATAGGATGATTTCTATTCTGAATTGAAAACTTGGATCATTACCTTAAGATTATAGTTTGTGCCTAGTATAAATAGAACATAATGGGCCTCTGCCATCCTTTGGATTCAGGAGAAACATTGCACGTTTGGTAACTGTGGTAAGCAGCATAAAAACTTTCTATTATAGCAGCTCAGTTTTACAAAGAACTTTTTAAAAATCACTAAGAGATAAAGCTATTCACTTGTGAATAGGACATTATCATCTACTGAATAACTGAATGCAAGATCATTTATCATTGTCAGGCTCTGACATCTTTTACACAATGAAAATGGTATGTGATTACAGAATAACTTGGAATAAATATAAAAATACAACCCTACAAATCGCTTAAGAATACCATTATATTTATGTTAATAATGCAAAGCACTATTTAGATTTCTAACTGACTTTTGGCATGTTTTATACTATTTTTCCAATTTTTAACAAGGTGAAAACAATTGCAAAATTTGAATTATGAGAGAATCTTTGTTTCTTATAGAAACTGAGCTTATACCTACACATTAATGTAATTTCAAATAAGGTTTTCCTAAATTCTGAGAGCAATTATTCTTTTTGCCAAAGTACCAGTTACCATTCACAATAGAAAACAGTTCTGTTCTCTGGAACTAGATCAGACCATCCCTCATCACAGGAGATATGTTACCTTTTGAAGTTCTTTTTTTTTTTTTTTAAATCATTCCACTCAATTCTAATCTTTTTGTCTTCTCAATTATACATGAGCTTTTACCAGTTAACTTGGTAAATGACCATGATGGCCTTAGCATTCCCCTCAGCTTGACTAAAAGTTTCTTCCTGACTATTGGTCTATGACCTTCCTTTTCTTAGAGCATTTGCTTTAAAAATCTTGCAGTTATAAATTCTTTCTCTACCCCTTTGCAAGCTAAATCTTCTTCCAGCCTCTTGCCAGGTTTAAAACCCTGGAATGTCTTTTTCAAGGACCTGGGAACCATATGTTTGAAATGTATATATAATCAAGAAAGATAGAACCCCTATCTCCCAGTCTCTATGGCAGGGTAGGATCCTAACTTTGATAAGTGCCAATTAGCAAGCACAAGTGTTCTAATCACACTGACCAAGCTCCTTCCTAACATCTAGTACTTTTCCACTAACTCACCCCAGTGCTGAAGAACTCTCCTGTCTTTTGTTTCAGTAGAGTTGAGATCAGTCTTTCTCCCTGTTGCAGTGGACTTGAGTAAAGTCTTCCTTTCTCCTTTAACTTTTCTGGTGCAATTTTTCTTTGACATAAGCTACCAATAGCATGAAGTTATATTATTTCCCTAGGGAATTACAACTTTTGTTTCACATTGCTTTGTTTAATGAGTTAAGAAATATATGTCAGGATTATAAATTTAAAACTAAAAGATTGTTACTGAAAATGAAAAAAATCAAGCAAAATCAAAGTTTATATTATGGAAAAGAACAAACACTATTATTTGAATTTTCACATGTTCTCACAAACCTTCCCCACCTCATATTGAAACCCTACTCTGTTAATGATCCTGCAGTCTTTCTAGCTATCTTGGCTTGAAACATTAAGCATATTATTTTGTTTTCTTTTTTTTAAATTTTACTATGTTATGTTAATCACCATACATTACATTATTAGTTTTTGATGTAGTGTTCCATGATTCATTGTTTGCGTATAACACCCAGTACTCCATTCAATACGTGCCCTATTTAATACCCATCACCAGGGTAACCCATCCCTCTCCCCCCTTCCCCTCTAGAACGCTCAGTTTGTTTCTCAGAGTCCATAGTCTCTCATGGTTCATCTCCCCCTCCAATTTATATTCAACATTTATTGCACATCTACTATATAGCAGACAACTAAGCTGCATCATTTTATCTGAATCTGTTTTAAGTAAAGATCTGGGAAAAGATCTTTCCCTTTCAGCCACTTAGAGATAGACTGTGTCTAATAATTCTTGTATTCCCAATAACACCTATTATTGTACCTCATATGATAGGCATTAATACTTTTATTTTTTTAAAAGATGTATTTATTTATTTTTAGAGAGAGAGAATGCATGTGGGAGAGGTGGAGGGGAGAGGGAGAGAGAATCTCAAGCAGACTCCCCTCTGAGCGTGGAGCCTGACACAGGGCTTGATCTCACCACCCTGAGATCATAACCTGAGCTGAAGTCAAGAACTGGATGCACAACCGACTGAGCCAACCAGGTGTCCTGTTTAATACTTTTAGATTGAAGCACAGAATTCATTTTATTCACTTGAGTTTCAAAGTCAATTTCTTTTAGAAATAAAATACATTATGTGATAATTTGTTACTTTTTAAATTATATAATATATATTACATAAAATTTTATAAAATGTGTCTATTGATCCTTATATACATGAGGTTGTATTCTAAGATATATATAAATATAACCCATGTACCTTTGAACACACAAGCATAGATTTGTTTGTATAAAAACATAACCGAAATTTCAAGTCTTAATAAGTAAATTAATAAAAAGTGTTCTTATATATTATTCTTTTTAGATAGTCACTGGATTTGGGGGAGACAAGAGGGATCATAATCAAAAACAGTATTTTAGATAGTCTCTTAAAATATGGAAGATGAAATTTAAGCAAGCAAGTCTAAAACACAGAAATTAATTCCAAGAATCATCTAGATGACAAGAAGGATCTAAACTTGGAAGGTAGCAGTAAGAATGAAATAAAAGGATATATAAGAATTAAATTATGACAGTGATCACTCATGTTTATTATGAGTGTAGAAAAGGAAAGAGTTAAGTACAACTCTTAAGATTTCCAGTTTGTGTGACCAGGAGTAAGGGAACACTGGACAGAAAGAGACTAATGAGGAGAGGGACTGGGTAGAACTGCAGATGAACAAATGGTTTGGACAAGTTAACAGGTCATCAAGATAGGAGTATGTTGGATGGAGTTAGACAAGAAACCCAAGGCTCTATAACTAGCCAGAGAGGAGAGAGATCTTCAGAGCTTGAGCAATGACACCTAAAAGGACCTAACAGGGAAAAAAGCAATAGGGAGAAAAAAAAAAAAAAGCAATAGGGAAAGAAGAAAATCAGGCAGCTTTACTGCTTTTAATCTGTCATTAGTCTCTTTCCTCCAACACAGTTTTTCCCCTTCATTCATATTGTACGTCCTTGATTACTTATTTTATTTTTTTGATTCATAATACATTTAAAAAAAAACCTTGTGCCCTTTCTCCTGTTCCCTGATTTGCTTTGTTTCTAAAAACTACTACCACAGATAACTTTTTTTCCCCACATATTATATATTCTCCCAGAGTTTCTTTAGGTAAACAAAAACATGTATTAATCTATGTTCCTGCCCTCCTCCATCTTTTTTATGCAAAATTATTCTATATAGACTGTGTTCTGCTCCTTGCTTTTTCATCTAACTGTAGGTCTTGGAGCACTTGTCAGAGTAGGGTTTAGTGTCCTTGGTCATTCCTGTTTGTAGATACATATCAGTGCTCTGCATGACTGCATCATCATTTATTCAAACATTCCCTTTTTAATGGATACTAAGGAAGTTTCCTGTCTTTCCACTTTCAAAGCTCTTCTAATCAGCTTTTCTTCCTATTTATTACCTCTTCTGTCATTTTTTTTCAGAATAAAATTCTGAAGGAAAAATTCTTCAGTAGAAAAATCGTATGGAAGAAATAAACCAACATGAAAAATTAGACACCATGAAATATTAGCCTGTAGCAAAAGATTAATGCCAAAAAAAAACCCTAGTACAATGCAAAATTCAAAGATGTCCCTATTCTGAATTTTTTTAAATCACATTTTCTAATAAAAGACGCACAGACATTCATTAGTAATTGCTTAATTTCATTAATATTTCGTCCTGGCAATTAATCAAGTTTAGGATTTAAAAGCAACCCATCTAATTATTTTGTTCATACTGATTATTCTGCTTGTAGATTATTTAAGTAAAAGTCAGTAATTTCTAATATATACTTTCTTTTAGGCCAAAGAAATAGGATGACATTAAAGCCTATATTATTAGATGCTCAAGCATGATAAACTCCCAAACTCTGAAAGCACTCTCTGTCTCTGTCTCCCACATTTCCACCATTTAAATACAGAAGAGAGGAATACAACCACAGAATAATTTTATGTGGTTTTTGAATTAGTAGAATTTACGATTTATTAGTTTTATGACAATACTTTGGATATCTGCCTAGAATTCTAGTCTCCTGTTGAGAATCTCAGATGAAAAGAACACAAAGTGGAGATGATCAACTTTCTGATCAACTTCTGTGATGTTACCTTGTCCCTGAGAAGTGGCTGACCAGCCTGGAACTACATTTCCCTCCTCCCCTTCACCTAGGTGTGCAGGTGATTAGCTTTCCCCTGCCAAATGAGATTTATTGTATTGTGCTTCTTGTTTGTAATGACGTTTATGGAACAGGTTTGGTGATGAGCCTTTTCTCCTTCACCAGCCTGATACAGGCAAAGACCATCCACTAGGAGGTGGTGGAGTTTCAGATTGGAAAAGTACAGTGTCCTTGATTCAGAATATAGAGGAAGCTGCCTGCTTACTCGGGATACCCCACTTGGGACTGTCATATGAGCAAAACATAAATTTCTATTATGATAACCCACTGCAATTTAGTAATACATATTTTCAGCACCTAGTGTAACAATATTTAATACAAGACAGATCAGCACAGAATGCATGCAAATTTTACAATGGGCCTTCTGAATTTTTCCTTCCTTTCCTTCCCTCTTTTCTCCTTTTCTTTCTTATTTTTTTTCTTTTCCTTCTTGTCTATTTAATTGAATCAGTTGATGTGATTATTGACTGAAGTGAACTTGAGATATGTTCAAAACAATCAGACTTCTGTAACTCATTCCTGAAGACTCTGATGACACACCCCAGTTAGGCTGCAGTGGACATCTGCACAACTGCAGAAATTCCATAACAAGAACATCAAAAGTGAAATAAGGACATTTAATGGAGGTAAAGCCTCTGCCTCTTGCCTTTCACTTCAGCTTTAATAAGCAATTCCTCAGGACTAGTTAGATATATGCTCCCCAAAGCATTCTGACCTTGACTGATAAAAAATGGATGGTGCCAATTAATCTATGAAGAAAATCTCAACACTTGTTTCTATATCATACAGGGATATAGAATTTTTTATTATAATGAAAATCATATTTCACCAAAAAAAACTAAGGATGCATTATGTAATAGTAATTAGAGTTCTATAAGACAAAGTGAATTTGGCAAAATATGAGGAATAAGATTAAAGAAGCAAAAAACTTTTTGTATATTTGGTGTATATTCCAACCCTGACCACACATGTTCTCCCCTATGTTATTTGTTCAATTTCCCTCCCTGCGGTGAAGTATTTGAGAGGGAAGTCTTACTCTGAGCCATTATTTAATGTTTTCTGTGATTACTCACATTAGATTTGCTTAATTTCTAAAGCTTGGATTCCCCAAATGATTATTTCAAGCTTCTTACTATAAGCTAAGAATTGGGTTCACATGAACAATAATTTTTTTATAAAAGATATCTTTAAATAAATCTATATATTCCTATCAGTTACATATCTGAAAAAAATTATTATCTGGAGAAGGGTCACCACTCTGGGGATATAAGAGGGAGGATGCAATTTAAAAAAATCTCCTATCACATAATTCCAATATGCCTTGAAATAGGCATGCCCTACCGTTACGAGTGCTACTTCGTGAATAAACAGAGACTCAGAGATTTGGAAATCAAATTGTCCATAAATGCAGTATTCAAAGTATATGCAATTGTGTAATTGAGCTTCAGACCTATTAGAAAGCAGACTGTTCACTCATTTATATTTATAATCAGGGCATAAAAGAACAGAATAGAATTTATTTCTTATGTGCTAACTTACTCTATACAGGGGCAAGAAAAAAGTGAAAATGATTTCCAACTCTGGCTCTTCACAGTCAATAATCATGCATACCATCTTCACATATCTGACTTTTCACCTTCCAGAAAGACATTTTGTTATGGAAGAATGCAGTTACCTATAGCAGTAGAGGCCCTCGTCCATATGTCCCAGTTCAGGTTATGTGCCCAATTTAAATTTGGGGAAACAAGAGCTCCTTTCTATAGAATAAGGTAGCACACCAAGAACATTATGACCTTCTGTTCTATCTCTTATACTCTGATTATAAATTTAAATGAGGACTGCTTACCTTTTTTTCTTTTTTTTTTTAATTTTTTTTTATTCTTATGTTAATCCCCATACATTACATCATTAGTTTTAGATGAAGTGTTCCATGATTCATTGTTTGTGCATAACACCCAGTGCTCCATGCAGAATGTGCCCTCCTCAATACCCACCACCAGGCTAACCCATCCTCCCACCCCCCCTCCCCTCTAGAACCCTCAGTTTGTTTTTCAGAGTCCATCGTCTCTCATGGTTCGTCTACCCCTCCGATTTCCCCCGCTTCATTCTTCCCCTCCCACTACCTTCTTCTTCTTCTTCTTTTTTTTCTTAACATAGATTGCATTATTTGTTTCAGAGGTACAGATCTAAGATTCAACAGTCTTGCATAATTCACAGCACTTACCAGAGCACATACCCTCCCCAGTGTCTATCACCCAGTCACCCCATCCCTCCCACCCCAACCCCCACTCCAGCAACCCTCAGTTTGTTTCCTGCAATTAAGAATTCCTCATATCAGTGAGATCATATGATACATGTCTTTCTCTGTTTGACTTATTTTGCTCAACATAATACCCTCCAGTTCCATCCACGTCGTTGCAAATGGCAAGATCTCATTCCTTTTGATGGCTGCATAATATTCCATTGTATATATATACCGAGGACTGCTTACTTTTAAATGTGTTTTTGGGGCGCCTGGGTGGCTCAGTTGGTTAAGCAGCTGCCTTTGGCTCAGGTCATGATCCCAGGGTCCTGGGGATCGAGCCCCGCATCTGGCTCCCTGCTCCGTGGGAAGCCTGCTTCTCCCTCTCCCACTCCCCCTGCTTGTGTTCCCTCTCTCGCTGTGTCTCTCTCTGTCAAATAAATAAATAAAATCTTTAAAAAATGTATTTTTAAGCCCTATTATAAATTTGACATACATTTAAAATGTCTCATTCATGGATTATTCAAACACCAAACACTCTGGGTTTCAATTTACTTACAATGTTATACCCATCACTGTGGAACATGTCATTAGCAAGACATGATAGAATTATATAATGAGAGATTCACTCTTCAGTAGTGCATGCCTCCTCCATACTCCTCAAGGTGGGTGGTCTCTTTCCACATAATCATTTCTTTAACAAGATGTTACTAATACAAATTTGCACATGTAAATTATGTTGAAGAAGAAACATTTTTGGAATTCTGGATTAATGTCAATGTTTATCAAATAAACTTTGTTAATGATAAAAATCTGGATTAGTATTAAATAAAGTTTATCAAGTGGATTTTGTTAATGATAAACTCCTTTGTAGGTTAGCACTACTGCAGTTGTACTCATGCATTTCCTTCTCTTAACTGCCTGACCGCCACTCCTAGGCATGTTCTCTCCTTAGGTGCTAAGGAAATTTTCACAGATCTCAAGACTAACTCATATTCCATTATTATATTTTCTTATGAGAACTTTGTCCTTCTCTTCATATCACATATCTTAGTTATGTGGTGTTTTGGGTTGTTTTTTTTGTTTTTCTTTCTTTCTCTGATTCTATCTTTTAAATTAGCTGAAAATTCCTAAAACACTCAATCAAATGATTAGGTCTGTTTGGGTTCTGTTGTACTCTCTTGTAGAGCTCAGTGCCTTTCTGGGAGCTCAACATTTTACCTAATATTGAGACACAATTTTATCCTTGGTTACATTCAAATATAAGATTATATAGACAGAATAGAAGGAGCTGCCATGAAGTAATTCAAGGTTTGATGCACTTCTCAGGGTACTCTAAAGAGACATTTACAACTTGTGCTTTTCACCAGAAATTTTATAGCTGGCCTGCTTCAGTTTTTTCCTTTCTTATTTCTTTATTTCAGTGTGATTTTTTTTTTTTAATCCCTGAATTGAAAATTTCAAACTGAGAGAAACCAACTTTTTGGGGCGCCTGGGCTGCTCAGTCGGTTAAGCATCTGCCTGCAGCTCAGGTCATGATCCCAGGGTCCTGGGATCGAGCCCTGCATTGGGCTCCTTGCTCGGTGGGGAACCTGCTTCTCCCTTTCCCTTTGCCTGCCGCTCCCCCTGCTTGTGCTCTCTCTCTCTCTCTGTCAACTAAATAAATAAAATCTTAAAAAAAAAAACAAAAGAAAGAAGCCAACTTTCAAGGAGTGAAAAGTAGAAAAGGAGGACATTGCCACCAATTTAATTTTGGTGATGGTCAGGAATAAGCTCAGAAGATCAGAGTGGAAGCTGATTGGCCAGCCAGTAAGCCAAAGGCCTTTTCCATAACTATTGTTTTTTGGAGGGTCTTTCTCTTCTATTCCAGTATTCCAGATTGCCCTCCACCAAGTATAAGATCTGAGAAAAATCATCCCAGTTCAATATGTTTCAGAACACATTATCATTATAGGACATGATCTGTAATGTTGCCTGGAATGCTGACTTTGCTTTATTTTTGCTACTGATATAAAAGACCCCACCACAACCTCTTTACAAATGTGCACGGAGAGGAAATGCTTGAGTAACATCTATGGCTGTTCCATTGATGTGTTCTAGGTTCACTCCCCTGTCATTATTGCCTTAATTAAAGTTTTATGTGAGAAACCCTAAATTAAATCATTTGTATATATGTTTAACATATAACATATAAGGTAAGTTAAATGTGTAACAGATTACTGTAAATTAAGAAACAGATCATGGAAAATTATACAAGTTGCTTGTTTTAGGCTGAAGGCTTACAGACAAAATATGTCCCAAAATATTTTATAACACTGTTAGTGTTATAATCAGCAGTCTTTATATCTTATCATCTATGGCATCTCATAACAATGCAGATAATTGATCAGACATTAAATGCTCAATTACTTTTCAAACAGATGTATGTGATAAGTATAAGTTTCATCTCATTCCCTTCAGAGAGAAGTGGCATTTGAAAGCCATATCTTTATATATAATCTAACTGGAGACAATATAAAATAATTTGGCCTTCATTATCTGTTGGAAGGAAAACTTTTTATTTTATAAAATCTCCTTTTGTATCACAGTCTCAGAATGATTCTAATCAAACCCTAATTGACATGGAAGGACACCTTCCAATTAATGCAGACAGTAAAAACAATCTGAATCAGGATAAATGAAAGCCTTAAAAATTTATGGGATTATTGCTGAGTGAATGTGCCATAAATCTGTCAAGATTTTACACAATAAGCATGCTAAAAGAGTCTACTGAGATCAAAAGTAGAGATGAACAAAGAAACACCTCATGTAGGGTAAGGGATTCTGAGATTTAAACACCTTTTTGATTTACACCTCTTGACTAATCATAAATAGATACTTCACCTGTCTACCCATGGGAGGTAGGTCTTATTTAAACACATTGATTTGAACTTCAGCTAAACATTTTTTTTGCAATTATAATACAGTAGTCACTTGAATATCTATGCAAATGGAGGAGAGCTTTGGTAGATAAGAGAAAACTAGAGTTCATTCAAGCCACAAATCAAATTTTGTTTCAAATAGGGTAGTCAAAAATTATTTACCACTCCAGGGAAAATACCTAAGTATAGTCTATTTGTCTTGTACCAGAAAATGAATTTCTGCTGTAGTCCTCTTCATTTGGCTCTTGCCTAAATACCTAAAACTTGAAAGTACTTTTACAGGCAAGGCATGTACATGGTTTATTTCATTTCAAAAAAAGAATTATTAAGTAATATTCTACTGTGTACAAAATGTGTCTTATGTCATTTTGACAATATGATAAAACAACTCAATCAGTAATAATGTAATTTGTCTAAAACACTAAAACACCTCTCTTTTAGGTACAAATGCTTAATTGTATTCCATTTGGTTTATAAAACAGTGTGATTTAAGATGTGGGCCTTCAGATTCACATTATTAATGTCTCGTATGTAATATGTAATACTTTCTACTAGACTGGTGATTAAAAATTTACATGGATAGCTAGATGGAAAAACAGGCATACAATAGGATTTCTGGTCCTATTTCTGACATGGGAATATATCATAACAGGCCTGAACTTGTGGGTGTTTGGACCTCAATGTTCCATATAGATAAACAATGTTTTTTTAGAGTAAATGAAGCCTGCATGGAAGAGATCAGTCAACAGGCCCTTGGAGACAGGAGTCAACATGATAACCCTGCCATATAGAATAGTTCTGAGTGCTTTTAAGAGAGGAGTTATAGGAACAAAACCTAAAGATGATGTTTAATGAATGGGAATGAATGAATGAATTTATTTGTGTGATTATATGATGAGAATAAGCAATTGGGCAATTGAGAAGTATGAAGGGCATAGGGACATTTGTAAAATTTTTGCATAGAATGGAAAGAACAGACTATGCCATTTGGGCTCCTCCAAGCTTCACTCTCCCTTAACAGGGACAGTAGTAGCAGGGAAAGTGGCAAGTCCAGGTTTCAAATGTTTTTCTGAGTAGCAGACATCATACAAGGGCCAAAATGGAAGACAGATAAAAAAGTGAAAATAGGATTTATGATTATGCGTGAAACCCCCCAAATGACTATTAAAAATGATTGGGGAGAGAAGCCAGTTGAATGGGAATTTAGTTTCTATGTTAAATAGGTAGAAGTCAAGATGCAGTTGAATTGGAGCTATTATTGATAATTTGATTTCATATATAAACGTAGCTTTGTGAGGCCTACACAAACACACAGATATATATGTATATCACCAAATGAATGGAATTATACATCTAAATGTATATTATATACGCACATAAATACACGCACACTCACACAAACACTCCGTTACTATGTGTGTGAGAAATATGCATTTGGATGTATTATTCCACTCATTTGATGATAATTATAACAATGATGGCAATGAGGAATACTAAAACCTATGAAGGAACACAAATTTATCTGCTCAAGAGTACATTTATTTATTTATTTATTTATTTATTTATTTATTTATTTGAGAGAGAGAGAATGAGAGAGAACACATGAGAGTGGGGAGGGTCAGAGGGAGAAGCAGACTCCCTGCCGAGCAGGGATCATGACCCGAGCCGAAGGCAGTCGCTTAACCAACTGAGCCACCCAGGTGCCCCAAGAGTACATTTCTTTATAGTGAATGTATTAGCTTCCTAGGGCTGTTGTGATAAAGTTCCACAGACTTGGTGGCTTGAATAACAGAAAATTATTTTCTCATGGTTCTGGAAGCCAGAAATCTGACATCAAGTTTTGGCAGGCTTAGTTACTAAGGAAAGGATCTATTTCTTGCTTATCTTTTGCTTATCTTTTCTTTGGCCATCTTTGCTTATCTTTTGTTTGGCCATCTCTACTTTGTGTCTTCAGGTAGTATTTTTCTGTATGTGTCAAAGTTCAAATTTCTTCTTCTTATAAGGACAGATAAGGACCCTCCTTATGGAATGAGGGGCCCTCCCTAATCACCTCATTTTTAACTTAGCTACTTCTGTAAAGATCTCCAAAATACAGCCACATTCTGAAGTACTGAGGGTTAGGACTTCAATATATGAAATTTTTGGGGGGGAGGGGAGTGGGAAGGGGGCACAATTCAACCTATAGCAGTGAATTACTATTTTTATTCTCTAAATGAGAACAATGAGCCCATTTTATTTTATTTATTTATTTATTTATTTTTTAAAGATTTTATTTATTTATTTGAGAGAGAGAGAGAGAAACAGCATGAGAGGGGATAGGGTCAGAGGGAGAAGCAGGCTCCCCGCCGAGCCGGGAGCCCAATGTGGGACTCGATCCCAGGACTCCGGGATCATGACCTGAGCCGAAGGCAGTCGCTTAACCAACTGAGCCACCCAGGCACCCGAGCCCATTTTATTAAAAAAAAAAATTCTGACATCTTTTGCCAGTGTTGATCCTTTATTTAGGAATGTATTGACTTTATTTGTTTGGTAGGGTTGGGATGGGAGAAAGTTCGGGAAATCGCTTGTCAGAATGCTTTTTATACCACTTCTTTTTTTTTTTTTAAAGATTTTTATTTATTTATCAGAGAGAGAGAGAGACAGAGGCAGGCAAAGGGAGAAGCAGGCTCCTTGCTGAGCAAGGAGCCCGATGTGGGACTCGATCCCAGGACCCTGGGATCATGACCTGAGCCGAAGGCAGAGGCTTAACGGACTGAGCCACCCAGGCATCCCTATACCACTTCTTCTTAAATAAGGGATCTGTTCCCTTCCTGTTTGTTGAATCTATAAATCTATATCTTGATTCAGTCTTTTATAGTGTGCTAAATAAATGTGACCTGTAAATGTTCTCTTAAGAACATCCATATTTTCACATAATATTTTTCTGTTTATGTTCAGAGAAGAAACACCTTCCATAAACAATCTTAGAAAAATGCCTTTCAGGGGCACCTGGGTGGCTTAATCGGTTAGGCTTCCAACTCTTGATTTCAGCTTGGGTCTTGATCTTGGGGTCTTGAGTTCAGGCCCCATGTTGGGCTCTGTGCTGGATGTGGAGCTTACTTAAAAGAAGAAGAAGAAAATAAAAAGAAAAATGCCTTTCAAAACAGCAAACTGGTTGCTTTTGCTTGTCTTGCTCAAAGTTTGATGTAGTTCACAGCAACAGTGCTGGCTTTTTATAAGCAGTTTAAATAGGAAACAAGGCAACTGTCAGTGGCTCAAAGAGCATGTAGTCTGTTTTTAACTACAAATGAGATGCCCAGAAAAAACCTATCTATGCACTCAGGCTGCCACGTATGGTGGCTGGTTCATGACATCACCACCAGAAGCGCTGTATCTGGTAAATTGGCTTCCCAGAATACTGATGAGAACAGTATTGAAGGAAGTTGGAGAATAGTTTTTATGCAATGGGAAATAAATTTGCTTTGATATTTTAAGGATAAAAACTTGAAAGGACAGCGGCTATATAAAAGTATATTTTGCATAAGCTTTCATTATTTTCAAACAAGTTTTCTTATCTGCTAAGTAAAAATGAGTTAAATCTTAAAAAGCCATATATAAAATAGTTTAATTTGGGATTAAAGAAAAATGCTGAATGTCTTAATTAAATTCAGGCTCTTCCATTTACTCATTTTGTGAACTCGATGGCTTACTTTTCCTCTGTATCCAAGATTTATTTTTATTTTTATTTTCCAAACATAAATGGGGTTAAACGATTTGAAGTTCTCTTACAGTCTAATAAAATGTTCTTATTCAGTATTTCTAATATTGCTGTTAGGAATAATACACTAAACACAACTGTAAAATATAAATAAACTGATTAAAGCTCATAAATTACTTTATTGATTCAGTGATCCCAAGAGTTATCTCCTTTCCTGTGCAGGGCAGATACAGAAGGCTATCAACACTGAGAGTTCATCTCAAAATTTGTAGTCATAAAACATTTTTCAATTTGTGAACTGTAGCCCAGCATCAGTATTCAAAAGGCTGTAGGAAAAAAATAAAATAAAAAACTTCATTACTGCTTTTACTTTGTAGAAAAGGAAATCATTATTATATTCTGCAATGGCTCAGCAAGAACACATTGCTCCATTTCACCCACTTCTAGGATCTGGGAATTCTGAGGTGTTTTTCTTCTATTGCAATAAGAGAACAGTGAATATATTCTTGACCTTAAACTTTTAGGTGTCCTGTTCTCTACAGCAACCAAATATGATCCTTGAAAGGCAGTGATGTTTGAGACCACTATTATCATAAGATTGATGTGTTACAGGATGATTATCATTTTCTCCCAGAATATACTATTCTTATAATCATTAGAGATCATGTACTGAATAAACAGATGGTCTGATGTGACATAACCATTATTGCAATAAAAGCAAAGTGTAAAAGTTTTAAATGTTCATACTTCAAAATAGTAAAATAAACCATTAAATTTTTAATCTCATGACACTTCTCTGTCTCTTTCTCTGTCACTCTCTTTCTATCTCTGTCTCTGTCTCTATCATACTGTTTTTTTTTAATCCAGAATTAGAGTCATAAGAAGTCATCTTTCCAAACTATCACATTTCTAAGCAGAATGCTTAGTAGTTGAGAATAGATTCACCTCACCAACTGTGTGACCTTGGCAAGTTTTAGAATTTTAAAATAGGGAGAATACTAACTCTTCCCTAATAATATAGTTGCGAAAATTGAAAGAGTTAATATGCTAATAGATCTTAGCACAGTTTTTATTCACAGTAATTAGTGATGTGACAAAATAATGATTATGATGATGATTTTTTAAAGAGTTTCTTTATATTTGAGAGAGCGAGAGAATGAGCAATGGGGAGGGGCAGAGGGGGAGAGAGAGAGAGAGAGAAGCAGACTGACTCCCTGCTGAGCAAGATCCCTGATGCAGAACTCAATCCCAGGACCTGGAGATCATGACCTGAGCAAAGGCAGACACTTAACCTACTGAACCACCCAGGTGCCTTGATGATTCATTTTTTGAAATAAATCAGATACCTTATATTTACATAATATTTTTCGGTATTAAGGTTTCTTTTAAAAGATTTTATTTGTTTATTTGACAGAGAGAGAGAGAGAACACAAGCAGGGAAAGCAGCAGGCAGAGGGAGAGGGAGAAGCAGGCTCCTTGCCGAGCAGGGAGCCCGACTTGGGGCTTGATCCCAGGACCCTGGGATCATGACCTGAGCTGAAGGCAGACACTTAACTGACTGAGGCACCCAGGTGCCCCAGTATTAAGTTTTTTTATTACAGTTTTTTTTCTTCTCTGCTGAATGACAGTGCTGCAGGCAAAGAGAATAAATCCCCTGTATAAAGTCATGAATATGTTCCTGATACAGAAGAGCCACAAACAGCCTCTTTGTCTTGATCACCAACACATCACTTTGCTCAAGTGGTGGGGAGGTAGAATCATCATTTACTGGGGAGGGGTGGGGGGAGCATTTACTTTGTAACAGATTAGTAATATGAGCTGTTGTACTTCAAGTTACTTCTTTGGTGTCTGAAATTATTTTAAAAATTGAGGAATTTTTCTGACATTGCATTTGGTTGTAAATAAGCTCCATCTCCTGGTGACTCATTCCAGGACATTCATTTCAATGATCCTGACACAAACTTAATGCCTCAAAATTCATCTCTACTGTTTTTCTTGGGAAACCTTGTTTACTGAAAGAGCTGTAAGCCTACCAGGGCAGGAATGTCTTTAAAAAGAATAAATAAGAAGTAGTTAAATAGTTTACATTTCAAAACCTTGTTAGTAGTATAACCTTGTTAGTATATGTTTTAAAGAATAAATTAATGAAACATAAATATTGCCTTTTTTGAAGCATAAATATTGTAGTGACAGAAGATACTTACTTTGTGATATTTCTCATCATCCTGTGATATACCATTGTGCATCTTACAATTGCTGGCATTTCTCTCTCTCTCTATATATATATGAATAGAGGAAGTTGTTTGGACCTTGAAGACAATGAATACTTTTCTTGTAAGGACTTACAAAAATTAAATATCTTATTACTTGTAAAATGTTTTAAAAATGCTCAATGAATAGTAGGGACTTAGCAAATAGTAATGATTCAATTAATGTTAGCTGTCAAATAACAGTTATTGTTATTACATCTTATTAAAATTCTGTGTCTATATTATACCTGAACTAACACTTAACTTTATGTTTCAGCTTCAACTGAAGAACAAAAGATGACATTTTCATTACAGGGCATTTTATTGTTTTCTACATACCTTCCATGACAATCTCTTAGAAATAAAAGTGTGAGAAGTGATACTATTTGAGCTTTTTAGTTGTTGAAGTGAAGTCGCTGGATATTTCTACTTCAATTGATATAACAAAAATATAACTTCACAAAAGACTACACCCTTACCAGTACAAAGAGTCTGTTAGATAAAGGAGCATAAAACATTTTAAGGGAGGAGATTGGAGCAAAGTGGTTCAGTGTTTTTTATTCTTCTGAGCTCCTGCAGTTGAATGCTGCAGTAATTTAAGGTGAGGCCAACCGAAGAAGTTTTACAGTAGAGAAATGTCATCTTGTTTGCTTCCAGCTCATCACTCATCCACTTTACTACTTGCCAGCAAAACTAGCATCCGACTTTCTGACTGCTCTGCTATAAATTGCTATCATGTACCATTGTGCATCTTGCAATTGCTGGCGTGGTGGCTGTAGTTTTACAGAGGTAGCTGTCCTCTTGAATACTCAGCACTCCAAATGGCCTTCTTGTTTCCATTTTTTTACTTTTTCCATCCATTCTTCATATAACTGACAGCATCTTTCCAAACATAAATCAGATTATGTCACTTTAGTTAAAACACTCCAGTGGCTTTCAGTTGTACAGGGAAGAAATTCAGAACTCCTTACCGTGGCTTACAAGGACCTCGTGTCCTAGCTGCGGATCTGTGTGACCTCATCTCATACTCTCCGGGCATTCATCCTGTACCGCCATACCAGCCTTCTCTCTGTTCCTCCAGCCTCTGTGGCTCACCTGCCTCAGAGGCGTTCAATCAGCCTCTGATTCTCCCTTCAACACTCTTCCACGTGATTTTCTTATGTATGGCACCTTATCATCATTAAATGGTCTGTTCAAATGGAACTTTCATAAATGTCTTCTCTAGACCAGAAAATCTGAAGTAGCTTGTACATCCCTAAAATCTTCTATCACAGCTCTTAATTATTCCTACAAAATAGCATTGCCTGGGTAATTTAAAAAACAACAACAACAAAAAGCCTATCCCTGGACCCACGCCCCAGACACATTAAATTAAAAAATGTGAGGATGAAGTCAGGGTCTCATTATTTTTAAAACTTTCTCCAGGTGATTTTAATACACAGCTAGAATGGGCAACCACTGCTCTAGTATATCATTTATTTAATTTTTTTTTCTATCAGGAATTACCCTATTGATTTGCTTGTATATGATCAATTTTTTCCCATTAAAGATCCATGAGTGCAGGCACATATCTGTCTTATTTTTGTACCCCTAGCATGTAGAGAAATGGTTCTTAACATTACCATTTATTGAATGAATTCATCATATTCACCATTACAACTCATGATTAAGTTTCTATTCACTTTAAAGTATACAATTTATCAATATTTTATCAAATTGCATGAAAACACAATAAGTTGTTCATTTTCCTGCTTTGAATTTACATATGATGAAAATTAAAATAGCTGAAAACCAAGTAACTGATAAATTCTTGACTTTTTGACAATTAATTCTCTTTGGAGAAATAGAAATTGTTGAGAGAAAGTGAAGATTTCGGTTTAATTCTTTACCGAAGAGAAGTGTGAAATAGATGAAAATTTTGATAAAAATCTCTTATCAGTTTTGGAACTGACTAAAATGGAAAGGAAAATCTCATATTAATCAGACATTTTACATCTTTGGAAAACAGGTACCAAATTTTTAGGGACACCTAGGTAGTTCAGTTGGTTAACATCTGACTCTTGATTTTGGCTCAGGTCCTGATCTCAGAGTTGTGGGACTGAGCCCCACACCAGCTCTGGGCTCAGTGGGGAGTCTACTTGAGATTCTTTCTCTCCCACTCCCTCTGCCCCTCCCCCCATCTCAAATAAATAAATCTTTAAAAAATATTCAGAGAACCAGTATCAACAAAATTCCTAAAAATAACAAGTAGATAACATAGCAGATGGAATAAGAAGGCACAAAAAATAAATTCACACTGTATTTTCATTAATGAATTCAACAAGAAAAGCAGGAGGGAAATATAATTATTTGGTTTATTTTTAGTAATTCATATATAATATTGTGACCAGAGGAGTAGCCTAGACTTATTGATTACTTCCAAAATATACAGCAGAATTCAAAAATATCCTTCTGAGGAACACCTTCAAATGTGATTTGAGAAAAAGAGAAGTACTAACTCAATGGTTGGGGAAGGCAGCATTATATCATAGCATACACAAAATGTTCTTTACACATAATTCACCTATTACTTTCATCTTCTTTACCATATAAGATAAAAGAATGGGAATATGGACCTAAACATTTGAAATATATAGTAAACTAGTATAAATGGTTATGTATTTTTGTGTCCTGATGAAGGAAAATTTGATCTTGCTAGTTTAAGGAAAGGTCTCTTTATGGCATTAAGAAAGCATAACAAATTAAGGCTTCCAGAAGCAGGGGATTAGAAATCTGATTCTGATCATCTAAAATGTTTTGTAAACTTGAGAAATAGTACTGATTTCCACTCAAATTTGAAAATAAATATTAAGCAGATTGTGACTATTTGAAAAAGAAATATATGATCTAAATTTCCAACTCAACAACTACGTTAGATTTTGCATGTTAATACGCAAAGATTAAATACCATTAAATAATATTTATTAAGGATAAATGTAGAGAGACTTTAATAGAAAGCTGAAGAAGGGCTTTTGAAAGCAATGATCGGTAGTTCCACCTAGAAACTTATGAAAGAAAGTTGCCAATCTTTAAACGTCTAATTGGGTTATGTCTAAATTTGGGTTCCTCTGAAACAAACCCTAAGATGACTATTTGGATGAAAGTTTTAGGAAGGTAGCAGAGTGAGACAAAGAAAAGGGCTATGTCAAGCACAACTCCATAGAGGGAGTTATGGGTAAGAAAAAAAAAAAAAAAAGATTACTGGAGTTTTATACTCTGGGACCCATTAGCAACAGTTCAGAGTTTGTGCATGGAGGAATATAAATTCACAGGTTTTTTCTGCACCAGAAAAAGAGGATTCTGGCTCCTAAGGTGAGGCCTCCAGAAAGACACAGGTGCTGCTCTGATGTAGGAAATCACAACTAACAGCCAAAGTGTAGGAAAATAATAAAGGGATCCTAGGGGATATTGGGAGAACACTGAGAGCATTTTCTTTATTCTTCTGTGTGGACAAAGCCAAAATACATGTGTCCAAATTTTTCTTAAAAGACAAATGCATTAATGATAAAATATTTAGCATTTTATTCTGTTAAATGATATTCTACTTGATTATAAGAATGGGGAAATACAGAAAATACACATTTGAGCAATACCACTATTTTAATGAAATATTATACACTATGTTTTAAATTAGCATATTTGTGTTACAGTATATAGGCATAGACAAGAGCTTATTTAAATATGTTCATTTAAGTAATTATGTAAGTTTTTAAATAATCATGCCCCATCAATCTTTAAGGATCATTGAAAATTTTCTGACAAAGGTGCCAAATAGGTGCTGGATGAATAAAGTACAGAAATTGTAATTTTGCATGATGTAAATAGCCAAATAATTTGAGGTTTGCTTTTTTTTTTTTTTTTGCTAGATTCCAGAACTAACTAAAAGCATTTTTCCTTGACCAACAGACAAAACAGAATTTAGATGCATTGTTTTGTTGACAACATAACTGTCTAATTCAGTGTGACATTGATGTAAGAAAAAATGAGCAAAACGACACTTAAGATGTTTTAGATTATCTCCCTTAGAGTTGAGTCCTATTTTGAAAAATGTTCCTTGTGCATTGTTCAATTATGGATTATCTTGGAATTGCACCAGTTTGAATCTACTTGGGGAGCCACTATTACATATAGTGAAATATCTTAGCTCTGTTTTAACCAAACTATATTTTATTTTTCTTTGCTCCTTGAAAAATACCACTGATATAAAATCATTGTTTTTACCATCATTTGCAATTGTGACTTTAACTATAGCACTAGCCCTTCAAATTTTATTTTTATGGTTTCCAAAAAGGAATTGGACTACAATAACTGGAAGTTCAGAAGTTGCTATTTTGAAAATCAGTTCGTAGTATGTATTTTAAGAAAAATAAAGAAAAATAAATTTATCTGAAGTTCAAAATTATCAATTAAAATTTATTTAAAGATCTTTAAAAAAAATGTGATGATCCCACTAATTGACACTTGAGAAATACACATTTATTACTATAGCAGATATGTAGTTTATAATATAGACTTCATCTTTCTCATTTATAGTGTGTGTGTTTGTGTGTGTGTGTCGATGTGTATACATGAGCATGTGTGTGTGCCTCTTTCACATACATAAAAATTATGGATTGGGAGGAATAGGCATTTTATTAATTTCTATGCTATATATCAATGTTGAATTAATGCACTGCTTTCAGTGGGATTGAAGATCCATTTATTTTCAAGATATTTCAAATATTTCTAATTTAATTGAAGGATCACTGGCTGAGCTTTCACAATTGGCCTAGTCATGTGTTTGTTGGCACTGTCACAAAAATAGGAGAAAAAGAAATCAATGTCCTTAGCACGTAATTCAAGGTATCTTTCAGGGATCTGATTTGCAAACATGGACCAATATATGATATTTATGAATGCAAACAGAAAGCAGGAAAGTATTTCCTGATTCCCCTCCCAGAATGTTTCTGGGCTACCTCTTATGTATTCAGCTCTTTCTTCTCCTCCATAGAACCTAGTCATATTTTGCTTTATTTATTTCATGATGATTTGATTAATGCCAATCTGCTTCTTTAAAAATTAAACTCTTCCATCTCAAGAATGACTATTTTTTATAAAGCTTTTTATTTATTTATTTATTTATTTATTTATTTATTTATTTATTTATTTGACAGAAAGAGACACAGCGAGAGAGGGAACACAAGCAGGGGGAGTGGGAAAGGGAGAAGCAGGCTTCCCGCAGAGCAGGGAGCCTGATGTGGGGCTCGATCCCAGGACCCTGGGATCATGACCTGAGCCCAAGGCAGACGCTTAACGACTGAGCCACCCAGGCACCCCAAGAATGACTATTTTATTTGCCATTTCTTAATGCAAATATATGGATATTAAATAAATATTTTTTTCTATAGATGATAAATATTGCTGCCAGTTTTGACAATGAGAATATTTAAGAGTATTCTGTAAAATAAATCCTTATGAATTTTTTCAATCTAAAAATTTTAAAGTAAAATATATATGTATAAATCCATATATGTATATATGTATATCTCGCTATATATGTATTTGACACTTCTGAAATCAGATGCAGAACAATCAATATATAACATGTTCAAATTAACTTCTAATTTGAATTAAATATGTATATATTAATAACAGATATTCTTAGTGTTACAGACATGAAAAACTAATGCAATCAATATGATCAATATAGTTTCTGTGAACTTTAGATGAATTAATGCACATAAAGAGCTTAGAACAACATCATTATAACCATAATGATATTTTTCTATAAAAACATGCAATTCCATGATAATTACAATCTTATAAAGTAAATTCAATCTTTTCCATTCCTTTGGGCTTCACAGAAATGTAACTTTGACTAATGTGATAAAATAGCTTTGTGGCTTTGTGTGGCTTGACCACCTGGAGAGCAGAATATTGATTCTATAATTAACTGTGACCTGCAAAGTGCAGCCACCAAAATTACTTTTTTAAAAAATAATTTTCCCTTCTGAGAGTTTACATGGAAAACAAGTTGTAAAAAGAAGATTTTTAAAGGGTAATATACAGTAAAGTTTAAATCATCATGATTGTGATTTTCTATAACTCATTTTAATTGCTGATATATTCACATAAAAAGACAGACTGGTACAGAATAAGCTGGATGAAGGAATCCTGATAAAATATTTGTGACCTGAGATTCCAAACCCTGTAAGTCTAGCTTTCACATCTTTAAATTTATAAGGGCCATTAATATGTTTTTAAAACCCATAGTCAACCCATATTAAGATTTAAAAAATCAAGTGGAATACCAATTTTCAATTTTTTTTTAAAGTTTTTATTTATTTATTTGACAGAGAGACACAGCGAGAGAGGGAACAGAAGCAGCAGGAGTGGGAGAGGGAGAAGCAGGCTTCCCGCAGAGCAGGGAGCCTGATGCGGGGCTTGATCCCAGGACCCTGGGATCATGACCTGAGCCGAAGGCAGACGCTTAACGACTGAGCCACCCAGGCGCCCCCAATTTTCAATTTAAAATATGTACTTATAAGTTAGAAAATTGCAAGTGAAAAAATGGGCTTGTTTTGTCATCATCGTTAATAAAGGAAATGTTTATTGTAGTTTGCCAAGCCTCTACTTACATTTTATATTTGTTACTAATAAGTGCATCTCCAATTTTTAAAGATACACATGTAATTATTACCATACATATGGTAATTATATACACATACACACACACACATGCTTACATCTGCAAATCTATAAGGCATCACTAGCTTTTTAAAAAATATTTTAAGGGCCCCTGGGTGGCTCAGTAGGTTCAGTGTCCCACTCCTGGTTTCACCTCAGGTTGTGATCTCACGGTCATGGGATCGGGCACCGCCCTCAGCACAGAGTCTGCTTAAGTTTCTCTCTTCCCCCTGCACTTGTGCTCTCTAAAATAAATCTTTAAAAAAAATTTTAAATAAAAATAAAAAGTATATTAAAAATCATATTCATTTATATCAAATAGTTCATGTTGCCATTTAAATTAACTTTTACAGTTCAAAATATAATTCTGTTTACATTATAAAATTTCCAAATTGTAAAAAATGGTAAAAATAAATGTTCATGTTGAAAAGAAGTTTTCTGTTTCTGCAGTCACTAACCTCATAGGCAACCATTATAAACAGTTTCTTAGGCATCCATATACAAATAACATTAATATATATGCATACATATTTTTTTTCTAAAAATGAGACTTTGCTGTACAGCTCTTAATTTCATTTAATATTCTTAGTGACTAATCAATAATAATAAAATAGGACTTCATTTTTTTTTTTTTTTGATGATGTGTCTTGGGCTAGGGACCCCTAGAAATGGATCCTGAGATAAGGATTCTTGTACAAGGGCTTTATTAGGAGAATGCTATCAGGAGAAAACTTTAAGAAAATAAAGGAACCAGGTTAAGGTCTGAGAAGAAGCAAACCCAGATATATTTTAGCTGACGTCTATCCTCAGCTTGATTTCATGGGGAATTCTGCGGTATGAATGGTGCCACAGTGTTGTTGTTGTTTTGTTTTTTTTAAAGATTTTATTTATTTATTTGAGACAGAGAGAATGAGAGAGACAGAGAGCACATGAGAGGGGGGAGGGTCAGAGGGAGAAGCAGACTCCCCGCTGAGCAGGGAGCCCGATGTGGGACTCGATCCCAGGACTCCAGGATCATGACCTGAGCCGAAGGCAGTCGCTTAACCAACTGAGCCACCCAGGTGCCCACAGTGTTGTTTGATCTTGAAGCAAAGGGGCCTGATTTTGTACTGCTGAATTAGTAACTAATTGCTAACAAGTGTCCTTCTAACTCCCAGATGGAACTATAATCTCCCAGGTGAGGTGATTAGGGCTACTGACGTCATTTCCCTGGAAACATTGTAAACTGTTGTAAATTATAAACTCCTAGCTGCCCAAACTCACAGACCTGGAAGATCAGTTAATCTGGTAGTGAAGGGATCTGGGCAAGGCACCAAAAGAATATGCTACTGGTGGTATGATATCACATTGCAGAATACAGAATTATGCCTTAACTCTTTTTTTCTTGAGATATCTTTTTGGTTGTTTCCCTTTTTAGTAAGTAGAGTGTTACTAATATTATTGTACCAGTGATTTCCTGTATATTGTATTTTGATAGATATTGCCAGATTATTCCCAAAAGGAGTTCATATTACTCACATCTTCACTAACAAAGTGAATTTTTCGTCCTTAATTATCTTGATAGGAAAAGTAGTATCTCAGTTTGGTTTTATTTTGCATTTTTTTAAAGTTATACAGAATGTTTAGCATATATCCATATGTGAAAGCAATTTGTATATTGTTTTGTGAATAAATTATTCCTCTATGTTTTTATTATGTTGCTTGTATTTTTCTATCAGTTTTAAGAGCTATACATATATGTTAAGAAAATTATTTTAAGATGTTTATTCATATGTCATTCCGATTTTATCTTTTGAACTTTTTAAAATTGTTACTGTGCGGACATATTTAATTTTTAAAATTTATTTATCTTTTATAGCACCTGAGGTTTCTACCTTATTTAGAAAGGTCCCCTTACTTCACAAATAAATATTTTTAAAATCCACATATTTTCTTCCAAATCCATTAAAATGTCTCCTTTTTTTTTTGAGGTATACTTTAACTAGAGGCAAAATTAAATTTGGTATATTTAAAAATCCAATTTTAGAATACTTTGTGTTAAGTTTATTGTTTAATTGGTACTTTATGACTATAGTTTTTGTAAAACATAAATAATGGTTTAACTACCCAAGCCCATGGAAGGCACATGGGATTTAAGATGCATGAATAAAGATCATTTTCACAAGTAGATGAATTTGTCCAGGCGGGTTATAAATAAAAATCAATGTTAATAATAAAAAGTATTAAAAATGAAGTATCATGAAGAAAAACAACTGTATTTGAAACATAGAAATTGTCTTAAAAAGCAAACTCATTGAGGCAACTGGGTGGCTCAGTCGGTTAAGCATCTGCCTATGGCTCAGGTTATGATCCCGGGGTCCTGGGATCAAGCCCCACGTTGGGCTCTGCTCAGCGAGGAGTCTGCTTCTCCCTCTGCCTGCCACTCCCCCCCTGCTTGTGCTCTCTCTCTCCCTCTCTATCAAATAAATAAATAAAATCTTAAAAAAAAAAAAGCAAACTCATTGATTTTTCTGTTTTGGCTTACAAAGCTGAAATACCTTAAATAATAAAATTCACATAAGAGCAATTTTTAGCTTATGAAACTTTATCATAGCTAATACAAAGTTTATGGCATGCCAGAAATTCTTGAAACTATTTAAATGTTGTTCATAATTTATTTACTTTTGTCTATAGGGTAATTTCTAATTCTATTAAGAGCTTATAATTTAATCTTAGGATAATTCATTTACTTACAATGCTATTGACTGGATCAATTCCAATAATATTTCCTCTGTTTATATGTATAGCCATTAGAGTCAGTAATTGGTTAGACCTTGTAAAATGTGTTATACGTGAAAACAAAAAGAGAGGCCACTACTAGTAGTAGAATTTGTTGGGTTTTTTTTACAAATTTCAGACATTTTGAAATCATTTTAAGTATTTATAGGGGCTTATAACTGTATGTTTAAGGAATTAAAAAAATGATCATAGTGGTAAAATAATGCCAGTGTTTTAAAAGAGGATAATTTTCAAAATGGATATCTAGCTTAACTTTTTAGCTTAACTTCTTTCATAAATCACTTTAACCAATTCATAAGTAATGTTAAAATATAAATACTGCAAATAAGTTTTTTGTTTGTTTGTTTGTTTTAAGGTTTTATTTATTTATTTGACAGAGAGACACAGCGATAGAGGGAACATAAGCAGGGGGTGTGGGAGAGGGAGAAGCAGGCTCCCCGTGGAGCAGGGAGCCCGATGTGGGGCTCGATCCCAGGACCCTACAATCATGACCTGAGCCGAAGGCAGACGCTTGACACCTGAGCCACCCAGGTGCCCCTGCAAATAAGTTTTAACCATCATATGGATCCTTGTGATATTTGAGTAATAATGGTATTTTTTATTCCATTCCTTCCAAATTCTTCCTACTAGTACATGTGAGAGGCTTAATTTTTTTTTAAAGAACAAAATCCAAAAAGGGTTTTAATGATTTAGATTTGTGAATAAATTTGGATTCTGTTGATTTAAAATATAAGAGGAACACAGGTAACGTCCACACTATTTTGAAAACGAGTCATTATTTTTTAGGTTTTGATGATACCTTTCTGAGCAATGACTCCTTGACAAAGGTAAGCATTTCTGCTTATAAGCTGTTTATTTCTCAGTAAATTTTCTAAATGGACACTGCTCTCAGGAGAGTTTATGGTCAGAATTGGACAAGGTTAATGTTCCCTGTGGCCAGGGCTGTGGAAGTGGCAACAATGTTTGCAAAAGCAGACAGATACTGAGTCAGGTCAACTCAAGATCTCTCAAAGAATGGATGTAGTGAGGTCAACACCTAGTAGACAGGGTGAGTCTTTACATCAACGTCAGTGTTGAGGAATCAGATAAATAGTTGAATTTGGAATGATTCACACAAGGTTTCATATGCCAGTATATCTCACAGAGTGTGCAGCACTGGTAAGAAAGAAGAAAAAATGATGAGATGCTTTGGTGACTAAATCATGAGGTTGACAGTGATGGACATAAAGAAATGGAACTTAGGAAAATTCAAGTATTTAAAGAATCTGGGCAGTTGCTATTTAGAACAGATACTAAGAAAATATTATAAACAGAATTAAACTTTTGATTTATCCTATGTGTTTTGTATGCCTCTTATGAAGAAAGAAGTCATTATCCACACTTGGCTTACCTAAGTATTGCAGATGGATATAAAGGAAAACATCTACAGAAAGGTTATCAACATTCTAAAAATTTTATCTCCGGGTAGAAATTTTAACCATAGTTGCTGAGCTTAGCTTATACTATGTTTATGAAGACTGGTACTATTATAAAATGTGAAATATGTTATAATCGTTTCCATTCTGAAGCCTCTACCAAATTTAAATCAGTGCTATTTATTCTGGTAAATAAAAATGGTACCCTGTTTTAAAGTGTTAATCTTTTATAGCATTTCCTAAAGTAAAAGTCATGGTTATTTCTTACTAAAAATGGCCATTAAAATCCTTTTCCCATGTATTTTCTCATTAGCTAAATAATAAAAAAAAATAATGGGTGTCTCTCGATTTTTCTTCATACAGTTTGGTACTATAGAGTGAAGTAATTTAATAGCAATTTTACTTGTGCCCTCATTATTGGTATGCTGTAGTCATTTTCTACTTTTCAATGACTTTGAAAATGATCTTGTACAGTAACGACTTCTTATTATCCAGAAAGGTACTAGGAATAGGTGTAATCTCATTATACCCACAACCACTCAGTAGAAAAATATGTAATATTCATGTGAATATCTGTGAGGTAGTAGGGTGTAGTTGAATAGCTTCATTTTCTCTGCTATACGATGGTACAATTACATTTATTTTTTTAAATGACAAACTCATAAAATTATGCAGTGACAATCAGCACAAATGCAGAGTTGCCATTTGTGTAGGAGAAATGGGTTACAGGATAAACCTCTAATTTAGCTAATGGAATTTTGAAATAGAGCTTATAACCAAAGTGAAATCAGAAACAATGGTCTTAGTTGACTCTATTTTATAATCACTTATATTTTTATTGCTAATTCACCTAATTGAGGTCAGGAGTAAATACACCATTAGCTCTGGATGACGTAGGTTAGGGTTGAATTTTGCTGTTACAAAGGATATGTAAATGTCCAAAGGAAAGATGCACAAATATGCTGAATATTGTTAGCAACAGAAGAAAACAGAATTTAAATTACAAGTCTGTTTCTTGAGTCTAACTACAGTTAGACTTTTGAGATCACTTGTGACCTTTTTAAATCTGTGTTCTAAATAATTTATTTTCTATTGAAGTAATCAATTTGTTTACATAAGAAAATGAATATACAATAAATAATATATTTTTGTATGATTTCTTAACCAAGCAGATGTCTGGATGTTGCGATATTCTAAGTGAGGATTATGATTTAAAACATTAAAACAAATGTTTTGATATGAAAAGAAATAGCAACATGAAATAATTCATTGATTTTGGACAAAATTAATATTTACAATTTTAATAAAACAACAAAAAATTTAATTATATTAAATATCAATTAAAATAATGAAATTTGGGGACACCTGGGTGGCCCAGTCAGTTAAATGGACGGGTCTTTGTTTTGGCTCAGGTCATGATCTCAGGGTCCTGGGATGGAGCACCTCATCGGGCTCCATGCTCAGTGGGAATTCAGCTTGAGGATTCTCTCTCTCTCCCTCTGCCCCTCCCCGACTAGCGCTCTCTCTCTCCCTCTCTCAAATAAATAACTGAATCTTTAAAATAAATAATTAAATTTGTCCATTATTACCAGATCTTGCTGCCTATTTCTGTCTGGTATTTGCAAAATATTAAAAACAATAACAGCCACATGAACAACATGCTAAATTTGTTAAAACATACCTTTACAAATTTAACTTAAAGAGCTCATGTTCTTTAATTAAATTGTCAAAAACTTCAAATAATTTTATTGATTAACAATAACCAGCAAACGGGATGCCTAGGTGGCTCAGTCTGTTAATCGTCTGCCTTCGGCTCAGGTCATGATCCGAGGGTCCTGGGATCGAGTCCCGCATCAGGCTCCTTGCTCGGCAGGGCGACTGCTTCTCCCTCTGCCTGCCGCTCCCCCTGCTTGTGTGCTCTCTCTCTCTCTCAAATAAATAAAATCTTAAAAAAAAAAAAAAAAACAATAACCAGCATTTACTAAGGTTATTATTCCAGGAAGTATATTAAGCACATTTTATAAATTTTCTCATTTCTCATAAACCTTATGATGGAGAAACTACTAATATCTCCATTATGCAGATGAAGAAAGCAGTTGGCTAGAGAGGTTCAGTAGCCTGCTGGTGTTAGATAAGATTTAAGTGGCGGCAGTGGCGTTTAAACCTACACGGTTTAACCACTTTCCTCCCATATATTATAATGTGGGTGAGGTCAGGTAAACCTGTTAATCTTAAGCAAGAGAAAAATGCATTAGGATCACCTTAAAAGATTACATACCTCATTCCTTGTTATTATGCCATTTTTAAATGGGTTATAGGCACAAATGTAAACAGATGTGTTTTGAGTATTCTTTAAAAATGAGGATTGAAATAATTTTGTCATCAAACAAAAACCATTGATTATCTCAGTTATTAACCAGTTTTTCAGCCTCAGTAATGAGTAGCTGCATCTATATAACTTTTTATTTATTGCTGGGCCAATTTTGTTTCTTACCATATATGATGTCTGCTAGGAAAATATGACTAATTATAATAAAAATTTCCTCTAACAATAACATCATTAATTTCCATCAATATTTTTAGTGTTACTTTTTTATTAGGCCAGGTTTCCATTGCTTAAAGTTAATATCTAATAATATACATATATATATCTGATAATGCATATTTTGTACAGTATAGTTTATATATAATATAAAACACATATTAAAGTAATATATTTAATTTATGATATAATTATATTAAACATATTACATAAATTAGGATTATTATAGAAGAGGAGGTAAAAAGAATATAATGAACTAGTTCATTTGAAGTTCAAATACTTAACTACATTCTGCTGAAATATTAAAATTTAAAATCTATGTGTGAAAGAGGCAAACAGGCATTGTTTGCATGGCCTATGAAATGTGAACGAAAAACAATTTCAAAGCATGTTTTTATGTAATAGATTTTATTCATCATTTATTTGCTAGAATATTACAACCCAAACTACACGACAAACAACTGGAACAATAACCGTAGGCTCTGGAAGATAGCATCTTTATCCTAACTCAGAATCAAAAGAACTTGAATCTGCTTCTAGACTATGTTTTCATGATGAAACACTACTTCTGGATGATTTAGTTTTTCTTCCTACCATAAAACTGAATCAAAGCTCCTGTTTGATTACACTGTAACATCACAAAGGTGGCTGAAATTATATCAAATCTGCCTCAATGAAAACATGACCTTCATAAATATCAGGCAAATGACTATAATAAATTTTCTGTTCTATGCTATATTCATAGAATCAGATATTCTGAATAATGAAGTAGTATACATGAACAGATAAATGTTGACAAAACTAATATGAATGGACAAACACCATTTTGTACATCTTAAAGCACTTCCCTTCTGATTTTCAAAGAACAGAAAGCAATGCTTTGTAAAAGAACATGCAAATGTATTAGTTAGAACCTCAGAATTTCTTCATCTGTGAGAAATTCAGTTTAGTTTTTTTCTCATTGTATTCTCAGAAACTACCATTTTCATACATCCTAACAGCCAATATTGCTGTTTTTAGCATTTAAAGCAAATAATTGCAGGTAAACATACTGCGTTTAGCAACAGGAAAGGATAATTATATGAAATAATTCAATCATAAATGTAAGAAAATGTTTTTTCATTAATTTTGCAACTACTGGTTAAATATGAAAGCTATTAAATAGGCATTATCTAAATCTCATTTTTTAATCTTGGTTATTTAAATAATTCATTCATTTTTGTGTATTCCTTCTCCAATTAATTATGGCTATTTTTATCAGTTTTGTTACTTTCTTATTAAGTAGTCAACAAGCAACATTTGAGTCACACCCCTTTATTCCATGAAAATTTCAGCTTTCCAACACTATCCCATTCTTAATTCAGCCTCTGGAATTTCTCTTATTTAATGATCTTGTTCTCTACCAAATAGCATCTACCTGGTATACTTGACAATGTTGAATTTACCTAAAACCCTGTCTTCTGAAAAACAATGAAAGCTAAAGGAACACCCTCCTTTCTCCCATCTCTCTCTCTCTCTCTCTCTCTCTCTCTCTCTCTCTCTCTCACACACACACACACTTTGGGCTCTGGAAAAGGATTCAAAGGATTGCCCTTCCCCATTTGACTCAGCTAAGACTTGGGGATGTCCCCTTTATTTACTTACAAGGCCAGACACAGACCCTCTAGATTCCTTTTCTTTGCTTCCTAAGTGGTTAGCTGAAATGCTTATCTTCACTGACCAATAGAAATAAAATGTTTGTTAGCCAAACTGTGGTTAAAATTCTCTCCTTCCCTGAACTTTGTAAAGTAAACTTCCCAGGATCTAGTATCCCTTCTTGTCACTCTTTCATCTCTCTTCCCGACCCAGTTCTTTCTAGCCTTGTTTACTCCTCTGTATAAAAGAAAAACTCTTTTTGCCTAAGCCTGAAATGCCTGCAAATCTTGTCACAGCTTCTCTCTATTCTAGTAGTCCCTATATTGAGTATTTCCCTACCCAATAGTCCTTCTCCACTGTCTAGCAGTAATTCTTTCAAATAAAGTCTCTCTTTATTAGATCTGCATTTTTTAATTTGATATACCCTACAATTTTTATTATTAATAAAATTAAGCTTCCACAGCCTGTTTCAAGAATCGCAGTCTGTTTTTGCATCTCCTCCCTTTCCTACTCCTCTGAATTGCCAAGCAGTCCTTGGGCCTCACTAGGTTTTAATCTCAGTGATCTTACCTTTTGCCCCTCATTCTTCTCAGGGGTTCTTGTTCCTCCTTAAATACCATGATAGATTATTATAATGACCTTTTTTTTAAACATATCTTGAGTTTACCTGCTGCTCTTTTGTTTTTTCATATTCATTTTGCAATGTTTTAAGTCCATCTCTATTTAACTGACTGGAGAAAAAAATACTCTCTCATGCTGACTGTCCTGGCTTTTATTTCATGATCATTGATTTCAAGCGGGCTTTCAATGTTGCCAAGCAATTGTACTGTATTTTTGTCAAACATTCACTCTAGGGCTTTTAAATTGTTACTTTATGTTTCTAGTCTTTCCTCAAACTAAGAGTACCACCTCCTTTTCTCTGCACTGGGATAATAACTTTGCTTCCCATGTCACAAAGAAAATTATCACAATCATAAGAGAACTTCCAGAGAAGCTTGCAACACAACATTATACACCTACTAGCATCTGACCCTGCATTTGGTGCCTTCCTTTCTAACATAAGAAATAAACTGTTCGCATCCTAAGACCAACTCCTTTAGATGTGCAATACATCTTATCTTCTTTTCTCAAAGACATTGTTAGAGCGATTTATTTTCTATCTTGCAACATCAATATCCACTTCTGCAGTTCCCACCAGCATGCACGCATGTTGTTATTTTTCCCACGTTGAAAAATTTTTTCATAAAATAAAATATAAAATCTCTCTCTTTGCTACTTTAGACTGCAGGTTCATTCTCTGCTCCTTGTTATAACAAATTTCTTCCAGTTATATGTCTATTCTTACTCTCCTAATTCTTCTCTTCCCATTTCCTTTCTGAAGTCACCCATTCAGAATTTAAGCCCATAACTTTATCAACATTACTTTTGTTAAGGTTATCAGTAACTTTCATCTTTATAAATCTACTTGTCAGTTCTTGACCTTGCTTTTATTTGACTTATCAGCAGTATTTCTTATTATCATTCATTCCTCTTTGGAACACTTTTTTATTTGATTTCTAAAATTACACAGTTTTCTCTTAACTTCATTGAAGTTTATCAGTTTCTGCTTATCCAACATCTTAACATTAAAATGCTTTAACACTTCATTCTTGGACTTTTCCCCTTCTGTATCTTCATTTACTAACATTTAGTCTTAGGGCTTTAAATAAGTATTTTTTTACCTATAACTTCCAAGTTTGTGTCTACATCCTAGCCTTTTCTGTGAACTCCAATCATTTAATCCCACTGCTTACTCAGCGTCTTCACTTGGATATCTTTCAGATATCTGAGAGTTAATATTTCCATAACTCTTAATTTTATCTTCCAAATCCTCTCAACCTTGCTTATTTGCCATTTCTGTTAATGGTAGTAATATCTTTCCATTTGTTCAAGCCAAAATCCTGCAAAAGACTTTGAGTTTACTGTTTCTCTCACACTTAACATGTTATACCCACCAAAAATTATACTGGTTCTAGCTTTAAATTGTAGCTGAATTTTTTAGAATGTAAATTTCAGAACTCCATGAAGATAGATGGTCTCATAAGATAATAGGAGCTTTGTGTTGGGATTCCAGGAGTTATGCTGAACTAGAAATACACCTGCTCTCCCTAATCAGTTTTCATTGATTGAATGGGCCAGCAAGCATTAAGTCCTAAAATCTGAATAATGAGGAACAAGAATGAGAGTGTCCTTGGTGTTTTCAGAGGCAAATGAAAATACGATAACTAGGAAATAATAGAAGTTAAAGATAATTTTTACATGTAAGTTTTTCAAATGTCCACAACCCAATCCAAGATAAATAAGTACATGAGAATACACAAGATACACACACACACATGCACACACAAATAAAACCAACAGTAATACTCCTATTAGCACTTTAGATATTCGATGATTCAGACATAGACTGTAATACCATTCTGCTCGCTATAATCAAGAACATAACTACAAACATGGATTTCAGCATAGAACTAGAAAATGTAAAAGAGGACATGGATTTTTAAAATAAACAGATAGAAATTCTAGAGTGAAAGTTAAAAGCTGCTTATTATGAAAATCAGTTAGAATGAGGCATAGGTATCAAAAGGATAGAAAATCAAGAAAAGATGCTAAGAGATACAGATAGTACAGTGTGAAGTTCTATTGTTTCTTTTTTTTTTTTTAAGATTTTATTTATTTATTTATTTGAGAGAGAGAGAGAGAACCAGCATGAGAGGGGATAGGGTCAGAGGGAGAAGCAGGCTCTCCGCCGAGCCGGGAGCCTGATGTGGGACTCGATCCCAGGATTCCGGGACCATGACCCGAGCCAAAGGCAGTCGCTTAACCAACTGAGCCACCCAGGCGCCCAGTTCTATTGTTTCTTTAGAGAGACTGAGGATGAACAAAACACTTAACTAAAGAAATAATGTCTGATAAATTAATACATTATAGAAGACTACAATCCACACAAGGAAGAACTCAAATATTTCAAACGAGATAGATCAAAAGGAATCCACAAAGTGGTGGATATAATAGAGGAAATTGCTGAAAAACAAAAGGGAAGACCATTTACTTTGGAAAGTAGCAAGTTGCTTTTGGTTAACTATTAGATTGTCCTTTTGTCAACAATGAGAGACACAAGCTAATAGAATGGTATTTTCTGTATGCTGTAAAACAATCACCCAATATGAATTCCAATTATTTAAAAAAAAAAACAAAACTCTCTAGTATTAATTTTTTTTGTAAAGATTTTATTTATTTGCGAGAGAGAGAATGAGAGACAGAGAGCATGAGAGGGAGGAAGGTCAGAGGGAGAAGCAGACTCCCCGCTGAGCAGGGAGCCCGATGCGGGACTCGATCCCGGGACTCCAGGATCATGACCTGAGCCAAAGGCAGTCGCTTAACCAACTGAGCCACCCAGGTGCCCAAAAACTCTCTAGTATTAAAAGTCAAATAAGGAGGGCGCCTGGGTGGCTCAGTTGGTTAAAGCAACTGCCTTCGGCTCAGGTCATGATCCTGGAGTCCCGGGATCGAGTCCCGCATCGGGCTCCCTGCTCAGCGAGGAGCCTGCTTCTCCCTCTGACCCTCCCCCCTCTCATGTACTCTCTCTCATTCTCGCTCTCTCAAATAAATAAATAAATCTTTAAAAAAAAAAGTCAAATAAGGATTCTTTTAAACAAAAAGATGTTTGGAAATTTTTATAACCAGTACCTCATAAATAAAGAAACAATAAAAGACTCTTGAGGCAGAATAAATATCCCAAAGGAAGATTAGAATAGCAGGAAGAAATGAAGAATTACAAAAGGTAAACATATGGCTAAATCCAAATATTACATTCATTTTATCAAATACTAATCGCATGTATAGTTGAATATACAAAGTCACACACACATATATAATCTAGATACAGCACAATGTCACATAAACGTCACATAATTTGGAAGGTAAATAATAGTGTCCTATGTTCTATGTGTTCTATGGTTCTTGTATAATGTGTAAGTACCAATAAATCTATCTTTGCTAAATCAAGGATGGAATGTTGTAATATATAAAAAACTACACACAGGGGGCGCCTGGGTGGCTTAGTCGTTAAGCATCTGCCTTCAGCTCAGGTCATGATCCCAGGGTCCTGGGATTGAGCCCGGCATCGGGCTCCCTGCTCAGCAGGAAGCCTGCTTCTCCCTCTCCCACTCCCCCTGCTTGTGTTCCTCCTCTCGCTCGCTCTCTCTTTCTGTCAAATAAATAAATAAAATCTTTAAAAAAAATCTTAAAAAAAAAACTACACACAGAGAAATGAGATTAAATCCCAAATAACTCTAAAAGAAAGTAAATAATCGCAATTATTTAATATTTCAAAGAATGCGAAAAACTGATAAAGTTTTAAGAGATGTGGTGCCATGAAAATCAGGACAGGGTTGGAAGGTGCTACTGAGGTTCTCTGAGGGCCCGCAAAAGTTGGTATTATTTAGATCTGACCTGGTTTTGTTACATAGGTGTTTAGTTTGTAATTTATTAAGTGGTACATAGGTATTTTATGAAACTTTTAAAGAGTTATATTTTACAGTTTAGAGAACAAAGGTATTAAGGAAAGATCCTTTTACTTTATGACAATATTTCTAGAAGTTTTATATTAGTATCTCTACTATTATGGATTCTTTTAATTTTTTGTCATTTCTTATTTTAATTTGCTGACATATGGGGCAACTTATCAACAAGTTACCTGTTAAATTTCCTCACATTGTTCTATATTGTTTTTTTCTGGTGATGGTGTGGATCTGTGACATGCCTGAAATATTAGCAATGCTTACAAGTTATTCTATTCAAAATGACTTTCTAGGTACAAGTATGTTTTAAATTAAACACAGGCAATTTTCATTATTCACAGTAGTTGTGTTCTATAAAATTGCTCCAGACAATAAATTAGTGAATGATAAATGATTGCTCTTAGGGGAAATACAGAGTTAACTTCATGCAAATCTCTGGTCCCATTTTCATCAACTAATCAGTATATAACTTTATTATATGTTTGTTTCTGCTCACCTTATTTAAAATATATTGTTGATTCATTAACATTGAACTCATAGTACTATAACTCATGCTTGAATGAAGCTTATCTAACACATGTGTATTCTCTGGAAGGCACATCACAGCATTCTAGTGCTTAGGGAGAGCAACTTTAATACTATGGTTAAGAATCATTTTAGGGGCATCTGGGTGGCTCAGTTGGTTAAGTGTCTGCCTTCAGCTCAGGTCATGATCCTGGAGTCCTAGGATCGAGCCCCACGTAGGGCTCCCTGCTGGGCAAAGAGTCTGCTCTCCCTCTGTACCTCACCGCACTCATGCTCTCTCTCTCTCTCTCAAATAAATAAATAAAATATTCTTTAAAAAGAATCATTTTTAAACAACAAAATCGCCAACAAAAAACATGAAAATGCAAAAAAAGTGGCATTAAGTAGACTACACACACACACACACACACAAACATGTTTACAGCATGAGCTGAAACAAGAAGGCAAAACATCACCTTCTCCAACCTCACCTGGAAAGGCATATATGTGATTCATTTTTTTTTCAATCTTTTTTTATATTGTTAGGGACGTAGAATTTCCTTTGACTTTCAAGGTCCTGCAAGCTGGACTAAGAATCAAATTGACATAAGACAGATTAACAGGAGAAAATCAAATTTAATTTTGTATATACAAGAAGTCCACAGACACGAAATTCCAAAGACAACCAGTCAACATGAGCCGTACATGTCACTATGAACTAATGAAAATGGGGTAGGTGTCTGGGACTTCAAAGGGAAGGAATGCAGTTTACAGAAAGATGAAAAAGAGTAAATGTTTGGTAAGCAAATGTTTGCTAGGCTATTCAGAAACAATGGGACACAGAGGACTTTGGTCAAAAGGCCTTGCTAGCTTCTTCCCTATCTTTCCTACTTCATGTTGTAATGTAGTTATCTATGGTGACAGCTTTCTTCATAGAGGAGGTCCTCTATCTAAATTCTTTTTAGATAGTTGGGGGTGGGGGTCGGAAAAAAGCTTTTCCTAAATCTGCTGGGGTTTTGATTGCTTTTCACTCAAAATAATCTTCATGCCAAACTGGCCCATCTTAGGGCAGCCTGCTTTTGGCCCCTACATTATGCATAAAAAGGAATTGAATTATCTTAAAATTTCAGAATGCCTCTCTTCTACTCAAATAGTTAAAATTGCCTTCTTTTTTTCTTTAATATTAGGACTTGAATTCATCAGTTAAAAATATAAAATTAGTGCTATAAACAGAACATTGTAATACTACTAAAACAAAAGATTACAGTGCTAAATATTTTTCCAGGATATAAATAGTTAGATTACCAGGGAAACACTTTGTGACCACTGACATTTTGTTATTTGATTCCCTAACATGATCACTGTAGGTTAAAGAGGCACATTTTGTAAATGAATAGGCTAATTAGAAAGCATTTAAATTTTAGTTGCTCTGAAATATGCAATTGATATGTCCATTGCCTCTTCCTGTTTTATAATACAATGGGATACTCATTCATCTTTTTAACATAAAGTTTGACAAATTGTAGATGTAATGTTAATCTACAAGTTGAGTAGAAACAGTGGTATCTTGTATCTTCATTCTGTATTGCAATATTTTAAGTAAGTTACTAGGGTATCAGGAAGCTTAGACAGGTGCAAGGCTGTATAATTAGGTATGACTACATAGACAGGTAGAATGAATTGTTATTTAGAACATGTGATTTGAGGGGTAATTGAGGTGCCTACAGATATCTCCTGGAAGAACTTTCCTCTGTGTCCCACTGATAGACTTAAAGGAGAGCAGAATTTGTCACGCCAAAATATGCCACTTTGTCAGGAGGATTATTTTCAGCTAAAGGCAGTCAGAACCCAACAGATTCAGGAAAAGCTCTCTTCCTCCAGCTCATCTGCTAAATTGGAAAGGGACCCTGTACCAGGAAGGGAACTATTTACAGAGAGAGTCTTTTTACTTAAGAAACTTATCTGCATAATAGGGCAATCTTTGTTTTCCAAACATCTCTGCTTTTCTGTGAATGATCTTCCTTCCCTTTGTATTTCCAGACTCTTACCCCTTCCCTTAGCTCAAGATGTTGTATAAGTCTCAGTTACCTGCATTTTGAGTCTTCATATATGTTTATGAGGCTCCTCTAAGTACATAATTAAATTTGTTGGTCTTCCATTAATTTGTCTTATTTCATGTTAATTGTTTGACCAGCCAGAGAATCTAGAAGGGTAGAAGGGAAATTTTTGCTCCTCAGTAGAGATATTCCTTTGATTTATCACTGAGTGTCATTGAAAAAATCCTCTAATAAAATGACTATCTGGGGAGGATAACAAACCAGTCCTCACTAGCTACTTTTAAACCTTTTTTAATATTAGTTTACCATATCAATTACTAGACCTCTTCCAAGACTCTAAGAAATGTGGTATGAAGAGTATGGAAAGGTCCAATTGAGCTGTTAAAAGAGCAAAGGTGTTGGAGCCAAAGAAATTTTTATTTAGATCCAGAAGCATTCTATAAAAAATGTATTAATAAATGAATTTTTAAAAAATCAACTAGCTACAATATAAATACAAAAACTGTACTGTTTTATGTGCTAAAACAAAAAATTTTAAAAAACAGTAAAAATGTACTGTTTTAAAGCATGAAATACATCAGATATACAGGAAAAAATCTTCAAAAAAGATTTAAACCACTAAACAGAAAACTATAAAATGTTACTGAGAAAAATCTTAAGGAATAACTGAATAAATGGAGGAATATACTATAATTTTAAATCAGAAGAGACATTGAAATGACATAAATTCTTCCCAGACTGATCTTCCCCCTCTCAATTCAGTGCACTCAATGCAAAGGAGTGTGCATGTGATTGTATGTGTGTATGTGTGATGTCCAGTCATTTTTGTGTAAATTTACTAGATAATTCTAAAACTGGTATGGAAATACATATGAAGAACAAAGTTGGAGAATTTACTCTTATATGTAGAGCCTTAATAAAACTACACTAGTAAAGACTCAGTTATTGCTGTAAAAGGAGACAAAAGAGTGGAACATAATAGGAAATCCAGAGATCAACTTACACATAAAGAGTAACCTGATTAAGACAGAGATACCTTGGAGTTTAGAAGAAAGAAGGAACAAGAGGTCTTTTTCAATAAGTGTTGCTCACCCATTGGAAAAACATGGAAAATGATTGAAACTTTACACCTATTTTCAGCAATATGCATTATATATTCAACTCTAAAAAGTAAAACAATAAAGCTACTAGAAGATTATATAGAGGAATATCATTATTATCTTGGAGGAGATACTTTCTGAAAGAAGATAGAAAAGAACAAACCATAAAAGAGAGATAAACTAAGCTTAATTAGAATTAAAAACCTTAATTCATAAAAAGATAGCTCTTAAGATAGTAAAAAGACAAGCCATAGAGTGAGAGGCAAAATATTTATCAAAAGTATATTTCATAGGATTCATAAACAGAATACATAATATTTTTCACACTTTAATTAAAAAAAAGCAAACCAATTAAAAACAAAAACAGACAAAATGCTTGGATACTTTAAAAAAGAGGATCCTGATGTTGAATAAGGAGAAGTAAATGTGTTCAACGTCACTTATTAACCAGGATAATGCAAATTAAAACCAGGATGAGATCAATTTACAAACTAGAATGACTAAATTTTTCTTTTTTTTTTTTTACTTAAAAAAATTTCAGTGTAGTTAACATACAGTGTTACATTTGTTTCAGGTGTACAATCTCATGATTCAATAATTCTATGTATTACTCAGTGCTCATCAAGATAAATGTACTCTTAATCCCCATCACCTATTTCACCCATCCCCCTACCCATCTCCCCTCTGGTAACCATCTGTTTGTTCTCTATAGTTAAGAGTCTGTTTTTTTGGTTTGTCTCTCTCTCTCTCTCTCTTTTTTTTCTTTGTTCATTTGTTTTGTTTTTTAAGTTCCATGTATGAGTAAAATCATATGGTATTTGTCTTTCTTGACGAGCTTATTTTGCTTACCATTATACTCTCTAGGTCCATCCATGTTTTTGCAAATGGCAAGATTTCATTCTTTTTTATGGCTGAATAATATTCCATTGTATCTTCTTTAGCCATTCATTTGTTGATGGACACGGGCTGCTTCCATAATCTGGCTATTGTAAATAATGCTGCAATAAGCATAGGGGGGCATTTATCCCTTCATATTAGTGTTTTCATATTCTTCGGGTAAATACTTAGTAGTGTTATTACTGGATCATAGGGTAGTTCTATTTTTAACTTTTAGAGGAACCTGCATAACTGTCTTCCACAATGACTGCCCCAGTTTACATTCCCATAAACAGTGCATGAGGGTTCCATTTTCTCCACATCCTCACCAACACTTGTTTCTTGAGTTTTTTATTTTAGCAGAACGGCTAAATTTTTTAAATATTCATGCTGCTAAATGTTGGCAAGAATGTGGCACACTTGGAAATTCATATGCTGCTGGCAGGAAAAAAATGACCCAATTTGTTTGGAAAACTTTTGGTAGTTACCTAGTGAAGCTGAAAATATATGCGTAGTCTATCACTAAAGTAATTCAATTATTATACACAACTGAAATGCTCAGATATGTGCATCAGGAGACATTAAGAGAATGTCTTAAGTCTTTAATGTCTTAAATATAGCTAGTTCATAGCTGTATTTTTCATTATAACCCCCAATTGGAAATACTTTAGATGTTATTCAAGATTATAATTGATTATTAATTGCAGTATAGCTACATGTTATGAGAAACATTGAAAAGAACTGCTACCCTTTATAATATAGATGAATATCACAAACATACTAATCAAAAAAGCAGCATACAAAAGTATATACTATATGATTCCATTTATTCAGAGTTCAAAAACAGACGTAACTAATGTATGATGATAGGAATCAGATTAGTTACCTTTTGTGTAGGTAATGGCTGGGAGCTTTCAAGAGGAAGGCTTCTTGGGTGCTTGCCTATTTTATTTATTTATTTTTTTCTTTGAGTGGTGGTTAGTTGTGTGTGTTAACTTAAAAAAAAATCACCAATATGTACATGTTATTTATTCACTCTTCAATGTGTTTGCTTTATTTTTTTAAACAACTCTAATTAAAAACAAGTTGAATAATTTTTATTTTTGTAGATTTAGTAAACAAGGTATTGATTCTTCATGGCAGAGTGATTTAAATCAGAATAACTTAAAAAAGGAGAAAGTAACCCAACTCTTGACATTCATAAAACATCCCCAATTACAGCTCTAGTACAAGAGATTTGACCTAGGTTTCTGTTGAATATTATAGCCTTGTAAATGAAAGATGACCAGGTCATCATCAGATGATTCTAAGATAGTATCCTAAATTACAGCATGTTTTTTTTTAATTTTATAATATTTGTTTGAGTGTTTACTTTAGAAAATCCACCAACCATTAGATATGCAGCTAAAATTACAATGGTTATAGATGACCATATGGTCTGTGGCCTGACTTCAGGACATGGTCATTCTTGACCCTGATGAATGTTCTCAGAAAGCAGATTATTCAGAGTGCAGCACTTTTAAAAATTATTTATAGCAGGCCTATGATTCTGACTTAGATTCTTCTTCTGTGTCAAACCTGGGGTTTGTTCTAAAATTGTTCGTTTCACCCTGCTATAGATATTAAGCATAAGTGTAATTGAAAAAATTTATTAGGGACTCATTAGGAAAAACAAAACAAGATAATGATTAATTTTGATAAAAACAGGTTATCATCCAAAAAATGTGTGTGTGTGTGAGAGAGAGAGAGAGAGAGAGAGAGAGAATGAGAGGCAGACAGAACCATATTGATTGTAGTTTCCATGTGAGTAGTCTGTTATTTTGCATGCTCCTTTTAGTCTCACATAAGAATATTTTAATTATTCTGTGTGATTTGGGCTCAGCTAATTATAATATGCACCATAAATCTATTTTATCTTATTTCTTTCCTAAAATATGTCATGTATAATTGGTGATATATATTCTAGATCTTATGGATATGTTGTTTCTCAACATTTACCTGTTTTAGAGGAAGTAAAAAGAGAAGGAAAGGGGGGGAATCCTTATGAAAATACCAACCTTCATGGCTTCATTTTCCAGTGACATCTTGGAAATAACACACTTTTAGAGGGATTCATATATCATAGAGTTTAACTAGCAGTATAACCATAAAAAAAATGTTTCTTAAACATGGCTAATAGTGTGGCCCAACTTAAATAACATTCTAGAAGAAGAATATGATGTGTGATGTTTTCTAATTTTAGTGCTAAAAGGCATAGTCCTTTATTGGGTATGAAATCGTGAATCCCTGATGCCCATTATTTTAAACTATCTTTTCTTTCTCCAAATTACAGAATGTAAAGTAACAAGATACACACTTCCTTTATTTCACTGTTGTTAGACTATTACTTTATCACCAATATCCTTTGACCTAAGCTTACCTGTGTTGTGTAACTTCAGAACTTTTGGTACTTGTTGGAGAAGCATGGCCCTAGAATAGATGGCATATATCTAACAGCAGGAAAAAATAAGCCATGAGCGAAATAAATCATATAGTGCTTACTTGTTCACACAGTTGGGATAAATGTTACAAAAAGGTTATATTTTCATAGTCTAAGTATTTGACAGTTTTTAATGTCCAGATCACAAATTAAAACAATATTACTTCATATTCATAAAAATTCAACATATCTAAATATAAAGGCATATATATAGGAAGGGATGAAAATCCTTCCCACACATTGCTAATGTCATTTTTTAAGTACAGTAAGGAATTTCTTTTCCAAGGATAGGAAGGAATTGTTACTCAAATGAGAAGGTGGTCAGGTACTGTCTCAGGGAATTAGAGGGCTCACACAAAGAAACAGGAAAACTGAGGGATTGAGGGGAAAGACATAGTTATGACAATCTCCCATCTCTTCAGCTTCTATGCTGGATATTTACAAGCACAATTATTATTTTATTCTCAGAGATAATAAAATCTGAGAGAAAGATCTTTAAACAACGATTTAAGAGAAACTGAGAGATGGAAATTTCCACAAAGTCATTGAAATGTTAGGGCTGGGAAGGGTACACTAGTCTGTCTGGCCTCCATCCCTGGTTCTTAGCAACCTACACTGCCTCCCTTACCACCTGGACCCCGGTGTGATGAGCACATTTGTATTCACAGCAAGAGTTTGATTTTTAATGAAATTATAATTTTCTATTCAATAAATGTACACATTTCAAGTTTGCTAATTTGATAATTTTGACCATGGTAAATTGCCATGTGACCACTACCCAAAACAATATAAACTTCCCATCATCACCAACATTTTCCTCATGAAGTTTTCTAGTCATTCTTTCCCCCACCCTTGGCAGCAAACATTTTCTATCCCCATAAATTGTTTTTGCCTCTTTGGGATGTCAAATAAATGGAACTATACAGGGTCTCCTTCACTATCTGCCATCTTTCACTCAATACTATGTCTTTTTGAGACTCAGTCAAATTACTCTACATATCAGTTGTTTGTACCTTTTTATTGCTGTGACTAATACTTTTATAACTACACTACCATTTGTTTATCCATTCTCTTAGTGATTGGTATTTGGAATTTTGCCAGCTTTGAGCTTGGAAATAAGCCTTTTTGCATGTTTTGTACAAGGTACAATCTACAGTTGATCTACAATCAACTGAAGTAATAAAGTAGAGGAAGACATACAATACAAACATCAATCAAATGAAAGCTGGAGTAACTATATTTCAGACAAAGGAGACCTCAGATAAAGGAGGATTTTCAGGAATAAAGAAGGATATTACATAATGTAAAGGTGTCAATTCTCCAAAAAGATGTAAGGATCATTTTTGTATATATCTAACAAGAGAGTTTCAGGTGATACTTAAAGCAAAAACAGGTGTGTCTTAAAGGAGACATAGACAAATCGACAATTAGAGAGTTCCACTTCCCTCTTAGTAGTTAACCTGAACACAACTATCAACTAACTGGACCTAACTGATATTTTAAGAAGGTCTACTCTACAAGAACAGAATACACATTCTTTTCAAATGCACATAGGATTTCACCAATACCAATCATATTCTGAGCCATAGAACAAACTTTGACAAATTCAAAAGAATAAAAATGATACAGATGCTATGGTCTGAATGTGTCCACCCAAAATTCACATTTTGGAACCCCAGTGCCAAAGGGATGATGTTAGGAGGTGGGGCCTTTGGGGGCCTTTGCCAAGAAGATTGACTGGGAAATGACAAGCGTGTGTTGGTAGAGGTAGGCTTAAAATTGAGAAAGGGTGTGTGTGTAAGATTAGAAGGACAATGCTGAGAATGGCTGAAAATACAAAATGGAAATACTCTTTCAAATATACCAACATGCATGAGGAAAAAATCTGACAAGATGAAATATAGAATATGGGTTTTACAATACAGCACTGAAGTGTCAGAGCCTTTATATTTTAATATTCACAAGAACCTTATGAGCTAAATATCATTATTAATATATTAATTTGAAATTGGGAATGGCAATATCTTTAAGCAAATCTCCAACGAAGTAATTAGGAATCTAGAATTTAAAGCCAAGTCGTTCTGATTCGGAACACTGAATTCTTAAATACTATGTTTTTACCATCTTCTAAAACAGTATATACCTTCCAGATTCATTGTGTTGATTCAGATAAGTAAAGATGTAGGTAACAGATGGATGATGATACAAATAATTTGTTAACATGGTAGTAAAAATATGTAAGAAGTCTTAAACAATTGTCCAAATTTTTCCCTTCACTGACAACTAAGTTCACATTTTATGAATGAAAGAAAAGTGCTGGAATTAGGTGCTTTGGCAATGTGATAAGGAATTGGAATGGTTACTGATAGTAAAGAGAATAATAGCTATTTCAGTATCCATTTTAAGATTATAAGGCAGAGTTGAAGATCCAGATGAATTTGGAAGCCATTCATCAGACTTCTGATAAACCTAAGTTCTAAGAGAATTACTTAAATCTGACTCTTCCTTAAACATGGTATTAAAATTAGATTTTGAAAGTGTTTCTCTTCACATAGGCTTAGTTAGAATTACTCTTAAAGAGTGCTTGAAAGAAAGGTTGACATGTGACTTTGACCTTGAATTTTTCAAGAAAACAGCCCACTTAGGGTCTAAGATTGTTGGAGTGCTGAGGTTTATTGACTTCTGAATAACATTACTATTTTACATTGCTTATAAAGCTTCTCTCAAACATTTAACGTTCTAATTTGGTTCATGTTTATGTGCAAATTTAGAATAAGTTTTAAGATCTTCAGGGAAAAACATGTTTCTTGCCATTTCATCACAATGACTATAAAATTCTCTAGCATTTACTAGATATTCAGTTATTGTATATTGAAATAATGAAAACATGTCCAAGGATAAAAGGCTTTCGAGTTTTTGAAGTATCAATAAGATAAACAGGGGCGCCTGGGTGGCTCAGATGGTTAAGCTTCTGCCTTCGGCTCAGGTCATGACCCCAGGGTCCTGGGATCGAGCCCCACATCGGGCTCCTGGCTCAGCAGGGAGCCTGCTTCTTCCTCTCCCTCTGCCTCTCTCCCTGCTCATGCTCTCTCTCTCTCTGTATCTCTGTGTCTCAAAATGAATAAATAAAATCTTGAAAAAAAAATAAGATAAACACACTTGATCTCTGAAAAAAAAAAATGTTCCTGTAGAGATGATTGTCAGACCTTTTGTAGTTCTTTAGTTTGTACTAGAAGTATTTGCAGGTTAACTTGAATAACCTGCATATCTTCCAGATAATTATCTACTAGGGAATAAGCTATAACATGAGTGGGCAATTAAAAACTGGTAGGGATGAACATTATAGATTACACTATGGCAGAGTAAAAAATGCATAACATTTTTACAGGAAAAAAATTAACAGCTAGAGTTTTTGTGTTGGGACTGTGAATGTAGGAGAAGAGACACTAGTTATTGCCTTCCACAAGTTTAAAAATATATATACCTTAGGTAGATATGTATATGTCTACTCTGTATAATTGGAGTAGCTTTTCCAGGTACAGGGATGCTAATTTTTAGAGACCTAAGAGTTATCCTTTCTAAATTGGCTGATAAGATAACAAGAAATTGTAGTAATAAATAGGAAGTGCCACGGGGCGCCTGGGTGGCTCAGTTGGTTAAGCGACTGCCTTCGGCTCAGGTCATGATCCTGGAGTCCCTGGATCGAGTCCCGCATCAGGCTCCCTGCTCGGCGGGGGGTCTGCTTCTCCCTCTGACCCTCCCCCCTCTCATGTGCTCTCTCTCTCATTCTCTCTCTCAAATAAAATCTAAAAAAAAAAAAATAGGAAGTGCCAGATTAATAGGACCTCTAATTTTAAAATGTGCACCAAAGCACCTAGGGGTACTTCAGCAAACTCACAGGAGCACAACATGATATTTTAAATGTTCAAGAGAAATGTGTTAACACTCAATACAGTAGAAAAGTACATGAAATATTTGTTCAAAGAAGTTTATAGTTTTCATGTTAGTGCTACAATTGTTTCGATATATCATATCTTTGTTAAGCTGGGTTTTCAGCAACTATTGTGATAAAAAGTGAGTACCATGTGAAAACTAATGTAGAATGAGAAATGAGGGTTTAAGGTTCAATCATATTCCTTATGGTGTCCATTCCCAACAACACAACCCACTAGTAATTGTGGTTATTTAACAATATTTAACAATAAATTTTTTCTCTCTCTCTCTCAAATAAATAAATCTTAAAGGGGGGGGGTGTGCCTGGGTGGTACAGTTGGTTAAGTGGCTGACTCTTGGTTTCTGCTCAGGTAGCTATCTCAGGGTCGAGATATGGAGCCCTGCATCAAGGTCCGCGCTGGGCATGGAAGCTGCTTAAGATTCTCTCTCTCTCTTTTTCTCTCCCTCTGCCCTCCCCCCATGTGTGTGCTCTCTCTCTCTCTCTCTCAATTAAATAAATCTTTAAATAAATTCAAGAATATTTTTTTCAAACAGCCACTTAGTTGTTAAAATACAATTATACATTAAGTAGACTGAATGTAATTTCTTAATAAACAGGACTGTTAGGTATTTCTTTTGGCCTAGGAACATAGTGAAAAAATTACTGAATTACTAAGGTTGTGGTGAGCTGATAAAGTTGGGAAATCTTTACAATAAAAGAAAGTGTTATCATTAATATTAATGTGTGATCTGCTATCTGTAAGGCATGTGGGATTATGGACTTCGGTGGGATGTTTTTTTCATGCTGAAAGTGATATGTAACATTATCCTTGCTCTTAAGTTATAAAATAATAGGGCAAATAGGATATCAACAGAGTTCACACCTCTCAAAATAAGATACTATTGAGCTTTCAGAAAAAATTATTATTTCAACTAATGTATGCTGAAGCTAAAAATTACACCTCCTATTCTACCTCAATTATTTTCTTAATACAAGCTACTCTTTGGTCAAGAAGTGTTTGTACTCTTAAGTTTTCCTCAGGTTTTAGCCACTAGATGTATAAACTAAGTGACTTTCTATTTAACTTCTATCATTACATTGGGTACCATGACTTTGCCTATCTAGACCTTAAAGGAGTGTCCACATTTGTGGGATGCTATTGCTCGGTCTTTCAATCCATAGTTTATAATTCTTAGAGAAGCCCCTGAAAATTGGATCATTCTAGTCATGTGATGCTAATGTTAAATGTCTACAACTGACCAAAGTCCAAAGTTCAGTGGTCTTTGCCATGAAGACCATGTACAACTGGGGTTTACGTGTATAAGCAACAGTGGTCATAGTTATACTTCCACTGTGAGCTTGGCTTCTTTGACTGGCACTGCCATCCCTTGGTGGGTGCTTATTCCAATAAAATAAAATCCTTAATCATCTGTCATATCAAGACCCAGATAAGAGATGACAAATCTGAAAATAATTAAACTTCGTTTGTTCTTTTGCTTCAAATATTAAAATTTTGATCCTGATTGATAATGGAATTCCTTCCCTTCATTTGCAAAGTAGATGATGGGATCATTAGACCACTATTCCCCTATTTGGTTTACCTTAGTACACTGAAAGTGTGGTGATCTTTTGTTGTGTCAACTTGGCTCTGATACAATGGCCAGATATTCAATTAAACACTAATCTGTGTGTTGCTGTGAAGATTTTTTTTTCACATGTAATTAAAGTCTGTAATCAGTTTCAAATAAGGAAGATTGCTGGCAGCATGTCTTTTGTTAACCATGAAACATCCTGATGAAACCATGTTTTCTGCCTTCTTTGCCCATAGTGTCCACCTTCTTATTCTCTATCTACCCTGTCATCGAGAACTGCAATATAAATATCCTTTTTTTATCCATGATATTCTGTTTCATCCAGGAAGATAGCAGATATAAAGTTTTCATATTAGACTCAGTGGGTGAAAAGGCCAGATTAGAGGAGGTACTAATGTTGTTCTGTATTTTCATAAACATGACCTACATGTGTATTCAAAGTCAAAATAATGAGAAAACAGGTTTTAAGCAAAGTTCAGAGAAGGAAAGTAGTAGGGAGAAAAGAGGGCTAGGGACTGAGATGGCACTCTTGTTTTTCTTGAATTAAGACATATTTATCTGATGGAAAATGACACTTGACTTTACCACCCTGAGCAAGACAACTTAGGTTTAAACATCTCCATTAGGCAACACTTCCGAGCTATAGAGCAACCAGTTATGTTGAATAAGTTACAGGGGCCTTTAAGACTCTTAAGAAATGAGTGCTTATACTCTGATTTTTATAAGACCTTTCTGTTGATGTTGAATTCAATCACCTATACTCTGCAATCGTTCAGGAAGTGTTTTTTTCTATTTGTTTTGTTTTCTTTCTTTTTTAATAGGTTTTAGAAATGTGAAAGTTGCATTTTCCGTTCTAATTTTGACTCATCTAGAATAAATTAATTAATAAAAATATTTTTTAAAAAGATTTTGTTTTTTAAGTAATCTCTACACCCAATATGGGACTCGAACTTACAACCCTGAGATCAAGAGTCACATGCTCTAACAACTGAGCCAGCCAGGCACCCCATTAATAAAAATACCTTTATTCAGTGAAGCTGAGTTAGGCAGAAATTAATTGATTTCCTTTCATTGGTACATGTGGTATGAATTAGATAATGAACAAATTATTCTTCTCTCTTTAATAACATTTTTATTACTTTGTTTACCATCTTGGAATCTAAAATATTTCTAGTGAGAAGTTGGAACAAGATTATATATTATCAGAATTTTAGAGATTAAATTTATTTATTTATTTTATAATTTACTGGAAAGTGTTCCCTTTCCAGCACATTTTTATGCAGTGATAGATATTGTGTTCATCTTTTTTAGGGGTATAACAGCTTACCAAAATAGAATAGCGCAGATTAGGTTGCTTAAACAAGAGAAATTCATTTCCTCACAAGTCTGGAGGCCGGATGGCCAAGATCAAGTTTCCAGCAAAGTTGGTCTCTTGTGAGCCTCTTTTCCTGGCAGATGACAACCTTCTTGCTGTGTACTCACATTGCCTTTCATCTGTATGCGAACACTTTTGGTATCTCTTCTTATGAGAACACCTGTCCTATTGGATTAGGGCTCCACCCATATGACATCATTTAACCTTTGTTGCCTCCCTAAAGGCCTTGTCTCCAAAAACAGTCACATTGGAGGTTAGTGCTGCAGCAGATGGAATGTTTTTGGAGGTAAGCATAATTCTGTGCATTACAGATATACTTTACTGGATTGTTAAATTTTCTTCATGTTTTTCTGAAGAAAAGGATTAAGAAATAGAAATAAACACTCTGAAGATAAAGGAAGTTTATTAATAATGTTCCATTAATTAAAATCTTATTTTCAATACACAGTTTTACATTTAAGATTCATACGATCATTCCCCGACATGGAAACATGAAGTAGCATAGGAAAACTTAAAAGTCCAAACAGATTTTATCTAAAGCAACCAAGCTGCTTTTTCCATTTCTTTCGAGAATAATCTTTTATTTGTATTCAAATGAACATTTTGGTGTTACTGATCTTGAAAGTGTTTGAATAGTTAGGATTTAAGAAATAAAAAGAAATGTTTTCTATTCAGAATTAGACATATATACGTGCATTCATGCATGTGTACTCATGAGTGCACATGCACGTGCACACACACACACACACATACACACCCTGATTCTTACTTAACATTGTATTAGTAATCTAAACAGTTGGAAGTTTACACATATAATTGGATGAACCAGAAATAGAATGTGTTTTTTCAAAGTCAGGTAATTATGAAAGAGTGCAATATTAGAGCAAATTAGTATGTAAGAGTTATATTGATAAAGCTTAAAGTATAACCTATAGGTAGATGAAGATACTGGACTGAAAATTTCAGACAAAGTGAATATATATATTTAAGAATTGAGACTTAACAGATTCCAGTAACAACCCACACTATAGTATCTTATATTCATTCAAGCAGAGGTAAGTATAAATTTAATTACCTGTCTGAAAATGCCCAGTCTCCAAGTATTAAATAAAAATGTCAAATTGTATTTTTGCCTCAACTGCTTTTAGAAATTTAAGGTACAGATCAAGAGAACACAGGAAAGTCATAGCATATTGATAGAAACATAATTGGGATGTATCAAGAAGTGAATACCTGAGAAAAAGCACCTGTATCTCTCCCCTTCCAGTGCCCCAAACCTCATTGGTTTTGTATATGTGTATGTGTATGTGTGCACATGCGTGTAGTAACATATTACATCACTTCAAACCTTTATCAGAAAAGGGACCTATGAATGCTGACATAATTGATGGAGAGCAAGGTAGCCCAGGAGTTAGGACAAGAAGGATGAATAGCACTGACCATTCTTATGAGAGAATATAGTTGGCCCAGAAACCTCACCTTTGGTTACTGACAAAATACCAAACGCCCAGATTGAGCTAAGAACAGCCACATGTGGTCAGTGTATCCTATCCACATTCTAGGTTAATATATAACCCCCTTTTTCCTTATCTAAAAACTTAAATTATCCACACAGGGGAAGGGGAAGAATAATCTTGAATTTAATGAGTTGAAAACTCAAATTGACAAGAAGTGATAACTTGAAATGATTAATTCTAAAACTAGAAAATTACTACAAATAGGAAGATTATGTATTATTTTCTGTAACTTAACAGAAGTTAAGACTTGTGTCCCGAGTAAAATGAGTTATAGACAGATAAATTTACATATTCGTATATATGTTTTTTAATTGGAATTTTCAACCTGCTACAGAGATGCATTTTTTATTTTTTAGAAAACCGTCGTGATTGGAGGCATTATTTAAAATCTTGGACATATGTTACCATATATTATAAGTAAGAAATAACCGGTTGGAGAAGGCTTTTGTGGAAAGATCATTTCCAGTCGATAGGAACCATATTTTTCAAAGGTCTTGCACTTTGAAGGTTCATGTCAAATTGGAACTGATATAAGGCAAATGTGAGAGAGTCTGGGAGGTATGGTAAGAGATGAAATCTCAGAGGTAGGAGGGACGGAGAACCACACAAGACTTTAAATATTTTGGGCTTTATTCTAACAGCCTTTTTTACTTTTAAAATAAAGGTGTGCAAGTGCCATGATTGGATTTTAAAATGATTTTTCTTTGTGTATGGTGTGTAGAACAATTTAAAGCAGAGTGGGAATTGGTGAGCGAAATCTACTGCAGTAGTCTGGGGGAAAGATAATGATAATTTTGGTTAATGTGGCAACAATGGGGAGTAGATTGCACTAAAATAATTTAATATTTAAGAAGTAAAACAAGATTTGGTTTAGAATGGATGATATAGATGAGGAATAATATCTCAAGATGTTGTTATTTCAATTTTGCCCAATCTAATGGATAGTGATAGCTTTTACTGAAATAATATTTTTAAAGGTATAATCATGATATTCAAATAAATTTAAAATGGACACATGCCAAAACTTTAACATTATAGCCTGGTTAACTCTATTTTATTAAGAAGATAACAGTTCATTCAAAAGAGCATAGCCAAATATAGGCAATCAGCAATGCTGAAATAAATTTGTAGTTGTAAAAGTGGCTTCTTTCACAATGGGGGATGGAAATCAATTGACTCTCTGTCAAAGTTTAGTTGCAACTCTATCTACAAGAAAATTGTAGATTGCTATTAGTTATCTACTACTTAAAGAGTTGTCAATAACTTAAAGACAATGCAAGGCAACATGATTTCATAGGATTCCCAGAATTACAGAAAGATAATCTTTTCATAAACATTTCAAGATTTTCTCAATATTTGGGAATAACTGACAAAGGAACATTGATCAAAATTTCAGTATTTGAACAATGATTTGGACATAACCTTGTGAAGCTACATTAAAGGTATGAGTAATAATTTGGATATATGATTCTGGAAATCATGTGACACTGATTTTACATAGAAGTGGTAATTGAAGTAAGTCATTGCTTCAAGAAGTAGATTAAGAAGAGAGTAGTTTCGGGGCGCCTGGGTGGCTCAGTCGTTAAGCATCTGCCTTCAGCTCAGGTCATGATCCCAGGGTCCTGGGATCGAGCCCCGCTTCGGGCTCCCTGCTCTGTGGGAGGCCTGCTTCTCCCTCTCCCACTCCCCCTGCTTGTGTTCCCTCTCTCGCTGTCTCTCTCTCTGTCAAAAATAAATAAAATATTTAAAAAAAAAGAGAGTAGTTTCTCACCCAAGCTTTGAAGAACACTAATATTTTATAACATTGTTGAAAAGTCTGCAAAGGGAAGCGGAAAGAGTGAGGACCAATATCTGTGGTGTTTCATATAGAAAGGCAAAGAAATGAAGGAGGTCTAATCAGCATTGCTGAATGCTACTTTCAAATCTGAGTGCCAAGAAAATCAGAGTATGACTAGAAGTTAGCAAGGAATATGAAGCTGAGTTTTTGTTTTTTTCCATTATCATTTCCATTCTCCTTCTCCTCCCCTTTCTCCTCTTTCTTGTTGTTGTTGTTATTATTAGTATTAGGTTTTAAGTAAAGGGTTGTGAGAATGTGCAAAAAATATAAGAATATACAGGGAAAGATTGAGAAAATAAGAAAGAAAAATATTTATTAATAATTTAAAAATGCCTGAAAGAGAAGGATGTGAAGGACTCATATGAATAAAGAAACATTTCATCCATTGAAAAGAATATGTGTTAAGTTACTCATGCCACTTGAAGGAGACAATATACTGTTATCTAACAGCACTACCAAAAATTGTACAGCTTTTCAGAGAAAGGAGAAGATGGTAATAAATTTACTTAATTTTATATTTTTGGTAATCAGTGAGCTTTTATTTTATGGTAGGGAGTAAAGTCATTTAAGAGTGAGGTTATAGGAAATGGATGAGTTAGCAGGTATAGGAAAAGAATTAGAGGTTTGAAGAAAGGAAGTGGGGAGGTTGTTCTGAAGAAAAGATTCTCAGTAGCCATACTCAGTTTGGAAGGGAAAAAAACCACTTTATTGATATTATAAAAATCTAATAGAAACAGAAGAAAAGAGAAATCTGCACATAGATGAGGGCAATAGTAAGCAGTAAAGGAGAATAAGACAAAGTTACATCAAATCATGTACTTACAACATCCAACCTCATTAGCTGGGGAAGCGCCATGGAGACAGCCGGGCTGGAGGCTCAATTGAGAGGCCTGGGTGGAGCATCCTCCCCTCAGGTGAGACTTCCAAATGACCATCTCCGTAAGGGCCATATTTATAGGGCAAATGACAAGGTCTGAAGTTAACCATGTGTTTGCCTACATGTGCAGTATGGAGCAAGCTGCATTCCTGTGTTATCATGTCTTTACTTCTTCAAGGATTCTGGGCCATATGTGCTTGCCTCCGCTCCCAGATTCCATTCTGGGGGCCAGCCCAGCCTGGAGCCAGAGGGGATGCAAGGCAAGATATTTAGCTTTCGTGTCTAGACCAGAAGGGCCAGTTCTGACCTGGAAGCCAGCTAATGTCAACTAACCAGGCTCCTGAGGTCACTCATTGAGCAGCACAAGTTCACACACATCATACAGGTTGAAGTGGTCCATTATGCAGGACAAATCACAGAAACCTCCATCCATACAATGCAGAGTTAGAATTTGAAATATATTTTTTGGGAAATGTAGTTGAATGGCTAGCAAAAAATACAGACTGTTTTTTCAGTTAGAGCTCTAGTTGCTTTGAGTTTTTATGAAACTGATATGCTCTGTTATTTGACTTTGTCCCAGAATAGGTAACAGTTGGGTATAGGCACAGACAGAGCAATTACTGGGTCAACCCAGGGTTGGTTTTGGGCTAGATTGGTATAATAAGCAAATAGGATCTAAAGTGTTACTGAAAGTACAGAATGTGAAAACTGGTGTGGACAAGACATGAAGAAAACAGAGGGCTCACTAAAGGTGCTAATTTGTCCTGTCAATGATAGAAAGTTAAAAGAGTGAGTTTAGTTTGGGCCATAATGGGAGTAGAAAAAGAAACGTAAAAAGAGTGAGAGTAGTCAATGAATGAAATATTTGAATTATTGGGTTTTCAATGGAGCATTTATAAATACTGACAATGATCAATTCTGTGATTTTCCCAGAAAGGGGAGCAATAGAGATGCAATGGAAGGGAAAATAATCAGAAATGAATTGGCTAAGCAACTGAGAGTCTGTGATTTTGAAATTATTATTGATGATGGCAAGGATTGGATGGAGAAGAAAACTGGATCAAGTTCTAAATTTTAAAATAATTTTGGAGGAGATCAGCAGATAAAAATTGTTGATGTGTGGGGGAAGATTTTTAAATGAATGGCATGGATCCCATTCCAAAGACAGAGTTGTTGGTTCATTTGCTGGATTTTTTTGCAGGAAGATAAGGGGATGGTTTTTCAAAATGAGCAGTGGACAGCAGGGACAGTGACCTAGTCTCTTCATATTAAGCTGTGAGAAAAGAACCAAAACTCAAGAGGATGACAGGGAAAGTAGTGCCTTCCAAATAAGGGCAAATTTTAAGTTCAGTGAGTAGAGAGATGTTGAGTTTGCTAAATTTGGAGTAACAGCTGCAAAAGTCCTGCTAGGAGGATTTGGGAAATAAGGAAATTATAATATTTTCATGTGCTAATTAATACCTTATTAAGTCCTTTTTACCTAATCTGCATCAAGGAACTATACTGGCATTCAATTCTGGATATGCTTTACTCATGATATGGAAAGCAACGGTGCCTCCTATGGAGCATGTATTCTGTACCAAAAAATCAGAGATCAAAAAATATTTTTATTTTAAAATATTCTTTCTCACAGTTTGTTACAGTACACATTTTGTTGTCCAATATAATGGGATTCATAATGGGGAGCTTTAGTCACACATTCTAATTCTCAAAGGAAGGTAAGCCCTAACATATGTGAACTACCAATACTCAAGGAATTTGAGCAGGACTTAGTATACTGCATAAAACCCAAATTGGACAAACTTTTATCTCTGTTGATTCAAAAGAACCGTGAAACCTCTAAGGGTCAAAATCTTTAACATTTCTCAGCACTGAATTGATGAAGCGTGCGTGTAACATCTGTTGGTATTTATCATCAATATTTTGTTGAGTATTTAGTATATTAAGAATATGCTAACTGCTTCCACTACTCTGAGTAAGGAAATAGTTCCTTACACAATGTAGATGGTTAGAAATACTGCCTGCAGAGAAGAATGGGCATTACATTTTCAAAATAATTTATGAAAGTATAACAGGATAATCATCCTAACACAGATTCATATCCTCATGGATGATGATTCTGGTCTATTTTAAATAAAAAGTAAGAAACATTACTGAATATTTGATTTAGTAAAATAGATTCATAATGCTTCACCAGAAATTATCTCCTAATTTTATTTAAATTTTCTGGATATGGAAACACTGATGGTTCCTTGGTTGATGAGGCCTTATTTGTTTAGAAATGAGCAATGGCACCCCCACAGGGTCACAGAGAAGCTTTTATCAGTAACAGCCGTTAGGCCACAGTTTGCAATCAGTGAATATTTATATTAGTAGCAATTGCACCAGACAGTAATTATCTTATCACAGAGGAAAAGGTTAAAAAGAAGCTTCTCCATTGGACACCCACTGTGTGGATAATTAAGTATCTCCATGGCTTCTTTCATTACTGCATTCAATAATAGTTAAATACTAGGGAATCTAGCCATAATCAGACTTGATTTGATGAGACATAGAGAAAGACAGGAACAAACAATTTTTGTCTCTAGTTTTACTTGCTAAATTTCTTAATTTGATAGACAATGGTAAACATTTTTATAATATCCCCTAGATACCCACTGTTGTCCAATGAACAAAGTTATTAAGTAGAAGCACTTAATTGCATCCTGTGACATTCTAGAAAACATATTTCTAAATTTCTTTTAAAAGTAGATTGAAAGTTATTTGTGAAGATAATTCTTAAAGGCAATTTATTTCTGACACATTTAGGTGATATTTAAAATATTATTTTGTCAGAATGGGGTACTAGACGCCTCTGTATTATTTATCCCCTGAAGCCAGTGAAGATCTTTCGAATAAGGTTACATACATTCTCTCTTTCAGGTTATTAAAATAAAATTTCTTTAACAAAATACTAACATAGGCTATTAAATGTCACCTGAGAAACACTGAACAATAATGCATTAAATTTGACTAAAATTAATTTAGTAAAATTATAAAAACAATGTTAATAGGTTTTGTTTTACTTTGTTTTGCTTTAGAGAGAAAGAGTGAGGGGGGAGGGGCAGAGAGAGGGAGAGGAGAATCTTAAGCAGGCTTTACTCCCAGCGAGGAGCGCTTTGTGGGTGGATCTCAGGACCTGAGGCCATGACCTGAGGGAAAATCAAGTCCTTCGCTTCACCAACTGACCCACCCAGGCTGCCCTGCTAATAGCATTTTTATATTGTCTCAATCTTCAAAGTAAGAAAGCCAGTTATTTTACCAACAAAACGGGTTTATTTGGAAATAGCTGAGGAATTGTAATTCAGAATATGCAAGCTATAGCAAACCATAGGCAAGTTGGAGATCAAAGGAGAAGAACCCACTTTATAGAGAAAAAGAGGAGGTCAGGAGGGACTGCTTTGAATGAAAGTCCATTGGAAGAAAGCAGGAGTTCAGGGGTGGCGCTGGTTTCTCATTGGCTGAGTTGTGCTACTTTCTTTTTGGCTGAGATTGTTTGCTGGACAAGGGGAAGTTCTTCCTTCCTCCTGCTGAGGAGTCCAAGTAGGCTTTTTCCTGTTGGGGTCTGCAAATGACTGACAAATGGTAGGTCATGAGAGTTCCCCCAACTGGCTTCACAGCTCCATCTTAAATGAGGTTTCCTTTATTCACTTTCACATTATACAAATAATGAGCTTGATGCTTCAGTTTCTGGCAAAAGATACTGACTCAGTATGTAGATTATATCAGTTTCCTCTCTTCTACCTGCCTAAACTCTCCATTCGGAGCTCATGTCTCTGTAATCTGAGAATGTGAAGTAGGCACAGATAGTGACTGCTCGTGCATTTATTTATTAATTCAACAAAACATTAAGCAGCCACTATCCCCCAGGCACTCTTCTAAGGCACAAGATATGCATTAGAGATAAAAACAGGGTAAAACTGTTTCACGGAGAGAAATTAGGGCACCATTATCAATGGTTAGCCAAGACTGGAGTTATCATCCCACTACATGACTTTGCTACACTCAATTCTAGTAGTCTAAACTATTAGTTTCTCAGGCCACAACATTGCATTTTAGAGAGCAATATTTTCACAGATTAGGCTTCTCTCCATATTCGTAAAACAACATTTTATATAATAAATATTTCTTGGTCTCCAGAATTTTGCCACTCACCATTACTCATGCTAAGTGAATAATACAGGCATGGATTTCTGCATACATTCTATTCTAGTGGCCTCTGGTCATGTTTGAGGAGGGGTCAAAGACAAAAAACTGAGGAGTCAGAGAATTTGAGATGAGGGACCTATGTGATAATGGGAGAGCTAGGAGCATGGGGTATCAAGAAAGCTTTAACAAGAAAATGAGTCAAAGACAGAATGGTGAAACTAGGTAAAAATCCTACTGATAATTTGAGTAAGAAAAAGACAAAGAAATGACAAGCGAGTTTGGTGAATAAAATTTGTTGTTAACCTTACAAGAACAATTTGTTTTAAAAAGTTAGAATTTGAGTTCCTGATTGTCGTTGCGAAATGGACCCAGAGTAAATATTTCTTTTAAGAAGTTTTGATGAAATAAGAAACTGAGAAATGGGGATATAGTCAGAAGTAGAGATAGGTCTTTATTTTTAAGGCTGGAAAACATTTGATCAGGGTTCCTAATATAAGGTCAATGAATAAGGTTTATGGAACTGAATGAGGGGAAATGTGTTTGTTTATTTTCACTAACTTCTATTTAAATTCAGCTTTTCTTTCAATTATTAATGTAGAGGAAAAATTCAAATAACTTAGTTATGGGGCACCTGGGTGGCTCAGTCGGTTAACCGTCTGCCTTCGGCTCAGGTCCTGAAGCCCTAAGATCCAGCCCCGGATCTGGCTCCCTGCTCAGCGGGGAGCCTGCTTCTCCCTCTCCTCCCTGCTCCTGCTCTCTCTTGCTATCTCTGTCTTTCTCTCTCCAGTAAGTAAATAAAGTAAATAAAACCTTAAAAAAAAGTTACATTTGTAATTTCATCAGTAATAGAAATCATAGTAACTTTATAATGTTATAGTTGTTCCACATGTTGAGAAATATCATTTACACTCAGATATTGTTATTATTCAGATATTACTATGTCTATGATTCTTGCTACTAATTCTTGTTATTAAATAAGAAGTGCATGGATACTATATCAAAACTGTTGTCTTTAATATTTTTAATATTTTAATTTTGGAATAATTGTATATTTATGGAAAGTTGCAAAAATAATTCAGTGGTTTCTTTCAACTAGTTTCCCCAAATCGCAAACATTTTGTATTAGCACTATAATTTTGTCAACTGCCCCCACTCTAAAATTAGTACTTTACTAATAACTAAACTCCTAACTTTAATACTGATTTCAACTCCAAGTGCTTTCCCGTTTTGTATCCATTTTCGGGAATATACTTGTTCTCCTTCTTTGAATATTCAAATTCTATCCATGCTTCAACATAGTTTAAAATGCCCACATTGTCTACAGTTTATAACATTGGTTGCAGGCACCTTAAATAGTATGTTTTGTGACTTTTTATCACTACTGTGATAACCATACAATTTAATGTACTTCCAAACTCCCAAATGTAAGTACATTAAACATGAGAGTAGATGCATGAAAATTGATGTAAAATCAAGTTTTAAAACTGACAAATGAGGTTCTTAACTTTGGACAATAAGACGGCTGGCATGGGAGGGAAACAGTAAGCACAAGTAAATAGATAGCTAGCAAGCTAGCTAGACAGAGAAAGAAGTGGCTGAAAGGGACTGAGGGAATAAAGAAACAAATTATTATGAAACAATTTTTTGGCTAATTCTTTTTTTTTTTTTTAAAGATTTTATTCACTTTTCTGACCGAAAGAGCTCAAGCAGGCAGAGTGACAGGCAGAGGGAGAGGGAGAAGCAGGCTTCTCCCTGAGCAGGGAGCCCGACATGGGGCTGGATCCCAGGGTCCTGGGATCATGACCTGAGCTGAAGGTAGACGCTTAACCGACAGCCACGCAGGGGCCCCGTGGCTAATTCTTAAAAGAATATGTCTATAGTGTTTCAGAAAGTTTTCTGAAGCAAGGAATAAGAATTGTTATCTTGTGATATGGTTCAACTTTATGCATTCTTTATGTTATATTTCTATAACTTTTTAAAAACTATACATAGAATTGCATCATACAGTTCCATTACTGAGACATATCTTTTGGATAAAAATCTAATAATAAGTAGGAGAAGTTAACATTAAGAAGTAATATAAGTACTAAGTTTTATTCATGTACCTGACCACATAAAATCTCAACTTACCTTTTAATAGAGTTAATGTGGGTTTTCACTATTTATAAGCTTCAGCCATTCGATGGTAATTAGCATGGAGGTGTTAGTCACTCTTGTCCTAATACAGGTTTCCTTTTAACCTTTCTAAGAGGTCCTGCTATTTTTTGCTTCATTGCTTTGCTTTATTGAACATTACACGACATGGCAAGCAATTAAGTATGATTGTGTAGGAAATTAAATCAGCAAAAGTGCATTAATGGTCAGGTTTAAATACATAAAAGCAACAAAATTGAAGTAAAGGTTGCAGTTCTATATTTAACTTATCTTATCGTGTCCAGGTACTGTAGAATGTAAAAATGTGTTAAATCATTCATGCTTTGAAGAGCATAAAAATATTTCTTCACAGCGGATTTACTTGATGACAGGATTTAAAGTCCCGTCATGGAGGGGTCATAATTATCCTTATTTAATAACATTCCCAGGGTTAGTTTTTATTTGTTATCTCATTCTTGGCAGAATGGGGCTAAATTCTAAACAGGCAAAGTACTTGAATGTATATGTAGTATTCACTGATTATCTATTTTCAACGTATGAAGTAAATATATTTGAATATCACATCACTCTTTAATGTAATTTTTTGGCTTTATTTCACAGAAAAAGACAGTTTGGATTAGTGAAAATAATGTCAGTGGAAAATGAGTCCAGACTAGAGATAAAGAGCTTTTATTGATTATTTTTAATTAAAAGATAAATTATATCCTATGATAAAACTGAATGGATAATTTTTCAAGATATAAGTTACAAGTATTCATGAAGTAGATAACCTTGGAGACCATGAAATTTTTTTTAATTGATAAAAGATTATTTCCATAAATGTCCCAGCCCAATGGTTTCTTTGGTGTTTTCTTTCGAACTTTCTGCTGAGAGAAAATTCCCATGCTTGAAAAATGAATCCAGAATATCCATCAAATGAATACTACCAAATTAACTGTTTGATGCTGGCATATATATACCTGGTATCAAAACCAGGCCAATTAAGCAAATCAATACAGGGAATCTTTAGACTAAAAACAAGACATTTTTACATTTTACCTGGTAGATACAATTTTGGTCAGAAATGGACAAGGCATGAAAATAAAACACTTTATTCTTAGTCTATAGCCATTAGTCGCGTCTGTTCCTCACTCCCTTCGATAATAATTGCACGTTGTCTTTTCTCTTCTGAATCTTTCAACTTGCCCTCACATTTTCACTCATAACTGATGACAATTATACTTAATTTAGTAAGTAAATTGAAACAATTGGAAGTGAATATCTACAAACTCTTCATGACTACTTTGCCATTTTAATCTGTTCCCATGACTTTTGTATTGCTGATAATCATGGATGAAATGCCTTTGATCCTTGCTCTCCTTCGAACCTTTGCCCAAGGTTCTATGAGAGTGTGTTGTTTCTGCAGTTCTTCCTTCTCTTTATCATTGTTTTTGTTTTACTTTTGTTTAAAACCATCTATTGCATCCTGTTTCACTAGAAAATAAAGTTGTTTCCGTGTGACGTGGCCTCCTGCCACCGTTAGTCCTGTGACATCATCCCCCACTACTTTTCCCTGTCACTCCATTCCAGCTACTTGGCTATTTTCTATTTGTTTGTTTGGTTTTTGGAACATTCTGAGCATTCTCCCACCTTAATCGCATTTGGTATTTCTTCTGCCTGAAATGTTTTGCCCCCAGATACCTGCATTCCTGGATCCTTCCCATCTGAATTTTGTATAATGCCGAGTTCTTAACAAAAAGAATGTTTCTATTTTATAGCATGATTCTAGTATCATCTAGAAAAATTAGGCTAGAATGATTAAATTTTTGAAAAAATACATGAAATTTTGCCTAATAAATATTGAAACATGAAACATCAGTGATTAAATCAGTGCAATGTAAAGAGACCATAGTAAACAATATACACTACCTTCGCATAGGAAAAAAGATGTCCTCTCCTCTCAAATTAATAGAAGATGCTTAAAGAAGCTAAATCAATGGCTAGATTTTTTGAAAAGTGAAAATCTGCTTAGACCCTTGCTTCATTCAGCATGGCCATAAAGATAATTATCAGATGAATAAAGTAAGTTAAATCTAACATATGTTCCAAGCCTCTCAAAAGAGGAGTCTTTTCCAAGCATAAACAATGAAGGAATTCACAAAGGAAAATACTAAAATATTTGAATATATACAATTAAGAGTTTCTCTGTGTCAAAAAGAAAGTACAATACAAGTAACAAATTACTGGAAAGAAGTTTGACAGATAATTAGAATGTATACTTACAGGTAAGGAAAGCATTGTTGCACCAAAGATAAATTATAAAAATACTTAAAATGGTATCTCACATACATTGGATGTTATAAAGTGGCAAATAAATACATGAAGAAAGTTGTACCTTTCAGGGAGTGTAAATTCATTATAAAATAAATGATTTCATTAGTAAGGCATAGTTTGTTATAGTTGTGTTCATAACACTCTATGATAGGATTGTGCATTGCTATATTTCAACATTTTAGATGAAGAGTTGACTCTGGAAAAAGAAACACTTCTAGAATGGTGGCAGGAGGAATCTGTAAACCTTTTTTCCAGTGCAACAATCATACTAAAAAGTCTATAAACACACACACATACATCATTTTAATATCTCTGGAAATTGTCCTAAGAGCACAAACCAAAAAATGAGGAAACGCTTTTTTGGGAAAATATGCTTAATTATGGTAAGAACAAGGACAGCCTGTTGCATCTGAGCCATGATCTACACATTCACCCATCTCCAGCTTAGCATGATGGATGCTTTTATCAAGGGCGGGTGCAATTAAGAAGATGGGGCTTCCCTCTCCCTGATATCCAGCTCCCAGTCTTCAGTGATGTTTTCTCTTCAGAAATGGCAGCTTGCCACTCATCTCCAACTCATTTAAGAAAAGTTCTATCTCAGGTAAGTGCTGCTGAGATATCTGAGACTCCCTTCTTCCATCACCCAGCCTCTAACTATACTGCAGAAACTGAACAAGGCAGGCTGAGAAAACAGTGCTCTGATGGCCCTCACTCTGGCTTGATTGTCGGCCAGTTTCCCCACCGGGAGAAGCAGACAGAGAAGACTATGGGCTACTGACCCACCCAGCACTCTGCTCAGCAGGTGTGTCACTCGGAAAGAAGTAGGCTGCTCCACATGACTCGACCTCTGGGTAGCACAGAGTTTCTGTCCAGTGGAGAGGCAGGCCATGAGAATAGACAGTACTCTACTTCTCCTGAAAGGGACTGACGTTATAGGGGACTGAATATTTGGAAGAAGTGTTGGGACATTTAGTCCTAAGGGAGCAATTAAGAACAATGGAGATTTTAGCAGTGAGCAGTAAAGAAGAGGCTAGATGCTCCATGAGAACAACAGCTAAACTTTAAACCAGCTAAAAATTTGTCAGAGAGAATGAAGTTAAGAGACATCTAAGAAGAGCCCTCCTGGATCCAGAGCGAGCCTCAAAGACTCGCCTCCTTAACTAACCCTGCAAAAGGGCTTGAATTTAATTTTTAGACCATGAAGCAATTTATGCCCCCGGGCATTGTTAAAAACAGTAGAAGAGCCAGCTAACAATTAGTAGAGACTGACAGAAGAGTGTAATACCAATGGAGAGACAAAAGCTAGAAGGTAAACAGTAAGACCAGAGAAAGACACAAAGAGAACCCAGCTGAAACCACTGTCATCACAGAGCTGGGGAGAGGGGTTCATATTGATCACGAGTAGGCCCAAGGCTGAGCCCTCTGACCAGTGGCATTACAGGGGGAATAGAATTCACTGAGGTGGTTCAGATGAGTTGGTAAGCAAATACGCAGCCTAAGAAGTAAATAGCAACAAGCCCTAAAGGTGGGGGGCACGCTAAGTGTCCAGATTTGCTACAGTATGAGTTGCTACAATTAATTAGCTGAATATCCAATTTTATATACACAAAACTAGGAGTCAAGAAAAGAAACAGGGGGGTGCCTGGGTGGCTCAGTTGGTTAAGCGACTGCCTTCGGCTCAGGTCATGATCCCAGAGTCCTGGGATCGAGCCCCACATCGGGCTTCCGGCTCAGCGGGGAGCCTGTTTTTCCCTCTGACCCTCTCCCCTCTCATGCTGTTTCTCTCTCTCTCTCTCTAATAAATAAATAAATAAGATCTTAAAAAAAAAAGAAACAGGGAGGAATAATCTGTACACAGGAGAGAAAAAGAAGGCAATGTAAACTGGCTTTAGAGTGTTTAGTAATAAAAAAATTCAAAGCTGCTATTATATGTGTTTAAAGAATTAATGAAAAATGTGCTTAAAGAATTAGAGGAATGTATGATGTCAGTGTCTCATCAAATACAGAATATAAATAATGGGAAAGAAATTATTTAAAAAGATCATATACAATTTTTAGAATTTTGAGAAGTACACTTTCCTTCTTTATGGGAAAATATTAACATAACACTGTGGTTCATCAAATTTTGTGGTGATATCAACAATTATAATATAAATTCATTATATCTTAAATGTTGAACTTTTAGGGGTGCCTGGCTTGCTCGGTTGGTTAAGCAGCTGACTGGGTTTTGGCTCAGATCATGATCTCTGGGTCCTGGGATGGAGCCCCACATGGGGCTCCATGCTCAGTGTGGAGTCAGCTTGAGGAATCTCTCTCTCTCCTTCTGCCCCTCCCCCTGCTGTGTCTCTCCCTCTATCTCAAATAAATAATTTTTCTTTTTAAAGATTTTATGTATTTGAGAGAGAGAGAGCACACACGAGCAGTGGGGAGGGGAAGAGAGAGAAGGAGAAGCAGACTCCCTGCTGAGCAGGGAGCCCTACATGTCTGGGGCTCGATCCCAGGACCCTGAGATCATGACCTAGGTGAAGGCAGTCGCTTAACCGACTGAGCCACCCAGGTGCCCCTAAATAAATCTTTTTAAAAAATGCTGAACTTTTTAACTGAATTTATAGTAGAGGGCCCAAGAATGTCATTATTTCAGTTTTGGTAAAATGGATCCTCAGAAGTTTTACTTTGATTTATTTGAACTGGATTTTTAAAATGGCGAATGTTATTGTTGCAATTAAATGAGTTTCTTTGTGAAGAAACAGTGAGATGGGAGGGAAATGAAAGAGAGAAATTCTAGGCCTAAGGGTACAGACAGTTCTTAAAAGGTTAATGATTAAAAAGAGCCATCTCTGGAGTTCCCATGCTAGTCACAGCACTAGTACCACACAGAGCACATGCACAAAAATCAGTCTTTAAAATGAAAGTTACTTACCAATGGATTTCTCTGGACTAGCAATTCAAGAAGCCTTATTCCATAGCGTTATGTACATGGTAGACAGCTTAAAAGAGCAGCAGGGGTTCCAAAAAAATTAAGGACGTGCTGTTAAAAATCACAGCATTTTACAAATAAAAGTTCTGATTGTTTTATATGCAAAAGTAACAGAAAAGCTTTTGTTTAAAAAGAGGAACATTTAGTGAAAAGGCTCAAATAGAAAAATTTTTCAGTACAGAACTTGGTGGCTAGAAAAGGCAAAGTCACACAGCTATTGAGAACCTCATAATTCTAGCATGTAAAATTATAGGGAATAAATGCTGACACATGATGCAAAATGAGAAATTGAAAAGTTTCCACTCACAAACCGTATTTTACATCAGTATATTGATGACATGTCACCTGAGGCAGAAGAGGTTTCATGTAATAAACTGAAAACAACATCTCAATGCAGGTTGATGAGTCAACAGATTTCACCAATAAATGTCATGCTGTAGTATTTGTCAGATTTGTAAGTGGTGGTAAAATTCAATGCAACATAGTCTCCCACAAATAACACCCGAAACAAGAAAGTGGCAAAATATAATATATTTAATAGTTTGTCTTCCTATCTAGAAACAAAATGTCTTAGAATCACTATGTTTGTATCTACAAGGATGTTTGGCTTCTTGAGAGGTTTTGTCTCCCTTATAAGAAAAGAAACTCCCGACTTTATTATAATATACTGCTCTTTTCACAGGGACATGCTGTGTCAAAAATTCTTGTAGCTGAAAATAAATAGTTCTAGATAACGCCAAAAAAATGGATTTGTATTTTTAAAATATTTCACTCAAGAATGTTAAAAAAATGTGTGAACGCCTGAAGAAACCTAAGTCACCTGATATGTGTAGACATCAGTGGCTCACCAGAGGAAGAGGCTTCAAGAAGTTCTTAAGGTGTTTGAGTTGAAAGAGGAATTACAGGAGTAATTTTATAAAAATGATAAGCCATATTTTCCAGAGTGCTTTCAAGATGAAGAATAGCTGGAAAACTAGCCTTAATTAGCAGATAATTTGTATCACTTGAACTATTTATAGAAGTCTCTGTGTTATCCTAGAGAAATGTTTTTATTTCAAGTGACAAGATTCTTGAATTTAAAAAGGAAAGAATATTTGGAAAAAAAATGTTTTATAGACTTAAATCTTGGTATGTTTCCACTGATGCTTAGGCTTGTGAGTGCAAAAGGATATCAGCAAGTCACAAATTGTAATGAGAATTGTCTGGAAGAACTGAAGAAATAGAACAATATTTCTTTTAACACAAGTGCAAGATTATATTAAAAATAAAGCCATTTTCTGAATCTTCTGCTCTGTTTGAGAATTTTCCTCAGGGAGAAGAGGGATAAGTGTGTGAGATCCAGACTAATTGTACACTAGAGATTGTACACTGATCTCTTCCTAGGTGAGCTAGAGATTTCTATTAAAAGGGGAATTCTGCCATTCATAAAAAAAGCAAAAAAAAAAAAATTCCAAATTTTACATTTGTGAACAACATTTTTCTTCTTTCTCAGGTACCAAGAGAAAGAACTGAAATAATCTCACTTAGGTTGAAAATGAGATTGTGCTTCTCTAAGCCAAGACTCTGAATCAAGTGTTATATGTCAAAAACAAGTTTCCATTAAAGAAGGAAATTTTGTTCTTAATATTTGGTTGCAAAAATAACACCCTTTTTTACATATACAGGCTTTCTGAAAATGCCAAGAAACCAACACATTTTCAACTGTAAGTCATACTAATTTGTAGTTTTACTAAAAGGAAAACAACATGGAAAACAAGCCTAGCTGCAGTAAAATTTTGGAGTTGGGCAGATCTAGTTGATCTGTATAGTAATAGATAATGTCAGTAATGTTTATTAATAAATAGCACAATAAAGATTTCTTAAAGTTATTTGTTGATTAGAAGATCCTTGAACAAAATTCATTTTAGTAGCATTAGTATCAGGTGTTTCCATAATATGAATTCTTCCAAGGGTTGGCATGTGGTGGTATATCCCATAATTCCTTAAATTGGCCATACTAACAACAACTTGGGAAAGATAAATGATAGACTTAGAATGATGAAGTTTCCTAACAAAGTTTCCTAGACCAAGGTCATTATTATTATCAGTAAGGGGAATATGATAGGAAATATTGAAAGTGTAAAGCTATCAATCACAGAGATGAAAAATAAGACAAAAAGAATAAAATATCTGATTGACAGTGTGACAATTAGGGTTTTTAGGCATCTAGGAGAATCTTCCTTCCTTTTCCGATTGGAATCAGCAGAAAATACCTGAGGATCATCTACTCATGAAGATTTTCTGAAGAAAGTTGGTTTAATATCTTTTAATAGGAATAATTATCCAGTTCTTGTCATTTGAAAATGGTTCATATTTTTGTTGGAAAAGATTTAGCAAAAGATCAATTGCTTTTCATTTACTTTTGTACAGGAACATCAAGAGTACCTGGTAAGTTCTCTTTTAGTGATGTTATACTTTTCCTGCCAAGTTTTCTAGAACACAGAATTACCCAGTTTTAGTTTATATAGGGGTGGATTGGTTGTGTGGTGAGGATAGGCAGTCTGTAGTTACTGATGATAAAATGGAAAGTTCTGAGTACTCTTACAGTGTTCAGCTTAAAAACAAATGTTCAATTTGTGTGAGTGAAAATATTTCTTGTGGCCTCTAGGTAACCTCTATGACTTCCTGAGAAGGGAAAGTGCAGGTCCAGTAGGGCTAAAGATAAAAGGGTTGGCCATGAGAATTGCAGGAAGCCTATTAGTTTAAATATATTTAATTTTCGTGTTCTTCTTATCTGTTTAACTTTTTTCGTTGGAGGCTCATACTGATTAGCAAGTACGTTTGTGAAAAATTACATTTAAATTTTAATAAAGAAACAATGTGAATCAATCTTTCAGTCATCAGGCATCAGAATATATTCTTCTGTGACTACTCTTGGGAAAGAGAGGCCAAGATAAGGGAATTGGAATACCAAAACAAAATGAAATAAGGATGTTTTAATATACCAACATTCAGTTTGCTTCCACATCATCTGCCTCCACATTAGCCAAGCAATACCAAAATAACACATGCAAAACCTCCCACATTTCATGCTGTCGCCCATTTGTTTTTCTCTAATCTGATGCAGATATTAATTTAAATTAATTTCATTGGAATGATAATATAGGAAAGCTAAAGAGAAGAACTGTGTGATTGTTTCAAGTCCTCAAGCACTATCAAAGAAAAAAAGAGATTGAGAGAACTCATATTTGAAGAAAACATTTTGGAAATTGTCATTAATTAAACCATTATTTCTTAATTTTCTTCTTCATAAAGTTTTGAATTTCATAATATGGTATTCAAAAATTCAAATTCTTACAAGACAAAACTATATCTATATCCTTCAGTAAATGATTCAGCATTTTCAGCTCTCCTTTATCCTAATATTTATCCTATTATTATGTACCTTAGCTTAGGTCCTGTTCCTTTTGTGCCTCTAGCAGCTACAGAAATGGAAAGGGGTCAATGAGCGGCATCCTTGTAGCGCATAATGTGTAGTGCCTGAGAGAAAATACACATTACCTTGGATCCTGCTTCTCTAAAGCCATAGTAACTTTCATCATAGGTTTTTCTCATAGGGGCCCTTCTCCTTGTATATATTTCACGCCACCATAGTCTCCTCTTTTATTCTATTTCTAATTCATATATAAATATTTCCTGAACTTTTTTTCCCTGAAAAATACAAAGTTATGTATCCAGAGAAACATAGCAAACAAGTAGAAATATACAAAAATTAAAATCTTAATCATATCAAACACAAATTAGAACATAACTGAAACATAAGTTGAATTTGATGTTATCTCTATCAGCTCTTATGATCCATCAATTGAACCTGTTATACAAACTCATCTTAAGGGTAACCTGTCCAAAGTCTCACACACCCATTTTATCCCTAGGGAGAGTTAATTCAAATTAATTCATGTTTGTATAAACATTCCAGATTGTTGTTATTTCAAGTATCTTTTTTTCCCTCCACATCAGGAAACCATAATATTGTGTTTGTTAATGGTAGAATAATACAGTTGCTCCAAATAAAACATGCTGTTTTGCTAAGATGGATAATTATTAATTGCAATGTTTCCTCATTCTCTAGCTGTTTGACTTTTCTTCTTTACTTTATAAGAATATTTCTTCTTTTTTAAATTTTTTATTTATTTATTTGACAGAGAGAGTAAGAGAGCAAAGCAGGGGGAGCGGCAGAGGGTGAGGCAGGATCAGGCTCCCAACTGAGCAGGGAGCCTGATGCAATGTGATGGGGGCTCCATCCCAGGACCCTGCGATCATGACCTGAGCCAAAGGCAGACGCTTCACCTACTGAGCCACCAAGGTGCCCCTATAAGAACATTTCTTAACCTTTATATTCTTACCTTGTTTCCCTAATAATATGTTGAACATTGGATATTAAAAAGTGTCATAATTTTAGATTACAAAATAAACAAATTTTGGCCTATATAAAGTTTTCAAAATATAATGAGGAATTACTAAATTTATGCCATGTTTATTCTATTATCAGTTGCTCTGGGTAAGTTGTTAATTCAGTAGAAAGCAAACACCTAAGGGACAAGAACTAGATCTATTGTCCTTCCTTTTAAGTATATAAATAACAAATCATGGTGACAGGCATCTCATGGGGAAGTCAGTCTGAAGTACTTGCTAATCATTTTTATACAAAACTTTTGCTGCTTAATTTATTCAATTCAGTATCAAGAGAGACGAGAGAATGGGGTCTTAATCTCTTTTTAACTGTCATATAACACATTAGAGTAACTTGAATTGTCTGTTTTATAACTACCTGATAAAATGTATATTGCATAGAAGTGTACTCTTCTTTGCTCTCAGGGTAAATGTTCTCAAATTATACACACACACACACACATAAACACACACACACACGCAAACAACTCACATGCATTAACCAGTAAGTATGGACTAACCTGCCCTCTGAAATTGTATTTATGAAATATGCCAGTGGTTGTCTTCATAATTGGGAAGATTCTAAATAGTGTCAGTTAGACAAGGATTCACAATTCCACTAAATCTTATCCATTATACTTGGAAATGAAACTAGGTGCTATGTATGAGTGGTACAACATAATTTTTTAAAGTTAAACTGCATGTCATTTCTTGTGTTTTTGACTTTAGCCATTCTGACAGGTGTGAGGCGATATCTCATTGTGGTTTTGATTTGCATTTCCTTGATGATAAGTGATGACGAACATCTTTTCATGTGTCTGTTGGCCATCTGTATGTGGGGGGATGACAAATAGGTAAAGGGATTAAGAGTACACTTATCTTGATGAGCACCGAGTTATATATGGAATTGTTGAATTACTATATTGTACACCTGAAACTAATATAACATTGTATGTTAACTACACTGGAATTAAAATAAAGTTTTGAAAATTTTAAAAAGGTGAAAAAATAAAGTTTAATTGTATGAACACAGTGACTGATATAAAGATGTCTTCTCTTTTGTCAACCAAGTTACTAAGGAGTTGGGCAACTTTAAGTCTGCCAGAAGCACACCATTTCCACCATTAAAGCTTGTCTTTATCTCTCTCACTCAGTCATTGCTCTCCAGGGAATTCCCCAAATAAAATGGTAAATAGTAAGAACTTGTGTTTACCTACATTGGGCTTTGGAGGCAGATGACCCATAATAAGATATTTTTTTTTCCATAATAAGATATTTTATCATATAGGGCGCCTGGGTGGCTCAGTTGGTTAAGCGACTGCCTTCGGCTCAGGTCATGATCCTGGAGTCCCAGGATCGAGTCCCACATCGGGCTCCCCGCTCAGCGGGGAGTCTGCTTCTCCCTCTGGCCCTCCCCCTCTCATGTGCTCTCTCTCTCTCTCTCTCTCTCAAATAAATAAATAAAATCTTTAAAAAAAAAAAGATATTTTATCATATAATAGTGATGTGATCAAGTGAAAGTTACTTATCCCAAATCTGACTTAGTTCCTATATCTGCAAATAGAAATTTTTTAAAAGGGCTGTTTTATTGCATAATAAACAGAGTTTGCTTTTATTAAAGAACTACTCACCCAATACCATCACCAGAAAATACTTGCGTTAATATAGTTAATTTAATTAATTGAAGGAGAGTTATTTTACCTTAAATTTGATACATATTATCATTATCCAACTATTATGGAAATCTTTTTGCTGAAAATATGATTCTGTTATTCATAAAATTTCTCATCATTATTTTCAAAGGTGGCATATATTGATAAAATACTCTGTTTAAAAATTACTTTTGAATGCAAGATTTATTAATATAATGCACATTTACTATGCACACTTTATATGATAATTTTCTTAGTAGATTTTGTGCACAGAGTGAGACTAAGGTAGATAAGGCTTGTGGTCTGACAATAACACTGTACGTATTCAAAAGAACTAAGTGTGTACATACGGAAATTAATCTACTATTCACTCTTTGAACAGTTTGTGATCTTAATTACATAATAGAATACAGATAGTGCAAAAAAGTTTAATTCTTACAAATTAACTACAACTGAATTTATTTCTATTGCTAAGGTTGTGAATAAAGCAAGAAGAGAAAAATACGGTGCAGACACATAAGGAACACATTTGTCTTTCACATGCAAGGTAAGCATGCTCACTCATGTTGCTTTTAACATTTTTACATATTTTTAAACCGTTTTTAGTTAATGTCATTCAATCTAGGGCTATAAGCATATTTCAGGACTTACATCTTACTGTATTAGCAACAGTGCATCTGAAATTGACTTCACTACATTTTGAAATTTCAAGAACAAATGTACATAAGGAACACATTTGTCTTTCATGTGCAAGGTAAGCATGCTCACTCATGTTGCTTTTAATATTTTTACATATTTTTAAACCATTTTTAGTTAATGTCATTCGATCTAGGGCTATAAGCGTATTTCAGGACTTATATCTTACTGTATTAGCAACAGTGCATCTGAAATTTACTTCATTACAATTTGAAATTTCAAGAACAAATGTATTGTTACCAGTTATTTTTCTTCAGTCTTTAAGAAATAACATAACCAGGCTTGAGGTTTCTACCTTCATTATTTTCTATTTCTGTATCGAGAAACAATAAAAATGAATTGGTATATTTGATAGTTTGCTTTCATAAACACAAAGAAGATATTTTAAACAAAATTCTGTCTCAGTTTGATTTGCTCTTATGTAGTGTTCACTATGATACCTTTAGCACTTAGAAAAGAACTTATAAATTTCTATTTCTATTTCAAGGATTATTGGATAGAATCTCTTAAATTTAGGAATCATTCTAGAGCTGCTTAAAGGTTTCAAAATAGAGCCTTGGAAATTAAAACTCCATGAGGACATAAAATCTTCCTTGGCTACAGTTGAAAAGAGAATTTGTGAGTTGGAAGATGATACTCAGGTGTCCATAAAGACCATAAGACAAAGAGAAAAAGAATTTATAATGAATACATAAATTTGGCATGAGGCATGTAGGATGGATTTGGAAGCTACAATACATCTAAAATAAAGTGTAGGAGGACATAACTGAGAGAACAGATGAGATTCAGTTTACAGAACTGGAAAAAAAAAAAAGACAGAAAGACTAAGGTGGTGCCAGTCATCATCAACAGTACATGAAGACAAGGGTTTAACATCTTCACCATGCTGAAGAAGAGTAAGTGTCTGAGAATTTTAACTGATAAAAGCTTCTTAAAGAGATTGAGGTAAGAAAAACTTAGTATAATGTTTTAATGGCAATATTAAGAATTTAATTTCTAGAAGATTTTGGGAAGATATCTTGATCGTATTCTAAAGAAGAATCCTTTAGGGCTCATGAAAATTCTCAGGAGAAATTAGTTTATTCTTTATTTTATTCAAGGAAAGTAACTTAAGGACTGGACATATAATAATGATGATGATAACAACAATAAGAACAACAATAACAGTAGTGAAATAATAAATTATGATTTCCACTATACAGCTCACATACTTGAAATATATTAACTTTAAATTGAATTACACCAAAATACACATTCATAGGAATAGACATGATACAAAAGGAATTATTCTTTGTTTTTCATCCACTTTCCATTTTTAAGGGATAAAGTATGTTTTGACATAGATACATTACAAAAAATATAGTTCATTTTATTTCATAGTGGCTGACATATGCCCTAAGTACTGAATTTTGTCAGTCTATCTACAAATAAATGTTCTGACAGAAAAAAAAAATCTACAGCAATGAAAAATTACCACAATAACAAATAAATTAAGAATGTGATCGCTTAAGAGTTCTATTATATCACAGAGGAGTCTGAGAGATTAGGGGAGATTTCACAGATCATCTTTTCTAATTGGATCTGGAAATTGAGTTTGGAGTTTGCAAAGATGACAAAACAGATCAAGGCTGTCTAGGTCAACATGTTCTTGGCATAGTAATCTATATGCAAAAGAAGTAGATGAGTGTGAAAATGTAGGATTTATTTATGGATGGCCAGGTTAATATAATTTAATTAATCTTAGATTGAACCTCATATTTAAAATTACCAGCTCCACAGTTTTGGACACATTGACATTTTAGCTCTTGAACTAAGTAATTAAATGAAATGAATTTGACAAGACAAAGTGATGATTTTGCTGATTGTACATAGCCTTCAAGTTGTCTGTACTCATTTATTTTTACAAATTCTGTAATGGTTGTATGATAATTTATGTCTATAAAAGTAAATGTAGCATATAATTATTTAATCATTAAGAACTCATACTACATACACAGATAAATACACAACATATATAAATTGTTTGCTTATTTGCAAAGATTTTCAAATTTTAGTAAAAAAAATATAGACACATTTCTAGCCAAAATGAGGTCATGCTATTAAAAAGAACTGTAATGGTTTGGAAAGACTAGATCAGTTTTGAAACTCTCACAGATGCAAAGCTTTTGCAAGGCTCATAATTGTATAGGACAGTAAATACCTGAAATGATATAAATTCTCAAATTAACTTATCTTGAGCCATAAAAGACTCTCAGGGAGCCAACTTTTCAAAATGTTTTTCATACAGTTAATACCAAGAAGACAGATTAGATAATACTTACTAACTTCTCTATGCATAGAAACTGATTGACACAGATGTAGATAATAATTCTAAGCCTGAATCTGTGGACTGAATGAATACAAGTCATTCTTAAATGTTAGTCTCCATGATGTAAATTTCACCACAACGTACAAATAAGCAGTGAATTTAATTCAGAGTCACACTCAACCCCTAACAAATTGTCCGAGAGAATCCTCTGTACATACATTGGATAGAATATGGGGATATCAATGGTGAATCATCAGAGGGTAAATAGTCATATTACAGGGAAAATGTTCAGGATGTTATGTTTTATAAAATAGTTGGGAGCCCAGGGGACTTACATTGCAAAATACTCAGTAAGAAGACAGTGATTTTTGCTGCTTCTGTATCTTGGCTGTTGTAAATAATGGGTGAGATAGGTGATGGGGATTAAGGAGGGCACTTGTCCTAATGAGCACTGGGTGACGTGTGGAATTGGGGAATCACTATATTGTACACCAGAAACTGATATAACACTGTATGTTAACTAGCAAGAATTAAAATAAAAACTTAGAAAACAGTATTAATTCAAAAGAGAGAGAGAGAAGAAAATGATTCTGAACTCCATACACAAATGGCAGATTAACACCACTATGTCTTAATCAGAGTAAGTCTACACATAAACAGTGGAAGAGAGAACCAGAGACTCTACTGTCCAAGAGCTCAGAGTGAAAGGAGAAAATGGATAAAAACCTTTTGAGATTAAACAAAATGATTTTAAAAGGGATGTGATAATTATTATTAGAATAATAATTCATGAATATAAATTCATACTGACATTTATGTGAACAAATGACCACTTAACAAGACCTTAGCATTCAAAAATATTGTTTGGCTGTATTTTCCAAGGACAGATTTTATGCAAAATCACATTATACTGTCTTACATAAATAAACTCTTCACATGTTTTATTTTTGTTCATTACCAAAAGGAGTCATTGCTGTTTCAATTAGGTACCCAAGAGAATTTTAAATATTTTGAAATATAAAAACTGTGACATTTAGATTACAACTTAGGTTATAAATGCTTTTTATGTACTGTATTATTTCTCTTCATTGAAAAGTAAAATAATCAAAGTTTTCTGTTATATGGGAGAAAAACAAAACAAAACAAAGACAAATAAAATCTTTGTCTCCACTTGACTTTTGTTTAGAATTCTCTCCTACAGTCCTACTGTTGCTTGCACACATGCTCTCTCTCTCTCTCTCTCTATATATATATATATAAATACTTCTTGAATCAGAGCTCAGTAAAAAGGTAGGATTAATCATTTAATGTTTCATTTTAAATATTTATATATATTAACATATGTGCGTTCAAACTTTTTAACTTTGAATGGACTGTTTTGAAAGCAGAAGTTCTAAATAACAGGAGATAAGGAAAACCTTTTAAAAAGTTTAATAATCATGGTAGGTGCTCTAGAGAAAAGTAACACAATTCAGTGATGGAGAATTATTATGACAGGGCTTTCTATTAGCTAAGAAGCCAACAGACAGATTGACTGGCCTCTTCCCTTCACCTACCCACAATGGAATGCTTGGGACTCATTGATTCCAAAGCCTTCCTTGGTGACATTTTGCATGACTAAATGATTATCTGCATTGTGATGCTGTGATGTGTGCTCCTTTTTGCTGTCTTTCTTCCCTCTTCCCCTAAATTCTGCTTTTCTGAGATATCTCTCACCCCCCAAACACAGATATACACTGAGTGTTAGCAACTGTTTACCCAGTCTGCCTTTTGTAAGGAAGGTGGGCTAAGGCAATCCCGGAAATGCAGGATTTAGCATCAAATCATTTACCTTAGTAAAATACAACTATTATTTTTGAGTACTTTAAGTTGAGTACCCTGAATTTGCGTAAAAGTTTAGTTTTTTTGTGTGTGGAACTACATAACCATGCCTTTTAAATCACTTTTATAGCCATAGGTGGACAAAAACATGATCTTATAGACCTATCTACTTCTACCAATTAGAATCTCTTGAATATAAGTCAACTTTATTCAAAATTGTCTTTGTTTGATTTATGAAAATCAATGCTATAATAATAAAGAGACCTCACAAACGCATAGGCTATCACTTTTTAGTTATAATTTATAATTCAGTTGAAGCAGTGAAATTTTAAGCTGCCCTTTGAGTACTGTGAAATTGCCTAATATAACTTGGCAACCCTATTAGTTCATTGCCCAATTAACTGGATAACACATTTTGTGCCCAGAAATTCCCAGTCGAGATTCAGTGTAACACATAGTTTGAGGTTTGATAATTGTATACTTAAATATGTGTGACTAACTCCCAATTTTAGAATGTATATATTTATATCCCTAGTTGACTCTGGAATAACAATTTTTATTCTTATAGTCTATTTCAGTAGGGAGTTAACAATTCAGATTTTGGATATGAAGCCAAAATTCTGGAACTGGAAATACCAAAATATGTCCAGGGTACTAATTACTTGCCCATTTTTAAGGCATAAATGCCAAAGGATAAAGCTTATTTTTAAGATTCTTATTTATATATTTATATTTTGTCCATTACATTTAGAGTCGCTAAATTGGCTTGTCCCATCAATATTTATGTGTTGTTTAAGATTGTATAAATATGCACTCAAAATTGTGATTTTTGAAATTCTCAGTCTTTTATTTCCTGCTTTTTTCCCCCTGTTCCTATCTCTTTTTAATACTTTTTTTATACTTTTCTTTTTTTAGAATTTGTCATTTTAGGGGCACCTGGGTGGCTCAGTTGGTTAAGCGGCTGCCTTCAGCTCAGGTCATGATTCCAGAGTCCTGGGATCGAGCCCCGTGTCGGGGGCTCCTTGCTCTGCGGGGAGCCTGCTTTTCCCTCTGCCTCTGCCTGCCGCTCCTCCTGCTTGTGATCTCTCTCTCTCTCACTATCTCTCTCTGTGTGTCAAATGAATAAATAAAATCTTTAAAAAAAAAGAATTTGTCATTTTATTCTTGAATTTTAACTTAGGATACCTTACCAAAGAATAGCTTTGGCATACTTTTCTACTTAACTTTTAGTACTGAATAAGATGACCTTAACATTCCCCTCAGCTTGACTGAACTTTTACACAGGTGTTTTCCTGACTCTAGGCCCCCTCACTTTTCTTTCCTTGGGAGCATCTACTTTAGAAACCGTGTAGTTGCACATTCTTTCCCTGCGGGTTGAGATGTAAATCTTCTCCCAGACCCATGCCAATTTTACAACCTAGAAATGTCTTTCTTAAGGATGTGAGAGATGCTCCATTGAAATATAATGATTAAAGTAGGTGGAGCTGTTATCTCCCAGTCTCTGTGGGAGAGTAAGGAGCCTAACTTCAACAAGTGAGAATTTGCAAACACAGATGGCCTAATCTAGTACTTTTCCATTAGCTGACGCCAGCTTTTTTTTTTTAAACTGATTCCATTTTTTAATGATCCTCCTATACAATGGAATATTATTGAGACATAAAAGACATAAATCCTGTCACTTATGACAACATGGATAAAACTGGAGAACATGCTAAGTGAAATAAGCCAAACACAGAAGGACAAATCCTGCATGAACTCACTCACATGTAGAATCTAAAAAAAGTCAATAAAAGCAGAGAGTAGAGTAGTGCTTTTCAGGGGCTGGGGAGTGGGGGAAATAGGTAGTTACTGGTCTGAGGGTATAAACCTTCAGTTATTAGATGAATAAGTTCTGGAGATCTCATGAGCAGCGTGATGACTATAGTTGATAATACTGTATTGTACACTTGAAATTTGCTAAGAGAGTAGATCTTAATTGTTCTTACAAAAAACAAAAACAAAAAACAAAAAACAGACAACTGTGTAACACGATGGATGTGTTAATTAGCTTGATTATGGTAATCGTTTCACAATGTATACATATATCGGATCATCACGTTGTATACACTAAATATCTATAAAATTTATCAATTATACCTCAGTAAAGCTGAAAAAAATCCAACTTTTGTGTCAGAAGAGTTGAGTTCAGTTTCTCTCCTCTATTGTAATAGTTTCAATAGCTTTAAATAAAGTCTCCCTTGCCTATTTAACTTGCTTGCCTATTAACTTCCAGAGCCATTTTTCTTTCGCTGTACTTTTATTCAGCTCCTGTCAGGTATTCATTCTTTTTTTTTTTTTAAAGATTTTATTTATTTATTTGAGACAGAGAGAATGAGAGACAGAGAGCATGAGAAGGAGGAAGGTCAGAGGGAGAAGCAGACTCCCTGCCGAGCAGGGAGCCCGATGCGGGACTCGATCCAGGGACTCCAGGATCATGACCTGAGCCGAAGGCAGTCGCTCAACCAACTGAGCCACCCAGGCACCCCCAGGTATTCATTCTTGACAGGCATATGCTGTGAAGTGGCAGTTCTGCTACTGCACCAGGTGGTATGACCCACCAGTACAAAAAAGCAATTACACAAGTATGCTACTGACATGCTAGATTAATTACATGGTTCTCAGAAAAGAAGTTTGTTAACAAAGAAAAAAAAAAACTATCAAAACAACTCTTTAAACACACATACATACCTGTACATATGTGTTTGGTTTAAAGACAAATGTTAGCTTATAATTAATATTGGAAAGGGTACTCTAAAGTTTCTGTTACGATTTCTTACTTTACACAAATCCTTAATACAATTGTCTTCCAAAACGTTGATGATGTTAACTTTTTTTTTTAAAGATTTTATTTATTTATTTGTGAGAGAGAGAATGAGAGATAGAGAGCATGAGAGGGAGGAGGGTCAGAGGGAGAAGCAGACTCCCTGCCGAGCAGGGAGTCCGATGCGGGACTCGATCCAGGGACTCCAGGATCATGACCTGAGCCGAAGGCAGTCGCTTAACCCACTGAGCCACCCAGACGCCCAGATGATGTTAACTTTTTAAATCTCAGATTCTTAAGATTTTTGTAAACTAATAAAATAATCCCAAATATCTCAATCTCAAATTTACCTCCTCTTTTTAATGGTAATAAACTCTGACGTTTGTAAATAGAAGGCTTTAGAATTCCTTATATATTTTTCATTCCGGCTGTTGAAAGTCAAATTTGAAATACATATGAATAATTTTAATATAAAATGCTATCAACAATACTTACAATCTAAAGCTAACTTGGTCACCTAAGATACTATTTTCTAATTCTGATATATAAGGAAACATTTTATTTATTTATTTATTTATTTATTTATTTATTTATTTATTTTAAAGATTTTATTTATTTATTTGAGAGAGAGCACATGAGAGGGGGGAGGGTCAGAGGGAGAAGAAGGCTCCCTGCCAAGCAGGGAGCCCGATGCGGGACTCGATCCCGGGACTCCAGGATCATGACCTGAGCCGAAGGCAGTTGCTTAACCAACTGAGCCACCCAGGCGCCCGGAAACATTTTATTTTTGATGCAGAGTAAATTTTAAGATGATAAAGGAGGCACATAATGATAGACATAAACATAACCCATGCTCTCAGCATTCCCATTTTGTTCAATAATAATCACACCGAATACCCAAAAGAATGGGCACAAAATTACTGAGAAACATATGGTGCCAGAGATCAGAGCGTTAATGGGCTTGGGGTTTATTCCTTCTCATCACTCACTCTGTGCACAGGGAAAAATCATACACATGAATAAAAAATAATGGGAATTCAAAAATAGTATCAATCTAACAAAACTCTCATCATTGTGTTATATAATTTTAAGCTTCATGTGTAACCAGGCTAAGAAAAATGTAATAATATCACAAAAAATAATTTGGTTATTGCTGCATGGACTTAGGGAATAAAATTTATATTAAAGGTTTTTTTTTCCTTTTCCACATTTTAGGCTAAAGAAGACATTGAGATTAAATCATTTGTTAAATATGAATATTAAATCTCCACTTTGAGCACTTTTAGGAAATTATACTGTTAAAGCAAGAAACTAGATTGATTAAGACCTGAGGGGGAAGAAAAAAGGCTATAATCTCAAAGCATCTAATTACAAAAAAGCCTTTTCGTGTATAGAGAGTGTCTCTCTTTTAACTGCTTAAAGATTTTGCCAGTAGTCAACCAAAGTTTTCTTTCCTAGAGCCACAACAATTCTTGAATTTCACAGACACCAAATTGCAAACTTCCTGAGTTCAGAGAACTTTATCTTATTTTTTAGCTATAGTTTTTAATTTAGTTGTTTTGTTTTGTTTTGTTTTTGTGTAAATAAGTTTTTACTTAGGTAGATGTATTTAATTTGAATTAGTGAAAGCAAGTAGACAGTATTTTACATGTTTATGGGTATTGAGGAACTGATGCAATCACAGCAAGTAGGTACCCTTTTTTCCTGTAATATGTGCAAGGACTTAGAAGAAGTCAATTACATAAAATGTAATTCAGTATTTTTAATCACAAATGAAAAAGAATTCATGTTAAAATGTTATTTTTAATAAAATATTAATTTTAGTATTTACCATTTCACAGATGTATAAAAATTCTAGTAATATAAAGGCTATTGAGAGAGCAATTACTTGGGACACCGCTAATCTACTGAAATGGAACCGTTCGCCAAATAACAGCTCTGTTGGAAGCTTTTTTTGTATCCTTCTTTGTATTCTTCTTTCTCATTTGAAAAATGGAAGATACAGAGTCTTGTACACTGTTATATATCAAATACTGTATGTGTATAGAATTTCCTCAGATGCCCACGGGACCTCACACTTTCAGAGTAAGGTCATGTCCTCTTGATTTTATATTTTATAAGTCCCAGAAATGTTTTCAATCACCTTTCTTTCCATTAGTTTGGTGCAAATCCTGTTATTTCTCCACTCTTTCATAAATGAATGAAAAACAAGGTAGTAATGTTTCTATCACATCATTTATTAAAGAACCGTCAATCAATCAATGCCCTACCACTTCAGGATTAGAGAGTACATCGTAAATAGGCAGTTATGCTTCAATCAGAAATACGGTGGACTTGAAGTTCTGGCTGGAAATTCTGGCTTTGACATTTACAATCTCTATATACTTGGATAACCATTTAGTCTTTCAGTGTCTCTCCATCTACTGAACCTTTCATTTAACTGAGATAACAATTACACTGAATTTTTTTTTGTGGTAAATTAAATACAACCATATAAAAGCCCTTCAGATGCTTTGAACTAATGTAAAATAAATATACTAAAGAAATCATATAAATTTTGGTGAAATGAAGAAATAATAATGTTGGATGACATTAACATGATATAGGAAACCAAAGTAAAACATTGTATGTTGATAAAACAAAGAATTTATTTCAAGTGCCTATTATGCTGATAACACCATAAATATGAATGTTCAAGGAAAAGACAAAAGAAAAATAACATTTTTTTTCATTTAGCAGACATTTATTTATTTGCAAAAACATTTCACATCTTACAATAGATGCAGAAACAAGGTAAAAACAAAATATTTGCCCTCATAATGTTCATAGGAGAGAGGCAATTAAAACAGTAATGATAATTATTATTGATAAAATCACTGATAGAATCATGGGGAAAATGCTAAGGAACAAATGCAATAAGTTATTAACATGTATTGATAGAATTCAGTATTATGTAAGATTCCTTCACAGTCACATAGATTTCTGTTTAAAAATGCTTATATTGAAAGCATTTTACCTTCTTTACAGGAAATCCATACTTTATTCAGGTTTCTCTAGTTTTTACCTAAAGCCTTTTTCTTCTTCATAGTCCCTAAAATCTATACTTAATTCAGGTTTCTTTAGCTTTTGCTAAAGTCCTTTTTCTATTCCAGGATCTTATGCAGGATACATTATATTAAGTTGTGATGTCTCGTAGGTTCCTCTGGACTTTTACTATCCCAGCACCTGTCCCCACACATTAAAAAATTAAACATTTTTAATAGATTGTATATTTTAGAGCAGTTTTAGATTCACAGCAAAAAATGAGCAGAAAGTACAGAGTTCCTGTAAATCCCCCAAGCTCACAAACACATGCAGCACCCCCCCCCACCTACTATCTGCATCCCTAATCATAGTGATGCATTTGTTACGTTAGATGAACCCTCATTGGTATATCATTATCTCTCAAAGTTTTGGGTTTATCCTTGGTATTGTACATTTTAGGAGGTTGGAAAAATATATAATGAGGGCGCCTGGGTGGCTCAGCTCGTTGAGCGACTGCCTTCGGCTCAGGTCATGATCCTGGAGTCCCTGGATCGAGTCCCACATCGGGCTCCCTGCTCGGCAGGGAGTCTACTTCTCCCTCTGACCCTCCCCCCTCTCATGTGCTCTCTCTCATTCTCTCTCTCTCAAATAAATAAATAAAATCTTTAAAATATATATATATAATGAATACATGCATGATGTGTAATGACATGTATCCACCATTAATGTGTTATGCTAGTGTTTTCACTGGCCTAAAAATCCTCTAAGCTATGCTTATTCACCCTGCTTCCCCTCATTCCCAACCCCTAGCAACCACTGATTATTTTACTATCTCCATAGTTTTGTCTCTTCCAGAATGTCTTATAGTTGATATCGTACATGATGTAGCCTCTTCAGATTGCCTTCTTTCACTTCGCAATACGCATGTAAGATTCTTCATTTCATTTCATGGGCTGATAGATCCTTTCCTTTTAGTGCTGAATAATATTCCATTATGTGAATATGCTGCAGTTTATTATCCATTAACTTACTGAAGGACATCGTGGTTGCTTCCAAGTTTTGGCCATTATGAGTAAAACTGCTATAAACATCCCTGTGCTAGTTTTTCTGTGGATATATATTTTCAACTCCTTTGGGTAAATACCAATGAGCACAGTTACTGGATTATATGGAAGAAGTATATTTAGTTTTGTATGAAACTGCCAAGCTGTCTTCCAAAGTGACTGTACCATTCTGCATTCCCACCACCAACAAATGAGAGTTCTTGCTGCTCCACAGCCTCTCCAGTACGTGGTGTTGTCAGTGTTCTGGATTTGAGCCATCCTAACAGGTGTTTAGTGGTATCTCTTTGGTTTAATTTGCAATTCTCTAATGACAAATGATGTTGACCATCTTTTCATATACTTATTCGCTGTTTGTGTATATTCTTTGATGAAGTGTTTATTCAGGTATTTTCCCCATTTTTTAAAAATTGGGTTCATTTTCTTATTGCTGAGTTTTTAGGGTTCTTTGTAATAGTCCTTTTCTAGGTGTGTCTTTTGCAGATGTTTTCTCCCCGTAGTCTTTGGTTTGTCTTCTGATTTTCTTGGTCATGCTTTCTTAGGACATTGCTATATTCTTTGTCCTAATGTTTTTATTTTCATATATATGTTTATCAGTGGCATTGAAGTCATTCTCTCTGTTATTCTTTTATACATTGTTACCTACATTTTACTAAAATGAGGTGGGGTTTTTTTGCCTCTTTTTCTACTTTCTTGAAATATTTACCTCTGATTGGGATTATTGCCCCATGAATGTTTGATAGAATCCATATACAAATCAGCTGAGTATGATGTATTCTTTATAGGGAGAATTAAAACTAGAAATTCAATTTATTTATTATATTACTTTCCTATTTTTTTACTTACTCATGAGAGTAGCTGGGAATTTATATGGTTTCAGTAATGCATGCATTCACATTTATTTTTAAATTAATTGCCTAGTTTTTAAATAAACTTTCATTATTGCCTTTCTCTCTCATATTGGGCTAGGTCTCTCCCTGCTTAATAGTGTTTGTTTTCTCTCAGTTATTATCTTACCAGTTATGCCAAATATTTGTTTAATATTTTAGGCTTTTCAATAAACCAATTTTTGATATTTTTATCCTTCTCATTGTGTCCTTGTTTTCTATTTTTTAAATTTCTAATTTTACCTGCATTAATTTTCTTTATGCTTTTTAAAGATTTAGTTGGCTTATTTTTCTAAATTCTTAAGTTGAATTAATGTAACTTTCTGATTTCTGCCTTATTTTTCCATAAAATCTCTAATTCTGTTTTAGCTGTACCTTACAAATTATGACTTCTAACAATATTGTTACCAACAGTTCTAATTATTTTCTAGTTCCCATTTTCATCTTTTCTTTGACCCATCAGTCATTTTGAAAGATTTCTTTCATCCTACAAAATGTGAAGTTCTTCTCATTGTTTTCATTTTATAAATTAATTGTGCTATTTAATTAAGAGAATATTATCGCTGTGATGCCAAACATTATTTTGTATTTGTACTTGAGCATTCCTTGTTTTTTTAATTTTTATTATTAGATTTAGTTGGCATACAACATTATATTAGTTTTAGGTGCATAACATAGTGATTTAACAATTATATACATTACCCAGTACTCACCATGATAAGTGTAGTTACCATCTATGAACATATGATGTTATTTCAGTATTATTGACTATATTCTCTATGCTGTTCTTTTCATCTCTGTGACTTATTTGTTTTGTACCTCTTAATCTCCTTCATGTATGATGCCCATTCCCCTAAACCCTGTCCCTCTGGCAACCACCAGCTTCTTCTCTGTATTTATGAATTTGTTTGTATCTTTTTTTAATTTAGATTCCACATAAAAATGAAATCATATGGCATTTGTCTTTTTCTGTTTGACTTATTTCACCTAGCATAATATTTTCTAGGTCCATCCATCTTGTCACAAATGGCAAGATCCCATTCTTTTTTATGACTGAGTAAATATTCCATTATATATGTATGCCACCATTTCTTTATCCATTCATCTAGTAATGGACACTTAGGTTCCTTCCCTATCTTGGCTATTGTAAATAATGCTGCTAAACATAAGGGTGCATATGTCTTTTCAAATTAGTCTTTTTGCTTTCTTTGGGTAAATACTGCAATTACTGGTGGAATTACTGGATCATATGGTATTCCTATTTTTAATTTTTTTGAGGAAACTCCATACTGTTTTTCATAGTGGTTGCACCAATTTACATTCCCACAACCAGTGTACAAGAGTTCCTTTTTCTCCACAACCTTGCCAACGCCTATTATCTCTTATCTTTCTTATAATATCCATCCTGACTGGTGTGAGGTGATACCTCACTGTGGTTTTGATACGCATTTCTCTGATGATTAGTGATGTTGAGCATCTTATGTGTCTATTGGCCATCTGGATGTCTTCTTTGGAGAGATGTCTAGATCTTCTGCCCACTTTTTAATTGGATTATTTGTTTTTTTGGTGTAGAGTTGTGTAAGTTCTTTACAAGTTTTGGATATCAATTCCTTAATGATATCAGATCTATCTTTTGCAAATACTTTCTACTATTTTATTTATTTCTGTTTGTATTTGGCAGGTTGCCTTTTTAGCTTATTGATGGTTTCCTTCACTGTACAAAAGGTTTTTATTTTGATGTAGTCCTAATAGTTTAATTTTGCTTTTCTCTTGTCCAAAGAGACATAAAATGTTTCAACAGCCAATGTCAAAGAGATTACTGCCTATGTTGTATGGTTTTCAGTCTCACATTTAGATCTTTAATCCATTTTGAGTTTATTTTTGTGTATGGTGTAAGAAAGTGATCCAGTTTCATTCTTTTGCATGTAGCTGTCCAGCCTTCCCAACACCATTTGTTTTGCTTATTTGTTTGTTTGTTTTGGGTTTTTTTTAAGATTAATTTATTTGGAGAGAGAGTGCGAGCAGGAGCAGGGGGGGAGTGGAGGGAGAGGGAGAGAGAAATTCAAGCAGACTCTGTGCTGAGCCCAGAGCCCAACACGGGGCTCAATCTCAAGACCCTGAGATCATGACCTAACGCTGAAACCAAGAATCAGACACTTACCTGACTGTGCCACCCAGGAGCCCCCTCCCAAGATCATTTGTTAAAGAGGTCTTTTTCTTACTGTATATTCCTGCTTCCATTGTTGTAGATTAATTGGCCGTATAAATACGGGTTTATTTCTGGACTCTTCATTGTGTCGCATTGATCTATGTGCTGTTTTTGTGCCCCTACCATACTGCTTTGATTGCTACAGCTTTGTACTATATCTTGAAATCTGGGATTGTGATACCTCCAACCTTGTTCTTTGTCAAGACTGTCTTGGCTATTCAGGGTCTTTTGTGGTTCCATACAAATTTTAGGGTAATTTTTTCTACTTCTGTGAAAAATATTATTGATATTTTGATAGGGATTGTATGAGAGCATTTTTGCATTCTCCAATTTTTGCTTATTTATATATGTGTTATATACATATATTATATGTATAATAAGCTTAACATGTTATGTATATAACAAAGTTATATATGATGTATAAGCTTATTTGCTACACCTTCTCATTAAAGATTATTTTTTGTGTCTCATCCATAAATTACTTAAGAGAACCCTTGGAATATTTCCAAATGTGAGATGGATTTGTCAATTTCTCTTCATAGTTCTATAAATTTTGTTTTCATGTAGTTAAATTTGTCATAAATTACATAATGTCAGGATTACTGTATCTCCATTTTTAATAGTTTCCTACTAATAGTTTCCTTTTCCCTAAAGTTTATTTGGTAATATTAAAGTTTCCTTCTGGTTGTTATATTTCCCTCCAACATTTATGGTAAACATTTTATGTCTCTTTGTGTCTCTTATAAATAGTTTATAGCTTTATTTTATGTAATTCAAATTTACAATTTCAGTCATTTTTTAAAATTTTATTATGTTAGTCACCATACAGTACATCATTAGTTTTTGATGTGGTGATCCATGATTCATTGTTTTCGTATAACACCCAGTGCTCCATGCAGTACGTTCCCTCCTTGATACTCATCACCAGGCTAACCCATCCCCCCACCTCCCTCCCCTCTAAAACCCTCAGTTTGTTTCTGAGAATCCATAGTCTCTCATGGTTCATCCCTCTGATCTCCCTCCTCTTCATTTTTCCCTTCCTTCTCCTAATGTCCTCCATGCTATTCCTTATGTTCCACAAATAAGTGAAACCATATGATAATTGACTTTCTCTGCTTGACTTATTTCACTTAGCATAAGCTCCTCCAGTCCCATCCATGTTGATGTAAAAGTTGGGTATTCATCCTTTCTGATGGCTGAGTAATATTCCATTGTATATATGGACCACATCTTCTTTATCCATTCATCTGTTGAAGGGCATCTCGGCTCTTTCCACAGTTTGGCTATTGCGGACATTGCTGCTATGAACATTGGGGTGCATATGGCCCTTCTTTTCACTACATCTGTGTCTTTGGGGTAAACACCCAGGAGTGCAATTGCTGAGTCATAGGGTAGCTCTATTTTTAATTTTTTTAGGCACCTCCACACTGTTTTCCAAAGTGGCTGTACCAACTTGCATTCCCACCAACAGTGTAAGAGGGTTCCCCTTTCTCCACAACCTCTCCAACATTTGTTGTTTCTTGCCCTGTCCATTTTTGCCATTCTAACTGGTGTAAGGTGGTATCTCAATGTAGTTTTGATTTGAATTTCCCTGATGGCTAATGATGAACATTTTTTCATGTGTCTGTTAGCCATTTGTATGTCTTCTTCAGAGAAGTGTCTGTTCATCTCTTCTGCCCATTTTTTGACTTGATTATTTTTTTTAGGTGTTGAGTTTAAAAAGTTCTTTATAGATCTTGGATACCAGCCCTTTATCTGTAGTTTCATTTACAAATATCTTCTCCCATTCTGTGGGTTGCATATACAATTTCAGTCATTTTACAGGAAAGTAAATTTGTGATTATTGATACATTTAAACTTATTTCTGTTTGAATTTACACAATATTTTACCTCTACCTTTGAATGTGTTTGTTTCTTTTACTTTTTCTTGAAGCTTTTCCTTTTTGTTAATTATAAGGTTTATTTTCTTTTGTTTGGTTGTTTCTTTCATAAATTTATTCTCTTTCTCTGCCACATTAAAATTTTTTTTGCTTTAGTATTTTTAAGATTTTTTTTGTTTTATAGAAATGCTAATAGTCATGTTTATTTTAATAAAAAGTTGACCAAAATATATTGCTTATTTCTGAACAATACAAGGACTTTAGAATGTATTGACTCTGACTCTCTCCACCCACATGCATGCTACTATAATCTGCTATTTTAGTTCTAATCCCACAAATTGAAGGATCTATTGAATAAAAGAATGATTGAATATGTACTTTATTATCAATCTTCCCTCAAAACTGAATTTCTTAAGTGAGTAGACTTTATTTCTGTATCACAGCAAGTAATACAATGCTTCTAGTTATTAATAAATAATTGATAAATATTTCTGAACATATGCTTAACATATATGGCTGAAAATATAATTATGATTTAGTTGCTTTAATTCTCTTCCATTCATACTGCATTTGTACATAAACAGAGTTGACCTAGAATTATTTCTTAAGCATATAACTATATAATATTTATAAGCATAATGTTTCACAGCATTAAAATAGAGATGTACCAGCTAAATTTTTAATGTCCTAGAACCTTAGGCCAGAAAAGTGTCATGGTCAGAATTATTCTAGCCAATATAAGCTTCATAAGCAAATATCTTCTCTTTCCTCATTTCTTACATGTGACCAGGTCAAACATCTTATAACAACATTTTTTTTAATGCATTTGCCTCTTAACATTAATGAAATTGCCTCTAATAAATGTTTAATCTTTATTTACAAGCTTTTTTGTTTTTTGTTTTTTTTTTTCAATTCAGGAACACTTTCTAGGCAGGCATTATAATTGGTGAAGGAGCAACATTTTTATTACTTTCACATTACATAGTATGTACTCTACATAATTATTTACAGCTTTCTAAGTTCTATCACTGTAAACCATCATAATACATATAATAAGCTATTTATTGTAGGAAAATATTGATTTACAAAGGACAAAAGTTTGGAACTTGTCATAATCAACAAATAATTTAATATAGCTGAACCCATAAAAAGAAATAGAAATTAGTGGTCAAAGAAAATCAAGTAGACTTTTTAAAGTGTATGGAGTAGAAAGAAAATGGGTCAGGTTAAAGAGTACCCATTGATTTTTTGAGTGGTTAGAAACAAGTGAATAAAAAGAAGGGGGAACTTCAGTTAGAAAAGATAAGTAAGTCAAGGAGAAAATAAAGACAGTAAAAGTTCAATTTTTATAAATTTGTTTAGAACTTGAATTTTTTCAGACACTTATGAAATGGGTGATGTATCTGCTCATTGGAAGAAAAAAACAGTCATTACCTAAAGTAATTGCTTCAAGCAATAATATTTATTTCAGTCTCTGGGCATATATTTTTTCACAGGTATATTACCCTTTCACAGTAGCCCAAACTACATCCCTACACACACACACACACACACACACACACACACACACACTGCCCGGACTACATCTCTACACACACACACACACACACACACACACACACTCTGCCCGGAATGGCCAGCAATCCCTGTACCGGCGGATGAAAGATGATTCCAGACTTTGCCGTGAAAGAGAGGAGAAGGCAAGGGGGTCAATGCGCAGAGACGAAGACCCTTTGCTCTTCTTGGCTTCCACTTTTATTGGTCCTTCAGGATATCCTTATCACTGTTTCTCAAGCATGTGATACGTGACAAGGGGTCTTACTGAAACTGAGAGGATTTATGGGAAAGATAAGATATGCTAATCTGCCTGTTCTACTAAACATAGCCTAAGGGACAATGCATACATCTCTTAGATCACAGAGCAGCTGTTTGGGCTAAGAGAGCTTGGGGGAAGGTAACTCCCCATGGCATTCCAATGGCAGAGTGGTCACGCAGGCCCCGGCATTCCAAAGGTCCACGCCCTTCTCCGAAACCCTCCCTTGCCCCCAGCGGCCTCTGTGTTACATTTCAGCAAGACAGGTATTATGGCCGATATCATGCTCTGCATTAACCCCAACAACACACACACACACACACACACACACACACACACACACACACAGACTCTTATTTTTCTCCCTTTAGTCTCTATCCTGAAATGATCTCTTTATATAAAGGAGGAAATCAAGAAGTGGCAATTAGAAATATCAATTTAAAGTTGTTAATCCTAATAGAGACACTGATTTTATTAACAGTTAACCATCTTTTCTCTTGATGGTTTCCTTGATTTAGCAATATCCTTTAAAATTCAGTGGTCTTTCTCCATTGAGAATGGTCCGAGATGGGCTGATGGTTATTTTCAAATAATAGAAACGGTGTTCTCACCAAGCCATATTCTCTGACTCAGTGCTACCTTGTCCTAAAGGAAGGGACTACCTTTTATCTAATTTGTACAAAGATGCCAATATGTGCTAGCAGTGGCCTTGTTTGCTGATAAATAAATTTATACAAAATATTTTATTTATGGAATAAAAATATCAGTGTGAGTTTAGAGCTCTATTTTACAGTCCTAATATGTCTTTATCATTTAGTAGTTAATTTTACCTGTGACATTCAGATGTGATTAGGCACAGTGGTTACAGTAATGAATAAATAAGTTAAAAATTTCAGCCTTTCTGGTACTTCTATTATCATTTGGTGGCAAATTAAAATACATTTTTATAGTGTGCAACAGTGCCAAACATCTAAGTATTTTGCATATATTAAATAATTTAATCTTGTTATAATCCTATGAGGCTAACAACCTATTGTCCCCATTTTGTAGACAGAAAGCTAAGAAATAATAGAGATAAATAGAGAAATAAAGTAACTTGGCAAGAGATTTGCAGGTGGTAAGTGCCAAAGCCAGGACTTGAATTCTGACATGCTGGATTTATATTCTAAACCTGCGTTCCACGCTGCCTCTATCGTATTATGTTATCTCTGAGATGTCTATTACTTCTAAGCCTGATACATATCAGAAATGAAGTATTCAGAATCACATGGTCATATCAATAAAAGCAGAAAAAAAATTTGACAAAATCCAACAGTCATGATAAAAATTTTCATTAAATCAGGAATAAAAGGGAAATTCCTCAGCTTGATAAAGAATATCTACAAAACATCTATAGATAACATCATACTTAATAGTGAGAGAAGCTCAGAGTTTTCCCAGTAAGAACAAGAACAAGACAAGGATGTCCTTTCTTACCACTGCTTTTCAACATCGTACTAGAAGTCCTAGTCAATTAAATAAACACAAGAAGAGTAAATAAAAGTTATGTAAGTCAGACTGGGAGAAAATATTTGCAAAAGTTATATTTGGTGAATGATTCATCCAAAATACACAAAAGAAAAGAAAAAAAAAACCTTAAACTCATCAATCATGGGCCAAAGACCTTAACAGACACCTCACCAAAGAAGATATATAGATGACACATATGCACATGAAAAGATATTCCATGATATTTGTCATTAGGGAAATGCAATCGAAAACAGTGAGATACCTGTATGCACTCATTAGAATAGCCAGAATCCAGAACGCTGACAATACCAAATGCTGGAGAGGCTGTGGGGCAACAAGAACTCTCATTCATTGCTGGTGGGAATGGAAAATGGTGCAGCCACTTTGGAAGACAGTTTGGCAGTTTCATAGTAAACTAAACATACTGTTACCATATGATCCAGTAATTGTGCTTGTTAGTATTTACTCAAAAGAGTTGGAAACTTATATACATACACAGCCATGAACAAGGATGTTTATAATAGCTGTATTCATCGCCAGAACTTGGAAGCAACCAAGATGTCCCTCAGTAGGTGAATGAACAAGTAAACTGTGGTACATCTAGACTATGGAATATTATACAGTGTTAGAAAAGAAATGAGGCATCAAGCCATGCAAGCCCTAAATGCATATTACTATGTCAAAGAAGCCAATCTGAAAAGGCTACATACCATATGATTCCAACTATATGATATTCTGGAAAAACAACAAAACTATAGAGATGGTAAAAACGGTCTTTTCAATGGTTACCAGGAGTGGGGGAGGGGGAGAGATAAATAGAGCTCAGAGGACTTTTAGGGCAGTGAAAATACTCTGTTTAGTATAGTAATGAAGGATACATGTCAACATACATAAGCCAAAACTCATAGAATGTATACCACCAAGAGTGAACCCAAATTGAACTATGGAATTGGATGATTATGATGTGTCCATATAGTTTCACCAGTTGTAACAAATGTACCTCTTTGGTGGGGGATAGTGATAATGGGAAGATTCTGCATGTGTAGGGGCAGGGGTGGGAAATCTCTGTGCTTTCTGCTTAATTTTGTTGTAAGCCAAAAACTGCTTTAAAATATAAAGTCTGTTAAATTTTTTTTTTAAAAAGGAGAAGCATTCTTATGTGTTGTATCATGAGGAAAATAATTGGGGACTTTCTTGTTATTTTGTTGTTGGTATCATTGTTGCTGATGTTGTTGTTTTTATTTTGTATCTGAAAAGAAAAATAAAGCAATAAAAAGAAACAAGAAACAGGGATTTCTCATTGAAAAGCTACATTGAAATTTTAGAATGTTAATGATTAAAGAAAGTTTGTATTTCTAAGAATTTGGAATAAAATGATAAAAAGAGACTGTTACCAATTACAGACAAAAATAATTGCAATAAGATAATTAGTAGGGAATAAGAACATAACTTACTTTTTATTTAGAATGCAAGATGATTCTGCAGAAGTTCTCTCATGTAGTGCTAAAAGTGTCAAACTTATTTTGAAAGGCCTAATTTTATTAAAATGTTTTATGCTAACTTGTCTTATGAAGGGCATTCTTGTAAAAACTGAAGTGAAAACACTGTACTAATTAGTGTCCATTATGCATCCTGTTGCTCATTTGCCATACAGAAATTATTTTTTAAACTTAGATTTTTATTTTGCTTATATTCATTGCCATATATGATCATTTTCAAGAATAGTTATCTTCAGGAGACATTGTTGAGTATCTATAGAGTTTGTGTTACTGTGTCTACTGCTTTAAGTGTGAAACAATGGTTTCTACTTCAGGGACATTGAGTCTAAACACCAGAAAGGTGTTTCTTTTTGTATGTTTGTTTGCTTTTAATTGTTTGTGAAAAAATACAGATAATGCTAAATGGAACATAGCATTCTGTGATAAATTATGTACTACAAGGGACAATGGGAAATATTAATTCTCAAGGCAAGACACTGAGAGAACTTTGTAAAGGTGGGAATTGAAAATAGACTGAAGGATGGGAGAAGAGAAATAATCTAACATTGATTGCCCACTGACTATAGGCTAAACAAACACTTGGTTCTCCTAATCACATTGGATACTCACATCAATACTTTTATATTAATTGCTATTATTTTTGTAGAGGTATATAAACTGAGGTTCAGTGGAATAAATTGACTTGCCAAGGGAACTGAGTTCATAAAGGAGAGAACCAGAGTTCAAGTGTAGGCTGTTTGTAGCCAACACTCATATTTTTCTCCATAGATATATATATGTATATATATATCTATATTAGTTTGTATATGTAAGTATATGTGTGTATATATATGTATATGTGTGTATATATATATGTGTGTGTGTGTATATATATATTAGTTTATAGTTATTTGAGAAATGAGGAAGATAAAAAAAGGTCCAGGTAGAAGTGAAATAATTAGCAAACCAATCTTTTCAAATCACTAAGAAGAGGCATAGAATCCCAATATTTTAGGGAATTGGCTGGCTCTTAGCAGCACTTCAGGTCCTCTTACTCTCGTCTCTTAGGTTAGCTACTGAAGCTGAGAGGAATCAGAAAAACATTGGCCATTTTTTTGGTACAGTTTTTTGTTTTTTGTTTTATGTTCAGTGATTCATTAGTTGTATATAACACCCAGCGCTCATCACCACACATGCCCTCCTTAGTACCCATCACCCTGTTACCCCATCTCCCACCCCCTCCCTTCTGTAACCCTCAGTTTGTTTCCCGGAGTCCAGAGTCTCTTATGGTTTGTGTCCTTCTCTGATTTCTTCCCATTCAGTTTTCCCTCCCTTCCCCTGTGGTCTATTTTAATGCAGGTGTAACCGAAGAGCTTGGAATCCTTTCCAAGATTCAGAAGTTGAGGTGGGAAGGGCCAGAAACCTAAGGGAACCCTAGACAGGAACATAGTGGTATTGCTTAGGAATTCATGTCATTAAGTGCAACACTTGGTCAGGGCAGGTTAGGACTGATGGATACATTCTTAACCCTTTCTTTTTTTTTTTTTTTTTCACCCTTTCTTTACTCAGACATACTTTTCATAGGAATTTTCAGAAGGTTTGGAGGAATTGAGGAAACAAAACCCAAGAACAGATGGCCACCTCTGTAATATACGTGACTCCTTTGTACCATGTCCTGGTATCACAATCTTAAATAAACTACTCAGACATAGCCTTTTGTTCAGGCTCTCCTTCCAGTGATATTAAAATAGAATAAAAATGCTGTCTATCTCTTAGGCAGCTATTCCACCCAGGTATTAGTGTTCAGACCCCATCTATACCATACTCTCCGTGGTTATCTGGAGAATGTATCAATGCTCACAGTGAATGAGTTATTTTTCTCACACAATGCTTTTGATTTCATCATCAGTATATGAAGTTGCATTTTATCTCCCTTTAGATTCCATCAATTAGTTCCACTTAACCTTTTTGTGAGCATGCAGTATAATTTTAATATTTCTATTATGTGATACAGATAGCTTCAAACTCTTGTTTTATTTCATTTAATCGTCCATCATTTCAACCAATATATATTGAAAACATTCTATTTGGTAAATAATGTAAAAGGTTCTAATGTTACCCAATATGGCAGATAACAGAATTTCTCTTCAGGGAACTAACAATATGGGGAATGAGTAATATAAACAGAGACTTGGTATTAAAGAATTTTAATAGACAGAGAAAAAACAAGAGGAAGAGAAAGGAGAAAAGAACAAGGAAGATAAAGGAAATAAAAAATATATATGAACCATTTGCTTTTGTGGAATATCATTAGTAAGCATTTTGGGTGTCATTTAGGTTTTAAATGTGATAGTCCCATTAGTGAAGGTTGCAGTTAAAATACTGTTGGTTTTGGAGAAGGATGGGGGAAGTTCTATAATACAAATATTGAGGGACAGTACCAAGAAGAGCTTTCTACTTTCAAAAACACCTGAAATAAAATCCATGTTAGACACAGAGTACAAAAATAAGGATTCTGTTTATTCTTAATGGTTTTTGCTAAAGGTTGTATTTATCTTTTCATTATTGCTATTTTTCAATAGCATATACGTGCCTATGCCAAGAATATCTCTGAAAGGTTAAACATGGAAATAAGGGGATACTCAAGAAATAGTTGCCTGTGAATAGGACAACTGGGAAGCTAGAAGAAAATAAAATTTTCACAAGGTAATTTTTAAAAACTCTTTGGTATGTACCCCTGAAAATAATAAATAAATGAGTTCCTGGAATAGTATTTATCTTTCATTGCTTTAGAGATAGATAATGGCTTTGTTTTAGGACACTTATTTTTTTGAATGTGTTTGTTTACTTTCCTCGCTGCTAGGTCTTTGAAACTATTTCCTGTTACTATGTCAAGTAACTTGATATGTTAGTGACAACAAATAACTTGATCTACTCTCCATGTCAGAACAGCAAGGAACATCTTCACTTTCAAGATTAAATTAAAACAGAATGTGTGTTTGAGTGCTGTTGTTACTCTCTCATGCCCTTTCTGCAAGCAGTTCTTTCAATCATTAAGAAAAATAGAAAATTTTATAAACAACTTTAAGGAGTGATTCTACAGCCATCTGGGCTTCACAGTCTTGATTGGAATGTCTCCTAATTATTGCTAACATTCATTTACAAATTTTGAAACCCTTCTCTATAGAAGCTAATTAATCTTCTGTCTACAGAAATAATCCATCAATTTAAGGTATTATTTCTTTTTAAAAATCTCATTGGTTTAGTCAAGATCCCTGGAAAATGACCCTGCCTAATAACTTTTCACTCACTCAATTAAAACTTGAGATCGACTGTCTTATAATCCAGACTCCACATTTTGCAAAACCTTTTGATGTGCAGCGAAGCAGAGGAATAGGAACCCTCTAGAAGTCCCCCAGCCTCAGGGAGGAATGCGGCAGGTCTTTCCCAGAGTTCTTCTCCTGATGAGGCACCTTCCCGATAAGAACTGAACTCATGTTTTAGTCTCAGAATAAACATTTTGTTTCGGTTGCTGGTAGCTCAGTCACTCTCTTAGCAAACAGGATTGATAGACTGAATCTACACAACATGCACATCTACAAATCTGCCGCTCAGTTTATAATTCTTAATATGGATTTAAATTTAGCCTACCTTGATGAAACTAAAACAATACAGGCAGTGAAGTTTAAAGTTTATCATTTTCTGGGCGCCTGGGTGGCTCAGTTGGTTAAGCGACTGCCTTCGGCTCAGGTCATGAGCCTGGAGTCCCGGGATCGAGTCCCGCGTCTGGCTCCCTGCTCGGTAGGGAGTCTGCTTCTCCCTCTGACCCTCCCCCCTCTCATGCTCTCTGTCTCTCACTCTCTCTCTCTCAAATAAATAAATAAAATCTTTAAAAAAAAAAAAATAAAAAAAAAAAAAATAAAAAAAATAAAAAGTTTATCATTTTCTAATTCTTTTTTTCATCATTACAAAGTTACATTATTTAAAAATAGAGAGTCCACATTTCTTATCTTTATTTCTTTGAAACTTCATGAAAAAAGTAAGCTCTTTAATTAAAATTAAAGAGTTTAGAATTAAATATTTTAGCACTTGTCTAGAATTTTTAGATGTATTGAGCAGTCTTAGGTCTTGTCAATAAAACTTAGGGTCAGGTTTGTTCATGCACATAGGGCAACATTCAATCAAGCAATTTAAGTTCTGTCAGTGATCTTTGATTAAAATATAACCTAAAATTCCTAGGGGCGCCTGGGTGGCTCAGTTGGTTAAGTGTCCAACTCTTGATCTCAGGGTTATGAATTCAAGCCCCATGTGGAGGCTACTTAGAAAAAAAATATATATATACATATATAAACATATGTACATATATACATATTACATATGTATATATAACCTAAAAATCTTATCACAAAATTATGCTCTGACAAGAAGCTAATTAACAAGTAACATATTTTTCAGATGACTATAGAAAGAATACTTCAGTAGTCTAGTGTTCTCCCTCTTCAGATTTTGGAATAAATTATTATAGGATTATCGAATCCAAGTACATTTAACATGAATCTTTTGTGTAGTAGGAACAGCACATTTTATTACATATAGTAAAGTCTGCTCCAGAACATTTACTAATATAGCCCTTCTATAAACATGTTGACAGATCTCTTTAGCTAGTGTATTTTTGTGCATTTGATATTTAGGCAGCAATTTAAAGCAAATTATCATATTTAAAAATAAAGTTTCAAGATATATATGTTGATATGAAGCAAAATAAATAATCTTGACTATTTTTCTTTTTTTTTTTTTTTAATATTTTATTTATTTATATGAGAGAGAGAGAATGAGAGAGAGCACATGAGAGGGGGGAGGGTCAGAGGGAGAAGCAGACTCCCTGCAGAGCAGGGAGCCCGATGCGGGACTCGATCCAGGGACTCCAGGATCATGACCTGAGCCAAAGGCAGTCGCTTAACCAACTGAGCCACCCAGGCGCCCTCTTGACTATTTTTCTTAATTCTATAAGTTGTTTTCCTGAATAAAAGACTGCTCGTATTTATGTGGATTAGCTAAATTTCGATTCAGTAAATGCGTATCACTCAAATAAATTTTTAAACTGTCACTCAAAAATTTAAAGAAATAGAGTTGAAGGGTGGTAGGTATAAATGCCAGTAGATAGTTCAGTGTATTTCTACATTAGAAATATGATAGTTAGATATTTCAATCCTCTAGCTGAAATATATTCTTTTTTCATTAATTTTTCATGTGACATCTCGGTCAATCAAATCCTGTTAATAAAAACATTTTACTTTTGTGTTTGTACCATATACACACACACATACTTCCTTTAACCCTTTATTTCAGTAATAAAAAGATTAAAATGTTAAAAAATGTAACTACTTTGAATTAGTTACCTTTTTTCAAATTATAGAGAGTGTTAGAAATGTGCTCTTCTATGGATTTTCAAATTCTGCATATTAAACACACTATAACACAAAAGGTGTTATGTGGGCTTTTTCCAGTATAAGAAATTATTTAAGAGTACACTTATCTTTTTTTTTTTTAAAGATTTTATTTATTTATTTGACAGAGAGAGACACATTGAGAGAGGAGCACAGGCAGGGGGAGTGGGAGAGGGAGAAGCAGACTTCCCGCTGAGCAGGGAGCCCGATGCGGGGCTCGATCCCAGGACCCTGGGACCATGACCTGAGCCGAAGGCAGATGCTTAACGACTAAGCCACCCAGGTGCCCCAAGAGTACACTTATCTTGATGAGCACTGAGTAATATATGAAATTGTTGAAATACTATATTGTACACCTGGACTAAGACTGTATGTTAGCTACACTGGAATTATAATAAAATTAAATTAAGTTAAAATAAAATAAAATATTTGTAAATTGGATAATTTCTAATATATCTTTTGCAACTATCATTTAACATCTAAACTAAATCCATAATGATCTAGAAAAACCACTTCATAGTTTCCTTGGTAAAATTAGATGTTTGATATTTTGTGGATATATGCAAACTTTTGGGTTGTAAATATCACTATTAAATTTTGTTGCAGTCAATAAAAGGGCAAAAAAGAAAACACACGTGTCCATAAATGATTTTAACATGTATGTATATGTATGACAAGTAATTTCTAAATAAGAATTAGAATCTGATGGACCAAGTGCATTGAAATAGCAGAGAACTTCATTGAAATGTTATTAAATTATAATTTCCTTATATTTGATATTTTCTAATACCATTTGTTAATTAGGAATAATACATTATTTTTTTGGAACTAAGTATTAGTATTTTATAGACTAAAGTTTAAGCTGCATTGAGGCAATATAGAAATTTTAATCATTATAATTATGCAACAGTAAATTATATTTCTAATTGGAATTGCTCCTGTTTAGTGAGGCTAGCTAAATTCAAACATCCCATAACAGATAGACACAATCAATATAAGCAGTAGTGCACTCTGACAAGGGTGGTCTGATTAGAATGACTTTACTCATTTGTAATTACTAGACCCAGGGCTATTCATGAGGAAATAAATGGAAATCACAGTGAGCTCAATCAACATCCTGCTAGTGTTTGTATATACTGGAATCAAATAAATAGGTAATATAACCACTTATTTTATGTATCTATTGGGGATTGATCATATGTTATATTCTTTGTAAAGATTCTGGTTTATTAGAAATGTCAACAACAGATCTCTGTGTTTCTGCCAAAAATCATGGCTTAGCATCTGCCACAGTAATTTCCAAAGTTGGAGCAAGTAGTCTTTACCTTGAAATTTTTTGAGCCATTTTACTTTTAGGTATTTTAGGAACTCTGAGATTCTACCTTTACCATCATTTAGTGCATCCTTGTGTATTGTGGAAAACTGAGACTACACTCTTCATTGATATAAACTACTACTTTTATCTTGTCTTGTGTACAATTTCTAAAGCTTAATTCTAACCCTAAACATATTTATTATTAATAGAATAAACCTATGCAATATATAAATGGTCACTTCAGTGGAAGACCATCAAATTATTTAGTGATGTGTAGATAAAAGCAATGTTTACATGAATGTTCTTTATAATCAGTTATATTTGCATATGTAGTTATAATATCATTTTTATATGCAAATAATTGGTTGCATCTTTTATTCATGGTATACATAGGGGCATTACCTTTTATAAATACCAAGTTTTAATACTTTGTGGGTTTTTTTGTTTTTTGTTTTTTTAATAATTTGTGGGTTTTTTAAAGATTTTATTTATTTATTTGAGAGAGAATGAGAGAGAGAAAGCACATGAGAGGGGGGAGGGTCAGAGGGTGAAGCAGACTCCCTGCCGAGCAGGGAGCCCGATGCGTGATTCGATCCAGGGACTCCAGGATCATGACCTGAGCCGAAGGCAGTCGCTTAACCAACTGAGCCACCCAGGTGCCCAGTACTTCGGTCTAATACTTTATATTTCTATAAATTGGATTTTCTTTGACCTTTGAATGACATGGGTTTGAACTGTGTGTCCACTTATTCGTGAATTTTTTTTTATATAACTTATTTATTTTTATTAACATATAATGTATTATTTGTTTCAGGGGTACAGGTCTATGATTCATCAGTCTTACACAATTCACAGAGCTCACCATAGCACATACCCTCCAGCCACCCCATCCCTCCCACCCCCCTCCACTCCAGCAACCCTCAATTTGTTTCCTGAGATTAAGAATCTCTTATGATTTGTCTCCCTCTCTGGTTTCAACTTGTTTCATTTTTTCCTCTCTTCCCCTATCTTCTGCTTTGTTTCTCAAATTCCACATATCAGTGGGATCATATGATAATTGTCTTTCTCTGATTGACTAATTTCGCTTAGTAGGAAATTACAAGTCCATATTGCTACCTGATGAAGGATGGTGGGGTGTAATAGTAAGTATTTCTGTGTAAAACTGTAAAACTTAGCAACTTAAAATTTAGCAATTTAAAATAACAATTTTATTTTGCTCATGATGTTTTAGGTCAGGAGTTTTGAAAGAGCTTAGCTGTTAGTTTTTGCTTGGGATCTTCCATGAAGTTAAAACCAAATCTTAGTGGAAGCTGGGTTCATCTGTAGGCTCAGCTGGGCTATGTCTCCAGGATGGATCATTCACCTGGCCAGCAGTTGATACTGGCTGTCAGCCTTCAGCTAATCTAGGGCCCTTCATGAGTGCCTACGTGAGGTCCTACCATATGTCTTGGACTTCCTTATAGCATGGTGTCTTTTTGGTTGTGAAACTTCCTATAGGACAGCCTAGGGCTCTAGCACATTTTCCAGTGGGCAAAGTGAAAGCCCATTACCTTCTCTTGTGTTTTTTTCTGAATAACTCCTGTTTGCTGCTGAGGTCATAAATAACCCTTTACACCATTCTTAAACTTTTTTTTATCCTTTAAGGTAGGGAAGTGCCACTTTAAATTGTTCCCATGACAGCTTATACAAGTGCTATGTTAACACTATGATTTCCTAAACCTTACTAGCTATGTTAAAATAAGAAAACTCCAAATTAGGGGCACCTGGGTGGCTCAGTCAGTTAAGCATCTGCCTTTGGCTCAGGTCATGATCCCAGGGTCCTGGGATCAAGCCCCACATTGGGCTCCCTGCTCAGCGGTGAGCCTGCTTCTCCCTCTTCCTCTGCCTGCTGCTCCCCCTGCTTGTGTGCACGTGCGCATGCTCTCTCTCTCTCTGTCAAATAAATAAAATCTTAAAAAAAAAGAAAACTCCAAATTAATATCAGAGCTCTGACACATACCATTAGCACAATGCAACCAGTCATTTACAATTTTTATTTGTTTACGTTTTATTATCTTTATAAGGTCATTATTTAGAAAAGCACGTCTGATGGTGTCATAGTCAATATTCTAATTCCTTGACTATGCTCATCCAAGTAAATAATATACCTCTGAATCCTTTCCCTTTATACTGATTACTGATGTATACTTTACTTACATAATTCCATATTCTCCAAACCCTGTTTCCCTTACAACATCTATTACATTCCATATTGCCGTATATATAAATATATGTCATCTCCTTTGTTGGAGGCAATGATATCTCCTTATTCATCATTGTGCATCTTATTCACTAGAGTACTTCCCCAAATGACTTGTCTAATGCCTGTACTTGCCTCTCAATGAATATTTGTTGAGCTGATTCAAATTGAATTGAATATGGGTCAGTCATCAGGATTCATAGCATCGCTTTCACCCAGGGCAAGTTAAGTTATTGAGTCACAGATTCATCCAGCTTGTCCTCAAAATGGAATGAAGATAAGAAGATGATATATATTTTTTTGAGATAATGACATTTTTATGGAAATGCAGATTTTTTTGTCTTGGTCTAGTTGTTTTATAGTCAAGTGGGTTTTTATGCAGGAGGATGTATAGAGCTTTTAATCTCAGTCAATTTTTTATTGCATCCATCTTCTGCTGCTTGATAACCTTCACATTATATAGTCCTTTGCCCTGTGATCAAATCTCCAGTTGCCATTACTAGTTATCATACAGCTCAGAGCAGCAGAATGATAGACCTACAGAAGGGTCAACTATATGTCAAGGCTTTCAGCAGGAAGCTCTGAAACGAAATACTCCTGTCTAGAAGAATGAACTTCCAGGAAAGGTAATGGCCTAGAACAGCTTGTAAACATTATTCTACATATAAAGTTTATTCTTTAGAATACCAATGCTACTCACTAATGGAAGTCTTCATTTCATGTGACTTCAAATTCTGTCTGTAAATATGCCAACGCTATTACAAATCAATATTCCATAATAATGTGCTACCTTTCAATTTTAGTAAATGCTTCAAGCAGTATAGTAAAAGAATTTCATTTCGTTCACATAACTCCTGATGGCCCATCCAGTGGTTACTGTAATATCATCGGGGGTTTCATCAATACTTTTTGGTAAATGAATTGTATTATTTATTTCTTTTCATCCTGTATTTGTAGACTAAGACAGAAGAACAATAGTTTGAATTAGATATATCTCTTCTTCTGCAAGTAAGTATTTCCATTTGAAGCTGAGTCTGGTAGTTTAACCAACTATATTATATATTTATGATGTCACCGCACTATATTAATATTCTTTATGTATTATATGGTTCAGCAGCAAATACTTAAATTGTCATGTGTTATGCATGTACTCGATATAAAAGGAACATTAATTTTTAAAAAACAACTTAATTTTGACATGAATTTGATAAAGCTTTTTAAACTGCTTTACCAAATACACTGTAAATTTCCTTTTTAAAAGTTTTTAGCAATTGGGGCACCTGGGTGGCTCAGTTGGGTAAGCATCTGACTCTTGATTTCGGCTCAAGTCATGACCTCAGAGTAGTAAGATGAGCCCAGCATCAGGCTCCTCACTCAACAGGGAGTCTGCTTAAGATTCTTTCCCTCTCTCTCTGTCCCTCCCCCGGCTCATGCTCTCAAATAAAAAAATAAATCTTCTTTTTTTTTTAAGTTTTTAGCAATTATGAATTTTGGTTATTAACTAGTTGTATACAATTGTGCATCCTTCTTAGCTACTTTTCTGTAATAGCTGGTAAAAAATATATAAATTTAATGAATGTTAATGGATATTAAAATTAATTTTGGACATCTGTTTTTGAGATTTTGTTATTTTGTTTATTTAAATTTATTTTTAGATTTATGAATAATAGAAAAATTAGGAAGGAAATGAAACTGTGAGGATGGTTATTCTAGACTGTGGCATTGAATAGACAGAAGGAGCTATAAAATCACAGCACTGAAGTTCAAATTTGACTTTAAAAAAATTATTTATTTATTTTTGAAAGGGAAAGAAAGAGAGCAGGGGGAGGGGCAGAGGGAGAAAGATAGGGAGAGGGAGAGAATCTTAAGCAGACTCCCTTCTGAGCATGGAGCCCAATGCAGGGCTTGATGTCACAACCCTGAGATCATGACCTGAGCTGAAATCAAGAGTTGGATGCTTAACCAATTGAGCCACACAGGCACCCCTGGAATTTGACTTTAACAAGAGACCAGAAATTGATAATGTAGTAGGAGTTGAGGAGGGTGGTCCTGATATGATAAATAGAATGACAAATTTGACCCTTTCTTGAATAACTATTCCTCAAAGGTAATACTAGTCAGTGGGAGCTCTGTAGCAATATTTGAACAACTAGAAGAAGTCTAACAGATTTACTTGAGTGACCTGGAATAAATCTATTTACCAGTTGCTATTAGCATGATAATATCTAGTGTTGTGGGGACTTAATGTAGGTGAAGAATGTACTTATAGTGTAGGGGGGCGTCTATGTAGAAATCTGTGAAATCAGCTTCCAGGAATTAAGTGATTCATTTGTAATGTTTATAGTGGATATTGTATAGGAATTTCTCTTCAAATATTTGATTATCCATCTTTGTTTGATAGTCAGGGAATTAGATAAAAAGCTGAATTATTTGGAAAGTGATAATTGGCCTTCCAAATCTAGGATGTGTCATTAATGATATAGCTTTATATGTGTGCTTACAGAAATACTCCTTAAGGAGCTAAGTAGTAGTGTCTAAATTTAAATGAAACAAGGTAGGGGGTAAAATGAGATATGTTATATGCACAGAAAAGAGATGAATAAGTGCAAGGGAAGCAGAAAAAGCATTTCATAAAATCCAACACCCTTTCAAAATAACTCTCACGAAAATACGTATGGAAGTAATTTACCTCAATACAATGAAGGCCTTATGTGAAAAGGCCACAGCAAACTTTATACTCAGTGGTGGAAAACAAAAGTTTTTTCCCCCCCCAAGATCAGATAAAAGGCAGGAAAAACTCACTCTCACAACTTCTGTCCAATATATTACTGGAAGTCCTAGCCAGAGGAATTAGGCAAGAAAAAGAAATAAAAGTCATCCAAATCAGAAAGGAAGAAGTAAAGTTATCTATTTTTACAGATGACAAAATCCTATATATAAAAAACTTAATGAGTCCATTTAAAAACTGTTAGAACCAATAAACAGATGCAGTAAAGTTTTGGGGTACAAAATCAACATACAAAAATCAATTGTATTTCTATACACTAACAATTACCTCTCTAAGAAGAAATTAGGCAAACCATCCCATTTACAATAGCACCAAAAAGGATAAAATAGTTAGGAATTACCCAAGGAGATAAATGATGTACACTATAAAACATTGATGAAAGGAATTTAAGTTAAGACACAAATAAATGGAAGGACATTACATATTCATGGATTGGAATAACTAATATTGGTGAAATGTTAATAGTACCCAAAGCAATCTACAAATTCAATGCAATCTTTATAAAAATCCCAATGGCACTTTTCACAGAAATAGAAATAAACAATCTTAAAATTCTTATTGAACCACAAAAGAAATCTTGACAAAGAACAAAGCTGGAGACATTACACTTTCTAATTTCAAAATATATTACAAAGCTACACTAAGTAAAATAGTATGGTACTGACATAAAAAACATATAGACCAATGGAACAGAAGAGAAGGGCCAGAAATAAACCCACAAAAAATGGTCAATTGATCTTTAAAAAAGGGACAAAGAATACACAATGGGGAAAGGATAGTCTGTTCAACAAATGATGTTGAGACAATTGGATAGCCACATGCAAAAGAGTGAAACTGGACCCTTAACTTAGAGTATGCACAAAAATAAACTCAAAATGGATTAAATCTTTATGACATTGGTCTTAGCAAAGATTTCTTGGGTGTTAACATCAAAAGCACAAGCAACAAAAGCAAAAATAGACAAATGGGACTATATCAAATTAAAAATCTTCTGCACAACAAAAGAATGAATCAACAAAGTTAAAAGCCTACCTATAGGAAGGTAGAAAATATGTATGAACTATATCTGATAAGAGGTTAATATCCAAAATATATGAGGTACTCCAACAACTTAATAACAAGAACAAAAACAAAATAAAAAACAAACAAAAATATGAGCAAAGGAATTGAATAGAGATTTTTCCAAATAAGACAGGCAAATGGCCAACAGGTACATGAAAATGTATTCAACATGATAATCTTGAAGGAAATACAAATCAAAACCTCAGTGAGGTATCACCTCGTACCTATTAGAATAGTTATTATTAAAAATAAAAGTGTTGGCAAGGATGTGGAGAAATTGGAATCCTTGGACAATGTCGGTATAAATGCAAATTGGTGCAGCTGCTATAGAAAACATATGGAGGTTCCTTAATAAACTGAAAATGGAACTACAATGTGATCCAACAATCCTACTTCTGGGTGTATATCCAGAAGAATTGAAATCAGGATCTTGAAGAGCTATGTGCAGTCCCATGCTCACTGCAACATTATTCACAATAGCCAAGATATGGAAACAACCTGAATGTCCAGAGATAAAGGAATAGGTCAAGAAAATGTTATATATATACACACACAATGGAATATTTTGCAGCTGTAAAAAAGAAGGGAATAACTGCAATAGCAGCAACATGGGTGAACCTGGAGGACATTATGCTGAGTGAGATACTCCAGGTACAGAAGGACAAATACTGCATGATTCCATTTTTATGAGTTATCTAATATAGTCAGACTCATGGAAGCAGAGTCCAGTGGTGGTTGCCAGGTGCTGGGGAGCAGAGAAAATAGGGGGTTGATGTTCAATAGGTATAAATTTCAGTTAAGTCCAATGAATAAGGTCTAGAGACCTACTATAAACATTGTGTCTGTCCTTAACAATACTGTACTGTAGCATTTAAAATTTTAAGAGGCTAGATCTCAAATAATTGTTCTTACCACAATAAGAGAAGTAAATGCAAAGAAAAAATAAAATAAAGTTGGAAAAAAAAAGGAAAGAGAAAATAAAGATGAATATGAGAGAATACATGTTCATAAATTAGATAATATATGGTTAAGCAGAGGTTCCTCTGAGTGGAGAAGATCTGTGATAGCATCCACAGTTGTGTTTATTTGGAGCCATATATCTAATAAGTAGTCCCTTGGCTTCTCTTGATTTGGCTTCCATCCCTGTGCAATGTGAGCTTTTAAGGTTGAAAAGGACTCTAACTTCTAATTAGCGATGACAATTTGGCCATATATATTATTTTCCCTCTTGAAACTCCACAAAGTGAAAATAAAGTTGAAGACATTAGTACACAAGGAACAATGGGAAAATAAAACACAGTCAACAAGTAATTACAAGAAATTTTGGATTACGGAAAACAGATGCAATAATGTAAATGACTTATAGGCAGCCACCCAAGTGACGGAAGGGGACCAGTTAGCCTCCTATAGCAACAAAGGCTTAAAACTCATAGCAAACAGTCCTGCTGAAGGTTCCAATATCATGTGAAGTTCTATATGATGAACAGTGGAATGGATCAGTCCCTTTTCTTTTCTTGTACTGAACAACAGCAGCTGAGAGGTTGGCCTGCAGACGTCAGACAGCTGGAATCACAAAGGAAAGAACTCAAATATGCGGTGGTATTTGGTGGTCTCTTGACGTAAGGACCTTCCTCACTTTATCACCTTACCCAGAAACTACCTGGGTTTTTCCTCTGGAAGCAGACTTTCAATCAGACATGTAGTTCTGACTGTTGAATATGAAGTCAGTTAAATGACAGCAAATATCACTAGTATTTCGGAAAATTCTCCGACAAGAAAGAAATAAGAGAACTACTACCATGATAAAAGAAACGTTCCAGGAGCAGAGGCACTGCTGGGAGTAAGAAATGTAGCGTGTTGCTCAATATCGTGCAGAATTTATAGAGTCATCATAATAGAAACATACACAAATGATTTAATTAGGAAATTCAGGGACAAGTAAATGAGAAGTTGAAACAGTGATGATCCTCATTTACCAGAACATTATGGCAGTAAATAAGGTCTAAAATTTCTAAATTAAAAGAAAAAAAAGAAATAAAAGTATGTTATTCAGTAATATAGAGGTAGGGCCCTCAATAAGCCAGTAGAAAGTTTTTGTCCTAGCAGTGAGACTAAAAGGAGGACATTGTTAGTAATATAATGTCCATCAATAACTTTTTAATAATATATTCGTTAAGTTATATATTCATCAAGTTATGTTCATTCATCTTATTGATGAAAATGTAGACTTATTCTAATATAAAATTCAATTAATTGAGTTACCTAAAATATGACTAGCATTATAGTTTAAAAATATGAAATATAAATTGTTACTGATGTTTACCCATAAAAATGACATTACCAAAGTCACAAAAGCTGCAACTGTTCTCATATAGTTCTTGAGCCTGGCAGATAATACTGATCATACTCTAGACTTTGCCTTTTTGTGGTTTTGGAGTAGGGAGGAGGACAGAAGGGAGGGAGTAATTTAACAGATATGCACCCTTTGTCAAAATAGAGTGGCTCATCTCGTTATGGAAAGGATCATTAATATTGTTATTAACAGTTTTAAGGGACCTTTCGAAAAGTATTCTTTTCAACTGATGAGCTGTCATGGTGGTATAATAAAGATTAAAAAGTCACAAACTGAAAAGGAAAACCTTTTACCACTTGAATAAAATGTCAAAGATTAGAGAAGCTTTTAACCTCCTATGTGTCCCTGGTACAGTTTAGGTTTTATCTTTCATATTTTCTTGGTTATCTCTATCTCTATTCTCTTGGGTAGAAAAACTAAGGAGAAAAAAGTTCTTAAAGAAAATAATTATGCTTATTTGTTCCAAGTGTAAGAAATAGGTAGGCATACTAGTGATTCTTCTGAGCAAAATATAACCCATTAATTAATTCCCCGAAATGTCTCATACTTACCTGAGTACTTACCACTCCCTCATTTGTCATGTTGAAATGGGTGTCTGTGGAGCATAGGCATAAAAAATTTAGTAAAGCAATATTTATCTATAGAAACTAACCAGAGACAAAATAATAGCCTTTCAGTGATGAAGGGAATCCCAGTTTTCCTCAAGTTCAATTTAAGAGCAGATCATCATTTTCTTGTATAATGTCATTGCCATGAAAATGCATCCAGCCCCTCTGAGGGAACTTTCTCAGGATGGTGCTGACTACTTTAGGCAGCCTCCTGTTCATTTTGAAAGTAGCTTTCTTAGTTAGAAATTCTTAAAAAAAAAAAAAAAAAAAACTAAGGAGAAGAATCTCCTTATTCGTTATGCCTTCTCTTCTTACTTTTGTCTCTGATGAAATATAGATTAAGTGGATTCCATTATTCCAATGACAGTTTCCCAAAAATTTAAAGAGAGTTGTTTCGCCCTTTTAAATATTCAATGTTAACTCTACCCACTTCTTTCGATCCTTTTGTGTGTGTGAAATAAAATTTTAAGATTGCTTAATACACTACCTGCATTCCACAGAAAGAATTCTAGTTTATCAATATTCATTTCAAATGTAGTGTCCAAAATGAATAATCTTATTTCAGCTAACTTCAGAATCACCACAGAGTGTACTAGGGATGTTTCAACTTTTATCCCTTAGTGCATCTATATTTCAATGATTAGATGCTATTATTTTGTTGGATATTTAGGGAAAATATTCTCTAGAATTTTTCATAAAGAATTTACACTTCATTTCAAACTTAAAACTTTTCTTTCCACACCATAATATTGCATTATATTATTCTAGCTTCTGTTTTATATGCTTTCATCCAAAAGTCTTAAACTTTTTGAAAAGGATTGGCATTTATCTCCATTGATAGGTATTTTCTGTCCCTCACCCCAAATGCGTTGGAAGTATGAAACCTGTGTGATAATGGTAGGATTGATTTGCTTTGGTTTTCTGTTGTGGTAGCATTGGATGTTGTTTTCTGATGTTCTCTGTTATGCTACATGCTAAGCTCCCAGTTAGTGGTGCCATACTCACCTATGTATTCCCAGATATTTATAGGGTAAAAAATTATTTACTGAGTAAATGAAGGGATACTTAAACAAATGAATGAAATTATATAGCAAACTATGCACCAAACTCTATTAATCATTTATAAATAAGCTTTAATTTAATTCATTTTCTGCTTGAGTTAAACATTAGTTTTCTTATTGTGCACATCAGTCGAATATGATTTTTATTATGTAGGTTAGCTAACCCTTTAGCTGTCCAATAGCACCTTCAGTTAAGCATATATACATATTTAATGATATTGACTCAAACGATATGCTAAAACTGATATCTTGATTAGAACTATCGGTAAATCCATGGTGGGGAAGTAGGAAGATGAAGCAGGTCTAATAATACCATATGTCCCATGTATTATATATCCTTTCTTCTGTTTCTCATTGGGAAAAAAATAAATACTGTGAATTTAACATTCAGAATCACTTGTCCCTTGTGAACCATGCTGAATTTCTAGACAGTGGTGAAGTCAGAACCGTCGATGTCAATTTGCCAGGGGACAATTTCATATTCTTTTATTATAAATAGAATTCACAGTGTCTGGTAATGCAGCTGTTAACTTGTGAGAGATTTTTTAAAGTTGGTGAACTAATTTATTTTTATGTTTTATGGTGTTAAACTATAGTTTGGCCTTAATGCAACTTTGAATGAAAAGGAGAATAAGCCTTAAATGAAAATTCATTTAGTTTGTATCCACTTATATTTTAATGATCTTTTAAATATGATATACTTTCTAATAGTTAAAATTACTTTTAGTGATGTTATTTTAATCAAACTAAGTCTTTGAAAGCCTCGTTAAGCAAAACAATTAGTATCGCTCTAATAAAAGTGACATTACAGCCAAGGAAACATGGTATAAACTGACCAACTCCATTTACGTATTTAATCAAGACTTTACGTAAATCGTTTCCATAAGTATTTATTCAATATAGTAAATCAGTGGAATTCATGGATTTAATAATAGAGTTTTAATCATTAATGTATAAACCTGAAATCATATTTCACGCTGAATTTGTAATTTTACTGAGACTCAAATTTCATTTGCACATGTGTGGAAAATTGGTTAACTGGAAATTGAGTCTTACATATTATACAAGTTTTGTATGGTTGCCATAATAGATTTCTGCACACTTAGTGATATAAAACAAGACAAATTTATTGCCATATAACTCTGTAGGTTAGAATCCCCCACATGTCTCACTAAGCTAAATCAAGATATTGTACAGCTGCATTTTTTCAGGAGGCTCTAGAGGGAATTTCCTCACCTTTTCCAGCTTGGTTTGTGACCCCTTTCCTCCAGCATGGTACCTTCTCTCTTTCCCTGCTCTGGTCTGCACCTCTCTTTTTTTCTGATCACAGCTGGGAAAGGTTCTTCCCTTTCATAATGATTTATGACATAATGATTTGCGTCATAAGATTGGGTCCACTCTTATAATTCAGGATTATCTCCCCATCTCAAAGTCCTTAACCTTAAACCCATCTACAAAAAATATATGTTTGCCATGTAAGGTAACATATTTACAGATTCCTAGGATTCAGGCATGGATCTCTGTGGAAGTTTCATTATTCTTCTTACCTCACATAACATCCAACATAGTTTCTTCTTTTTTTTTTTTTTCTCATTTTTCTGTTCTTTTTTAGAGCAATACTCATGACCCAAAAATTGTGTATTTTCTTAAAATTTAATGTATTTTGATAAATATATTTTCTTAAAATTTACATTAAGTGAATGATACAACCTTAAAATTTAGGTATGTGAGAAAATGCCTAGAAAGCAGACACAGAAAAAAATGAGTTTTATTTCAGGAGAAATTTTTCATATTTGGATATTTTCAGTGACTTCAGATGAAATCTCTTGAGGCTATAATGGAGGAGTAAAAATTGAAAAAAGAAAGCAATAAAAGAGATAGAAATTAGTACTTTGAGAACCTGCTATAAACATTTAATAACTACATAATTCAGAAGACATAAGTATTGATTTATTCTTTCATACAGATAATATTTTCTTTGATTTTTTGATGTTGATGCCATGTGTCCACCAATGCAAGTTTCTAGAGATGCATGTAAAATAAGTCAGATTCCCTGCTTTGAGAACATCCATAATAATGAGAGGTACAGAAAAGTTAATACATGTTTGCCAAAGAATGTAAGTGCTAAAACCTAAGGATGCATAATTTGCTATCTGAAAAATGAGTGCAAGCAGTTATTATCCTTGGGTAGCAGAGAGGATAGAAATTAGAAATATTGCTCAAGGCTATGTGCTGTTGTTAGAAACTTGTAAGCTTCTTATGGGGAAAGGAATAGATCTTGTTAAGATTTGTGTCCCCATGGCCTGTCACGGTGCTAAACACACAGTAGATGTTCAACATAGGTTTGTTATTTAAGGAGATTATGGTTCAGATTGTAGAGAAGAAACTGATGTTAATTGATTATTTTCCGAGTGCTGACACATCTCACACATTGCTGAATCCAATAATCGTATATGGAAAAGAAGACACCCATTATTTTAAGGAAGACTTATAAGCTCAGAAATTAAGTGACTTGCCCCCCCAGGTGCACCTAATAATTAAAAGACAGATTCAGAAGTTTTGTAATTGTTTGGAAAATTAAACTATATCTAATTCCAAAAATTATGTTGTGTCTGTTTTTTTAGAGTATAATAATTTTTAAAACATATATTATTTTATGGTGACTTAAAATGTTTAACTTTCTCAGAATTGCATACATTTCTTCTCTCCGTGGAAAGGACACCTCCTTGGTGGAAAATCAATTCCAAGTTTAAAATTGATACTTTATATTCAGCTTATTATCACCTACTGAGAGAAATTTGTCAACCATTGCTCTCTTCAGTTTGCTTGAAACAAATATTTTTATTTAAAAAATATAAAATTAGATTTCTATCAAAATCCCTGAAGATTTTGATTTGCCTTTCCTTAAAGTGCACTTTCTTACAACTGATAAATTCTGAGGGATACCTACATACTTACCTCAGTGAATCTCTGAAATTACTTTTTGTGGCATTTAGTCATGAAATAAATCATGAAGAATTATCTAGGCTGAATAATAACAACAGGTAGAACAGTGTGAAAAATTCCAGGATTCTGAGAAATAGCATATTATGAGAACTGAATAGTAATGAACGTCAGGTAATAGAAAACATAAGGGAATGATGCCAGTTGATAAATACTTATTGGCTTCTACCATATGCCAAGCAATTACCTGAGTACCAGAGATCTGGTCAGATAATGAAGAGACTGTATACAGCCTATATATGTATATGTATAAATCTATAGGTGTCTATATAAAGATATCAATTGGCACTCAAAAAAATTAAAACCCATTTTGGAGTTAATTAGAAAATTTTTTGGAAGAATGCTTTTTGGAACAAAACACTAAGGAGTTGGGCAAAATAAATGAAATGATTCAGAAAAGGCTTCATGAAACATATGAGTTTAGAACTTGGTTTTTTTGTTGTCATGATGATAAATTGCCCAAGCAATTGGAAGATCATTACAGTCAAGAAAAGTCATATGACATAAGGTGTAAAAGTAATGTGAAAATTATATAACAGGGCAATGAGGTAACTGGCCTAGTTAGTCGTGTTGCAAGGTATGAAATGAGTTTGGAAATTTATGTATGTGAAACAAACGTATTTCCTTCCCTTCACTTACTTGTTTTTGTAATTTTTAAAGCTAAACATATTCTAGTATTTTTAGTAAAAACAACTAAATAATTAATTCTAGTATGAAGCTAGTTCATGGTAAATATGAGACAATACCATGTCTCATATGACAATATGAGAAACAATATGTTTCTCTTCACAGAGAACTTTATTCCACATAATATTAACCTTCATAGCAGGGTCTATAAAGCCAGAGTAACAGCTTGGTGATGTAAATTTTCTAAAATATAAATTCGCAGATTACACTATCCAAACCTACATGCTTGCATATATAATGTATTTCAACACAGATATTTTAAGGAAAAAGTTTATGATATTAAAAAGATCAAAAATAAATCGCAGTATCATAGATAAGAACAGTATAGTTTCTCCTACTATAATTCTCTATATATCTGCTTCTCTATTTCTATTCTCACTCTGATTTTAATGCATAACGCCTTAGATGCTTTCTGCTTTCTCTTTTATTACATTAGTCATGCCTCAATCAATTTGATGTTACCAAAATTAACATTCAGAAAGCTGAGTTTTCTGAACACATTCTTTTTGATGTGAATAATTTCTGTTTTTATACGATTCAAAATTATTGTCTTTATTATAAAATTTTGTAATCTAATTTTCTGTAATTGTGATTCATGCTTTCCTTTAGAAGAAAATCATTGATTTCCATACTAAAAAAATTACTTCAACAGTTAGGTATATTTTCCCAGCTGCATTATCACTACTTTGGGTTTATAAAACAAAAACAGTGACTTTTTACTTTTAATTGATTTCAAATAGCCAAAAGTATCTTTTTTATTTGGGGGGAAAATAATATTCAGTGCATTTCTTTCTTTGTTTAGGTATAGAATTAATTCTTTGTTCCTTGCTGTTAAAGTTATTTCTAGGTTTATTTAATAATCTTAAAGTTTAAAAGTTTTTCCTTAATGATGCCAACATCAGGCAATTATGTTGTAAAATTATTTTTGGTCTTCTTGTCTTTTAGGTTTCTGATAGAAATATATTATTATTATTTTTGAATCTTGGTAGAGGAATATAACTTATACTACAAGAACTTTGAAGGCATTCTCTCTCTCTTTTTTTTTACTCACCTCCATTCTTTTGTTGAGTGAATAATCATGTACCAAAACTGTATAATAATGAGCTGTAACTGATGCTTCTCTCACCTCAGTTTAGGGAACTATGGAAAATAACTGTTTGCAACCCTTTGAATTACAGTTAGGAGAGAGCTTATCAGACATTCTCTTATGGAAGCGTAATGAACATGGTGGGAAAAACTACACTTAAGTTTCAAGATCACTGTACCACAGACGAGTTATGTGACTTTTTGTGCCTGTGTTCCATAAATGAAATGATAAATGAGATGTACGTGGAACTTAATAAGTAATACATGAATATTGTTTTCATCTTTCCATAAAAATATAAATAAGTTAAAGGGCCTATTTCCTCACTTGTTAATATAGGAGGAGAATAAAATTTTACCAATTTTATGTAATGCCTACTACATATCAGGCAATGTGCTAAGATTTTCACATTTTCAATAAAAGGTAAAGAATTCCAAGTCTACACGATCTTGGGGTCATGAGTTCAAGCCCCACCTTGAGCATAGAGCCCACTAAAAAGAAATTTAAAGAAATGAATAATAAGGATGACACAATATGTCAAAATATGGTACATACTATGAAGCAAAACAAAGTTGGTTAAATCGATAATAAGTGATAATGGGGGCAGAGGGGTTGTTATTTTATCTCAAAGGGTATAGAAACTTGAAGGCAGGGATCCACTGGGGTACTTGGGGAAATGCCTCCAGATAGACATAACAGCACATGTAGAGGCCTTTAGGCAAGACATGCTTAGAATTTTAAAAGAGAAACAAGAAGGATTTTGTAGTTTAAACAGTCAATGAGGTGAGTATAGAAAGGAATTGATCAGACATGTAGCTAGGTCTGGATCATGTAGCACCTTGTAGGCCAGGTCAAGAATTTTGAAATTTGTCTGAGTGAAGTGGGAAGTTATAAGATGATTTTAAGCAGAAAAGTTGGAAAAATGATATTCCAAGGACATATATATATATATAAGATATATATATATATATAAGATATATATATATATGTATCTTTCACTGTTTCCCCTTATTTTACGTTTTAAATAATTATAATACACTTATCAAACCAGGAAATTAACATCATTACAGTATTATTAACTATTCACACATATTATTCAAATTTTACCAATTGTCCCAATAATGTACTTTCTTTTGATCTAGGGTCTAACTCAGGACTTCACATTGCTCACAGATCCTTAGTCCCCTTCAGTGTGGGACAGTCCCTCAATTTTGTCTTTCACAGCCTTGACACATTGGAAAAGTCCTGGCTGATTATTTTATAGAATATCCCCTGATACGGATCTATGTGATGTGTCCTTGGGTTAGAGTGAATTTGTGCAAAGTTGGCAGGAATGTATGAGAAGTGATGCTTTGTTCTTCTCAGGGTATTATCAGCAAGTACATAATGTTGATATCACCTACCACTTTTTATTGGTAATATTAGCAATTTTTTGGGATGGTACCTCACAAGATTCTCTGCTGTAAATTTCTAGATTCCATGGCTAATTAATCACTATCTTGTGTGGAGATAATTTGAGGCTATGAACATATTCTATTTATCATTATACATTTTACCCACCCAGTTTAACATCCCTCAATAATTCTTGCCTGCAACAATTATAACTGTGGTAGTTGCCAAATTGTGATTTTTCTATGTCCATCATTCTTTCCACATTCATTAATTTGAATTCTACTATAAGGAAGAACTCGTTCTTCATTAATTCATTTGCTTCATTATTTGTATCAGTATATACTCATGGATATTTACTTTATTCTATGCATTATAATCCTGTAGCAATGTTGTTTATTTTATTGTTCAAAATCGCCCTCATTTGGTCGTTGAGAGATCCTTCCTAGGATCTTTTGATATGCTCCCGTCATTTTTTAAAGCCATTCCTTACTTTCTGGTACCCCAACATATTCCAGGCTTACCTGGATAGGACTTTCTTGGCCACAGCCCCAGAATTTATCCAAGAAGCTTGCTTTTTTTTTAATTGGGATATGATATTTAGAAACCAGTATCTAAGTGCTAGATGTTCTCACTAATTGAAGGATGCCATTTTTTTGTAATGCCCCTTAATGGACAGAGGTAGGAAATACATGCATAAACAGACATGCACAAATTTGCTTCCATTTCTGTATCTATTTAAGAAAAGAAAGATTGGTGTAACTTATGTGTCGTCTGTGGATACAAGAGTGAAATGAAATGAGGTTAAAATAACCAGGGGCTCGGTAACACATGGTCTTATGCACCATGACAAATCTAGATTTTAAGAGTAATGGGAAGCCATTGAAGGGGGTAAAGCAAGTGAAACATGTGATTCATATTAACAAAAGATGATTCTACCTATGAAAAGAGGATTAGAGTCAGGATCTACTGAGAAATGAGATTTAAAATAAGTAAAGGGCAAAAAAGAATAAATGAGATTAAAAAATAGTAGGAATGGGATGTAGAGGAGCTGAGGCACCACATTTTTTTCCACATAAGACAATATATACCCATAACCAATGTTTAGTTACTAATGTAACTGTAAACTTGGCATTGTAGTTTGACTTGATCTTTGCAGGTGTTATGTCATTTGTAAGATCAGTTGAAATACAGTCATAGAATATTTTGTTAAATATATTAGTGGTTAACTTTGTGATTTACAGAAGATTATTTTCTTTAAACCAGTATTAAATTTTCTAGAAATGATTTCTCTCTCGGTTATTTTTAACTTTAGAGTTCTTTGGTTCTTTTTCTCTTTTCTTTCAGTAAATATTTAACCATGAAATTAAATGTGTGTTTTTTTTTTTTAAGATTTCATTTATTTATTTGACAGAGACACAGCGAGAGAAGGAACACAAGCAGGGAGAGTGGAAGAGGGAGAAGCAGAACCCCTCCTGAGCAGGGAGCCTGAACCGGGGCTCGATCCCAGGACCTCAGGATCATGACCTGAGCTAAAGTCAGACGCTTAACAACTGAGCCACCCAGGCACCCTTTAAATTTGTTTCTATCAAGAAAACAATCACAAAGAAAATCCCCAGTGGGTGCAAACCAGGCACATTTCCATCTTGGAACTTTGCACTTGCTGTTCTGTCTGCTTAGCACCATTCTCACAGTTATCCACCCAACTCATGCTCACCTTTTCTTCCAATCCTTGCTTAAATGGTGTGTCCCCAGAAAGGCCTTCCCTATCCACCTCATTAAAAACTAACTTGCCACTACTTAAGTTATATTTGCTTATTTGTTTATTAATTTTTTTGCCATACTACACAGCAAGTAAACTCCATGAAAGCCATTTTTCTCCATGTCCAGAATCTACAAGGGTACCTCATATGTGTGTGTGTGTGTGTGTGTGCTGAATGAATAAAAACTGTTTTGTAAAGTTAAAGGAAAAAAGAACATCTTGCTTAGAAATACATACACATGCGATAAAAGTTTTTGGCGTACTTAGTCCATTGTGAGAATGTGCTCATTTATTTTACTGCCCTTAGGGGCTTAGTTTTTATAACACTAAGCAGTAGGAGTATAATTTCACAACCACTTTTGCTGGAATGCATCAATACCAGGTGAAATAACTAACTGTACTATACGGAATTCTCTTTTGAGGGAAATATTTTTCTTGAGATATTCGACAGACTTGACCTTTGACAATCAGCAGCATACTGCCTCAAATAAATGATGATTATGTCTGACTTATTATCATGTTTTAGAATCTCTTTTATACCATTTCACTACAAATTTTCAACATCTTAGGGAAAACAAAGAGGTTTGAGCTCCAAAAATTATGATTAACATAATACCCTTCAAATCCTGGGTCACCTACACAGGCTTCCTTAAAGTTTAGCTCCACTAATTAACTCCAACTTATTTTACATACAAACCCACAACCCTTTCACATGGTGGAAATAAAAATATTAATCTGTTAAAGGCCAAGAAGTGACATTATAGAAATGCTTTGGAAGTAATAAAAATAACTTGCAACATAATTCTGAGGAAGTTATAGGCTCTGAAAGTGCACCATCCAATGTCCTTACTCACTCACGTGGCCTGATATGCGTACAGAACTGAAGATTCATATGCCACCTATCATCCCTAATGTGCCTAAGGAGTCTCTCAATTATTGAAGTAAATGGTGGAGTTTAGGTAGTCTCAGGGACTGTTTAAAATATTTTTTACATACCCTGGATTCTCACAGCCTAATATATAGGACATTTTTACAATGATTTGTATAAACTTTAAAATATGTGTCACCTGGATTTTTAAAATGTGGCTAATGATGAAATAGTGTATTATAATTGCAAAGGCATCAAACATAAAGAAAATAATGCTAATTTACTAACATTATATACTCATAAAGTCATGAAATTGGCATTTTAAATGGCAATGGTGGCATTTTTGCAAATATGCAGCACCAATAATGGTTTTGATAAAAAGGTTAGGAGTAGAGAATGTTATTCTGTCAATTATATTGGAAAAACTAGCAGTTGCAAACTTTCAAATCAATAATAGACTGGAATTCATGATATACTATGAAAGGTTCTTATAACTTTTCATCTTTAATTTATTCATGTCAGTTTGATGTTCTTAATTTAAAAGAATTATGATCGTGTTTCAATAATTGAAAATTAAGTATTAAATCTTTCACATTTATTCCTGGTCCCTCAAAATATTCTTAATGTACTAACCTCACACAGCTTAAAATATGATCACCTGTTTCCTGAAGATTTTATTTATTTTTAAATAAACATTAAGGGAATGTTTAAAAATTAATACAATTGTCTTGAAGAGAAGTAAACATGGTCTTTCAAAGTGCTTATTTCCTTCTTATGATTCAACTGTTTGTACTCAGAAATGTTCTTGATTTTCCAAGTATCTCACTGAAACATTCATTGCTTTAATTTTTTTTGTTGTTGAAAATATATTCATGTATAAACCAGACTTATGGAATATCCATTCTCAAACTGACACCAAAAAATAACCAAAGTTGTCAGAAGCCATTCTTCTCATCTTTCCCTTCTTAGTACTTGTATTCTGACCTCTGACCTCTTCACACAAAGGGAGAGGCTTTGAGCATGTGCAATTCAGATTTGTACTTAGGATTTTAAAATGGCCAATTTATCTGGTAGTAACTATTAATCAAGGACATGATTTTTATATGCCAGTGATGTCAAAGTAGACTCCCTAATATTGCAGAAGCCATGTTCAGACAGCAGCTGGGAGACAAGCAGTAATTGAACATATTTAAAAATCCACCCCATGTACTGAACAGATTTCAATGTCTGCTGTGTTTAAGGTCCACTGGGTTGTGAAATGGCTGCTTCATTCACACAGATGTTAATATCTCCAGGCTCTTCTCTAGCTTTGTAACTTCTCATTTACATATCTGCAGTAGGTTTGGTGTTCATGAAGTGAGATACAGCTCCTTGTCACTACTCTTTGTTATAATAAAGCATGTTTGAGACAAAATACTAGCGACTGTAATTACAGCTCATTAAGGCTTAAGAAGAAAAATAATAAGGAACATAGCAATAGGTATTCAGTCACCAGTGCTTCATTAGTTCTTTTACTGTTTAAATACCTGAAGCTGATGAATATAAATTACTTGTGAAAATGTGGTTGAAAAAGTTTTAAATTCTTATCTTTATTTTACCCTGTGTAAACAGTGTATCAGGTGATAATTCTTCTAGAGTGCATCCTTGATTTTGTTGGGTTTAGCATATTTTTCATATAGATATGTATGTGGAGCCATTCCCCAAGCTATTTAAAAATCATTTGATCAAGTAAGATCGGGGTTAAAAAGCCGGAATATAGCTATTTTTATTTCACATTTAGGGACAATATTGCCTCTTCTGAAGAGGGTGAATATACTAATACGTGAACTGTATCCCCTGCCACGCAGCTGATATCCTTCAATTAAATCTATTGTCTTTACATATTATTTTGCTACAGTGCCCCTACTCCAGTAAACCTAAACATTCCTCGACAGTGAGCTGCTCAATCCTGGCATTCATCAGGATACCCTTGATTATTTTCTCATCTCAAATACTAATAATAGTGCTACTTTGGGTCTTGGCTTTGCAGCAATGTGTGCTTAGAGTATGCTACAGTCTACTTTGTCCTGCATTAGGTCTTCAGTTTCCTTAGGAGTACTTTGCCAACTTGTTTATATATTCCTATTTTTAAAAAATTCTTATGAACATGATTTACATGTTCCTAATTTTGATATTTTATGTATCATATAAATTATCCTTCCACATTTGTATGTAGTACTCAATAGGAATTATCTTTTACTAGATTTTGAGAACATAGAGAAAACACTGCTCCCTACATTGAAAAGTTTATAAAAGAATAGAAAATAATAATATTGTAAATATTTCCTTAAAGATATATCTAATTTAATTGGTCATCTCCAACTGTGAATCTGTATGTGTATATATATTGAATATATATATGTGTGTATATATATTTGAGAACAATTATATTTCATTTTCTTTATAAAATTACCAATTTGGAAAACACTTCTATTATACTATATCTTTAATTATCATAACCATATTTAATCTTTTAATTCAAGTTATAGTTCAAATGCATACCATTAAAATATATGCATGCCCTTAAAATGCATATACTTAATGCATATAAATTTATTTAATTATATACTATTAATACAAATGTACACAATGTGTATACTTAAAATATACGCATATACTTTTAAAAATGCATGCTTTAGGAGCACCTGGGTGGCTCAGTCATTTAAGTGTCTGCCTTTGGCTCAGATCATGATCCCAGGGTCCTGGGATAGAGCCCTGTATTAGGCTCCCTGCTCAGCGGGGAGTCTGCTTCTCCCTCTCCCTTTGCCTCTCCCCCTGCTCACATGCTCTCTCTCTCTCTCAAATAAATAAATAAAATCTTTTTTTTAAAAAACTGTATATTATATACTTAAAAGATAGACTTCAAATGCATGTACTTAAAAAGACCTGATTTAATACACAGTTTTCCATTTATCATGGTAATACCAACTTAATTTATATTTAGTATTGATGAAGTGTTTGTGATAGTTTTCCAGCATTGGCTTATATAAAGGACACCATAAGCATAAATTTTATGTTTTCTGGCTATTCCATAGACTATTACATAAGCTGACTTGTAGTTTATAAGAAAATTAAGTTTTCTATTACTCTTGAACAACAAATATAAATATTATACCATCTTTGCCCTGAGAATCCTCTCTGATCTTGATCTCTTAAGTAACATACTTCATTATATAAACAAAAGCTAAATCTGAAATAGCTTGGGCCAAAAATAGACAGGGATTAAATAACGAAGCTGAGGTAAGGGCAATGAAGATGGGCCTCAGAGTATAAAATGACTAGCCAGATCCTAACTCTGTGACCCTAGCCTAGTTATCAAATCTGTATCCCTTGCAACACAATTCTGATAACTAGGCCTCTAATTTCTCTTAGTTTAAGTCCTGTTTTACCCAATACCATAATTCAGTATTACTCTTAATAACTGTCACACAGTTTAGCCAAAATATGAAGTCTGAAGAAAAAGTCCCCAAAGCTGCCTTCATTTCAGATGCCACTTGTAATTTGGGGGGTCCCCAGAGCCACTATCATTTCAGACTAGCTAGCTACAAATTCAGAGTTCTCCTCAACCATCCTTAGGTTTAATAATTCACTAAAGAGACAGAACTCAGAAAAGTGCTGTGTCTAATGATTATAATCTTATTATAGTAAAAGAATACAAATTAGAATGAGCTAAATGAAGAGATGCATAAATTGAACTCTGGGAGGTATCCAAATGTGAAGCTTCCATTATCTTCAAGGATGCTTTACACTTCTAAGCATCAGTGTGTGGCAATATGTATGAAGCATTTCCAATACGAGAGCCTCACTGGAACTTCAACTTGAGGCTTTTATGGAGGCTTCATTAAGTAGATATTGACTCATTACCCACGTGGTTGAATTCAATCTCTGATGCCCCCACCTTCCCCAGAGGTCTCTCCTGTGGCCCAAGACCCATCCTCTAGCCCCAAGGCTATTCTGTCTTGTGTGGCCAGCTGTCATCAATTTCATCTCCCTAGCATAACTATTGAGGAGTCTGTCATGAGTCAGATTGTTAACATGAACTATCAGGTGTGGTCAGAGGGACCCTCCATGAATAACAGACACTCCCATTACTTGGGAAAGCCAAAGGTTTAGAGCTTATCTCCCAGGAACTGGGACAGTGGCTAGACCTTTACTCGGAGGTTAAATTCCTTAGTATAAAATGATCCAACCAAGAACCAAAATCAGAGCCAGATCTCCCACTTAACTAGACTCCTCACTGCTTTGGTCAACCACAATGTTAGCCCATGTTAGTCTGCCTACCCAAATCACAGACTCGCCCATGCCCAGCATTGTATGAGTATGTTCCATCTACACTCAATACTCTATGGGAAGTCAAGCTTTTTTTTTTTTTTAACAATTTAAATGATAAACATAGATGATAGATATAGTCAATAGATTATCTCTCCTATTTTAGCTAAAAACACACAAACAAAAAATTTACTTTAAAATTCACTTAAATTGGGGCACCTGGGTGGCTTAGTCAGTTGAGCATGCGACTCTTGATTTTGGCTCAGGTCATAATCTCAGGGTCATGAGGTTGAGCCCCGAGTCAGGCTCCATGGGAGGATAAACAAGTATAGTTTACATTACATTCACCAAAAACAATAGAATAGGCATAGTGGAACCAGCTAGACCAAGTCTGCAAATATACCCTCCAGTGTTACTGGTTTGCTTAAAGGAATACGATATATATTGGATAATGTTACAATAATGGGGTGACAATTATGAATCAGACAGTTCACTGGGAATATCTGATTCATAATTGCCACCCCATAATTATATACATACATATATATACATATATGTATGTATGTAAATGTTATGTCATTTAAGGCACATAGTCTAGAAAGCAGAATAGTAGGTTTGTTGTGGTTTGTTAAGTGAGTAATAGATACTGACTTTTGTGTAGTCCTTACTTAGCTTTGATGCCTTTATATGTGTGTACTACCTTAAAATACATTTCTATTTGAGATTGTTTACTTATTCCCCATAGTTTCCGCGATAAAGACTAACCTCCTTACCCATGCGCTAGACTGTTAGTCTATTCCAATATACTTTCTTGCAGTACTTCTCCCTGACACTTCCCCATCCCATTAATGTCAGTGTTGACTTTGTGACCTGCTCAATAAAATATGAGAGGGAATGACATGTGTCACTGCAGCACAGAAATTTTAAGAGCCAACATACCCTCTGCCAATTTCCTGCTTCCGGGACTACCAGCAGCCCTCCAGATAAAGGCTGCTCCATCAGCTGGAACCCAAAGTTAAGATGACAAGGGAGAGAGCTGCAGCTGACCTGTAAGAGCTATGTAACATAAATGAAAATTTAACCTCTGCTGTGTTAAGCTGCAGAAATTCTGATCTTGTTTGCTCCTGAAGCATAAATCTAGCTGATTCTGAGAGACACATTTTGACTTCTGACTTTGGTCATGATCTGGTATGTTACTTCTCCAGTCACTACAATATATCGTCAGTAGTTCTTTCCACATTATCAATCAATATTTTGTAACTCAAACCATTCTCAGTATTACAGCCAATGAAATCATTTTGAGAGACAAGTTTGACCATTTTGTGACTCTAATTCAGAAACTTCCTATTATTCCTAGGTTAGAGTATTTCTCATGGTCTATCCCTTACTTACGCACATCTGACACCTGATCATTCACCAGCATCCCTGGGTTCCTCTGCTCCAACAACAATGGCTCTCTTACTTCTTTGATCACTCCCTACACCCTCCATTATGTCACGGAAACATTGTCTAACATCTGCCTGGCATGAATTCCCCACTTCTATTTGGTATTCTCCTACTCTGCTTTCGGATCTCACCTAAGTCATCACTTCTCAGGGAAGCACTCAAACTTCCTGAACAGAATGAGAAACCTTAATCACTACTGAAGTCACAAAACTGAATAGTAAAATTGATGGAATGATATGAGCTGTAGCTAGGTACTCAAATTGGAAATGAAGATTATCATTCTATTTATGTTAGTCTCATTTATGTGTATTTTTTAGTGTATTGGATCACAATGATGTATCACATATTGTTCAGAATGATTTATATATTCTGACTCCAATCCTTTTTTATTTTTTTTAAGATTTTATTTTTATTTATTTGACAGAGAGAGAGGCAGCCAGAGAGGGAACACAAGCAGGGGGAGCAGGAGAGGGAGAAGCAGGCTTCCCGCAGAGCGGGGAGCCTGATGCAGGGCTCGATCCCACAACCCTGGGATCATGACCTGAGCCGAAGGCAGACGCTTAACGACTGAGCCACCCAGGCGCCCCCTGACTCCAATCCTTAAAAAAACATATATGGAGTATTTTTTTTTTTCATTATCACAGGTGAGGACAATGGGTTTTAGGAATGTTAAGTTACTTGCCTAATGTTATTTGCATTCAGAGCTAGATTTCAGGTTTCTCTGTGTCAAAATTTCCTTTGCAGTATAACATACATTTGAAGAAACCAAACAGAGCTTATTTTGTGGATAAGTTTACTGTTTTATTTTCCTCAATGAAAGCCAGAGGGAAATTGTGAAATTTGTAATTATCCTCTTATTGAATGAATTAGATCTTAAAAATTGAATACTGCTATTTAAATGTTTTAGTTTGATTCATTAGTCTCTGCTTTGAATCTTTGTGATATTTTATGCCGATAAAATTCAAGTGGTATTTCAAGGGAGATGCCTACCTTAGTTTAGAAGAGGTCATTAGAATGGATGGCCTCAGGTGTCTAAGTAAGCTGGTTTCTTCCTAGATCCACTATTGCTGCTTTGATTTGTGTTCTACTGAGAATTTATCTCCATCCCAAACTTTTGCAGTCTACAGATGTATCATAGTGTTTCATACTGTGTATCAGTGCAATTAAAATGAACTAGGCACCTAAAAGAGAATATCTGTGTCGTCTTTGCTTAGAATTCAATCTTGACATTTTAACACTGATTTAACATAATTTAAAAATAAAAATAGGTCATTTATTTAAATAATTCAACTGAAAATTCAGTTATCCTTTAATGACCAGATCAACTAATATAAAGCACTCTCCTACACTGATGTGGCTAATTGTCTCTTTGTAGGATTTATTAATAATTCAAATGATAATTTTTCTGTGTTAGTACTGAGAATGTACTTTTCTTTTAGTGGTCAGACATGAGTATAAGGTTACTATAGATATGTGAAAAACACAAACAGAACCTCAATTAAATTACTGGATGCTAACAAAGAAAAGACCAAGAAAATATTTATTCTTTTATACCTGAGGCAATAGTTTACATGAAAGCAAGAATTTTGTCTGTTATAAATGTTACTATTTAAGGGTAGCCTGGGTGGCTCAGTCGGTTAAGTGTGTTAAGTGTCTGCGTTCGGCTCAGGTCATGATGCCAGGGTGCTGGGATTGAGCCCCATGGGGCTTCCTGCTCAGCAGGGAGTCTGCCTCTCCCTCTGCCCCTCCCCCTGTGCATGCTCACTCTCTCTCTCAAATAAATGAATAAAATCTTTCCAAAAAAATAATAAATAAATAAATAAAAGGTTGCTACTTAAAAAAGGTCACTATATGAGGCGTATTAGTTAGCTTAATTGTGGTAATTATTTTACAGTATACTTGTATATCAAATCATCATGTTGTGCATCTTAAATATATACAATTTTTATCTGTTAATTATATTTCAATAAAGCTGGAAAAAAATGTCACCATTGCATATCCAGGGCTTAGCATCATACCTAGCATATAATAGCGACTTGATAAATATTTAATAAATAAGATAACAAATAGTTTATAAAACCTAGTATATTGACTTGCCCAAGAAACTAAAATATTATCCACAGAATCCACAATTTTTAATATTATGTCCAGTTGATACATAAATGAAAATACCATAAACATGAAAATGTAAGTAAAATATGAAAGATACCTAAATTATATGCAAAGGCTTTTTATAGTTTGAAGGATTTTTTTATTAACAATTCTAATTTTCAATAATATGTATTTAAAATTTATCTGTGTCTTAGAATGACTTGGTCCCATATGCTGTAAGATCTTCTTATTACTTAGTAAAACATTAAAAATATGGGTTTGGGTCACTGAAATCCTAGTTTTCCTTTCAATTCCTGAAGCATTGGTATGATAAATTAAAAAAACAAAATGAAGGCAGAGACTACTGAAATATACTTTTATTGTGATTTTCTACATATAGGACATTTTTATGAATTTTGAAAGTAATGACATTTTAAAAATTTCCTAATCTCAAATATGTTGGGCAATTCTTAGGTATGATTCTTCCTGCATGGGAATATCAGCAGTAAACTACACCGTGGAAGCTTTACAGTTACTAGAAAAGTATATTTGTTTCATATATCTACAGTGAAACACATATATGAATGTAATAACTTTCCTTTTTCTTCCTCTTCTATCTCCAGGCACCTTCTCAATTAAAATATGAAGTAATTATCAAACATAGATTTAAAATGATAAGAAGCATGCAAAATTATTTCATTTTAGATAATAAAGGCAAATATTAGCTTTGAATTACTTATTAAGAAGAAATGATTACATTGCCTTAGAGTTTTAAAGCAGAGAACATTGCTTCCTTGAATAAGAATGCACACACACACACATACACACACTTTCCTTCATTAATATTCTCTCCTTTTTTCTCTACTTTCACCTGAAATCTTTATTGCTTGAGTTATTCTAAATTTTTCTCTTACACAAATTCTGATTGCAGCCATTATATACAAATGGCCTGGATTTCCATTGTGACGATAAAGATTAGGGCAAGCCAAATATATCAGAGGTATAGTTGTCCAGAATTTTTGTGATAACAATGCACAAATAGTATGTGTATGATAATTAAGACAATTGAACAATGTAGAGATGTGCATTGACTGGTATTTCTTAAACTGATTTTCTAAACAAACATTCCGTGTATTTTTGTGAGATCACGATGAAGTAACAGGTTCTTTTATTTCTAATGGTGACATGAATATCTGATAACATCTTGAAGTGGTGGTCCAAAAGTTATGAAAAAAAGCAATATCGAAAAATCTAGCTTATGCTCATATTCAAGTAATACACTATCTGTTTCTGGAAATGAAAGATCTAAATTTTTATTTGTTGTGCTATTTTTCTTTATTCATCATATTAGCTCTACTTTCCATTTGTAAATAAGACATTCCATGTCATTATTTTAGTAGTAACATAGTGAACCTCTATGACAAGCTTAATTTGTGTATCATCATGTATTCCAATGCATCACTTCCCTTTAATCACTTCATTATATCTGGGACTATTTCTCTATCTCTGTGTGTAAACAGATGGAAACTTTATGGGGAACCCATCCTCACTTTCAAACAAAGCTGCTTATTTATATTAAAAATTTCCAATATATTCTGCTTACAGTTGGATGCCTACCACATTACAGAAGATCTTTAATGAAGATATTTCAAATTTATTTCAAACATTTTTAGTGATGTCGCAAAGAAAGTATCGCCAAATAACCAAAGTTCCCCTGCATTATTCTTCTAATTCTTTTTTTTTTTTTTTTTTTGTTAGCTCTTTAGCTAGACAAATAGAAATCTGGCAAGCCTCCTTCAAAACATATGCCCTTAATTTTATATACATGATTATAATTCATTTAATCCTTAATAAGCATGCATGTTTAGCTCTTTACTACATTCTAGTCCATGAAAAATTAATTTAAGAAAATAGCCAGAGAGCAATGTGATTGGGTTTCCTCAAAAACAGACTCTGAGAAAAGAATATAAATGCATATAGTTTGTTTTGAAATTGCATGAAACACAGTTAGGGAGGTGAAGAAGTGGGAAATAAAGCCAGTAAAAGAAGAGAGTTAGAAAACGAATGTTATTGGGCGCCTGGGTGGCTCAGTTGGTTAAGCGACTGCCTTCGGCTCAGGTCATGGTCCTGGAGTCCCGGGATCGAGTCCCGCATCGGGCTCCCTGCTCGGCAGGGAGTCTGCTTCTCCTTCTGACCCTCCCCCCTCTCATGTGCTCTCTCTCTCTCTCATTCTCTTTCTCAAATAAATAAATAAAATCTTAAAAAAAAAAAAAAAGAAAACGAATGTTATTAATCCCATAGGGAAATCCTGGGAAATGCTGTAAAACTGTTGAGGTGTGAGGGGTCTGGGTATTTAGGTCCTTGGGTGGGCCGGGAGGTAAAAGATCGAGAAGGTGAGGGATGGAGGGAGAACTTGGTTGGAGAGCGGGAGATGGAAATTCACACGCACCTTTTGTCCTTCTGACCTCTAGGCAGAGCAGCCATCTAGTGTTCCAGAAAGAACAGAGATAGAGAGATGGGTGCACTGGCTGAAGTGGGCTCAGAGGGTTATGAACAGGGCATTTACTTCATCTCCTACAGGCCAACTGGTGTCTTCAATATGTGTGTTTGTATTAGAAGCGCTCCTCTGGGTCCTGACAGAGAACCTAAAAGCTGGAAAGACAGACTCCATTAGTCTGGGAGTTAAGACATCCAAATTCTTGTTCCACATGGATGACTATAGGAGGCTTTGATGTTCTTATTTGTATGTAATCTGTGTTTCTGAGATACTGTTATTCTTGATCCATAGACATTCATAAATGGAAAAGAAGCAGGACTTAGATGATGTTTTCTGCATTGTGAGAACTCAAGCTCCCTTCACACCTCTGCCAAATCACTCTTTGGTCATCTAAGTGGTGTTTCACAAGTTGGCATACTCTGTTCTCCTTTCCAGCTCCATCTCACAAGGGTGATACCTTACACTATATTCTGAACTGAAAGTGGCAAATACAATGCCAGTGGCCACTGGAAAAGGGATGCTGCTGTTGGCACCTTGCTAATGCTTATGAATGATCCTGTAAAATTGTGGAAGGCCTACATTAAAAGTGCAACCATGAACCTTCTCCTGCTGCCTTGCTGTTGGCTTAAATAATGAGAATCTGAGGTTCTCCATATCCCAACATACACTTTCTCTTTTTGTAGGCCTCTTGCCTCACTATATGAGTGTACGGGAACTGGGTCCAAGGGTCATTTGTGTTAAATACAATGATTTATTTAACATCTCCTAGCCATTCTTCCTTGTCTTCACAGATGTGTATGCCAGTCTCCGAGGATAAAGGTAGACTTAATGTAGAGCCTCTTATTTAGGTTTCCTGATCGGCCCAGTCATTCAATAATACTAAAACATGCTACAATACCAGGATAAACAAAGGTCCAGCAGCTTGCTCTGACTATACTGTGACACTAAAATTCTATGTATCTTTAGATGTTTGTGGCCCTGCTTGCACTGTGCCATGAAGTGTGTGCTGGCCTATGTGCATGAGAAGACTGTGGTCTTCTTGTGCCTTAGCTGGGAGAGTGGGGATCTATGCATCAGATATATGTCAGGGATATCCATCAGGCTGAAAACACCTGAACAGCAATATAGCGAACTAAACGTCATTAGTCTCCAGTATAAAGGTATCATATGTTTTTCAAATGTCAAAACCAAAGTGATATGTGTGTCAGTTTAATGACTATTCAGAACGAACAAACTTGAAAATACCCTTCTGTGAGTTTGCTGCTGACAGTGTATCATGATTGAAAACAGAATGTCTTCTGTTCATGAAGTTTGAACATGGATAAATAGTGTGTCCTTATGTTCTCCTTCAACTAAGATAGTGTTGCTGACCTCCCACATTTCATATCCATCATAAGATGAAACCCCATTAGCAAAGTTCACATCAGAATTTGTCCTCGTCAATGCAAGTTTGTCACAAATGATTCCGTTCTCCCTTGTGAGATTGTGAAGGAGTCATTATAAGGAGATGTGTTGGATATACTTAAAGCAACAGTGCGTTGTTGTGATAAACTCATTAGCATTGCTACTACTTCAGGAATTTTTTATATCATCTGTAAGATAGGACATATAGGTACAAAATCTCATTAAAATCTTCATGGTTATCCAATACTAAGCAATTTATTCCCCTTTGTGCAAAGAAAGGCACATGTGCATGTGCATTTTTGTTTCTGACAAAGAAGATGAATTTTTCCATATATTTATTTTCCCCATACTTTTCCTTATTTCTTGACCATGCTTATGTGAATGGGAGATCACAGGTTTAGTTGTACCGAACCAGCAAGAGGTGCTTCCATAAGAGAAAATTTATATTCTCTATTGAGTATTGAAGGGCTTTTTGTTGTTGTTTTTCTTTTTGTTTTTTTGTTGTGTTTTGTTTTGTTTTTTGTTTTTTTTTTTAATATCAGAAGAACAGGCCAAAGTGTAACTGACAGATGGAAGCTGGAGTCTTGGAGGGTAAGGCACAAGTTTCATTTAATTTGATCCTATACAGAACAGAACACAATGCCAAGTGTAATGCTTTCTGATGGATTTTGATTAGTTGTGCTTGGCTAGCTCCTCTTTATATTACTTCAGTTCACACTCATTTTGAAGACTAGATGGAATTTCTTCATAGCAGCGGCATGTTCATTTGGGGCAGGGGCATAATCAGGTCCAGCCACGGTTTCCCTTTGCTCACTCACATACACAATAACCTGCTTTCCCTGCTACTTTACAAGAATTATTGGAACATTTCTCCCTATTGCCAGCTGGATCAGTCTCTGTGACTTCCTTATATTTGTTTCTAAATATCGTTTCAAAAATAAATGCATTATTCCTTAGAATACAAAAATAGGATGGGAAGTCACCTTGAGTTTCATTTAGTGCTTCTCTTGTCTTCAGTGTAAAATACATCTGAGCCCTCCCTGAAAATGAGAATCTTATTCCTAATGACCTCAAGGAAAGAAGATTCCATAACCTTTCAAAATTCTATCCTCTATTTATCAAGCTGCGATATTGACTTTATTTAACCTGTTTCTGGAGATTAGGCTTATCTCACCCTATTTTTTTCCCCACTCAGTGAAGATAGGAAAATTTGTCTGTGTCTGGGGTTTTCTTTATCAAGCTGGTGTGGTTATTAATGTTTATAAGACTTTTAGATAAATGATATTTAGCCTATTTATTTCTTCCTTTCATTTTCTTTTTTCAATTATTATTCTATTCTTATGGCAACTAAAACAGCCACTTTTGAATAGCAAGGAAATGGAGTCATCATATTCAACTTAAGTAAAAATTATATTTCCAAGGTTAAGATCACTTGAAAATTTAAAGAATCTAAGCTGTTAGTGTAAAGATTGATACTTAAAGTTTTCTATATTTGATGTGCATCTTTTCTCATAATTTCCTTGAAGTGAGAGATATGGGGAGAAGTTGTTTATTTCAATTTCTAGTTCAAATTTAGCACATATAAAAAGTCCACAAGGAGAATTGACACTAATAGCAATTTGGAGATAGAAATTTGGAGCTGAAGAGGGAGGTCTGGTCTAGACATGCAGATTTGGTACCCTTAACATTGATGTAAAATAGTAGCTCTGTGGACACAGATGAAGATTAAGATTTCTAAACGGAGGTCAATGTCTAATGATATATTGACACTGGTTGGTGATGAAGCACCCCAGATCTTTTGACAGATCCTTCTCTCTCTCTCTCTGTCTCTCTCTGTCTCTCTCTCTCTCTCTCACACACACACACACACACACACACACACATACATGATTGACCTTCAGACCATCAAGAACTTGGAAGGTCCTTGGGCCAGTATTGTTTTGTTTTGTTTTGTTTTGTTTCTGGTGATTTAGTCTGCATGGAGCAGCCTATTCTTATTTTGTATGTAGTATGACCCCTTGTTCTCTATACTCCTTCAAGAACAGAAAAAGTATGATTTTTTTTTTCCATTTTGCTTCAGAAGATCACCATTGATAAAGACAAAATCCTCTGGGTTTTATTACTGTGAATTATGCAATAAAATGTTTGCTATTTGCTCACTTAAATTCGGATTTAATATTCTGCTTTTCAAGTTCTTGCCTACCTGGCTAAAATTGCTTATGCTTTTGTTGGACTCTAATAAGATGGTGTTTGCTTACTAATGCAGTATATTTGCCTTCATATATGTATTTTCTCCAGATGCAATTTGAGAGTGTAAAACCTCTTATATTTTGCAGGTTGTGAGGTAAAAACCAAAATAATTTTATCCAGGCCATTTTAGAAGGTACAAGAAGGGCAACTTAGAAGCTGTATAATTTATATTAATTGCAGAGATTTAGGAGTCATAATAGTCTGAGTTCAAATACCAACTTAATGCCATTGTGACTTTGTATCCATCTCCTAACTGATAAACCTCATTTTACTCATCTATTTAACAGATAAAAATGTCATGCCTCATTGATCAGCTGGGGCATCTACAAGAAATATGCAATCCTTGATATATAGTGGATGTTTGATAAATGTGTTTGTGTTGCTGCTTCTATATTCAAACCCTAAGCTTTCTTCCCTCCTCTTCACCTTTATCAATAAAGGGAATCTTCCTCAAAAATGACAATATGGATATATAAATTTCATATGTATGTGCGTGTGTGTTTGGAGAAATTCTAAACTTGAATTTCATATATGAAGTTATATTATCTATAGATAAAGAGAATCTAATGAGCTCAAGAAAATATGGAAGGTAATTTGGATTTATGATATGATAATCTTAACAAATATTTTTTATAACCTACCCAAAATTGATTTTTTCTTGAATTGATTATATTGCTTTCTAATGATTTCTAATTATTAGTAATGACTAATTATATCCTACTCTTTACATACAAATATCACTCAGATACTAAGTAAAGCCTATTAAGAAATTCCTTTTCCTAAAAATAGTGTTCAGTGGCTAAATTTAACTATAATAAGCTTGTAAGTAGACAAACTTCATGACAATTTTACCAAAAATCTCCCTTCCAGTAATAAAATGGCAACATGGATTCGCTGTACCAATATAGTAAGAAAGCTACCAAATACCTCTATCTCTATAATGAGTACCATTTCAGTTTTGGTGGAACATATAAGACATAAGAATGATCTTAAGGACGGTCTTAAGTTAAATTGTTTTCCCAAAGTCAGAGACAACAGGTGCCCACCAGTATACCAAGAAGCAACATTGTAATGTTGACCTTGTCTCTATGGATATTCTGACACTGACAAACATACCTTTGTCTCTTCTTCAATTGCACTCTATGAGCAATGATTAAAGTTAGTATTACTGTTTTCTTATAGGGCAAGACCCGACCCTGTTATTTATCTTTCCTGCATTTCATAATCTTTTTTGTTGTTATTGCCCAGGTTTTGTTGTTTTTAAACATTTTGTATTTTCTGACGGACTTTACCCCCATCTTTGTTAATCTTGCTTCATTCTTAATCTTTTTGCCTATTTGCTTTAGATTCCAGTATGTCCATTTCTTCCTCATTACTATAAGGCACATCTTGCTTTTCCCAATCTATTTCCCCAACTGGTCAATTAAATAAGAGTCTCACTCCCTCGCTCCACTACTCAGCCTGACTAATCTCATTATGTACAAATGAGGTAATGGTATGATTGGCTAAAATGGCAGGGAAACTTGCCTCTTATAAATCAGGCATGATTCTGATCAATCAGAATTATAAGAAGTAATAATGAATACAGGCACCATTGCTAGGGTGCATATGAGTACCTGAAGTAACACTACAAGAAGTTGCCTTGCCTAGAAATTTTGAATGCAGGTGTGTTTGACTGCAGTGACGGTGCCTTAAGGGAAAAATAGAAATGATTTTGCGCCTGTGTTTGTAAACAAGCTTCTTAAAACATTCTTTAAACACGTCTTTCAAATAAAATGGCAACATATTCTGGTTTATTAACGTATTAAGAAAAATAGGAGTGCATTCCATCTCCAAGTGACTTTCCACACACTGTGGTAAAAACCTATGCATTGTGAAATGTGAGGTACACCAAATCTCCTCCATCTTATCAACATCTCTCTTTTGGACTTCTAAAATATATACTACATAAATTCACTTTCAAAATTGAAGGTACTGGGGGTGCCTGGGTGGCTCAGTCGTTAGGCGTCTGCCTTCGGCTCAGGTCATGGTCCCGGGGTCCTGGGATTGAGCACCGGGAAGACTGCTTCTCCCTCTCCCACTCCCCCTGCTTGTGTTCCGTCTCTCATTGTGTCTGTCTGTCAAATAAATAAAATCTTAAAAAAAATAAAAATTGAAGGCACTGAATATGCCTGTTATCTAAGGGATTATATAATTAACAAACATTAACTTTTTTGGAGTGAGTATAATAAATAAAATGATCTATTAGCTCTGTGTCCCTGATGTCAAGAAAACTGGATATATACGATGCTACATTTTGAGAAGCAAAAAGACAAGAAGCAAAAGGAAAATACCGAAATATTAGGATATTCTTAAGACATATATCACAGACCAAAGAGGGAGCCAGATCACAAACATGAGATAACAAAAATAATAATAATGCTTTAATCATTGAATATTGTTTCTTACTATGTGCTTTATAGGTAACAAATCTTAATTTAATCCTCACAGCTTCTTCAGGTAATATCACTGACACCAGTTTTATAGATAATAAAGTATAATGAGACGTGATCTCAGGAAGATAAAAACAATATGCTAAAGGCATTTTGCTTTACTCTTAGTGATATTAGAAGCATTGGGCCCATCAAAACAAAGGGGTGGCATCAGTTGGCTTGTGTTACGTCAGAGTCACTCTGGCTAAGGTTAAGAATAGAATGAAAGGGGAAAGGAAGAAGCTGGAAACCATTAGGAGGCCATTGTGATAATCTGGGGGCAAGAGAAGAGAGTGGCTTGAATGAAGATGGTAGCAGGTGTGGTGTTGGAAAGTGGACAGATTTGGAAAGTGCTTTGGAGATAAAGCCTATAAGATATGTTGATAGAATGAATATGGGCTCTGAGGGAAAGGGATATATTCAGAATGTCAACTGAGGTTTTTATTTAAAGCAACTGAGGCTGGCCTTATCGGTAACTGAGAAAGGGAAGATTGTAGGAAGAGCAGTTTGACAGGGAAGGGAGAATGGGAGCTGAATTCTGGACACGTCAAGTTCGAGATGTCCGTTAGACAAAGAAATGAGTATGTTATATAGACAATTATATACTTAAGACTGGAGTGATCAGGGCAGAGCTTAATGCTAGTGATACCAAATTGTTATAAGCATATATGGTCATTTAAAACCTTGAGAATGGAAGAAATCAACAAATTTTTTTAGACAGGGAGGGATGAGAGAAATCAAAAAGGCGACAAAGAGTAATCATCAAGAAAGAAGGAAGACAATGCAAGCATATGTCTCCAACCGCCATGTGAAGGCATAATTTTAGCAGAAGGGAGAGATCACATATTCCTGGTCAGTCGAATAAGGTGAAGACAGAGAATTAACTACTGGATTTGGCAACATGAAGGTCACTGGAAACCCTGACGAGCATTTTTTGACAAAGTAACGAATATGAGTGCTTGATTTGATTGATTCAAAGAGAATGGAGGAAAAGTATTCAGAGACAGTATACAAAGCAAAGCAATTTTGAGAATTGTTTTCTGTAATAAGAAAAAAACAGTTTAGTAGCTAAATGGAGAAACAACGTCAAAGAGACTTTTTAAAAAAACAGTGGAGATATAACAGAATGTTTTCATGTTGTTAGGAAAGATAGAAAAAGTTGCTGAGGGGCGCCTGGGTGGCTCAGTTGGTTAAGCGACTGCCTTCGGCTCAGGTCATGATCCTGGAGTCCCGGGATCGAGTCCCACGTCGGGCTCCCTGCTCAGCAGGGAGTCTGCCTCTCTCTCTGACCCTCCCCCCTCTCATGCTCTCTATCTCATTCTCTCTCAAATAAATAAATAAAATATTTAAAAAAAAAAAAGAAAAAGTTGCTGAGAATTCCTTGAGCCATGTCCTTTAATTGGAAGAGGTTATGGGATCTCTTGTGTAGAAGGGGTTGTCTTTTGGTTGATAGCTGGAAAAGTACTTGAGTAGTAAAAGAGGCAGAGATGGGGATTTGGTGATGGGGAGCTGTGGAAGTTTTCTTCAGATTGTTTTGGTCTTCTTAGTAAGATTGGAAATAAAGATCATCATTTACAAATGAGAACAGAGAGGGAGTTTTTGGAGGTCTGAAAATTGAGGGGCAATTCCATTATGTCCTCCTAAATGTTAGAGATCATGATTTTAAAGTGAGACTGATCAACATGATTTCCTCCAGCCACGATTGGTGGTGAAGGGTTAGGACGGAAGTAAGCCGGGATGTGCACTGAACCAGTGTTGGTGTCTCTGGCCTAAAAAATATGATAAATGGGAGAGGGTCAGGAGAGTTGAACGTGTTTTACTAAAATAGCCATTTAATCTGTTTTCAGAGGGAACTGAGAACATGATATGGTTGAAGGGAAATGGAAAGTTAACAGGGACAATAGATTGTAACTCTTGGTGTGGTTAAAATTACATAATTACATTCATCTCTTCTTTAATTGAAATCAGCTTGAAACAAGGAAATGTGACATATGTTTGACAAACAAACATTTATTAAATATATATTTGTAAACAAATAAGCCCATCATATAACTGAATAAAAAAGTTACTTTACATTATTTTCTCCAATTCAAAAATTCCTTATTAATTATTTTTAGAGAACAAAGCCTATTTCCCTATCCAATACAAGATTTTGCTTATAAGATGAATAACTGCTATTATATAAATAAAAATATTTCAAAATGAGGTAAAATAAACAGAAAAAGTAAATAATAGCTACTCTTATGATATATTAAGCAACTAGATTAGGGATAAAGATGTGATAGAATTTATTGTACCTAGTTCAATAATATTCAATATTGCTTAGTTCTGAGTTATGTGGACATTACAAATGGCAGGTAAGAAACTCCCTCCCAAGGATGCATACTGATGGTCATTTGTAGAGTGACATCAATGCCAGTGTCTTATATCTGTGCTATCTCTTAAAATTCATGAAGTACTTCCATAATTGCTTCTCATGAGAACACCATGTATTAAGCAGCATAGTCATACAACCCCATCTTACAAATTATTCTTTTTAGATTCAGAGAGATTGAATTGCTGCCTAAGACCATATAGATAAAATTATAGTAAATTTAAATCTAATGTTCTAAACTCTAGTTTGTCGTATGAATAGTATCTCTTTAGCAATATTTGTGAGTAGATCGATTAAAGCATGTCTTTTCCATCACAAAAAGAATTTAATGCTCCAAATTTTCCAATACTGTACATACACATTCATACATACACAGACATGCACAACATCTTGAATGAGTACTTGCTAAAATAAAACATGGAGTTTGAAAGCCCTTCTAGATATTGATCAATACACTATTCATATACTTTTTCCCAAGTAGTGAAAATGTGTTTTTGAAATTATACACTCTTCTCCAGAAGGACCCAAATAATGACATGGATAATGACATGTAGCGGAAAGAAAAGGGGACTGGCCTGTGCTCACATATATATATGAAAATCCACACACCATTTGGAGATCTAGAAAAACAGTGCTAATGATTGTCTTCAGTAAGCATCATTGTATTGTATTTATTTTAGGGTTGCTAGTAAAACAGACCTAGTCTAACTCAATCAGTGCAAGTGTATTTTAAAAATATGTGTAGACATAATGGACATAAAATCTCATAACAGTAATAGCAATAAAGCTTGGCATGTGAAGACAGCAATATACCTTCAGGAATGGAAGTGTTTAATACTGATTTACATTATATAATTTCTTTGTCATTAGAAATTTACAAATCTCTATCATCATTGGCATTTCTCTTATTTTTCTTTCACTGCATCTGTCACTGATACTCTCTATAGATTCCTGGCCTTTGGCTTTGCTTATTTATAGTTTCTGTGTGCTCACAACTTAGGCCCACTTACTGTCATTGCGTCTCCTGCTTCATGCCTTACATCTATACCCAGTTTCATTGTCTGTTCTGATTAGGAGTTGCTTGATTCTGTCATATTTTCTAGTTACAATTGCCAAAGGAGAGGATCTCCTTGTGTCCAACTTTGTCCCTCTTTGAGGATATAATTTCTTTTCATGCCAGACCACCTCATTTTTTGCTGGCTGGCTTATGGATTCTGGTGGCTCCTAGGTCAACTGATCTTCCATGATTCATTCAGTTGTGGCCAAAGGATATGTAATGGGATGTGGCCCCTAATAGTTTTGCTCAAGTAGGAAACTTGCTATAGGGCAGCACCTTTGCTAAGGGAACATGACTATATTAGCTGCCATGATTGACCTTTATATGCCATTTCAAAGTCTGGGGAAGATTTATAAACAATGAAGTCACATATTGTAATTCATTTATTACTGAAATTGTTACTCATTTTACCCAGTCTCTACCTTATATGCAGCAGATGGATTTCCAGTCTTATCTTTTATCACTTACTTTTGCTGACACATACATAAAGGTCTTTTTTGAATTCCTTTAAAGAACTCAGATAAAATAATAAAACTCAGATGTTAGGCACTGGATAGCAAAACAGTAAGTTGTTCAATTCCATTAAGCTATATTAATTTAAAGTGGTAAGCGGTCCTGTTCTTTCACTCTACATGCTTTCTCTCTACAAACTACTAGCATCAGTGAAAGTGGAGATTTGTGTATAGCAGTTAATAACCATATATCATAGTTTGGGGGAAAAAATCAAACAACTTAAGAAAGATGGATCACATTACAAATGCTAAAATCTGCTTTGAACCAACAGATCTTTAAATCATTTTTTCAGGTTTTATTTGCATATCATATGGCAGTACAAATGGGAAGTCATAAGCACTCTGGTACAGAAACTGGGATAATTTGATTTCATATTTTACACTTCACATGGACATGAAAAAGAAAATTATGAAGTATCATTAATAATAACTTAATGCCATTTTATTCAGACTGAAATATGAGGTTGAAAAATAGAAATTGTGATCATGCAGGAAATATTATTTACCTCTAGCAGCCCCAAACATAGCTCTTAAAACAACAAACTTTTGCTATCTTATTTTCTTTTGGCAAGGAATTCATAAGTAGCTTAGCTAAAGTGTACTTATCTATCTTCCACTGTTTCAGGGGCTCTAATGAGGGGACCATCAACCCATCAGATGGGGTTGATAACCTCACATTCCTCCAGAGCATGTGATCCAAGAGAAAGGACAATCAGGAAAGTGTGATGCCTTTTAGACCTAGTCTCCAAATAAGTACACTTTTACTTTATTATTATTTTTAAGTAGACATATTTTTTGAAAGTGAGTATCAAGTCCAAGTTACACTCAAAAGAAGCAGCAGAAGTCTTCTTCCTTTTGAAGGGAATTTCAGAAAATGTGTGGGCATATTTCAAATTACCATAAAGAATAAGAGCAAATTTACTAAAGAATTTTCTACTGAGCAGAATAGGAACTCCTTAGTGATTGTAATGACCATCTTCTGAACAAAGTGGCTAAGGTGGTTTTCCTTGCATATATCGCATTGCCTTTGGTCTGTGACTTTGCTGCCAAGGCCACAGCTTAATGGAGCGAAGATTAGTGCTGCCTATAGCAGCCAGCTGTAGGCCAGACCATGACATGCTGCATAGACTGGAGCATTGTGCCGATTAAGGACACCATATATGGGATATATGCAACCACACCTATTCACTCCCCTCCTTTGGGGGCTGTGATTTTAAGGCTCTATTAGGTTTCTTTTGCTATCATAAAAAAAAATTATCAGATTATAAAAACACAAATTCATTATCTCACAGTTCTCTAGTTCAGAAGTCTGGATTAATATGGCTGGTTCTTTGCTTAGAGTCTTACAAGGTCAAAATCAAAGAAGTGTCAGCTGGCCTAGACTCTTGTCTAGAGGCCCCGAGGAAGAATCTGCTTCCAGTCTTATTCAGGTTGTTGGCAGAATCTAATTCTTTGCAGCTGTAGAACTGAAGTCCTCATTTTTCTGTTGGCTGTCACCTGGGGTTCATCTTTAACTTCTAGATGCCTCTCTCTGGTTCTTACATATGGGATCTTCAGAGATAACAAAGGGGCATCAAAGCAGTCTCCTGCTTTAAATCTCTCTGAGTTTTCTTTTTGCCACATTTTTTGACTGTAGCTGAAGCAAAATCTTTACTTTAAAATCATGTAATTAGATTGAGCCCAACTGTAGATATAATTAAGGTTACAGACCTTAAAATAGGGAGAGTATCTTGGATTATCCAAAATCCCATTTGAGATGTAACATAACATATTCAAAAGTTTCATACCAGGAGGGATGACTTTTCAGCACCAGAAAATGTTTACATGTTTCCATGCTTTTTATGTGTATCTTTACAATATTCCTTGATTCTGGGGTAATGTATCTTGAATATATTTCTGTTCCCAGGATCCAAAAGGAACTTCACAAAAACCTCAGAAAACACATGTGTGTGTGTGTGTGTGTGTGTTGTGTATCAGAGGGGCATGTTTCTCTTTAAGACACATGTGTATGTGGTAATGAAGGTAAAAGGTGGCATTTGTCCACCTAAAATACCTTCCTAATTGTACCCTTCCCTCCTCTATAAGAAAAAACACCATCAGTTTTACAAAGCTCTTTTAAAAAAAAAAAACTAATTATCTGAAAACCATGGTAAATATAACATAGAAAGGAACAAAGGTACAAGAATTCTTAAAGGCCCATTAATAATTGTCACCCTGATCTTCACTGAAATGTAAATAGAATTAGATTTGCCCTTTCTTAGTTGCCCTCTTAGTCCTGCACTGATTGGACTCCTCCCACTCTTGTCTTGAAATTTCATTCTTCCCAGCCCTTTTCCCCAACATACTTCTCTGTGCATACATCAGTGACAGCATTTATCACTCTCTCTAATGATCTTATCTCTCTCTCCTAGTATCTAATTCATTTCTAAATTTCCAGAGCCTAACATAGTAGCAGGAATAAACTAAGAATGTATATGTGTGAATGAATGAATGAATATATGTTGGATTTTCTCTTCTTCCTTTGGGAAGTCTCAGCCTAAGAGGCACTGTAGGTAATATGTGTCAAACGTTCACATGATAGACCCGGAGAGATCAAGGAAAGTAATTTACATCTCACAACAAACTCTCTCAGAATTGTGCAATATAATACAGCAAAGTTATACGTTTGCTCATATGTTGCCTGAAATCTTATTTTTAACATATTGATAATTGTTTGCTGAAAATACACTGCTGCACAGAAGCACTAAAATGACCCTTGACTTAAGCATGAATAAAAAAGTTATTTCACTTTCCTTTTTATTATTGAAATGGTCACTTTTTTCATTTAAACTGTTGGTAGGGTCCATTCAGCTTTCACCTATCAAGCTTTCATTTCCTGCTGTCTGAAATGAAATATCTCTCCCACCTGCAACTGACAAGAGTCGCATTTCTTGTGGGATTTATTTCTTTCATCTCCTTCTTTCTAGTGCCCTTATCTTTCTTTTACTTTCTTCCTTTCCCTTCCAGTGATAAGGTCTCTATATTTTCTTGGTGTATTCATCTTCTGCTTTTTGTCCTTCATTTATCAGTTTCCCCCTTCTAAATTTATATATTCTGTCTCCATTTTCTTCTCCATTTATCTATGGTTCTATCTTGTCCTTTATGGTTTGATCTAATTAAGCCACTTCAATTGTAAGACAAACTAATATTTTATGTACCTCTAAGAAAAAAACTATTAAAAATAGTGTCAATTAAAGTATGGTAAGCCATCAATTAGTAGACGTATTACAATTTTGTAGATATTTAAATACAAAAAATATGGCTCTTAGAACTGATAAGATTCAATTCTATCATATAGAGTCTAAAAAAAGATATTATTTCATACTCACATTTTTACCCAGTTTTTTGTTGTTGTTATTCTAATGTGAAATAGAAGACACTTTTCTTTGATGATCCTACATTGACTATGCTGATCTAGAAAAATGCCTGGCACACACAAAACACCAATAACAAGAACCTTGTAAGACTATTTGAAGTCTAAATCGATTAATCCAAGTAAAGCATTAAACATAGTGAATCTCAATCCATAAACTCAGATTTAATTTCTTTAAATTACTATAATCCTGATTAAGAGTATCCATGCAAAATAAAATGGACAACATCCATATTATTGATTCTTGAAGCCACTCCCATTTTCCTTTCTAGAATATGGGATGTTTTATTGCAAGCAATTTTAATCCATCAAATATGGTTACTACCAAAATTCCTTTTGTTGAAACCCTCAGTGCTCCTTTGATGTCAAGCAATTCTCTGCTTATCTGGACAATGAGAAGCTTTGCTGAGTGTGAACACCCATGCCCACCTATGCTACACAGACACCTTCCCTGAGGTCATACCACAGCTCTTTTTTTTCACAAGACCCACTGAACTAGTAGGGTTCAGAACTTTACTTCTGTTCATTTCACAGGGTATTTTTGCTTTCTCCACTCCCTCCAAACCAGCAAGCCTAATCTTTCAGTGGATTTGAGCTGTTTATAAAATACTATAGAGTCCTGTATTTAAGGCAGCTACTTCTTACTACCCTTTCAGCATCCTCCCAGCAAGAATAAAATACTCTTGAAATAACTAGCCATTACTATAACTATTACTCTTTGGGTTCCCCCAAAAGTATAGATTAAGACTATCTTGGTTGTATGAATTTGCTTTGTGAGGTGAAATAAAATAAAGGAATATGGAAATGGAACAGGTAGGATGAGATAGTGGTGGAGAAAATGTTAATACATACTTGTTACAAAGGTCATTGTCATAGGGCCTCTGAGCTATGTGTAGAGTTCCTCCCTGATCCTTTCTTCCAAAGGATGAAAGGCTCGAACATATGTGCCTTTACTCCCTTCCCCTGTTTTTTGAGTATAGCCCCTGGAGTTAACTATCATTTCAGAGTTGGGTCTGCTTAACCTGAGCAGCATCTTGGGCTTCAAAGGGGAGCTTTGAGGCAAAAAACTGAGATCCATTCTATTAGCGCTTGAGGTATCACTTGTCAGTATGTACCGAGCTCTTTTCCACATCCGTGAGTGAAATCAGAGGTGGTCCAAGAGCATGGAAAAGTTGTACCAAAGCATTTGCTGGAATTCATTTCCAGCTTCACATAGATGGCCCGAAACCCATGCTAAATCCATACTCTCACTCATTTTGCCGGTTTTGCCTAGCTGCAATTTCAAATATAGACAATATCAAAATTTTAGAAGAATAAATTAGCCCTCACTTACGCTATTGCTCCTGAAACTGCATTTAATATTCATCATTTTTCCCTTTACCCACCCAATCTAGATTTCCCTCATTATCAGCCATCCAAACCTAGAATTGGTGGTGGTAAAAGAAATAATAACAATTGATGCCTCGAGGTCAGCTGCAAAAGTAGAAACTGTAGCTCATACCAACCTAGTTTTTTCGGCTAGCCTACTGTAGCCACAAGGCCAAAGGAATGAGCTGAAGGATAGATGTAGGTAACAAAGGTGAGTTACCGTGGGGTCTGGGCTAGTCATTGAAATCACTTAAATGATTTGTCCTCAATCTTGGCTTCAATCCCAAATGCATCATTTTCATGGTACAATGGTTTGCTACAATGATTGCCTGACAATTATGATTCAGTGGATCAGAAAATACATATATAGCTCATTTTTGATAGCTCCATCCTTTGATGTCCCGTGGGAACGTATTGTCTCTATTACAGACTCAGGAGATCTTTTACAATAATTAGGTTCTTCTCCATTATAAAAAGTGTAGCTTTGTTCTAGATCCTTAGTGGTTGGTGTTGCAATTCATTATACTCATCTACAGAGATATTTATCCACCATCGCTCATCTCTCATTTATTAAATGCTCCCTCAGAGGCATTTAACGCTTCTCCCATCCAGGGTTGTAGCTATGTATGCTGAACAAGCTTCTGTATAACTTTGGAGAAAAGCCCTGACACAGAAAAACAGACTCACTTCTCCTTACAAGTCAGTGTGCACCGAGCAGTCAACTCTAGCTATATAGCCAAAATCAGAAGGAAACCAAAAAGATGTGATGTAGGCACCAAAGCTTCCCAAAACTTATAATAGGAATCTATGTATTTTTCTCATTTTTAAGGTTTTCAATGAACTGCTTAAAATTGTTTCCAGCATTTTACAATGTTTACCCTCTTCTCAATCGAAATTCACTTATTAAATATTTTGGATATATTTTGTTGTTCTCTTAGCCTTTTTTCTTAGAATACATGGCAAATATATTTTATTCCTTCGAATCTTGATATCAATTTTGGAGAAGTATCATCTACCACTTAATAATGGAATTTTTTACTTCTTGTGGGACATTCTATGTAAAAGTATGTCAGCAGAACAGAAAATACCTCACCAAATTATGTATAAGCAGATCCTTCTAAGGATGAGGGATAGAACTGGCAACACCTTTATTCCTATCTCAGACTGTGGGCCAAAGGGTATATTAATTAATTCTTAATGCTCTTTTATTTGCCTAGCTTCGAAAATCTGCATCAAGTAAATATTTATTCCTCAATTTAACCATTAACATAGAATTCCTAACTATAAAGCATTTGTGATTCAAATGGTAAGAAGGAAAGGAAGAATTCAAAGTACAAAACTTCCATTCATCAAAACTAAATTCAGGGTGCCTGGATGGCTCAGTCGGTTAAGCATCTGCCTTCGGCTCAGGTCATGATTCTAGGGTCCTGGGATCGAGTCCCGCATCAGGGTCCCCACTCAGCAGGAAGTCTGCTTCTCCCTCTCCCTCTGTTGCTCTCTCTCTCTCTCTCTCTCTCTCTCTACCAAACAAATAAATAAAATCTTTAAAAACACACAAACCAACTAAACTAAATTCAGTCAATGTGGGCACCCAACTTGATAAGGAAGGGTCAAAGTGGATCTTCATTTATCATTACATGGATAATTTGTTTTTCTATGTATGGATGAGCTTAGAATGTTAATAGCGTATTGGGCTTTGAGGTAGACTTCTGATTTTTTTCCACCCTGCATCCATTTTGTAGTGGATAACTTGTACTTCCTTCACTTTTAGACTATGTAGTTTGGGTGGGGTAACCCTCATACCTCCTTGCAGGAGGCAACTATAACTGATCAATGAGAATGCAACACCCACTTGCCATAGTGACTAGTTCTGTTCAACATGAAGCTGTTTGCTGACTCTATCGGGGAAAACATGATACTCTCATTTACTTGGTGAAGCAGTAGGAGGTACTGCAGGAGGTAGCACTTACCTTTGGAACTGTACATAGGTCTCAGGCACGAAGAGCCTGCCTGAGATAAAGGCAACACATCAGAAACAGAGTAATAAAAGAGTGGGATGGGTTATAATGGAATGGTTGGAATCCTGGATTCATTCATGCCTAATCTGCATCAGTATTTTTTTAATTAGGTGAGTCAATGAATCCTCTCCCACACCTTGGTTTTGGTTTTGGTTTTGCTTTTGCTTTAAGCCAATTTGAGGTGGAATTCTCTTCTTTAATCTGGTAAATCCTCCTTGTCCCCTATTATAAAGTAAAGCTTTGTGGTAGATGATAATTGCCTTTCTATTCCTTGGAATTTGATCCAGCCCTGTTTGTGGTAAGACAAAGAATGAGAAGCACTTGTCCTTTTAAATTAAAGAAAACAAACAAACAAACAGATTTCAGAGTACAGACATCAAGCAAGAGCATGATAGGTAGTAAGTATAGCTAGCATTCAAATGTATGTTTATTTCATCAAATTTACTTTGATGTGAGTATATCAAATTTAGTGCACTTAAATATTAATTTACTAAATGATACCTGAGTCACCTGAATTAATGGAGTATGAAAATGTACAGTACTTATTCCATTTTATGAAGTGGAAAAAATCTGGGTCATTAAGTGCCTAAACATTCATGATGAACTGATATCCATCATATGTGAAAATAAAATTTTTTAAGTATATAGATTTTTTCAGTTGCTCAAATATCCATCTTTTCAGCAATTAAAATGTCTACATATATATACTTCTAATGCTCTCCTAGGCAAGGGAAAGGGATAGCAATAGCATATTAATAACTCTTTCCTAAAAGCTCTTGAAAACCTGGCAGAAGTGGTAAATTGTGTGTGTTCTTTAGTGAAGAGCTTTGTTAATATTTCAAAAGTGGAGCATCCAACCACTTACTTGGTAGCACAAGAGACATCTGTGTGCAAAAAGGGGACAGAGGACTTGCAGAACTATTCAATGAGACAATGACATCGAATCAAGTAGCCAAATCAACAAATGCTTTATAAGTATGAACTATATGGAAAGGCTTGTCCCCAGTTAAGCAGTGTGTAGCTGCTATAAATTTCTAATAGAACCCCATCCCATAGAGGTTCACTCTAGAAAATTACTCTTCATCCAGCAAGTCTCAGTTCAATCATTACATTCTTTTGCACAAGTAATCAGATTATTTATAGTGTGATAGATGATATGAAGAAAGAAGTGTGGAATACTATGAACTCATCTAAAGAGAATCCTACCTAAACCTAGTGGTGGTGATAATGGTGGAGGTAGTTGTGGTGTTGGGGAGGGGGTGTGTGCGGTGACATATCATTTCTGGAGAAAGTACTATCTGAGGATTATCTAGGATTACTAGAATTTAATTTCTGTAAAGAGAGAATTTGTTTCCTTTCTCTATTAGCTGTTGTACATCAGAGTCTAAATTAGTATCCTGGTACAAGACAGACTACTCAAAAATGCTGACTAAATGAACAGATAAATCATTAAAAGAAAAATAAGTTATATTTGTGGTATACATAGGGATATTTGGGTGAAAAGGATGTGTATTTTAGAAAGAGGTGAAAAGAATGCAAACATACTGTAATTTCTGCATGGAATATTCAATAATGATTATGTCAGGATGTTTGCATGTATGCATGGGTTTGTAGGAAGATCCTGGCAAGGCAGGGATTGGGAAGTGACATTTGATAGAGCTGGAGAGGGGATAGACACTGATGAAGTACTTTCAATTTTTTTTGAGAAGCAATAACAAACCACCTGAGTCTCAATTAAACCCAATAAGTAAAAGAATAGTTTTGGATGTAGACAATAATATGATGTAATATCTATGTTTCACTACCTTTATGATAAAATATTGTGTATTTGTTTTAGAAAGCTGCCCTTTTAACAAATTTCTTTTTATTTTAAAAATTTTTTTATTATCGAAGTACAGTTAACATACTGTGTTATATTAATTTTAGGTTCACAATGTAGTGATTCAACAATTCTATACATTAGGCAGTATTCACCATAATAAGTGCAATTACTATCTGTCACCATACAACATTCTTACAATATTAATGTCTGAGTTCTCTAAGCTGTACTTTTTATCCCTGTGACTTATTTGTTTTCTAACTGCAAGTTTGCACCTCCTAATCCCCTACACCTGTTTTGCCCATTCCCCCCCAACCCTTTTTCCTGTGGCAACCACCAGTTTCTTCTCTCTATGTGTGAGAGTCTATATATGTTTAATCTGTTTCTGTTTCTGTTTTGTTTTATTTAGATTCCACATAAAAGTGAAATCACATGGTATTTGTCTTTGATATTTCACTTAGCGTAATACCCTCTAAGTCCATCCATGTTGCCACAAATAGCAGGATCTCATTTTTTTTTTTTAAGATTTTATTTATTTATTCAACAGAGAGAGACACAGTGAGAGAGGGATCACAACAGGGGGAGTAGGAGAGGGAGAAGCAGGCTTCCCCACAGAGGAGGGAGCCCAATGCGGGACTTGATCCCACGACCCTGGGATCATGACCTTAGCTGAAGGCAGACGCTTAATGACTGAGCCACCCAGGCGCCCCAGCAGGATCTCATTTTTTATGGCTGAGTCATATTCCATTGTGTGTGTGTGTGTGTATATATATATATATATATATATATATATATGTATATATACCGCATACTCTTTATCCATTCTTCTATCAATGGACACTTAGGTAGTTGCTTCCATATGTTGGCTGTTGTAAATAATGCTTCAGTGAAAACAGGGGTGCATATATCTTTTCAAATTAGTGTATTCATTTTCTTTTCAAGTAGTGGAATTGTATGGTATTTCTATTTTTAACTTTTTGGGTAAACTCCATACTGGAAAACTGCCATTTTTCGATGATAATGTTATCACAACATTTTTAAAAACCTTATAAAAACCATTTTAAAATTTGTTAGTAATTTTACTCTTAGCAGTTTGAGTTGTTTCTATTTTTTGGATATTGTGAATAATGCTCCTAGGAACATTCACATACAAGTTTTTGTGTGGACATATGTTTCAGTTTTCTAGGGTATATATCTAGGAGTGGAATTTTGAAGTCATGGTAACTCTATGTTGAACATGTTGAGAAACTGCTAAACTGTTACCCAAAGTGGCTGCACCATTTTACATTCCCATCAGCAGTGTATAAGAATTATGGTTTTTCCACATCCTGATCAACACTTTATTATCTGTATTTTTATTATCGACTTTTCAGTGGGGGTGAAGTGGTATCTCATCATTGTTTTGATTTGTATTTCACTATTGACTAATGATGTTGAGAGTATTAACATGGGCTTATTAGTCATTCATATGTCTTCTTTGGAGATATATTTATTCAAACTATCTGTCTAATTTTGAAACTAGTTTGTGTTTTTATTATAGAGTTATAAGAGGTGTTTTTTGTTTTGTTTTGTTTCATTTTAGAGAGAGACAGATCAAAAAAGCACAAGCAAGGGAGTGAGGGGCAGAGGAAGAGAGAGAATCTCCAGCAGACTCCCCACTGAGCAAGGAGCTGGGCACAGGGCTCAATCTCACGACCCTGAGATCATGACCTGAGCCAAAATCAAGCGTCAGATGTTCAACTGACTGAGCCACGCAAGTGCCCCAAGAGTTCTTAATATATTCTGGATACAAGTCTCTTATCAGATACATGATTTGCAAATATTTTCTTACATTTTATGGGCTACATTTTCATTATTTAATAGTGTCCTATGAGGCACACTATATTTTAATTTTAATTAAGTCAAACTAATCAGTCTTTTTCATCACTTGACTTTTCAAGTTGGAGCTAAGATATTGTTTAACACATGATCACCAGCATTGATTCTTCTGTTTTTTTCCTAAGATGTTTATGGATTAACAAAATATCATGTATTTATACAATAGGATATTATTAGGCAATAAAAAAGAAATAAAATACTGATACATTCTACAATATAGATGAACCTTGAAAACAATATGCTAAATAAAAGAAGCTAGACACAAAAGGCCACATATTGAATAATTTCATTTATATGAAATGATCAGAATAGGAAATCTAAAGAGATAGAAAATCTCTTTAGCGGTTGCTAATTAGGGGAAGGGGGTGGGGATGGTGAATGACTTGATAAAGAGTTCAAGGTTTCTTACGGAGATGATGAAAAGTTTCTAAAATTATTATGGTCATGGTTTCACAACTCTCTAATTGTACTTTAAACCACTGAAATGTTCACTTGAAGTGAGTGGACTTTCTGTTATGTAAATGCTGCATCAAGGGGCTTATAAACATTCTGCTTGGTAAAAATTCAAAATTTTCTAGTCATAAAAATTAAGTTCTTATGAAATATAAGAGGGGTGCCTGGGTGGCTCAGTCAGTTAAGCATCTGCCTTCAGCTTAGGTCATGATCTCATGGTCTAGACTTGAGTCCTGCGACTGGCTCCCTGCTCAGCAGGGAGTCTGCTTCTCCCTCTGCCTCTGCCGCTCTCCCAGCACCTGTGCCCTCTCTTGCACTCTCTCTCTCTCAAATAAATAAATAAACTCTTTAAAAAAAAATAAAACATAAGAATTCAGGAAAACAGAAATTCCAAAATCCAGTCAGATTTTATCATTTGGTATCTTTTACCACCTCCGTTTATAAACATAATGACAGAGGTAGTAAGTTTAAACATGATTGTCTTTAACTTGGGAGAATATTCCAAAGCATATGTAGTCAGGTGAGCAGAATGAAGTATTAAATTGAGCATTTAAGTGTCCGTTTTTCCCCAACAAAGAGAATGTTATAACTGCAAGCCCTGTTCATACTACCAGTCTTGGTAGAAGAAACTTAATTCAGAGTGAGCAAGTAATTTCTAAACTGGATAAAAGGGACGGAAACTACCTTTTTAAAAAAAATAAGATTTGCACAAAGTTGAAGAATATGCTTGAGAATAGAGGGATTTGCTGAAAGCAGTTGGCAAATGAGAGGCTCTTGAGTGTGTGATATATGAGAAAATTGGGGGGGGGAAAGAAATGCAGCTATTCAGAAGGATTGCTGTGGTTATGAATTAGATGTTTTTAATGTTCTTTGACAGATGTGAGTTAAGAATGGAATTCCTTTTTAATTATCCTTGCATGGTGAACTGTGTGTAATGCTCAGATTCTGAGCTCTAATGTTTGTCAATGCATTTTCTTTAAACAGTAGGTATATAGCAGATTACCAAGGAGGTGAAGAATAAACATTAATATCTTGTATTTCATAAAGCTCTAACAATTCAAGCATCCTCTCATATGTGAGCTAACCTTGGCTTCATCTTTTGAATTTGTCTGCAAAAACAAGAGAGCTTCATTCAAACAACATTTAAATTCATCCCTTCTAACTTTCCACAAAGTTTTTTGGAGAATTAATCAACCTCAGTGGCTCTTGAATAAAATGCTCACAATATAATATTTTAAGCCACAGCTAGCCATTAACACTCTGAAAAATGAACTGCACACATGTTTCATGAGGACTTATACGAAGGGCTGATCTGAAAAATAAGAGATGCTGATAGAGAATTCACCTGGCTTCTAAATGAGGCACTACTCCCCCTGAATTTATTTATTACCAATGTATTTCAATTGTGAGAGATGGTATTAGAACTTGGAACCCACAAGCATGTGGATAGAAATATGAAGATGGCTTGACCTTGCAGGTGATGAGTTATTCACCACTGCTCTTGGGTATTATTCCATCTGCTGTGGGTAAACAGCATGATATTGCCAACAGGGGGAGCTACAGACAGAAGACAAATGAAGCCGATTTTGTTTAGGACTGTAATTTAGCTGAACTGACAATATATTATACCTTAATGGCCCCTCAGAGTGAATTTAATTGATGACCCAACTTAGATATTCTCTTAGAGTATCTTTGTACTGGATTGGATGCAAGCTGGGTGCTTAAGTTTGCTTTCCTGCTGTTAATAGAGTCACTGCCATCTGGAAAAGATAGCAGCTAATATGTCACTGGAATTTTTTCCATTGTTGCTGCTTCTGTGAAAAACTCAAAAAGCTGCTGATAAGCCAAGAGGAAAAGACAAAAGTAATGCTTTTCTCAGTGAGGTCTAAAGAGGTTTAGTAAATAGACAAAGATCACTAACACTTTAAATGTGTTTTTAGTTTCATTTTCAGTCAGGTTAAGTGAAAATAAAGTTTGTATCAGATAACAAAATTAATGCTTTTAGTGTTGGAAGGGTCTGTTACTTATGTGTCATGTTATTCATTTTGTGTACACAAACACCAAATAAAAAGTCCAAAAAGAAAATATTTATAATAAGGAAAGTAGAACTGAGTACTCTTGCTTGATAGCATAACTTTAAAAACTAATGGCAGATAGGAAGAATTATTCTTATAATTAAGAGTAGTCCTAAAATCAATGGTCATTCTTAAATATCAGAATCCTAATTATGGGAATCTTGTTTCTGATACAACAGGGAGTGGAAACAAAAGTTGGGACTAAATCGGTTTTATCTATTTATACATATACTAGAGAGTTTGGGCATTTCATACTGTGACAGTATACAACAAAACTAATTAAGAATGTGGTGCCATTCCCCACGTCAGGTTTACTACAAGACCTCAGGTCTTTTTCTGATGTGACATTTATTCATTTATTTATTCACTAAGAGTTTATTAAGCATATTCTATGTGTCAAGTATTAAGTGATGTGCGAGAAACATAATGACTCAGAAATGTCCTCTGCCTTCAAAGTGCATATACAGCCTAGTAGGAAGAGACACTTGTTTAAATATATTACTGCAATAAGATTATAGGTGCTAAGTTAGAAGTGTGCAAATATATACAGGACATAAAGGAAGCAGTCCTAGTCCTTATTTGTTGATTGTGATCTGTCTAGAACTTATACTGTAGAAGACATATTAGGCACACATCACTTTGAGTCTCTGGAATTGTTGTTTGGAACACAAAAATGTCATGCCCTGTAGGAACTCACACATTAATGGAATCACAATATCTTAGCTCATTTCCAAGTCCTTGCTGATCATCTCTTTTTTTTTTTTTGGATAGTCCTCTAATGTCTTAAAGTCAATATGTATCAAACTAAATTTGTCTTCCTACTTTCATACACTTGTGTCCCCATCATTTTTCTACCCTCCAAAGCATGAAGACTCAGTTATTTTTCTTCTTCTCATTTATTAATCATGTGCACCTGTTCCGGGCTCTTCTATCTCTGTTAGCATTCCACAGCTCAGATACTTTTGTCATACTGCCTAAACTCATCAACATGTCTAGTGTTTTTCCTTAGCCATTGCAATTTATATTAAAACCACTTCTTAATGAATTATTAAGAGCATGGCTCTGAACTTACTATTATCCTCTTCCAGTTTCAAATAATGTTAATATTTCCCTATGCATTTAGAAAAAAATCCTGGTCTGCTATTTAAGGTTCTCCATGCTCATTCTCCATACCTAGCCTCCTTTTCCAGTATGTGTCTCATTCTTTCCTGGTATTTTTCAATATCCCATTTAAAGGGAATTATACAGTATTTCCTCTACCTATCCTGCAATTTCCTGAATCTCTGCTTTTTTTTTTCTCATGTCATTCATTCCGCAATGTATTTCTCTGTGCATAAAGAAGAAAAATCATTTTTCTATTCTCCAAAGCACAAAGCCTCAGAGTTTTTCTTCTTTTTTTTTTTTTTTATTAAAGATTTTATTTATTTATTTGACAGAGAGACAGCGAGAGCAGGAACACAAGCAGGGGCAGTGGGAGAGGGAGAAGCAGGCTTCCTGCCGAGCAGGGAGCCCGATGTGGGACTCGATCCAGGACCCTAGGATCATGACCTGAACTGAAGGCAGACGCTTGACGACTGAGCCACCCAGGCGCCCAGAGTTTTTCTTCTTTTCATGAGTCTATATAAGTCACTTTAGCTTTAAAGCAAGAGTAAAGATAAATGTGAATAACCAATCTTTATATTTATGGACACTGAGAGAGATTTGTTTATTGGATAAATGACTGAATGAATAAATGAACTAAAGTAAGTGATACTGCATCTATTCTAGATAGCATTAGGTTGTATATAAAAGTCAACTAACTACATATGTAGTAAATTCTTTTATTCTACCTGAGCCTAAACCAAGAGTCGGACGCTTAATTGACTGAGCCACCCAGGTGCCCCATAATAAATTCTTTTAAGAAGAACATATAATTTAAGAATAATAGATAATTTGGCAGTCAATAGCATGCTCAGAATCATCACTGGTGAGTTTTAATTTTGTTTAAAAAGAAAAAGAAGGGTGCCTGGGTGGCTCAGTCGTTAAGCGTCTGCCTTTGGCTCAGGTCATGATCCCAGGGTCCTGGGATCGAGCCCTGCGTCGGGCTCCCCGCTTTGTGGGAGGCCTGCTTCTCCCTCTCCAACTCCCCCTGCTTGTGTGCCCTCTCTCGCTGTGTGTTTCTCTGTCAAATAAATAAATAAAATCTTTAAAAAGAAAGAAAAAGAAAACTTTGGCTAGGTTGAGAAGACCAAAATTAGTTTTATGATCTCAACGCCTCTCATAATTAAAATGAAATATGCTGATTGAGAAAGACATGCTTGTAAAGGGAACACAAACAAAATCACAGAGAGGTATGAGGCTATTTTTAAAAAGGCCATAGGTGGGCGTGCCTGACTGACTCAGTCAATAAAAGAGCATGCAACTCCTGATTTCACGGTCATGAGGTCAAGCCCCACACTGGGGGTAGACTTTACTTAAAAAAAAAAAAAAAAGGTCATAGGAAACTACTTCAAAAAACATTTGTTGAGTTCCTACTATGACCTAGACAATATGGTAAAAGTTAGCTTTACACTGGTCTTAATTTGATGGGTGCTTCATTATTTTACTTCTCTGTTAATCTGTTTGCACGAAGATACACTCCAAAAACAAACAGCAGTGAAACCTACCTGAAACAACTGTTATATCCTCTCTGCTGTTTCTTCAGTTTTCAACTCATGCTGCCAAAAGGATTGTAAGAAATATGAAATACCATGGCATATCAAAATATTATAACACACCAGGTGGGAACCGGGAGACTACATTTTCAGAAAGAGAGACTTTTAAGTGACAATAAAATGGAAGACACAGTTCCTCTCTTTAAAAAGAAAATAATAATCTAACTCACAACGTTTTAACTTCTGGAATAATTTGCAGATATGCCTGTAGATTATTATTTTTTATTTATGCAAGTGGAGTCACTTCCTTTAGAAAGTTACCCATAGCTGAAGCTGAAGAACTTTAGTCTGCATTCTTACCTCAGGACTGTTTGACACGAGGACGACTCTGAGAGCAGAAGCATCCTCTGCATGAATACCAAAATATGCTTTGATTGAATATGCTTCCCGGCATCCATCTAAGACATACTCACGCAACTAACTTCAGAGAAGTGGGGATTGCATTGAGTCCATTCTTTTTTTTTTTTTTTTTTTAATTTTATTTTTTTTTGTTTGTCACCATACAATATATCTTTATTTTTTTTTTTTTTTTTTTAATTTTATTATGTTATGTTTGTCACCATACAATATATCATTAGTTTTTTTTTTTGTTTTTTTTTGTTTGTTTGTTTTGTTTTAGATTTTTATTTATTTGCGAGAGAGAGAATGAGAGACAGAGAGCATGAGAGGGAGGAGGGTCAGAGGGAGAAGCAGACTCCCCGCCGAGCAGGGAGCCCGATGCGGGACTCGATCCCGGGACTCCAGGATCATGACCTGAGCCGAAGGCAGTGGCTTAACCGACTGAGCCACCCAGGCGCCTCATCATTAGTTTTTGATCCATTGTTTTCGTATAACACCTAGTGCTCCATTAAGTCTTCCTTAATACCCATCACCAGGCTACCCATCTCTCCACCCCCCTCTCCCCTCTAAAACCCTCAGTTTGTTTCTCGGAGTCCATAGTCTCTTATGGTTCATTTCTCCCTCTGATTTCCCTCCCTTCATTTTTCTCTTCCTTCTCCTAATGTCCTCCATGCTATTCCTTATGCTCCACAAATAAGTGAAACCATATGATAATTGACTTTCTCTGCTTGACTTATTTCACTTGAGTCCCTTCTTACGCTACTAATCTTCAATACCTATTTCATAGAATTAGACAATTTAGAACCTAAAAGAAGTTTCCTCTATTTCAACCCTGTCAATTTACAGATTTGGTCCACACAGACTGAGATACTTGCCCAAGGTTAAATAGCTTTCTATTAAAAGCAAAGTGAAAACTAGGATTCTCTGTCTGTCTGTCTGTCTCTCTCTAATTTTAGAGTAAATATATCGTCATTTCTTTTAGTCCTGTCTACTGGCACCATGTAATTGATCTTATCGGATTTTGTACATAAAAATCGTAAGATGTAAGTTATCCTTCATAAAACTATGAAATAATTCCATAACTCTAAATGCATCTATCAATCTTATTTTGAGTTCAATCATATACTGTAGCAATAGACATAAATATGGATTTTTTTCTAGGATATGTTGTGCTAAAAAAAAAAGTAACAGATACTTTAAATGAGCCAAATTTTAATCTTGATAGGAAACATTTCTCTATATTCCTTGGGGTTTCTCTGTTCCTTTAAAACTACAGCACTTAAAAATGTTAGAACTATTTAGCAATAATTGCTGAAGATATGCATATAACACATACTCTTATTTTTTCTTTTGTTTTGTCATACCGCTGCATTATGGTGAAATTCATTTACGGCAAAAAAAAAAATGCACCGAAGAGATACGTAAGATGAACTGTCAGTATGTTAGCAAGCTTTCAGTTAAAGAAACTTTTATTTGGCATTTAAACAACAACAACAACAACAACAACCCTTCAAGGAGTTAGTATCTCTGAGATCTGATTTTTGAGATATAGTTTTAAAATATTAATATTTAATTTTTTTACTATTTTATATTTAAATACCTTCTATGGCATTATAAAATCAGATGTTTTAAGGAAAATAGACTTTAAAAGGTCTAATATTCATTAGAAGAAAACTGAGCAATGATAAACTTCCACTTTCTACTTTAAAAGTCAGTTTATTTTCCTTCTGATAAGACATAATTAAAATTTTTTTTTTGAAGGAAACATTAAGAAAAAATATGAAGTATGATTACTTCTATTTTAGCATGGTTAATTAAATCTGAGGATAATTAAGAATAATAAAATCCTATGAAAATGAATGTGAATAATTTTATCAGTGAACAAAAAAACTTTACAGTACATCTGGGGGCAGTTGCTAGATATCAAAAAAGTATATTTATGGGGCGCCTGGGTGGCTCAGTTGGTTAAGCGACTGCCTTCGGCTCAGGTCATGATCCTGGAGTCCCGGGATCGAGTCCCGCATCGGGCTCCCTGCTCGGCAGGGAGCCTGCTTCTCCTTCTGACCCTTCCCCCTCTCATGCTCTCTCTCTATCTCATTCTCTCTCTCAAATAAATAAATAAAATCTTTTAAAAAAAAGTATATTTATAAAACATAACAATGTATTATATGTGTATACACTTTTAATTTAATAAGCATATGTTAATGTTTCTCCCTTTTGATATTTACAAAAATAATAAAGGAGAAGAATCAAGCCATGCTATTACCTCAAACATAAAGAAAAAGGAATAAAAGAGAATGAGTACAAATTTTTTTTTTTTTAAGATTTTATTTATTTATTTTACAGAGAGAGACAGCGAGAGCAGGAACACAAGCAGGGGGAGTGGGAGAGGGAGAAGCAGGCTTCCTGCCGAGCAGGGAGCCCGATGTGGGACTCGATCCCAGGACCCTGGGATCATGACCTGAGCCGAAGGCAGACGCTTAACGACTGAGCCACCCAGGCGCCCCAATGAGTACAAATTTTTATTCATGAACTATAACTTCGCTATTTCTGGGCTTACCCTACAGGTTATGTGGGTTATACACCAGTCATGGCAGCCTCTTAATCATTAGCTAATGAAATTACTCTAGACCTTTTCATTTATAATTTCCTTAGCAGTTGTTCCTAATGTTTTAAGAGCCTTTTACTTTTATATTTTGAATTACTTTATTTATCTTGTTCCATTTTTAATTAAGAAATTAAGCTCTGGACAAATCTGAAAATCCCATAGAAAACAGCCATTTTTAATGGAACTTTCTTATAAGACTGTAAGTGAGATCAAATAGTGACAGAGCATCATATTCAGGGGATTGCAAATCATATTTCACAGTCTTTGGACTCCTTTATTCAATGAATAAAACTAATAAAAATCATTTTTTGAAGTACATGGGACACTTGGCACTACATGGTTTGAAAACCATTGATTAAGTTTAATCCAGTGGAACAGTGTTTCTTAAACTATATGTGGTGAAGTGCTAAGTTTTTGTTTTAGCTTTATTTCTTTGCTTCTCCTGTTTTTGTAAAATAAAATAAAAATGAATAAATAGAAAAATTCAATGAAAGCAAAGATATAAAATTTAAGTCCTCAATGTTCTAAATATTACATTTAATAAACCTTACATAATATTTAAATGAATAAATCAGAAAAATAGCACAGAATGAAAAAGGAAAATATTTTTAAAATTTTTTTTTTAAGATTATTTATTTATTTGAGAGAGAGAGAGATTGAGAAAACAAGCAAGGGGAATGGCCTGCAGAGGGAGAGGCAGAAGCAGGCTCCCCATAGAGCAGCTCCATCAGCTGGAGCCCGATGTGGGGCTCGATAACAGAACCCCAAGATCATGACCGGAACGAAGGCAGACGCTTAACCAACTGAGCCACCCAGGCGCCCCAGGAAAATATTTTTAAAATTATATGTGTAGATTATTGAAAGCATTCCTGTAGATGTGGAATTTAGAAAATTATTACTACATACATAACATTTTGTTGTTAGGAGTGAAATAAGGATTCTGAGTGTTGAATATCTATATGCTTACACTGAACACACACATTCCCAATTTCTTTACGTATCTCGTCAGTTTAGTAACGAACTATGGGTCAAAGGGAGAAGCAGGCTCCCCGCTGAGCCGGAAGCCCAATGTGGGACTCGATCCCAGGACTCCAGGATCATGACCTGAGCCGAAGGCAGTCGCTTAAGCAACTGAGCCACCCAGGCGCCCTAGTAACGAACTATGGACTGCCCCTGGTCTGCAGAGCATGTCTGGAGTAGCAGCAATCCAAAAGACAGTGATTTGTTGGTATACAGCGTCTATACTCCCTTCACAGTTTCCATTCAGACTTCCTTTGGAGACCAAGCATTCCCTCTTATTAAAGTCAACTTACAGTCTGGGTAGAATCGGCTCATTTCCTAAACACTTATTTGGCCTAAATAAAGCAGTGTAATTCCATCCCCTATACAACAGTGTTGGTTCAAGGTTAGGTGCTTGACTTAAGCTGGCCCAATCAAAATAAAACTCAGAATCTTTTCTTTATTTTCTAATAGTTAAAGGGTAAATACTCTATTAGCATGAATACAAAAATGCGACCCTAGGAACTATGGCACCAGAGAGAGGAGCGGCCTTAGAATGAAGCTGTGAATGCAAAAGGCAGAGAAGTGAGCTAGAAAGGCATTGGGCCAGCGATATAATTTACCTTCATTAAAAATGCATAAGGAAACAGCAGTCTTTTGCAAAAGTACATAAAAGGTACACAATACATACATTTACGTGGCTATCTAGAACATGGAATTCCGGGAAGGAGAATGGGAGTGAAAATTTGGGTTGAAATGGGAAAAATCATTAGATGGGACTTTTTTTTTTAATTTTTTTTAATTCTTATGTTAATCCCCATACATTACATCATTAGTTTTAGATGAAGTGTTCCATGATTCATTGTTTGCGCATAACACCCAGTGCTCCATGCAGAATGTGCCCTCCTCAATACCCACCACCAGGCTAACCCATCCTCCCAACCCCCTCCCCTCTAGAACCCTCAGTTTGTTTTTCAGAGTCCATCATCTCTCATGGTTCATCTACCCCTCTGATTTCCCCCCCTTCATTCTTCCCCTCCTGCTACCTTCTTCTTTTTCTTCTTCTTTTTTTTTTTCTTAACATATATTGCATTATTTGTTTCAGAGGTACAGATCTGAGATTCAACAGTCTTGCACAATTCACAGCTCTTACCAGAGCACATACCCTCCCCAGTGTCTATCACCCAGTCACCCCATCCCTCCCACCCCACCCCCCACTCCAGCAAACCTCAGTTTGTTTCCTGAGATTAAGAATTCCTCATATCAGTGAGGTCATATGATACATGTCTTTCTCTGTTTGACTTATTTCGCTCAGCATAATACCCTCCAGTTCCATCCACGTCGTTGCAAATGGCAAGATCTCATTCCTTTTGATGGCTGCATAATATTCCATTGTGTATATATACCACTTCTTCTTTATGGGACTTTTAAACCCGGAAACAAATATGATTAATTGAAATCTTCAGCTCCTGCGGTCGTGTACCTGTACCTATGCCAAATCCATATCTATATCCATATATCCATATATACGGCTATTTAAAAAGTTGTGTTCTTGTTGACATTGGTGAGCAGCTGGGTCAAACCAATTTTGAAAGCTTCCTGATTATGGAAAATACAAGGAGCCTGCAAACAGCATAACCTGTCGGCTACTGTTGTGTACTGTAGCTCATTTTGTAACCCCAAGGGAAAAATTTAATTTTGCTTCTATAGTCAGTATTCACTTATATTCACCACACATTTATTAAATTGTTCTTCATTCCCCCAAATTTTCCGTTTTTGATTATTGTCCTTCTTCCAGAAATAGAACTTTTAAAATATTCTTTAACGAGGTCTATGGGTCGGGGCACCTGGATGGATTAGTCAGTGAAGCGTCTGCCTTCGGCTCAGGTCATGATCCCAGGGTTCTGGGATCGAATCCAGCATCGGGCTCCCTGCTGCATCTCGCTCTCCCTCTGCCTGCCACTCCTCCCTGCTTGTGCTCTCTCTCTCTCTCTTTCAAAAAATAAATAAAATCTTTAAAAATTAAATGAAGAGGTCTATGGATGGCAAAGTCTCTCCACTTTTCTGAAAATATTATGAAATCTATTATGAAATCTATTTAAGTTTTAAATGGAATATCATGTTTTCTCAGCAAATTAATATATATATATATATAATATATATGATAAGAAAACAGCAGTAAATATGACATTTTATTGGAAGACATTTTATCATCTTTCCTCCCTACCGCTTAACCCCCAACCTCTGCCACTTCTGTTGGCTCTCTGGATTTCCTCTTTTTCTTCTTGGATATGTGGTTTTATTCTGATGTTCTAGGTGTGGATTTATTTCTATTTACCCTTCACGAGTTTTATTGGATCTGTGGGTCAGAATCTTAAAGGTTTTGAAAAAATTTCAAATCTTATTTCTTTAAATATCTTTCTGATGACATTTTTTCTTTTTTCTTTTTTTTTAAAGATTTATTTGAGAGAAAGAGAGCATGGGGAAGGGTCAGAGGAAGAGGGAGAGAAAATCTTAAGCAGACTCCACCCTGAGCATATAATTATTGATATTTATATGTGCACACTTAATATTTTTGCAAGAGAAATACGATGTGTACTATTCAAAGTAAACTCATTTTGGTTTACATTCGCTATGAGTAAGAGTGGGTCTCTTAGAGACTATATGGCCAGCTGACTGCTTACCACTTTCATTTAAATCTAGCTCTAAGTTACTTCCCATGATATATGGTTATGTACACACATACAGACACACATATAAACACACACACACACACACACTATGTCCCTTAAAGTGGTTTAAAAATTCACTTTTTGGGTAAAATTTATAATGCTGTTTATGATAAGAATGAACATGTCAAGGAAAGCAATGGTTCTTAGCATAAAATGAAATTGGATGTAACAGAAGCTACCATAGCTTAGATCAATGACATTAAAATGTTTTTGAGGTGATAGATTAAGTACAAAATTGTAGGGAGTAGGGAGAAGGAGAGTGGTGGTGAGCAAAATGAGTATTGCATAAGAGATCTAATTAGAAACATCTTAGGAGGATTTTCCATAACATATATGCTTGATCTCTGCTCTACCTTTTAGAATCTAAAACAAACTTGGAAAAGTAGAATGGAGGTAGAAAATGAGAAAGGGACATGAATGCATTAAAAATCTTATTTATGACATTTTCTGTTTTGTAGAAGTTTAAAATTACTGAAGTATTTATTCTATTTTAAAATTTAAAGTGAATTTATGCTATAACAAAAATAGTTTAATCCCACAAATCACTATTATTTACCTTTGTGAATAGTAGACATATGACCTCTCACTAAAAATAGGATGAATAATCTCTTATATGACTTTGTAGATACGTGTGTGTGCATGTATGGTTTTGCACCTTTATGTTTTTGTTTGTTCTCTTGGGTTAAAGCAAATACACATATAAATGGTTTTTTATCGCTACCCATCCTAATATTGGTTGTAAGAGTTTTAAGTAGATGAGGTTTTAAACTAAATCTAAAACCCACCCACCTATCATAGTTAATACCAAATGTGTTGATGCAATAATACAGTTCTCCTTGCCCAATCATATTTTATGGGGGTTTGAGGATTGATGTTACCTTCTCTGAGTCCATTTTTAAAAATATGTGGCTTTAGGAAATTAAATCCATGAACCTCTAGTATCAGTTTAACACATAGCTGACATTGTCTCACAATGTGAAATTTGCTCAACCAAAGTAGAATGTGATGTAGAGAATGATGAGTTTTTAGATTATTTGTTGACAGAAATGTGACATGCTGGAAGTGAATCTGCTCTATGTATTCAGTAGTATGCAACTGATGTTCAATGAAATTTAGGCCATCAGAAAAGACACTGAAGTCATTAGTAAATGAACTGAACTTGACAGTTCCATATATACACTGCTCTAAATGTATCCAGATAGAGATGGCATTAACAAATAAAAGTTATTCTTTTAAAACTTGAATATATCCATCTTTCTCAAGTGTGTATAGCTGGAATATAAATTGTTGTGTCATAACTAATATATAAACAGCATGCAACAGAGCTACACACAAGCTGCTTAATAAAATTATTCAAAAAGATAATCTACTCTATGGTTATATGAAGCCCTCAGTCATTAAATACATTGTCTAACATTCATCTTATCAAAACGTGTGTGAATAAAATCAGGAAATCATGGTACCTTGTTTATTTCTTCATCCATTGATTTAAGAAGAACAATCAGTTGCTACGCATATATGGACGTAAAACTTCATCATCTATGTGTTAATGATTCAGCCTTAAAATTTCTGATTCTTTCATTGAATTTTTCAGGACAAATACTTTTTTCATCATTCTCTACAACTTCTTTTTATGTTAGGAGATATAATTTAGATAATTGCCTTTGGTTAATTTATATTATTACCATTAAAACTTTCTCTATTTTTTTATCTTTGTTGAAGAAATTGATTTATGGGGAGTAGGAATGTTTTGACCAATGTAGAGTGGCAAAGATATTCTTAGAAAATATTGGTTATTTCATGCCCTATTAAGTATTTCAATTTAAATATTGCACTGAATTTAAGGAATTTATAAGTCATAATTCATTAAAATTAAGAATCCCAGCAAGATATACATTCTTTCCAAATTTTGTGGTTTAGAAAGAACTACTGTAAAAAGTTAGGGAGATGATTATTTCCATTTCCATTACTTGAATATGCTTAAAATACACTGTAGTTACATACTACTTTGGAATGAAAATGCATCTTAAAATATAAAATGTGATTTGACAGGTGAAATATAGGCTCTAGAGGCAGAAGGTATAGATTAGTGATGGATTTTAAGCCTATTCTGGGGACATTTACCATCCTCCAAATGATTTAGGGCATCTGGTCTTAGACATAGTACTATCCTCCGCAGAATGACACAGCTGTGGAAAGAAAATACAATGAAAACAAGGAAAACTGATCAAGTAGCTCTGCTTGAAGAAAGAGACTATGGAATTCAGGCCAGTGAGCAAGGCTTAGCAAGAAAATCAATCAATCAGTCAATCAGTCACCCATGGACTTTCCATCTTGGCCAGGTTTTTGAGCACAGTTAGAAAAGTAAAGAAGGATGTCCATCAGAAAGATTGGGCAATATCGCAGACATTAAGAGAAGAAAGAAAATAGACTCTTGGATGTGCAAAAAAGGATTTAGTTAGGATATTTAATTTTTGGCTGTACCTACTGACTACCTATGGATTCTTCAGATTTGGTAGAAAATGTAAATAGTTTGGGAGTCAGGAGCTACAGATCCTATCCTCAGCCCAATTATTTTAGTAACAAAAGCTATACACAATGTTATATAGTAACAATAGCAAGCCATAACTCATTGGATCAATATAAAATAATATGGCTGTAAGGTCCTTTTTTTTTTCTTTGTGTTTTTAGTATAACATTACCAGGAACAGTTAAATACACACATACACACTATCCTATTTAATTTTACATTTAAGACTTAGGGCTTATAATTATAAAGGATGGCCTGGCTAGGACTATCAAATGTCCTCTTCCCCCTGGAGAAAGGTGAAATGCAACATTATGCAAATTTATTTCACAGTGGCTTCTTGGTGAATTTTTTTTTTTTTTTAAATCTTGGCCCTTTCTACCGCTGTTTTCTTTGACACGTGGTTCTTCATGCAGAAATACCCTTCTTTTCTAAATTTTTGGCATATCTTGGACATTGGCATTGTTTTGATTAATGATCTCATTGTTATTCATTCCAGTTAGATCTTGCTGAACAAAAATGTCCTTTTCTTAACTTCAGCAATGACTTTTTATTCTTAAGGTTACCACCAAAGCACTCAAACATTACCCTATGCAAGTTCTCAGACAACTTTATAAAGCAGACCTTCAGAACTCTGATCCTCTAATCAGCAAATCTTTTTCTTTTTGTTCAATAAGAACATTTGCTACTATGTAGCCAAAATTTGGAAAGAATTTTACTATTTTTATTTGAATTAATCTACACAAAAAGTTGGTCTTCTAAATTTAACATTACAATCATCATACAATGAACACACTATTTATTATTCACAGTATCTCAAATTCATACACAATACATGTGTTTGTTCTGTTCATTGTTCCTCTAATGCCCTTCTATCTTCAATCATTGTTCTTAAAAAGAGGAGTTTAATTCCTTACTGTGTCACATAGTGTTCCGAATGTATTAAATATTTTATATGCATTACATTTAGACATATTTGATATTCTTGTTTGGGTGAAACCAAGGTAAATTGGAAAAAGTTTGTTTAACCTTTTCATGACAGAAATTTAGTGAGCTTATTCAAAAAGAAGAGAACATGGAAAATGTGTTTTCATTGAGATGTGCATATCTACTTTCCTATAACCTGATGGGAAACATTCAGATTTGAATTGCATTTTATGTTTGTAGGTTGAACAAAATGTGGTTTTTATATTATTTATTTTCCAGGTCCTGTATGTATTCACATCATTAATTATTAATTATTCACAGATGAAATAAAATTTGCTTAATAATTGTCAAGGCTTTATTCTGAGGTTGCACTAGACAGGGGCATGTCAATTCATTTATTTTGTCTGTCTACATCCTCTATATATATTGAGCAGTCAAATTGCTCAAGAAACCATGGTATCAATTGTTAAGGTGGCCAAATGAACTGCAGTATTTTCTAGCCAATGCATTTTTCACAGAACTGTTACAACATAGTGACTTTGATCTAAAGGCAATTTAAATATAAACAAAACTCTTGATATTAATTCAGCCACAATCTGTCAATTATCTTCATATTTGCTTATGCAAATATATTTTCTAATATAATTCAGCTTCTATGAAACAAACCATGCTATTTATTTTCATACTTTATTTTAAACGTAAAATATTAACTTTCATGTAAGCAATCACTGGTACAGAGAGAACACTGGGAAACATATTGGAAATTAACATAATTATATCAAGAGTTCCCTAGTGGTCAAGAGCATTAGTACTCAAATTGCATTATGAATATGCAAATCCAATGTTTTTGATTTAGGTCATTTGTCACTGGTATTAGAAATTGCAAGTCACTGCTGGGCTGTCTAAACTTCTGAAAGAGCTTCAGATGACTGGTGATTTAATTCAAAAGAACCTTCTGATTCATCAAAAATCTATCTGAACTATATAAGATCCACTGATAGGCAAATTTCTTCCATGTTCTCATTTTGTTTAAGCACTAACACACGTTCCCTTTTTCCATTCGTTTTATATCTTGGAGTGATGGAAAGGCATTGAATGAAAAGCAGTTCTTCTGAAACTGGTCTGATCAAAAGCAATTATATTTGGGTAAAATATGGATCCAGAATCAAACTTACATTCTGTTTGCTCACCTAGCTAGTGCTTATTCCTACGTAGTGGAAGGATCATTACTTTTAAACTGTGAGTTCAGATCATTAACTTATTAATCTTTAACTGTGAGTTCAGATATTCAACTTGCAGCTGGATTTATATAGCTTGCAAACACTTGTATAGGACATAAAATTTGAACAGGTCATAAGTGCAAAAGTGGTGTTGCTAGATACTCATTACATGCCATGACAAATAGGTGCAGCTCAATGAATCGGATATTAGAATGTTATTTTGCAGCATACTTTAGCCACTCCAGTAGAGACAAGGCCGCTGTTAGTTGCATACTAAATATTGTTCTGACTTAGGTCATTCCATCCAAATATAGATAGGTGAGAGAAAGGAATTAAATTAATAAATGATAAAAAATTTTCAAAATGAATAAAAAGAAAAAAAACAACAATGGCGGTAAAAGTAGCCTCAGTTCAGAAATTTAACTATTTCATAACCTTGTCAAATTATGACTTGTCTAACGTTTATTTACAGAATGATTATGATAACTAAGTGATATTTATATTAAGCACATAGCATCATGCCTGATAAATAAAGGATACCACAAAACACTCAGAAATAAATGTATTATTATAAAACTGTATATTCTTTGGAATAACTAGCACCTAGTGTTTTGAAATTACCCCGCCAATCTTATTTTTCTTGATGTCCAGCTCACTCACTCCCACTCCAGCCATACTGGATCTCCTTGCTTCTTGGACATTTCAAGCATTCACTTTCCACAGGGCCTTTTACTCAGTACTCCGTCCCCATGTAGCTCATGGCTCACTTCCTCTCTTTTCTCAGATTTTTGCTTTAGCAAAAAGGTCTCCTCCCGGCTACCCTTTATACCCTAGTTACAATGCTTCTGAACTCTTTATAAAATAGCGATATGCTCACATCTGGCATTTTACAATCTCCCTTACCTTAATTTTTTTTTTCTTTTTAGCAATTTTCACTATATAGCTTATAATATATTTACTCATTCATTGATTTATTATCCTCTTCTCCCAATCCTCATTCCAAATAAAATAAAAAATCCATGAGACTAAGAAAATTATCTGTTTCCGTCAGGGCATTTTGTTTGGTACCTCCAACAGTGCTGCCCAAAATCTATATTTTTAAATGAATGAACAAAGAATAAATGCATTTTTAATTTATATATATTCAACATAGTTTAATATGCTATTTAACAATATCATCTAGTCTAACCTATATCTCTTAATCCAGAACAATGCAAATCTAGATTCTTCTGTCTCAAGGTAGATTTTCATGTTTCCATCAATTAATTATTTTTAAGTTAGGGCTTAAATTATAATTTTCTTTTTATTTAATAGACAAAGTATGTCTGTGGGCTTTAACCTGACAATAAACAGCTAATCTCTTGCCCATTCCTAGGTAATAATAGTTATTGATTTGTAGTCTCCATCTGGAATCAAAAACTAATGGTAACTTCTCAGGAAAAAAAACCAAAAAAGATCATTAAGGTATGACACACTCAATTCACACAGAATTTATCAGGTACCTACCATGTTTGCTACAGTTCTGCTAAGAGCTACTGAGAAAATCCGATGAAAACAAATACTATTTCCTTGAACATGTTTAATATTTTAGGAAATACAAGAAGCACATGATAACCATATAAAAGATCTATTCACAAGTTAACTATTTCTCCTCTCTTTTCCTGATGTCTTGCTTATTTACTAAATATATTCACAGAGCAAACACATTGGGGAATCTCAGTAAGTTAAATATAAACCTCAGCTCTTCAACAGAATCACTTCCCTGGGGCTGTTTGTAGTTTCCAGGGAATAAAAGTGAGTATTACATTAAAACTGGATGATCTATACTGAAACTCTGTATGAATGAAAACAAATAGCATCGAAGGAAAATGTTTATCAGTTGGGTACCCAATCTTCACAGGAACTTACATTGCGTAGAAGTAAATTTAAGATTGTTCAAAAGGTTTTTCAGTGATTAAAAGAATTCAAAAAATTTTATTATCTGAATATTTGTGGTCTCAGTATTACGAATACAAGAAAGCCTTTGATTTTATTTTTCAATTAATTAATTCCAATGGGATGTATTCTTTAGCTTGCACAGAAGGCTGTGGTGTTTTAACTGAAAAATGTCAGATTATTTCCAAAACTCTTGTTGGTCCTAAAAATGGTTTTGATTTGTTTATTCTTTTTCATAAAGTGTCATGTACATTAATATTCATAAATATGTCATAAATGAAATGACATGGCATAAGTTGAGAAGTTCTGAAGAAGGACATGTGTAAAACCAATTTCAATCATAAAAGACCCTTCTAACCACTCTTAAGTTTTTATTCACTTTTTTAATCTTCAATATATACATTTCTCCTTAAATCTAGTACATCAGCATTAACTAATAATTGCCTTTACTTTATTTTTCTCAATGTAAGGGAAACATACAAACATACTCATTCTTAAACACCATTTAAAAAAATGATGTGCTTAAAATTTATTAATGAAAGTTCATATTTGTAGATTCTCATTTAAAATTAAAGATTCAGTCATTATGAAAAGTTCAAATCTGTTTCCTTATTCAAAAATAATAAAGTTTCTTTGACTATTAAAAAATGACAGCAATTTCCCTTGTCCATAATTACTTCAATTGCCTCTACCACACATTTTTAGCAAAATTATACATTGTCCTATGTTGCCATTATTTTATTATGTTAATGTCCTTTCACAAGATGATAATTTTTTTAAAAAACCTGTTATAACTTTATAAACATATGTCTCAATTGCTTATTCTTTATTAACCAAACAATTTTGTAGTATTTCTTTGAAGGTGTTTGCTAGAAGACAGGAATCAGGAGATATATAAGATGTAGTATCCTCTCTCCCACAGATCCTCAGGATCATTGTACATCTGTCTCTGTGTTCCTTGAAGCAGCCGAGGTCCTTCCTACCTTAAGATTTTTGCATTTGCTGCTCCTATTTCCAGGCATGCTCTTTGATCAGATCCCATCAGTTCATCCATATTCCTATCTTTTGGTCTTAGGACATATCCTTAGCAGGGTCTTTTCTGATCATTTTATGTAAATTAATGCTTTGAATATGCTTCACCCCATTCCATATTTTGTCATATACTACCCGATTTGTTAATTTCATGGCATTTCTCACAACCTGCAATTATCTTGTTTATTCACTTGAACTCCTCCTTACCCCCTGCATATAAGCCCTATTAGAAAGAGAACATATTTCTTAACTTACTGTATTTTTTCTCTCAAAACCTGTGCTTACACTCAACAAATGTATTAAATGAATAAATAAATGTTGTTAAATAGTAAGAGATATTAAAATAGTTACTCTAAAGGAGAAAGCCTGATACAGCTTTACAGAATTGATGACATTTAAGTTGATTGTTACAGAGTGAAGGGAACATTTCCAGGTTGAATGAAAATCATTCACCACTTCATATAAGTAAAGAAAAACCTGTGATTTAGTGGCAGTTTGTTTCCATTATTAATACGTGAGACTTTAAGGGATTTGTGATCTTAAAAAAATACAAATCAATTGGACCAGAATACTTAATTTTTATTACTCTTTAGGGGGGAAAATGTCCACAAACTGTAAGTAACTTGAAATGTTTGTCATTTTTCACTTAAATTATTCTAAGATTTTTTGGTGTGCTGGACCATTCATTGTCTGTCATGGGATTATTATTGTTTGTGTTGTTATTGTTATTTTCTTTTTTTTCCTTTTTTATTTTTTTAAGATTTTTTTTTTATTTTTTTAAATTTACGACAGAGAGAGACATAGCGAGAGAGGGAACACAAGCAAGGGGAGAGGGAGAGGGAGAAGCAGGCTTCCCGCTGAGCAGGGAGCCCGATGCGGGGCTCCATCCCAGGACCCTGGGATCACGACCTGAGCCGAAGGCAGACGCTTAACGACTGAGCCACCCAGGCGCCCCTATTGTTATTTTCAAAGTGACATAGGTCTAATGTAAGCAACTTCCATGCCGAAGATTTCTGCTGTGACATTACTCTACACAGGAAGGAGAAACTCCTTGCATAGCATTGTCTTCTGCTCTGCTGCCATCAGATATATTGGGTAGGAAATGTCATTAGGTTTTCTTTCCAAATCTAATTCCCAGCAAGGAGTATATGTCAGGCTGAATAGCAAGCATACCAGTTACCACTACAGGCTGATATCAACCCAAGGTAGAGGCAGGCAGCTTTGGACAGTAGTCCTGGGTAACAGATTTTGCTCAGTGAAATCTGATGTCTTCTTCTACCCCACTACCATTGATGTTATATCTGCTGATGGAAACAACAGTAGAATTTTTTTTTTAAGATTTTTATTTATTTATTTGAGAGAGAGAGAATGAGAGTGAAAGAGCATGAGAGGGGGAAGGGTCAGAGGGAGAAGCAGGCTCCCTGCCGAGCAGGGAGCCCGATGCGGGACTCGATCCCGGGACTCCAGGATCATGACCTGAGCCGAAGGCAGTCGCCCAACCAACTGAGCCACCCAGGCGCCCAACAACAGTAGAATTTTTAATTTGCTGCTTCACTTTGCCAGTGATGAAATGGTTATATGACTTTTAGTTTTCTCATTAAGGAAAAGAAAAATGGTATTATTAAAGAACAAATACTTCAGCTTTTGGAATTCTAACTTTAAAGTGTAATGTATATCTCTATATTAATCTATATTTAGTAAGTCAATATAACAAGAAACCCAATTTATATTGCACCTGCAAAAGCAGAATTTATTATAATAAAATAGACTGCTTATAGTGATGCTTTCTGTACCTTACAGAGTAATTCTTTTAAAAACGTGTTTTCATTCAGAGCTAAGTTTAAATTAGAGTAAATTTTAATATTAGGAAACATTATTGGGAGTCCAAGTGCCAAAGATGTACATGAGGTAAAAGCAGAAAAGAGTGTCATTACTGGAGAGAAAATGATCCCATCTACATAAGATGCAGGACCAGCCAGTGTTTCCATGGATAGCAGTATTTCCATTGAACTGGGGCACTAGCTATTGCTTTATGCTTCTTTGAGAAGCATCTCTCAAGTTGGTACTTAGGTCTACAAATTCATGTGCAACTTCTAATGGTAACAGACATATCTCTGTATGCAGTGCTTGCATTTTGCCTAGCACGTGTTTCTTTGAGGGATAAAAGAATTGAGAAACCTATTCAAGCTGGCTCTCTGTTTTAGAGAAAACGTGTTTTTGGTAGAGAAGATCTGCATTTGTGTTTGATGATCAGAGATAATCTAATAATACAAACAATTAAAGCGAAATAGATCCAGACACTTGTTGAAGGCAGTAAAGACAAATTTTATTCGGTATTCTTCCAATAGGGGGAAGAGATTTTAGTGTATAACTGAGCTCAATTCTAAATTCAACGAGGACAACTGGGAATGTATAGCCAAAGAGCAGAGTGATGGGGTCAGTAGATAGAAAATTTCTAAGACAAGAGACATCAGAAATAAGGAGAGTCTTGATAAACTGACTTAAAAAGATTCGTGCTGAAGGCAGGGCAAGGGAATCAGGTATCAAGAGTTGGAATGAGGAATTTAAACAGATGTCAAGCGGCATCAGATATCAACAGTGCAGGGGTTGGGGGAGATTCTCACTAGACTTCCTTAGGAAGATTCTTACTCAACTGGGGTAGGCAGGCTGAGGACAAAGTCCAAGGAAGAAGTCTAATTGAAAAGAGGACTCAGAAAAGCCTAAGTTTGGTCAATGAGACAGTTTTTATCGAAATTCACATCTCAAAGTCAACATGTCCAAACTGGAACTCTTTTTTCCCCTCCCAAATCTTTCCCTCCCTTTCCGAATCTTTCCTCTCATCTTACTTAAGGATGCTACCAACTGTCTAGTTGTTTATATAAAAATTTCTGAAGTCTGATCCATTAGGAAATCCTGTTAGTTCTACTCAACAAGTATATGTTGAACTGCCTTCAATTACATAACCTTAATTCATACCACTAGTACCTCTCACATTGTTTTTTGCAGTCACCTCCTTCCTGGTCTTTCTTATTCCATTACTGCCACCCAACCTCCCAGTGAGAAAGTGTTTTAAGTGTAAACCAAACTCTGCTCAAATTCTTTAATGGTGTATGCAAGGAGAATACCATCCAACATATTATGAAGTCTGAAATTTGACTCCAACCCACCCTCCAACATCAACATCTTTCTACCAGTCTCTCCCCCACTTTTGATGCTCTGAACATGCAGCCTCCTTAGCATTTTCATTAATATTCAACAAGCTTTGCACTTGCTGTTCCTTCCTCCTGAAAGTCTTACCTTGGCTTTTTGCAAAGCTCTCTGACTTCTTATCTTTCATTTCTTAATTTAAGTTAAAATTCCAGGCACACTCTGTATGTGCTTTATTCTGCAGGTTAAGATTTCTAGATTCTTCCTCCTGCCAATACCTGTCACAATCCCCACACCTGTCCTAGTCAGCTTGGGCTGCCAGAAAAAAAGTACCATAGGCTTAACAACAGCTACATATTTCCTCACAGTTTTGAAGGCTGGAAGTCTAAGATCAAGATGCCAGCCTCGTTGGGTTCTGGTGAGAGCCGTTTTCCTGGCTTGCAGACAGTTGCCTTCTCACTGTATCTTCACATAGGAGAGAGAAAGAAAGCTCTGGTGTCTCTGCCTCTTCTTATGAAGGCATATTCCATCAGAGTAACTCTGCCTTCATGACCTTACCTAAGCCTACTTACCTTCCAAAGGCCCCACCTCTAAATACCATCACATTGGGGATTAGAGCTTCAATATATGATTTTTGGGGGGACACAAATATTTGGCCCATAACAGACAAATTTATTAAGATTAAAAGGATATGAAATCCTATCATATTTAGATCAAACTAAAAATACATTATTGCATATTAAGTATTAATAATATATGCCCTCAGATTTTCAAACTACCATCTCAGCAACTCACATGTGTTTTCAACTCACATCTCAGCAAAAAATGCCCTGCTACCCTTAGCATGTAGTATGTGTATGGACATGTATGGACACCCACCTCCTCTGATCTTCCTCTGTATTTCCTATAAAATCATTTCAAGAAATTTACAACATCTTTCATGCTACACTTCTGGATTAGTAAACTGGTATTTTATGTGTGTGTGCATGTGAGAGAGAGAGACACAGAGAGAGAGAGGGAGAGATTTAGTTTTTGTTTTCTTCGAGTTTTATTGGGCTTATTGAGAAATTATTGACATACATCACCGTGTAAGTTTATGGCACACAGCATAATAGTTTGATTTATATATATTATGAAATGATTACTACAACAGGCTCAGCTAACATCCATCTTCTCATATAGACACAATAAAAAGAAAAGAAAGAAGATGAGAACCCTCTAGGATTTACTCTCTTAAGTTGTCTATATGTCATACAGCTATTTTATACATAATCATCATGTTGTACATTACATCCCTAGTATTTATCTTATATTTGGAAGTTTGCACCTTTTGACCACCTTCCTCTAATTCCCCCAATTGGTTGCTTTAAATTTAATATAAAATTTAACTTAGAATATTTAGGTATTTTTTAATCAGATACACATGTGAATTATTACTTTACCTGGACAAGAACTATTAGATACATTGATAGGGAGAAGATAAACAATGACTTAATAATTTTGACCATCATTATAATAATGCCTAACTCCGTTCCCTGTTTTGCAAGCATCATCTTAAACACCTTTACGTTGCATTTTTTGTTCATTTTAAACTGTTCAAAACACAGAGAGACACACAGAAACACACAATGAAGAAGGGACTACTAGGAAATATTGCTTTTAATCAATGAATAATTTAGAAGATACAATAGTTTTCTGTTGCCTTTCTGTTATTGATTTCTAGTTTTATTCCATTATCATCAGAGAATACACTCTGTGGAATGCCAGTTCTTTTAAGTTTTTGAGGTTTGTTTTATGATACAAAATATGACCTATCTTGGTGAATGTTCTATTGGTGCTTAAAATAAAATTGTGTAGGGCGCCTGGGTGGCTCAGTCGTTAAGCGTCTGCCTTCGGCTCAGGTCATGATCCTGGGGTCCTGGGATCGAGCCCCGCATCGGGCTCCCTGCTCCACGGGAAGCCTGCTTCTCCCTCTCCCTCTGCCCCTGCTTGTGTTCCCTCTCTCACTGTCTCTCTCTATCAAATAAATAAATAAAATCTTTAAAAAAAATAAATAAAAATTAAAAAAATAAAATAAAATTGTGTATTCTCCTGTTGTTGAGTGGATTGTTCTATATATATATATATAAATCAGATACTGTTTATCGATTGTGTTGTTCAGATCCTCTGTATCATTTTTAATTTTCTTTCTAGTAGTTTTATCAGTTTTCAAGGGAGGGGTGTTGAAGACTCTAATTGTGGATTTGTTTATTTCTCTTTTCAATTCAGTTGGTTTTTTCATGTGTTTTGAAGACTCATTTTTTAGTGTATACACCTTTATGTCTTCCTGCTGGATTGAAGTTTTATCATTATATAATGTCCTTCTTTGTCTCTAGTAATTTTATTTGTTCTGAAGTCCAATTTATCAGATGTTGATATAGCCACTTGTGTTTGTTTTAAATTAATGTTACCTGGTATATTTTTTTGACATCCTTTGATTTTCAGTCTATTGATATCATTGAATTTGAAGTGAGCTTCTTGTCATCTAAATATATGTGGGACAATTTTTTAAATCCAATATCTGTTTTTTGACTTGTGTATTTACATCCTATACATCTAAAGTAATTACTGATATGTTAGTGCTTCACTCTGCCGTTTTTATTATTGATTTTCTTTGTTTCCTCTGTTTCTCTACGCCAGCCTTCCTCTGTGTTACTTGAATACTTTTTAAGATTTCATCTTGTTTTATCTGCATATCTTTCTCAACTTACAATGGGGTTAATTCCTGATAAACCTAGTGTAAGTTGAAAATATCATAAGTTGAGGAGTGCCTGGCTGGCTCAGTTGAAAGAGAGAGCAACTGTTGATCTCAGGGTCATGAGTTCGAACCCCACATTGAGTGTAGAGATAACTTAAATAAATAAACCTTAAAAAAAAGAAAATATCATAAGTTGAAAACACATATAATACACCTGACCTACTGAACATAATAGCTTAGCCTAGCCTACCTTAAATGTACTCAGAACACTTGCTTTAGCCTAGAGTTGGACAAAATCATCTAACACAATGCCTGTTTTATAAGAAGTGTTGACTGTCTCATGTAATTTATTGACTATTATACTGAAAGTGAAACACAGAATGGTTGCACAGGTACAGAGTGATTATAAGTGTATCACTGTTACCCTCGTGATCATGTAGCTGACTGGAAGCTGTGGCTTGCTGCTGCTGCCCAGAATCACAAGAGAGTATCTACCAAATATTTCTAGCCCGGGAAAAGATCCAAATACAAAATTCAATGTAGTTTCTACCAAATGCATATCGTTTTTGTACCATCATAAAGTTGAAATAACGTAAGTTAAACCATCATAAGATGGGGACAGTCTTTACAATGTTTTTGAGTGTTGTGTTTGTATTGGTTTTGTTGTGCTTGCTATGGGTATTAAAATATACATGTGCGACATTACAGTCCACAGGTTCTCTATTTTACCACTTCAGGTGAAGTGGGAAAATCTCATTTCCATGTATATCCCAGTAAAATGTTATCTTGATTATCAAATAAATGTTGTAAGTTTAGTTTCAACCATCCAACAAGACACAAATTCATGAGGAAAACTATACTCTGAGGCATATGCCTACACTGCTGCATTTTGCACCATTTTTCCTTCCTGATCCTTCAGGATTCTATTTTATCATGTCTTTTCTGTTCAAAGAACTTCCTTTAACCAGTCTTAAACACCGGTCTTTGGGCTAACTATTCTTTAGCTTTCCTTTATCTGAGAATGTCCTTATGGCCCCTTAATTCCTGAGGGTATAGTTTCCATCAGATGTAGAATTCATAATTGCTTGGTCTTCTCTTTCAGCACGTGGAAAACTGTGTGCCACTCCTTTCGGGCCTCCATGGTTTCAAATGCATTTTCCGGCATTCAGTTCTCTGACATTTTTTACCTACAGGTAATACATAATTTCTCTCTGGCTGCTTTCAGGATTTGTTTTGTTTTGTTTTGTTTTTTATCCTCTCTTTTGTTTTCAGAATTATAATGTGTCTTTGGGATGGATTTCTTTCGGATTATCCTTTTTGGGACTTGTGCACTTCCAGAGTCTATAAATTTGTGTCTTCTGCCAAATTTGGAAAGTTTTCAGCTATTATTTCTTTAAATAGTATTTTAATCTCATTCTTTTTTTATTTTTTTCTTTTTCCTTTTGGGATGATGATGATAGGAATGTTGGAAATTTTGTTGTTGTCCCACAGATCCTTGAAGCTCCATTTCTTGTCTATTTCTCTTCACTCTTCAGGTTGGGTAAATTCTATGAATCTGCCTTCAAGTACACTGATTCAGTAACTGTCATCTCTACCACTGAGCCCTTCCATTTTGTTATTTTTGTTTGGGGTATTTTTGCATTTCTATAGTCCACTGATTTTTTAAAATTAATAAACTTCATTTTTAAAGCAGTTTGAGGTTTTCAGAAAATTTGAGCAGAAAGCACATACCACTTCATCTGTCCCCCCAAACATATACACAGTTTTCCTCATTATTAACACCATGCATCAGTGTGGTACACATTGATTATAATCAATGAGTCAATACTGACTTATTATTATCAACTGAAATTTATAATTTACATTTGGGTTTTTTTTTTTTTTTTTAAATTTTATGGGTTTTTTTTTTTTTTTTTTTTAAAGATTTTATTTATTTTTTGACAGAGAGAGAGACAGCGAGAGAGGGAACACAAGCAGGGGGAGTGGGAGAGGGAGAAGCAGGCTTCCTGCCGAGCAAGGAGCCCGATGTGGGGCTCGATCCCAGGACTCTGGGATCATGACCTGAGCTGAAGGCAGACGCTTAACGACTGAGCCACCCAGGTGCCCCATTCTATGGGTTTTAACAAATGTATAGTGACACATATCCACCATAATGTATCATATGGAAAGTTTCTACCACTCTAAAAATTCCTGAGTATCATCTATTCATCCTGCCCTCCATCCCCTGAAACCCTTAGCAGCTATTGATCTTTTTACTGTATCTTTAGTTTTCTTTTGTCAAGAATGTCATATAATTGAAATCCTACAGGATATTGCCTTTACAGACAGCTTTATTTTCCTTAGTAATACAAAACTAAAATTCCCACTCTTCTCAGGACTTGATAACTCTTTCTTGGGGAGGCACTGAATAATATGTCCTGTATCACTGTGTTACAGTGTGTTCACCTATTGAAGGGCATCTTTATGTCTTCTAAGTTTTGGCAATTATGGATTAAAATGCTATAAACATTTATGTGCAGGTTTTATGTAGACATAATTTTCAACATATTTGAGTAAATACTAAGGATCATATGCTAATTATGTTTAATTTTGCAAAAGACTGCCAAATGTTTTCATAGCAGCTGTATTGTTTTATATTTCCACCAGCAATGAGTAAGAGTTGCTCTTGCTGTATATCCTCTCCAGCATTTGGTGTTAGCAATGTCCTGGTTATTGGTCCTTTTAATAGGTGTGTAGTAATACATGACTGCTTTAATTTTCAATTCCCAGATAACAGCTGATGTTGAATATTTTCCCATATGCTTATTTGCCATTTCTGTATCTTCTTTGGTGAAATGTCTTTTAGATCTTTTGCATATTTTAAAATTGGATTGTTTGTTTATTCTTGAGTTTTAAGAGTTCTTTGTACATTTAAGATAACAGTCTTTACCAGATGTGAGCTTTGCAGAGATTTTCTCCAGTGTGTGGTTTGCCTTTTCATTCTCTTAGGGCTCTCAAAACAGTAACAACAAACAGCTTTACTATGATATAATTCACATACCACACAATTTACACAATAAAGCACATAGCTCTCTCCATATTTTGGTCATGCTAATATAACTTATATCCACACAATTCAAAGTGCATGAAATTTCTCTTGATGTATTATTTTTATTTTGCTTTCAGAATTTATACTCATTTTAAGAAATTAAACCCATAAGGAAATAGGTTAAATATATTTATATATATAAATTAATAATTTGAAATGTCCTGATACATCTGTGTGTATTTGTGTCAGAGAGAGGGGGGTAGAAAAGCTTATCTATTGCAGTTTACTTTGACTTATTTTCATGTTTTGAAAGCAGCACCTATTATAACACCTCCTTGATGTTTATATGCTAAAGTAGCCAGCCTAATTCACAGCAGGATTGCACTGCCAGATTCTAACATTCGAACAAAATGAAATTCTGAGATTCCAACATAAAAAGTACACAAATTTAACTTTTATTTTGGTAGGGAGTTGAGAAGCAAGGACTTCTACCACTAATGCTCTTTCTTTTGTTGCTTTTTGAATGTATAGAATACTGTTTGGTGGTTTACCTGGGAAGTGCCTCAGAACAAGGATCTTTATTCTAGAAATACAAGAGTGAACTCATCTTGGTATAGTCTAGAACTTTAAACTCTAACACATCCAAAGTTCAGGTAAAACAAGCACATAGGTACCATGTCGCTATTAACTAGTCTGTCCTAAGTATATGAACTATCCTCAGCTATCTAGCGTGGATTTTAGCTCAGTCCTCTAACTGGGTCCCTGCCTCTAAGAACACAGAATTAATATGTTATTTTTTCTTTTTAAATAATATTAAAATATCTCTTATATAAAGTAGCATTTTATTGAAACAAGTTGGATAAACAAGTTAGGACCACTGAAAGTGCTTAATCTTTTTTCTTTTTTTTAAATGAAGACATCACTCTTTCAGTTTAAGTGAAATAATGGGAGTGGGTGTAAGGCCTCTTCTTGGGTCAGTGCTAAGGTACAAGACTTGATTAAAGGACCCTCTTGTCCTTGGAGAGCTCAACATCTCAGCTTTTAGTCCCCTAGGGGAAGTCAATAAGGAAACTAATAATTACAGAACAATGTGATAAATATCAGGGTAGAAAAGAAAGAACAGACACAGGGGAAAGGGATGGAAAAATAAAACACACACATTTAGGGGCGCCTGGGTGGCTCAGTTGATTAAGTGTCTGACTTCAGCTCAGGTCCTGATCTCAAGGTCCTGGGATCAAGCCCCGTGTTGGACTCCCTGCTCAGCAAATAGTCTATTTGCCTCTCTGCCCCTCCCCTGGCTCATGTTCTCTCTCTTTCTTTCTCTCTCTCAAATAAATAAATAAAATCTTTTAAAAAAACAAGCATATTTATTATTATCCACTACCACTAATAAATATACCTCAGATAACAATGAGATAAACACAGAGATAAACTTCTTAATATTAAATTTAGAATGTCTCTGTCCAGAAATTTTTTCTTTTTTAAAGATTTATTTGTTTATTTGAGAGAGAGAGCACATGCGCACACACGTGCATACACACACACACACACACACTCACATAGGCACACATGAGTGGGGGAAGGGGCAGAGGGAGAGAATCCTCAAGCGGACTCCCCACTGAGCAGGAAGCCCCACATACCAGTCTCAGTCTCATAACCCATGAGACCATGACCTGATCCAAAACCAAAAGTCAGGCACTTAACTGAGCCACCCAGGCACTGCAGTCCAGAAATTTTTCATTGTGAACTTCTATGATGTGTGTTTATGATTAAGGAAATCTTGAACTCCAGGTGTTAAGTTTGGAAACTTTTGATAAAGAGAAGTTTGTGTTGGGTGAGAGTTTTTCTTCTTGAGTATGAAATTTTATCCCTGGAAAGCAAGAATTGACCATGGTTTAGATTTGAAGAGGGTAGTGAATATATTTTGTGATGGGTTTATTCTGAGATCTATGTTTAAGGGGTTCTACAAAGTGTTAAAAGGAGTTCTCTGAAGAATCATCTAGAATATCCTATCTAGTACACCAAGGCAGAAAAAGATGTAGAAACTCAGAGTCTCTGCAAAAATATGATTGTTCACTGGGAATGCTGGGCAGAATGGACCCCATGTTCTCCAACTGTTGGTGTTATTCCCTATAAATACTCTCTCCTTGAGTGGATGTGAGATGTGACTTACCTCTAATCAGTAAAATATGGCAAAGTTGGTGGGGATGGGATGTTATCCCCATGATTTGGTTATATATGATTATCTGTCTATATATGCATTAGATAGACTCTCCTGCTGGCTTTGAAGAACAAGCTGCTATGATTGAACTACCCAGGGAGAGAGAGAGAGCAACATGGCAAGAAACTGCGCCTAGAAGCTAAGCATTTTTTTTTTCTCAGTCCTACAACGTCAATGAACTGAAATGTGCCAATAACCATGTGAGCTTGTAAGAGGAGTACCCATTGAGCTGTGCTGAGACTCCTGACCCACAGAAACTGTGAGAGTTGATAGAGGTAATGAATTAATACAGTTAGAGAGATAATAAATTGTGTGGTTTTAAGCCTCTAATTTTGTGATAATTTGTTATGTAACACAGAAAACCAATATACTTGCTAAGATGGTTTCTAAAGTATCTCAATCTCTCACCAAACTAAACTTGGTTAAAGGTGGTATAGAATTCCTTTATATTAGGAATCGATTTCAGTAGCATGTTGAAGGAAGCAAAGTAAAAATATACTAAGTCTTATATTTATTTTACTTTCATATAATGGGAAAGTCTCCAGGAAAGTGCTGGAAGCTGCTTTTTGATAGCTAGACCAAGTCATCAGGAACCCAGGTTTCTTCCAGCTCTTTTCAGCCCTTATCCCCATGTTTACAGGATGACTGCTAAAGCTTCAGACATATTCATGGTCCAGGAAACAAACAGAGCCATGAGGCAAGTGCAAAAGAGAGTCCCCTTTTTAAGAAACACTTCTGGAAGCACCACTCAACAACTTCCACTTGCATTTCTTTGACTACAATTTAATGAACTAGCCACCCCTATTTGCAATAAGCACTAGAGAAGATAGCTTTTTATTCAGGCAAGTTGTTCTTCCAACAAAACTGGATTTCTGTGAGTAAGAGAAGGGAAACACAAGATTCTGACATGCTAGATATATTTTTATATCAGTATGTACTTATTACGGCCTGAAAAACTTTTGAGTAATGAATATTCATTTATGTAATAGAAATAAGAGGACAGTTTTAAATATTTTTCTTGTGTGAAAAAATTTAAGTTCTGATCATATGAACAAGTAATTTACTAAATAATCATTTCTGCAAATTAATTTATTTCAGTTATGAATAATGGCTTAGTAGGCTATAATCATTCCTTCTTTGCAAATAGACATGCATTTTTCTTCATTTTTCTTCATACCTATTGAACTCATTTATTCTGACTTATTAGGAAATGTATTTTGTGATCATTACAAATCATTTGTGATGATTCAATGGGTATCACATTGGTTCTGATAATTTTCTCATTTATCCTCAGTATCCTCTGTTTCATTTTCAATAAGTAGGAATGCTGGAGACTAGAATATATTTTGTGTAATGCTCTTCAACAGTAATTACTTCTTAGCATTGTTAAAAATTAAAACATGAATTTTTTAAAATATTGATAGATTGACTAAAATAAAATACTGACTACCAGGCAAAACAATCTACTTAATCCTCATTTTATTTCTACTGTATCCAATGTCCTGTCACTGTTAAGATCATTCAAAATTTAAAATTGGTTAGAAATTTTGTATTTTTTCAATAATTTGGTGAAATAGTGAAAAGTGTTTCTTGGAGAATGACATGCTCTATGGTTATAGAAATAGATACTTGAAAATTATTTGTTGGAGCTCTTTTGAGGGTGACAAAGAGCTACAACTCCTCTTTGCCCCTTCCAAAGTTAAAGCCAATTGAGAAATAAGAAACGAGGCTGGAGAAATGAAGATTAAGTATACTTTTATTACGATAAACGTGATTAATAGCATAGCTTAGGTTTAAGACAAGGTGTGCTTCCTCATACGTCCGTCACTAAACTGAATTTACTCATACAGATGCAGGTAGAGAGGGACAACTGTAGATGTTACCCAGTGGGGGTAGATCACTTACCCCTGACAGAAGTGAACACATGCATCCAGGATAGGCTTCTCCAAAGATAGAGAACTCAGAAGTTTGTAAGCTTCTTATTCACATGTGTTTCCTTCAGTTCAGTTATGTGTGTCATGCACTGTTTTACAGAGAAATTAGAGAGATTTGGCATTGGGTGGAAACTAGAGCTGCTTTCATATTTTTTCTTCTAGAAATTGAAGTCCACTCTCTTCTATAGAACACAGAGAGTAGAGGGTATGTGTTTCTTCCTAGGAATTTTATGATATTAACAGTGCTGCTTTTATTTTATTTTAAGATTTTATATATTTATGAGAGAGAGCACAAGCAGGGGGAGGGGCAGAGGGAGAGGAAGAAGCAGACTCCCCACTGAACAGGAAGCCTGACATGGGGCTCGATCCCAGGACCCTGGGATCAAGACCTGAGCCAAAGGCAGATGAGTAACCCACTGAGCTACCCAGCTGCCCCTTCAGTGCTGCTTTTAGTAAGTTCTTTAAGTGTTTGAACACAAAATTTTTCTAATAAGGTATATTTTGAACCTTAGTAATAATAACTTCCTCTAAGCAAAAGCTCATTTATTTACACACCTTGTTAGATATTCTGCATTCATTAGGTCACTCCCTGTTTTTTCCTGTCATCCTAGAACATATCATCATCACCATTTTTTTCAGCTGATGAAACTGAGGCTCATTCATATCTGACAAAAAAATTATTCAAGATTTTCTATAACTAAATTGTTAACCCAGACTCCTGTTAGTCTAATTCCAAATTCTATTTCCTTAAATGCTATACACAGAGGACTAATATCATCAATAACACTTTGAAATGCCATATTGGAAACGGTTTCAAATAAAGAAAGGAACAAAAAGTTGTATTTGTTAATATTCTTCAGCTGTAAAGAATTTCAATTTTTTTTAAATATCATGCTAGTAGCTTATTGATACAGTGTGATATGATTAGGCAAACTTTAAAACGGTCTTTAAAGCCCCCCTGTATTTATTTTTAAAAAGTAACATTAAAAACATAATTGATGGACAAAAGATATACACATTTTTTATATATCTATATCCTTTTCATTTTTCAGATAACTGTAAAATGAATGTAGACTTTGTATGTTACAATATAAATTTTACTTAGTGTAAAATTTACTTAGAGTCCAACTCTTGGTTTCAGCTCAGGTCATGATCACAGAGTGCTGGGATCCATCGAGCCCTGCATAGGGCTCCTCACTCAGCATGGAGTCTGCTTGAGATTCCCTCCCTCTCCCTTCCCTTCTGCACCTTCCCTTGCTCACACTCTCTCTCTCTGAAATAAATAAATAAATAAAATCTTAAAAAAAAAATGATGGGGAGCCTGGCTCCCAGTCGTTAAGTGTCTGCCTTCAGCTCAGGTCATGATCCCAGGGTCCTGGGATCGAGCCCCGCATTGGGTTCCTTGCTCCGTGGGAAGCCTACTTCTCCCTCTCCCACTTCCCCTGCTTGTGTTCCCTCTCTCGCTGTCTCTCTCTGTCAAATAAATAAATACAATCTTTAAAAAAAAGAATGACATTTTATCTTGAGGAGACCATGAAAGTTACTAGCATTTCCAATCTAAAGGCTGGGATTATAGAAGAAAAGAGCATGGAGAGGGAAGACTCTGCTAATTAAAATGCAGAGGAGATGACTAAGTCTTCATTTCTAACACTATCACTATAATTTTGTTAACAATTCAGAGAATACAGAAACAATACATACTACTCCTATTGCCCAAGAAATGTTCAGTATCTTGTGGCATGAGTCCTGGAGAGTGGCGCGAGACCCCCACTTATCCTTCCTCATCCCTTTCATTCTCCCCTGTTCAAAGGTTTATCCTTAACTGACATATATTTTGAATTTAGAAACCACCACAACTGGTGAGATATTAAATGACCAAATAGTTTTCCTTACTGAACCATATACATGCATGTCTAGAACTCTCCTTAATGCCCTTGACATCTGCATTTAGGTTCCAGGCACAAAAACCATATTCTATCCCTTAGATTTATTACACCATAGAGCAGTGTCATGAATGCCTAGTTGTAACAGCAAAGCATTGTATTGCATTAGACAAAATCAGAGTTGAAGTTCATGTTCTTTACTTATTTGTGATCATGCTACTGGTGAAATTTGCAAATGTGATGAGTAAAATTTAGGTGATTCGAAGCACTTGGGTGAAACTTAAAATGTATGATTCAGAAGTAAATGTTTAAACATTACACATAATTTGCAGGGGAAAAAATATGAGACTATATAAATATTATTTTGATCAATCTAGAGCCACTAGATTCATATTTTCTGCACTTATTGATTTTGTTTCTTGTGCCAATAATACAAACATGGTATTTAGAAGACTACAGATTAGGATGCATTTTTAATTATCTAACAGGCCTACTAAAATGTGAACAGATGGTAAACTCAAATCTTACTTAATTGGAAAACTGGCATTATGAGAAATAAATAAGCAGGAAAATATTTGTGTTAAATATACTTAGAAATTGAATCAGTTACATCACACTTGTAAATACAATTTATGAAGGCATCTTTAATATTAACCATGCTCTGATTTTACATGAACCTGTTTTAAAGGGTTAGTATTTATTTACGGAGAGAGGGATTGGTAACTAGCAAGTGGAATGGGTACGATGATATTTAAGATCATCATTTAATAATCCCCCACAGATTGGAGCTACTACTCCAATTCTTTTATTTCCTGTTGCCTAAAGGTAATAGCAAAGCATTTCTTCTCAGTATCACTTGTGGGGCACAAGATGATCAAATTTCATGGATACACATTCTACCGTCTCATTTCCATTAGCTCTGGAATTGTTTCACTGATAAGAACTAACAGAAGGGAGAAGTGGAATTTATAACTGTCTTCTAAATTTTCATGATTCCTGTGAACAGCAGCAGATCACTCTTGTCTTGGTTGGCACGTACTACCACCATGATAAAAAGGCTATAATAATGCTGTTTTAATAAGAAAGATAGCAAACAGGTAAGATTCCCAGAGGCAAGGAAATAAATAAAAATAAGGGTAATAGAATGATAGAAGATGGGATTAAGTACCATTAAGGGCATTAACAGAGAAGGATGACAGACAATATACTAAACTTGTGCTGGGAATCTGAACTGGATTTTTGTAAACATCAGTTTCTGACCGTAATATCCCAGTAATTAGTAAATGGCAACCTTGGTATTAACTAAACTGAGTACTTGGGAAAACAGAATGCTTCTACTATCACAACTCCACCTTCACAAAGACATCAGATAGGGTAGGGATGTTGTAAGAAGAGTGGTTACATAGAATACTGAGTGCCATTGAATATGCCTTCACTGTTGGTGTCCTGAGTGGGTTCAGCTCTCATGTGTTGATACTATATTGGTTCCAAACAAAGTATACATTGTCAGAAGTCTATCGGGCAGGCGAGTGGCAGTCTGCAGATATATTTCTGGATAGAGGGGGGGAGTAGCAGCAGCATCTAATCATACGGAACATCCATTAGTTCATTGCTCAAAATATGTAACGGTGTCAATTCCTAGGTCTCCAGAATTCTACTTGGTTTTTTGAGCTACAAATGCACAATATGATGAGGTTTCTTTAAAAGGTCATCACCATTATAAGGCAAAAATTAAAATAGCTGTATTTGATTGTGATGGGTACTTCCATCATAACTTTAGTCACCTGTATTACATTCTGAGGCATTTAGCACAATTAAAATCCATCAGTAAGTACTGTACCCCTCAGCCTCAGGCAGTACCCAATTTCCTTTCACATTGACTTAGATATTCTCATGAATGTTAGTATCCTTGGAGATTATAGCAGATTTATTTTATAGATAGGAAACTTAGGACCATATAATTTGAATAATTGTTCAGCATCATGTTAGTTGATTATAGGATAAGAACTAGAAAACAGAACACCTTGACAGCCTACTTGTATGTTAAATTTCTTTATGTGATTGAGCACCAAGTCTTGTTAAAATGTAAGCTCTACAAGGCAGGGAGAATGTATGTGTTTTTGTGCTGTACTCTATAAACTTAGTGCCTGAAATACAGACGCTTAATAAACATTGGTTCAAAGATTGCATGGGGGTTGATATTCAAGATTAAAATTTTTTGCCAAAATTGGGATTGGTTTACTTAAAAAAATACAGTGAGATTAATTTTGCTTTGTTTATGTATGGTGGCAATTCCTATACACCTGTTTTGAAAGAGCTTCAGAAATATAAGTATTATTGAATTAAGTTGTGGTTTTGGGGATATCCTTAAGAATAAAACAGTTGATATATTTGTTTGTTAAAACATTACTCACTGCTGAAAAGTGAAGATTCTTGTGGAGCAGATGTGAGCAAGGACTAGAAATGTTCTCAACATGAGCAGGTGACATAACTATCTAAGAGAAGCTGAATGTTGCAATTACAGACCTCCACCATGCATTTACTAAACCCACTAGAAGAACATTCATCATTAATACATTATCAGTGTGTCTTTTTTAAAAAACAATTTAATTGCTAATACTGTGAGCAAATTCAGTTGTTTTACTTCATAGAATGTGTCAAAGAACAATTATAAGGCAGTCCTAGGAATGAAGCATTATGTTCCACCAAGCCAGTTACTTAAGTTCACTCTTATGCTTTTTTCCTCATTTACTTAACTGCCTTGCTGTTTATTCTTCCCCTTAAACATAACACCTGATCATTTGTCTCTGTTACATTAAAAAATAATGAATTATGTGGAGAAAAAATTCAACTAGTTGTTTGGCAAGACAGAGACAAAATAAAACCATCAATTAAACAACAAATATGTAACATTTCTAATGTTGGTAGTGGGATAGATTATTTTGAGCTAATGTCTAACATTATTTGATTATCTAGACAATCATAATGGGTCATTTTTTTGCTTATGTAGTTTTTTTCAAGATTTTAGTTATTTATTTGAGAGAGGGAGGGAGTATGCGCAGGGGGCTGGCAGAGAGAGGCAGAGGGAGAAGCAAATTCCCCGCTGAACAGGGAGCCCCATTAGGGGCTCAGTTCCAGGACCTATGAGATGATGACCTCAGCTGAAGGCAGTCGCTTAAGCAACTGATCCACCCAGGCACCCTGCATATGGAATTTTGAAACCTCAAATAATAGAAATTTAATGAAATACATCATCTAAACTTAGAGATTTTCTAATTTCAATTAAGATTTTAAATACACCTCATAGAGGAAATGCAAGAAACATTAAGAATATTCTATTAGGTACAGGGGCACCTGGGTGGCTCATTGAGCCCCACGTCGGGCTCCTTGCTCAGCGGGGAGCCTGCTTCTCCCTCTCCCTCTACCTGCTGCTCCCCCTGCTTGTGCTCTCTCTCTCTGTGTCAGTAAATAAATAAATGAATCTTTAAAAAATATTCTATTAGGTATATAAAAGCAAAATACAATATATGTTATGAAATGAACTCTGATAAATTTAAAGTCCTTTGAATTTTTTAAATTGTAGAATACATTCCTTATTCTAGCAGTATATATGCAAGTCTTTATATTTTTCTTGGAGGCAAATATTAAGGGATTCAAGTCAACAGCCTGTTTTACATGCTTTTCTGTGATTTACCAGGGAAGTCAACAACCACTTCAGTTTTCTTCTGACAGTAAAATAAGGAAATGAGTGTCCAGGGAACATAAATCCACTGTGACTTTTCTATCTAATTTCAGTTGTTCTACTGTCATTGATTCTAGTGCGTCACACTGTGTAAGAACAATGGAAATTAACACTGTGTTGGGACTGCCAAATTCATTTCACACAACAGTAATCACAACAATAATCAGAATAATATATAATCACCCATGAGAATAAGCACAATTCCATGAATCAGAGTCCCAAAGAAATCAGTCTCAGTCAAAAGAAAATCAGACAAATACTTCTAAAGATATTAATTATTCTACCTCATTCCTTGTTTTGCTTGTTTTCATGAGCATCTGTTATGTGCGAATACGTTTTGTTTTACCATTTGATTTTTTTTTTTAACAGGCAGATGTTTGTATTTTTTCCTCCTAGTAATTGGAGGAGCAATTAGAGGCAATGGGAAGGCAACAAAGAGGAAGTTTGCCAAAATCTCCTGGTTAAGCTGAATTTCCAACAAACTACCTATGAAATATAGTTTACTCTATTAGCTAAGCGGCATATTCAAGAACACCTCATTTTTTACTCTTTGACATATAACCACTCTGGCTGTGAAGTAAGTGAAAGGTATTGTCATTTTTTGACCAAAAAAAAAAAAAGTTTAACAGGGATAAATCGAATTTATGGCAGCATGAGAAATTTCTTTTTGGTCTATCCTTCATATTTTTATGTTCTCTTCCTTCATTTATATCCATCTATAAATCTTTTCTTTTTATTCTGACGCAAAGGCTTCACGAGCCTCAGATTCAGTGTATATTAAATGCCATATTGTAGTTCCCTACCCAGGCCATCTCATACCCCACAATCTTCTCATTGCTCCTCAATGAAAATGTTGAGCATATGAAAATATACATTCGGAGGGCCTTTTCAGAAGATATTATGAAATACTGTGCTAAACCTGAAACAACTCAGTATAACATACAAATAGTAGGCAAATTTTTAAACAATGTTAAAATAGATTCTAATATTCACTAGAGGGACCAGCTGACGAATTTATGAGGGAAATAAGTGTAAAAAGCTTGATATTTGGAAGTATACACATTCAGTCTGAGGAATATTTTCTTGAATAACTCAAAAAACATTAAGTATGCAGTAAAGAGTTGAATAAGATTAACTATATTAAAATATGTCTTTTTATGGTATATAAGATCATATACAAAGTTCAAAATTAAGTGGTACACTGAGAGGAGAAATTTGCAGTTTACATGACATATAATATAGATAAAATTTTTATTAATAGACATACAATTAATGCAAACATTAGTAAGTTAATATCTAGAATATATGTAAGTTCTCAGAAATTTAAAAGTAAAATGTGTATAATCTGGAGAAAAAAATAAAGAGGGCATTCACAGAATATGTAAGTGAATGGTCAATAAATATAAAGTGGTGCTCAATCTCACTATTGATCAGAGGAACTAACAATAAATTACCTGTATTTACCCAAATAAACTTGAAAACAAAAGTTGAATTAGAATCTAGAAACAGTAAGGCTGTGAAGAAAAAACTCAGATACTGCAGGTGTTCATGTAAATAATTCATTCATAATAAAGAGTGATGTGGCAGTTTTACTTAAAGGGGAAATACATACCCCAACAATCCACTCATGCTAACTCCAGAATTTTTTTACACTGGTATACAGAAGATATAGAAGAGGGGTATAGCTCAGTGGTAGAGCATTTGACTGCAGAAGACATAGAAGATTAGACATTGGTTATAGACTTAAAATATGGAAATAATAAAAATGTTAGTAATGGATGGATAAATGTGGTGTAGACATAAGAATGTGTACCATATGTGAGTTAAAAGAAAATACTTCTATAATTAACCACATGGATACTATGCAAAATAAAATGTTTAGTAAAAACCAGTTGCAAAATACATTGAAATTTTGGTAACTTGCATAGAATTTTAGAAGAGTACACTTAAAATATCACATTGTGTGTGTGTGTGTGTGCGCATGTGTAAAAGTAAGGAGGAGTGTACCATCAATTTGTAATACAGGCCCCCTAGGGGCCAGGGTAGTGAGTGAGGTTGAGAATAGGAAGAAAGATTGGAAAGAATATAGTTGCAAAATGCCACTAAATAAGGTGTTTCAGTAATCAAATCAGATGGATATTTGTATACATCAATTTAGTATTAGTGTGGCGCCTGGGTGGCTCAGTCGTTGAGCATCTGCCTTCGGCTCAGGTCATGATCCCAGGGTCCTGGGATCGAGCATCTCATCGGGCTCCCTGCTCAGTGGGAGGCCTGCTTCTCCCTCTCCCACTTCCCCCCTGCTTGTGTTCCCGTTCTCGCTCTCTCTCTCTGTCAAATAAATAAATACAATCTTTTAAAAAAATTAGTATTAGTATTATTTAGGGAAATGCTACTGTTAGATAGAAACTAGATGCAAGCAGTGGAAGGAAGGTCCAGAGGCAGAGCCCCAAGCCCTTGAGGGAGGAATGATAAAGACATGAGCTGGAGGCAAGGATGGTGATAAATAGGTTACCCACTAGAAGTCCAGGGGCACAACATCCTGATTTTGTGGCTTCCAAGACATTGGGACTGACATATCAAGAGCCACAGGTGCGGAACATGCTCTTCTCCTCTCCTACCTCTGCTTCAGGGCAACCCGTAGACTCATTATAATGCATTTGCATTGTGGTTACCCCCTCCCCCCACCATGGAGAAAGGCTGCCACAACAGTTCCAGTAAAAATCTTGTTAGGGTCAATAACTCTCTCTCCCAGCCTGCAGGAGGAGTCCCCCAAATGATAGGAAACAGCCTCCATTAGAGACCATCCCACTGTATGTCACAGCTCCTCGTAGCCCAGAAAATCAGGAGAAATATCCAATCCCAAAACAACCTGGGTGTCAGCTCCATCTTGGGGAACTTGCCGGGTCTCCCTTAGAGACTGTCCTGGTGCTGTAATAAACCTGTCTTCTGCTTTCACTTTGGGTGCCAATCTCTAAACCTTTATTGTGACGAAGCAGAGACACGCTTTTCACACTGACACTACCTTTATTAAGTGGGCTTTGAGGTTTATTCAATGTATTCTGGAAAAAAAAAAACATCAGGGAACCACTCTTGAGGAATACAAACATGAATTGATAGCCACCCCAAGAAATCTACTATCTTTCAGGAGGATAAGAAAAGTATGTGCTGAGAAGTTCATGATACACAGCAAAGGAGAGAAAAAGTGGACTTTGGTGGTTCAAATTAGGAAACCATCACAGCCGCTTGAGAAGGTCTTAGAAGGATTTCATTTATAAATCAGTTACTCATGCAAATATGATAGGCTAGATAAAATTTCAAAACGAGTTAAAGCTCTCATCATTAAGAAAAAATATTTAAAAGGAACATATAGCATTAAAATACAGGAAGAGCATGCTATACATTAAATTAACAAAGTTTTTAGCCAGGCAAGAGCAACCTAACAGATTTTTAACATTGTTGCCAGCCTACGCAACATTACAGTTTTCATCAGCTAATTGATTTGATTTGCTTCAGGACTGAGAGAGGGGCAGTTTTACAGGGAATAATTTTACACAAAATATCTTTCCTTTGTGGAGATTCACATCTCACTCTAGAAATAAACCAAAAGGGACACCAAAAAATAGTGTCTCTTTTAGCTTTTCCATATCTAAATTTCAATAATCGTTGCCAAAGAACCATATGACAAGTTCAGAGAAGAATGAGAACTGTACCTCTGAGATTCACTCACTCCAAGTTAATGAACCGGTTAAAAAAAATCTTAGTTTTTTTAGAAGCTTACTAATCAAGTATAATGACTGATTTGCTAACTTTATATAGTAACTATGAAAATATCATATTCAAGAAACACTAACTGAATAGTGCTTGCAAAGTCTGAGTTTATAAATTTTTATCAGGTATGTACATTGGCAGGGAAAATGATATTGAGAAGTGTCACAAGCCTCTTCTATTACATCAGACAAGTCCTTTCAATCACTGCTCTCTCCCCCATGCTTAATTTTTCTTCCCCATTACTCTTTATTCTCCCATCTTGCTTAAATTTTCTTCTGCACTCATCACTGGGAGGTTTATGCCTGTCTTCCCAGCTCACCCCCCACCCCCAGCCTCCCATAGAATATAATCTCCATGAAAGCAGGGACTTCATTTTATTCATTGCCATCTCTCATACCAGAGACTAAATAAATAACTATACTGGGCACCTTGAATATGGTGGGCATTAACCTCAGCACTACAGATATGGTGATGAATAAAATAGATACAGTCCTTTCTTTTATGGAATTTACTCTTATTTTTTAGGGTGGAAATAAGTTACCAAGCAAAAAAAAACATTTCCGAAAGTGAAAAAAAAAAAAAAAAAAAAAAAAAAAAAAAAAGGATAAAACAAAGTGATGTAATAGAGAACAATGTATATTAAAGAGTGACATTGTGACATTTGTGAATGATATGTAAAAAAAACAACAAATAAATCAAGTCAAAGTGGCATTAATAGCTTAGTCAAGGACACATATAGAACTAGTAAAATACTTAGCTTGTCCTGACACTGAATATTCTTCACCATTAACTTTCCTGTTATGAACACATTAAATAGAGAGACTGGTTGGTTGCATCCAGAGGAGAAAAAATGAGGTAGAATACAGAAAACCAGGAAGTCTTGAATTTTTTTTTCTAACTGTATAGTTCTGTAAGTCACTTTTGAGTGACATTTAACATTAGAACATTTTTTTCTGGAAGATAATGCTCCCTGTGCTCTGTTCCTAAATGGACAGAGCACCTGATAAAGGGAAGGACATTTTGACTATATGACTGGATCATCCAAGTAGGTTGGTTCCCAGTGTCCTAGAGCAGACAATTTGTCATAGTACAAAACAATCCCAAGTTGTCATATCTTTATGCTTATTAGAACCATGTTTATAAAATAAAATTTCCTTCCAAATCACTAGCACTAATACAATATCTATGTATCTATATATGCACATGTATGTATCTGCATACATATATGCACCCATCTATCAATTTTGTTTAAAATTAATGGCAAATTATGTTCCTTTTTAACCTTTCCTGTTTTTGCTTCATATTTACTCTTACAAGTTTCATTAATGCAAATGAGGCATTTCAGTTGACCCCATAATGCCACCAAATGTTTTAAGTAACTGCAACTGGTGGGTAATAAGGTTCCCATATTTTTAGGAACAGGAGTGAGGTCAGTGGAAAGGTCTCTAGATCACTTAATTCCCAGATATTATGTACTATTTTGCGATGAATACAGAAATCAGATATACTATAAATTTCAATGGAAGCCCATCTGATTCAGAGCAATGTATACATTAAATTATGCTTGTTATTGCCAACGGTGTTGTATCTGAAGTTGAATTTTCCCAATTTCTCAGAAGTGACAGTTAAGTTATAATCTCAGCATGTTCAGCATGCTTAATGAACTCCTTAGGGAGACCAGAGTATCTGTAACACAATTAACTTCCCATTCTTATGTAAATGAGGAGCTTCAGAGTCCCTGATGGAAGCCTGCTTTTTGGCTACAGTTAGCAAATGTATGCTATTAAATGACACATGGAGCCTTAAGCTGAAATTTAGACTTCACTAATTTGTGCTGTGACATGTGCAAAGTGCTTTGGAGGAAATATGAAACCCAGTTGTTTAAATGTAGCTGATGAAATAGGGCTTATCACCCTTGGCTAAACTGTCATCAGCAGCCTGACGGCTTTTACCTGTTTCTGCACTTTCAGAAGGAATATGCAACCTGTCTTTCACTCGCAATATTTGCTTTAATATTACCATTCTCTCACTCCATAACTGAAGTTATTTTTCTCAGATAAAACAAATACAATAGAAAAAAACTGTGTCTTTTCTTCAGTTCTCTTCAAAAGTGAATATTCACTCAGCCAATATTTACTGAGGATCTAAAATCAGCCATTTTCTACATCAGCCTTCAAATTATACTTAAAAAATTTAAAGGTAAATCACTTCCTGTAAAGAATAGCAATTAGAAAAATGTCATACACAAAATTACGTATATTCTTTTGTGGCATTTTTTAACATGCGTAGTATCGGGACAAGTTTTATGAAATCTGAATGTTAAAAAAACAAATCTGAGATTTAAAATGTATTTCTTTTTTAAAAAAAATGTGTTTCTCCGATAAGCCATGCAGGAATAATATTTAAAATAAAATCATCTAGCCCAGAGAGTATACCTACAAAATAAGCAAATAAACATACCAAAAGAAAAGCCCCCAAATACCTTTAGATGTCAAGAAGGATGACTACTTACTTAAGGGAAACAGGATTTTCAGGGGGCAATGAAAATGTTTTGGAACTAGAGGTAGTGGTTGTAATGACGTGTTTTCGGAGTAGTGTTTTTGGGGTGTCTGGAGCCCACGGCAAAGGAAAAATTCTTGTGATGTCTTTGGTGCAAAAAGGTGGTTTTATTAAAGCAGGGGGAATAGGACCCGTGCGCAGAGCTGCTGCACTGGAATTGTGAGGAGCAACTGATTATATACTATGGGGTTGGGGGGAGGTAAAGATAAGGGGAAGTTCCGAAAGGATATTCATATGCTGAAGAAAACTCATGGGGATACCAGAGGCCTTGCTCTGGTCAAAGGAAGGTTGTTTTTCCCTCTAGCAAGGTATTAACATTAAGACAGTTGGGAGCCTCCTGGAGGAACATTACACTCCGCCTGCCTCAAGTATTTGTCAATGGGCTGCAGGTTATAAGGATATTTAATCTTATCTAAATTTCCTTCTGCCTTTGTTTCCCACATCAGACCACACTCAGAATGCACAAAATGCCACAGGATTTTTCACTTTATAATGGTTAATTATAAGTTATTTATATAAACTATTTATATAAACTCTTCTGTCTTGCCCTATTCAGAGGCAAGAATTTTATGTTATGTGTATTTTACCTCAAAAAAAAAGGTAAATATAATCTGAAATATATTATGTTTACCTTAAATATGGACTTTAAAATTAGGGAAAACTGTGATTATTTAATGTTCTTGAAATAAAAATAATTCTTAAAAATTAATTCCACAAAAAAAATGCCTTGCTTCAGTTAAATTTGGGGAAAAAAAAAAAAAAGGCAACATAGTCTTTGACTTCTGCCCATCTCTTCCCAGAAATTTTGCCAAACCTCTTGAGCCAGTTTTCTTTTTCAAGCACAGATTGTGGTGTTCAAGCTCGAAGATTTGTAAAATTTGTATTTATCAAAGGTGGCAGGGCAAAAATAATTATTTTTATTTCCTAAGAACGTGGAAATAACATTGTCTGCAATTGTTAAAATATAATTTTATCTGTAATGGATCAGAAATGATTAAATAGAACATTATTTTAAAAAGGAAGAATGGTTCCCAGTTGTTTCAGGACTTTTATACCCTTAATGCCTGCAGTTCTTGGTCACGCTGCTTCAAAGAATGAAGAGGTAGACCAGACGAAGAGTGATGGGTGGCAAAGCAAAATTTATTGAGCAAAAGTTTAAAGCTCCCTGAGAGGGAGAGGGGCCTGAGAGGGTTGCCCTTGGAGTTTCTATGTTTAAGGGGTTTTATGAGCTCTCTTTTGTAGAACTATGTTAAGCAATCAGGGTGTGCTGAGTCATGCCAATCAGGGCTTTGGTCACGTATCTGTCTACCTATTAGGTTAATAATGTCCATGCGTTAATGGTCTGTTTTTTGCTGACATCTGGAGGCTTATGTCCTAACTGCCTTTGCCCATAATATTGACAAATGCTTTGTGGTTAATTGCCTTATTTTAGGACCTTTTGCAAAAGTCATTTCTGCAAGGGCTGCAAAGCAAAATGTTAGTGGGGTCCTGTCTAAGCTGCAAAACAGGATGTCAGGGCTGTTGTATCTTAGCTGTCCTGACTCCATATTTTCTTGTTGGGGGCCCTGGCCCTGACTACCTAACTGTCCAACTAACTCCTAACAGTGAAATTCTGACTCTGATCCCACTTTTGATCACTAAGTCTAATCATCAGTTCTATTATATGGGTTCTTCCTCACACATCTAGGTAATTCTCTGACACCACCTCGCTGTCCTACAATTCGGCTCAATTCTGATACCAGGGGATTTACTTCCAGAGATAGCTTCAGATCCCACAGGTTAAAGACTCAGTCCCACAAGACCGCCCCCCACTTCAGATGTCAGTAGCAAGTCCAAATTGTTACTGTGCTTCTCACCTACTGACTATACACCAGAGGTTCCCAGGACCTCCTACCTGGGCTTGATTAACTTGCTAGAACTGTTCACAGAACTCAGAGAAGCATTTTACTTTCTAGATTACTGGTTTATTATAAAAGGACATAACTCAGGGGCAGCCAGATGACATAGGGTTAGGTGTGGGGAAAGGGCACAGAGCTCCCCTCCCCTCCCCTCTCTGAGGGCTCCACTCTTTCCCCACCTCCCCATGTTTACTAAATGGGATACTCTCCAAACACCATCCTTTTACCCTTTTAGGGAGTCTTTATTACATAGTCATGATTGATTAAAAAATTGGTCATTGACAATTGACTTAACCTCCAGCCCCACTCTTCTCCCCAAAGGTATGGGGGAGACTGAAATTTCAAATCTCAGATCACAGGGTTGGGTCCCCTGGCAACCAGCCCCATCTGTAGATTGCCTAGGTGGTTTCCGAAGTCACCTCATTAACATAACAAAAGACACCTTTATCACTCTCCTCACTTAAGAAATTCCAATGGTTCTAGAAGCTCTGTGCCAGAAAAGGGGAGGAAGACTATATATTTCTTATTATAAATTGCAGTTTACTAATAACCTTGTGGCTTGATGAATAAAATATGTCCTGCATCATCAGAATCAATCAATAATAGAAGTACATATACACACACAAAAAAGAAGCATTAGAGAGGCGACTATCTAGCGCCATTTATTCTCCCCTATCCAGGGGAGAGGAATCCTTGTCCTCAGAGCTGTACAGGTCCACGCAAAGCAGTAGATGTGTATTAGAGAGGTGAGTAACATCTTCCCTGGATCTGATTTCCATCCTCTCAAGTGTGCATATTCTTCTGCTTTAATTGGCTTCTCATTCATATACTTTGTGATTGTCGCTATTGTGATCCTGTCTGGTGAAAGAAAGTCATTGTTTTTGTCTTACTAATTTAGGTTTTGAGAATGAAAGTCTGAAGGCCTCAACCCTGTGACAAATCTTTTGCCAAGATGATGCTGCCCTCTAAGAATCTATTATTGAAGCCAATTTGATGTGGCCAGTCATAACTTTGTTTTGCTTATAATTTCCATTTAGGATTTATAACCCCTTAAAAGGCACTTTGTATTTTTAAAAATGTGAAGATTAAATGTGGAACATTGAAAAAAACTGTATTAGTAGAGTTTATGCAGGAAGTAAGAACCTCGTAGCCTAGGCCATAGGTTACTGGAGGAGGGTGAGAGTGTATGGATGGGAGCTGGGCCAGACTAGCTGACCCCAACCTCAATGAGCTCACCTCCAGTCAAATTTAAAAAGAGTCCTTGAGGCTAGTTGAAATCAATAAAAAATACAGTCACTGAGTTTTGCAATGGGTTGTCATGCAGCAGTAATAACTGATACAGCAAGATATATTAAACAAAAATGAGTCACACTGTTTAGACCTTGTGTTAGAAGAGAAAGAGAAGGAAGGAAAAGAAGACAATAATTGAAAATCACAAGGCAATTAGGGAAATTTGAACACTGATTGCTTATTTAGTGAAGTTAATAATAATTATTACTTTCCCAGGTGTGAGAAAATGTCTGTGGTTGTGCTTATTAAAGATTTCTTTTCTTCTACAAATACAGTCTCTAATAATGATGGATAAAATGGTGGGGGAGGGGAGAAACCAGCTGAAGCAAGTATATACAAGAGTTGATAACTATTGATGTAGATGGTGAGTATATGGAGATATGATGTATTTCGAAAATTATCTCCAAGTTTTAATAGAGATGGAGTAAATAGAACATACGTAAGTCGAACGGAGGTGTAAACAAAGTAATTAATTAATATTAATTATACATAGGATAGGATGGCAGTAGCAAATGTTAAATATTCATAAGGGACATTGTCACTTCCATATTGACAGCTATGACATCCCTAAATTAACCACCCAGTGGTGACATTCACTCTGGCCCGTATATCTTCTGCCCAAAGCACAGCAATAGCATCGTAGAGCTGTCATCAGGTTATCTGCAAATTATAGCTGCAGCCAGATCTGCTTGCCTCTACTTCTTTTCTATTGAACAAGTGTGGCGTGGCTTTATATATCTTTGTCCACTAAGTCTTCTCACCTACCATGAACTTTGATCCTCAAAAATCACACTATTAATGGAGAAGGCTGATTGCAGCAGATAAAGCATAAGACATGTGGACACTGTACAATATAGAATTCAGGAAATGTGGTTCTTCCATCTTGCTTGCACCCTATCCTAAGCATGTTAATCTATCCATTTCTTTCTTTCTCTTTGATTCTTGCTCTGCTTTAGATAGATTCAATAAGCCATGCAGTTTAAACTGAAATTGTTTGTCTATGATTCTTTCTGTTCCATGGCCTCTAAAATACCTGTTTGTAATATACAGATCAGTATGTGTGTGTATATGTATACATACGCACATAACACACACATGTGCATACATATATGCATATATATACACTGACTTGCAATACCTACTGTATTTTGTATATGTTTTTATTTTATACACAAAAACATTAGTGTATATATATAGGTATATGAAACAATATTAGATGTGGTATTTTTAGAAAAACATATTTTATGATTAAACCAGGAATGTGCGATTCTTATCACATTGTTTCTGTTGAAGATTAGAGGTGAAATTTTTTTTCTTTCTTTATTTATTTAATTTTTTTTGAGAGAGAGTGTGTGTGAGAGCAGGGGAAGAGGCAGAGGGAGAGAGAATCTTAAGCAGACTCCTTGCCCGGCACAGAGTCTGACATGGGACTTGCTTTCATGACCTTGAGATCGTGACCTGAGCTGAAATCAAGAGTTGGACGCTTAACTAACTGAGCCACCCAGGTGCCCCTGAAATTTTTATTTTCAAACCAATAAAATTTGAAGCACAGATCAATATTGCATTCTTGTGTATTTTTTATCCTAATTGCTTTTCATAAGTAACACAAGACAGGTCTGTGTTAATTTTACATATATAAAATTATGGAAAGTATTATATATATATATATGTTAAATGTAATACTTCAATGCATTACTTAGGATATTATCATTAGTCCATTCTCTTCACTTTATTCAGAAGTCCTGGGTAAGCAGGGCTGCTTAGATGATGATGTCATTGACTTTTGACCCCATCTGTATGCCATGACATGTTTGAAGCAATCATATGATGTGTTGCATTGTATCCCTCTCAGATTATCTGCGAACTTTATGAACAGCTGTGAATGCATTTCCATAAACCTGCGGTTGCTGAATAATCAAACTTCATTTTAACAATGAAAATCTTCTCTGACTTGTTAAAAAAAAAAAGAGGGGGGGTGTCAACATTAAAAGATCAGAGTAGCAGAGTACAAACTACAGAGGAGCTTCAAATAATAATTTTGACCAATTACTAAACATAGAACAACCTGTAAAATAAATTATTTTAATCAATATATTTAAAGCAATAATAACAAATATGATAAAATATTTTTAATATTTAATAGCACAGATGCAAAATGATATTATATTAAAACCACAGTTTGATCACTATGTAATTCATCAAATAATTTGATGCACTCATGTTACAAAACAGCTTGTTTTATTTTAAAACAGTTATGAGCTCTTTTGCAAGATATTCTGTTCTTTTCTTACATATTCTTCATTAAGCCCAATAGGTCTATAAAATGTCTTTATCCAATGGAGATAGAGACCATAAAACAAGCTGAATAACTGAACATTTCATTTCATTTCAGCACTAACTAGTCTTATAAAGATCACTTAGGGAATGCCATTTTTGTATTTTTTCCCAATACCAAACTTCTTTTCTGAAATCTTAATGCCTCTTTTTTGAAAGATTACTTTAAATCCCATTTAAAGCTATTAGATTTCTCTGATGAATATTTTAGAGATAGATCTCATGGCACCCTTAAAGTTAAAAAAAATAATAATAGGGAGAAATTTCTTTCATGTCAAGAAACTGAATCAATACTTAATTCATTCAAAGTCATTTTAATCAAGGCATATATGATGTACAATTTTAGATATCAATCCACAAAAATTTATAAAACATTTTTATATACAATGACCAATCTGTGAAAAGTGGGATAAACATTGTAGATAAATTTAAAAGACACATAAAAATTATTTTGTGTAAAACATCAAATCACTATTGCATGTTGTTTACCTTTATTTTATGGAAAATAAATACCTCAGTTAATTTTTGACAAATATAAGCATGAAGCTTTATGCCACAAAGGACAAAGATAAGAGTCAAAACCATACGTGATGGCTAAATTTTAGTGTTGCTTAACTAAGTTACCATATTAGTTTTCTAGGGCTGCCATAACAGAGGACCATGACTGGGTGGCTTAAATAATAGAAATTTATCTTGTCACAGTTCTAGAGGCTAGAAATCTTGAGATCAAGGTGTCGGCAAGGTTGGTTTCCTCTGTGACCTCTCTCCTGAGCTGGTAGACGGCCATCTCCCTGTGTCTCCACGTGGTCTTCCATCTGTCACTGCCTGTGTACAAACTCCTCAAGGACACCAGTCATACTGGATTAGGGACCATCCTAAACAAACTCACTTCAATGTGATTACCTTTTAAGAGGTCCTACCTTCCAATTCAGTTACATTCTGAGGTACTGGGATGTAGGACTTCAGCATACAAATTTTAGGTAGCTGCACATAAAGACAAATTTGCATTAAAAAAAACCCATTACTGTAAATTCAGTCTACTCTTTGAGAAGTGTGCATCTCTAAGCGTTTGCCTACAGCACAGAAGTCTTCACGAAAAAATGACCACGGCAATATTTTTATTGAAACCAAGAAGCAGAGATTTATCTTTTTCATTAGTCTGAGTTCTCCAGAAAAACAAATAAATAGGATACACATACACACATTTATTACACACAATTACTAGGATGAGTCATCTCAAGATCTGCAGTCAGAGACATAGGCAAACTGATGGTATACTCCTAGTCTAAATCTGAGTCTGAAGACCAGACCAGTGTCCCAGAGCAAAGATAGGCAGAAAGAGCAAATTGTCTCTTATTCAGCCTTTTGTTCTATCCAGGCCTTCACAGATTGAATGAGACCCAATAACACTGGAGAAGGCAAACTGTTTTACTCAGTCTACCAATTCAAATGTTCTTCTCTTCTGGAAATACCCTCACAGACCTACTCACAATAACGTTTAACAAGTATTTGGGCCCAGTCAAGCTGACCTATAAAATTAACCATCATACCTTTTAACCCCTACACTCCTATCTCCTAACACAATGGCAGAAAGATTTTGTGAGTTCTAAAGGTTTTACAATTTTGAGGGCCACCTCACAGGAAAATAAAAAATAGTAGGATTAAAAGTAAAAATAGGCACCAGATGAATAGTAATTTAGAACAAGAAACCAAATCACATCAAATAGAATCTTTAACAATGTCAAATGGTAGTGATGACCATGAAGGGATCAATTCTACTCCTTCCTTGCTAGAGCCTGCAGGAAAAAACAAGCAATGTCAATATATAATAACATATAATATCTCATATATATTATCTCATACATTAGATATGAGATATCTGTATCTCTGTCTACCCACCTACCTGTCCATCTATCTATCAAAGATATTGTCCTGTCCTCCCAGGGAAGCCCTTTCAGTGTTATCACTGATCTTAACAGTAATCCAAATGAACACCATAACTTGAGGAAGTGTGGTTGAAAGATTGGGCTTTTTAGGTAAATGGAAACCTCACAAGGCCGGCATCAGGACAAAATGGCCATGAATATGTGTGGCAGTGGCAGATCTAGAGCATTCAGCATGAATTTCATTTCACGGAGAAACCACTTCCCACTGTGAGTCTTCTGTAGGAGAGCTGTCTCTTGCATTTAGAATTTCAAGGCCTCTTTTGCTTCCACCCAGCCGACTGGCCAGAGTAGCAGTTGGTTTTGCCCTTAGTGAATCTGTTCTCTACTCCCTGTAGCCCAGGGCACTTCTACTCCAGGGTGCTTTTGCACTTTAGTTCACTGCTAGCCCACAATCACTGACCCTCTTCATTTGTCCAAATGATTTCCCCTTCTTTCTTACTATGACAAACCTTGGATTCCTGAGCAATCTTTCAGTCCTAAAAGATTTGGCACCCAAAGAGACAATGCAGCCACCAGATCATCACTCCTCTTTCGGCAGAATGACATGCCCCTTTGAGGACTATAATGACCATTGGGTACAATAGCTATTCCATAATTAGCTTTCCAGTGTCTAGTCCTCACTTCAAATGGACTGACTCCTAGACCCAGGGATGCCAGGTTGACTCCTGATTGTTAAACTCTTATTGATTGTCACCTCCCAAAAGGCTATTCCAACCCTAAAAATAGCCCAGTGATTCTTTTTTGCTGTTTTCAAAAGGCCTTGGCCTAAAATGGTGGAATTCATCCTTTTTGGTCATTACTGGGAGGCCAATACCATGTTTTAAAGGCTACCATCAACAATACCATGAGTCAGGATAAATTCCTCAATGTATGAAAAGTGAAATAGTTGAAATGTGCAACAGAATTGGAATCAATTCACCCAATAAAACTAAAACAAAATTGAGAACACTCCTTAATAAGATATTTAGTCAGCAGTTTTAGATCATTCCTTTACAGTCTGAGTTATATTCCTTATACTATTTCTTATAGCTTGAGTTTAAGGTTAATTTCAATAATTTTTCAAGTTTCTGACTTTGCTATAGCATATCATTAATATGGCAGCAATACTCAGGGTATATAGAGCTTCACAAAAGCCCTTAGATAATTTACTGTTAAATATAATTTTCCTGACATGGTTTAGAAAAATAATTCTCTTCACTACTGTAGATGACTCATGAATATTTAAAATACTTGCTAGCTAGTGTTTAAAATACTGGCACTAATACAAATAATTTAAAAGTATAAACAATCTTTATTTTAGCCAAGAGCTCATACTTACTCTTGTACAGGAATGGTCATGATTTGTTTAGACTGCATTCCATACAGTGGAAAGATTGTTAATAAGCATTTCTTAACAGAATGCCTTCTTTTTTGTTTTTGAGCAATTGTGCAAAATAATAAAGTCTGTAAAATCAGCTTTCATCATATATATTTGACCCAGTTCATTTCTGAATATCTCATGAAGGAATTCATCTTTGTTAGTTAAAACACAAATCTTTCATACATTAATTGAAATGTATTTTTATCTCCTTTTTATGTAAAGATCCCCACACAACTCTGTGTATGACTATAATTTATGACACCAGAAATGATGAAGAAATAACTTTAAGTAGATAAGTTTATGTTAAATCAGAGCGATTGATACCTGGAACAGATCAAATACAGACTTGGAAATATGCTTCTTGCAGGATCTTCACTAGTGAAGGTGAGATTGAAGGAATTTGTATTATTTTCAGATTGAAGATACCTGGTACTATTGAACAAGTACTAAAAAACAGATTCAAATTTATATTTATTGAGGACCAGTGTGTTGAATACATTATATAGAGTGAATCTGCAATTGCTTATCCCATTTAATATTCACAACCACACTGTGAAATTGTTTTAATTATATTAAATTATACATTAAATTTAATTAATCATATAATTATAAAATGTTTAATTATATATATTTAAATATATAATTATATATATGTAATTATATTAAATATATTAAGTGTGAATTTGGCTTATTTTTTGAAGGAGATAAGGATTCATGGCCTCACTTTATTCATACTTTTGAACCTGTTCCTCTATCCCTCCTTGTACATCCTATGAATTACTCATTTTCACTTCAATAATTCTCTCTGCTTACATATCAAAATTTGAATCATTTGCTTATAAATAAAGTTCTTACTGATAAACTACTCAGTCACCAAGTAAGGCTGATTTTACTTATGTGATCTTTTGTGCATTGTCTCTTCATTTTCATGTCAGTTATCAACCTTTTTATACATCAATTGCTGGCCATTTGTTAAATGGCCTCCAAACTTGTTTCCATACTGATCAGTGTTTTATTTATATCCATTAATCACACTCATGACAGAGCAAACTAATGTTGTATCCCTTTTCCCATGCTCAGAAGACTATAATATTTCTCCAATGCTTAACAAAAACAAGGAGAAAGTATAAGATGTACATTAACATTTAATACCCTCTGTTTCTTTTTAGATAATTTTATTCTACACAAAATATATTTTATCACTACCAACTTTGAAACTTTTCTCATGTGATTTCTTCTCCAAATGCACTTCATCACAGAATGTAAAAATCCACACCATCTCTCAGTGCCTAGGGTAAGTAATATGTATTCAGTGATTCTTTCCTGTCTCATTCATATACACACACAAATTTGAATTAATTTGTTTTATGTCATTTCTATTCAAACTTTGAGGCATGGACCAGAATCAGTCCTTGATCTGCTGTTTACCAGTCCATTGTATCAACATTGATAATATTTAGAAACTTTTATTTAAAAAATGATGTTGTTACATTCAAGCGTGGAATCAGTGGATTTTCTTGTGGACAAGATAATATCACATGTGATGTGAGCTAAGTTCCAGTCATGTGCATAAGGCCATCTTATAGCATGAGATATTTCAATGTTTGATTGTCTACATTTATTTAAAATTATAATGTAAGAAGATGTAAGTAACTTGTTCTTTTTTTTAGTAATTTGTTCTTTTAACTTTAATTTTTCTAATCATTTTATTTTAATCAAGTTATTGTCTTTAAATCTATATTTTAACATTATTAACTAAATTAGGAAAGCAAAAAAATGTATTATCATACTTACTGACAGTAAAAAAGCTTCTCCGAACTATTTGTCAAGAAAAGACACAGTTCTGGTATGTGATAGAGGTAAACCAATTAATGACAATGGAAATGATTCCAGGAAGTAAAGACCAAAGTAGTTCAAACTAGTTTTAATTGGAAGTATTATTCCTCATATAACTAAGTTTTGTTTTTGTAACCATAATTGACAGCAAAATGTTAAGACTAACTATTTTATTTCAATATGTACTGGCTAATTGTACAACAGAATCGTAAAAATCTGAAGAGGTATTTATATACAAAGTATACAAATAGACTTATAGCCAAAGGAATTATCTGAAAGAATAAGTGCTGTTTAAAATCTGTCAGAAGTAGGTCTTCACTATTTAACATGTAAATAGTAATGCTTTGCAATTTTCCTATAAAATAACACTTTTATTTGCTAAAACTAAATACATATATGACTACTGAAGGAAATACTCCTGGAAACATTGGGTTACGACTCAGAGGCAAAGAGAGTAATTCAGGTCCTACTTTTCAATGACACTATAGCTCAGTCTATTCAACAATCTATTCAGGAGCTGTCTAATAATATAAAAGCTAACACAGGACAAATAAAATTAACAAAGTACTTTTTATTTGCTGTTTGATACTGACATCGCTGTTGTTAATTTAGCAGTTGTATAATTTAAACATGGTGTGCTTATGAATAAAAAATTATTTTCTTCCCCAAATGTAATGACAACAAACAAGACTATCTCTGACCTGTATAATGAAAACTTACATTATCAAGAAGTGTTTGGAATATAAGTTAAAAATGAAAATGTTCTGATAATGCAACTGCAATGATAGATAAATATTCGAGGGTAGTTGCTAATTCAAGAAACTTACAGAAAATGCAAATCAATCAATACACATTGTCCTTCATCAAGAAAGTCATGATAAATCAAACCAAAACAAAACATCAGCTGAATTTAATAAGGTATTTAGTGAACTGCAAAACAAATACCATATTAAATTTGAGATTATTTTCTTTATCACCTGATTAATATCTGATCATTAAAAACTACTTTTACATGCTTAGGTACATTAGCTATCATGGAGAAAATTTCTGAAATGAACTTTCCACATAAAAAGAAACCAGTTTGGTCCCAACTTTTAAAGATGTTAGTTGGACAATTGGCCTTGCTTATTAGTCTGATATGTTCAATGATTTTATTTTATTTTTAAAGATTTTATTTATTTATTTGACAGAGAGAGATAGCGAGAGCAGGAACACAAGCAGGGGGAGTGGGAGAGAGAGAAGCAGGCTTCCCGCTGAGCAGGGAGCCCGATGTGGACTCAATCTCAGGACCCTGGGATCATGACCTGAGCCAAAGGCAGATGCTTAATGACTGAGCCACCCAGGCACCCCTGTTCAATGATTTTAAGCTTATAACCTCCATTCATGAGAAGAATGTAATATGATTTTCAAAGCCAGACAAGACCAAAAGGCAGAAATGAAAATTAGACATTTGTAAGGACAAGTTTTCTTCATATTTTTAAGACATTATTAAGAAATATTCTGGGGGCACCTGGGTGGCTCAGTCTGTTGAGCATCTGATACTTGATTTTGGCTCAGGTCATGATCATGAGGGTTGTGATGTGGAGCCCCTGCATCAGGCTCTGCACTGGGCATGGAGCCTACTTAAGATTCTCTCTCTGCTCCTCTCCCTTTCCCCTCCGTCCCCTCTAAAAAAAAAAAAAAGAGGGGCGCCTGGGTGGCTCAGATGGTTAAGGGTCTGCCTTCGGCTCGGGTCATGATCCCGGGGTCCTGGGATCGAGCCCCGCATCGGGCTCCTGGCTCAGCCCGGAGTCTGCTTCTCCCTCTCCCTCTGCCTCTCCCACTGCTCATGCTCTCTCTCTCTCTCTGTATCTCTGTGTCTCAAATGAATAAATAAAATCTTTAAAAAAAAAAAAAAAAAAAGAAAGAAAAGAAAGAAAGAAAGAAAGAAAGAAAAGAAAGAAAGAAGGAAAGAAAGAAATACTCTGTAATTTGACCATAATAATCAAAGAAGTAAATGATGATCCCTAAGCACTTTATATTTAAAGTAATATTTTGAGTTTATTTTCAAATTCAAATAAGAACATTCACATATTGGAAATTTAGGATCCAGAAACAATTTATTTCATTAAAAAAAGACTTAAATTTACCTCTAATTTTTCTGGACAAACTATAGCACTAACTAATTAGGGGCACCTGGGTGGCTCAGTCAATTAAGTGTCCAACTCTTGATTTTAGCTCTGGTCATGCTCTCAGGGTCCGTGAGATTGAGCCCTGTGTCAGGCTCCATGCTCAGCAGGGAGTCTGCTTGAAATTCTCTCTCTCTCATTCTCCCTCTGCCCCTTCCCCTACTCACACACACTCTTTCTCTCTCTGTAAAATAAATAAATAAATCTTTTTTTTTTTAAGATTTTATTTATTTATTTTAGAGACAAAGAGAGTGAGCGCAAGAGCATGAACGGGGAGACAGAGGGAGAAGGAGAGGGAAAAGCAGACTCCCCACTGAACAGGGAGCCCAATGCAGGGCTCAATCTCAGGACCCTGGGATCATGACCTGAGCCAAAGGCAGACGCTAAACTGACTGAGCCACTCAGACACCCCAGTAAATAAATCTTTAAAAAATTAAAGACAGAAAACACAACATACATTTCATTTTAGATAAATGTTAAAATTGAGTATACTAAACTTGCTTAAAATGTTTTAAAATCTTATCCTTCATCCCCAATGATATATTATTGTGATTAAAACAAAGCAAGTCATTTCAGATATCATAGAGGTTTTTTGTTTGTTTTCCTTTTGTCTATGTTAGGTTTGTTCAAATTAAATTAAAATAAATTTTACATTTATTAAAATGTAACCTCATGTTTGTTGAATCCAATTATAAAAAAAATAGTGCTTCTATTTTGTATGTCTAATATTTAATCTCAGTTCAGTATTCTAGTAACTTATTTTCATTTTATAAAAGTATCAATCCACAAAGGATTGGGGTAAAAATGGTCTTTCACCACAGACTACTGTCATTACCCTCTTTGTGGTATGGTGATATGTATATATGTCTTATTTCTTTGCTACATCATAGCCATTTTCACACACTCTGACCTTATAGCATTGGACCCAGAGTTGTTCTCTGCTTTTGGAAAAGAATATATAAACGTTCAAGGCATTTTCAGTAAGCAGTTGATACGCAAAACTGGTTACAAGTGGTAGTCTTGAGCTCTAGTTACTGCAGGTAACAGGAGTCATAAATTTGTACCAGGATCAAGGTTAATTCACAGTCAATTGGATAAATGGAATATGCATGACATTTAAAGTTAGTCAAATTTTAGCGCTTTTTTAAAGATTTTATTTATTTCTTTGACAGACAGAGAGAGAGGGAACACAAGCAGGGGGAGTGGGAGAGGGAGAAGCAGGCTCCCTGCTCAGCAGGGACTCGGTCCTGATGCGGGACTTGATCCCAGGACCCTGAGATCATGACCTGAGCTGAAGGCAGATGCTTAACAACTGAGTCACCCAGGTGCCCGAAATTTCAGCTTTTTAAAAACTATGCTAGCCAAACAAAATATGGCTTCAAACTCAATTTATCTTCCTGGTCACCTTTTCAGGACCTCTGGTTAGAACAATGGGTTTATAAGTTTATAAATAGTTAGAGAAAAAATAATCTAGTGAAAATACCTCCCTTCTTTTCCAAAAATCTTTAACTGAATTACATCTAATCTGTTTTTAGTATGTAGTATAGTATTCTTTAACTGAATTACATCTAATCTATGTTTTTAGTATGGAGAAAAAATAATCTAGTGAAAATACCTTCCTTCTTTTCCAAAAATCTTCTTTAACTGAATTACATCTAATCTATGTTTTTAGAATGTATGTTTGTGTATCTATCATCTATCTCTCTATCTATCTATATCTATCTCTAAATATACCTATATATTTTAAATCTATATCTGTAATTATAGCCAGTCTCTTCCAGTTCCTTGCAAGATTTTGTCTACCTGGTATCCAGTCTGCATCTCAAGATTTGTGTTTTACTAACAAAGTAAGTTAGCAGTTGGTTTTGCCATTAGTGAATCTGTTCTCTACTCCCTATAGCCCAGGGCACTTCTACTCCAGGGTGCTTTTGCACTTTAGTTCACTGCTAGCCCACAATCACTGACCCTCTTCATTTGTCCAAATGATATCCAGTATCCAGTCTGCATCCAGTCGGCATCTCAAGCACCACAGACTAAACCTGTACTCATCATTTTTTCCAGAATCTGTTCTTGAATGCAAATTTCACATTTTATCAGTACCATAATCTTTTACTCATTCAGATCTCCAAATACGTAGTCATCTCTGACTTTTACTACTATCTTTTCATATACCCTATTGGCAGGCAATCCCACAACATGCCCAGGAGTGCTTTCTTATTTTATGATCCGCTTGCATAATTTCTGACTCCGATGTCCTTCAGACATATTTGTATGTGCAGATCATAACAAGCTTTTAAAGCCCAGCTAAAATATCATAACCTGCCGGTTTTCCCTAATTCTCCCAGTATGAAGTACACTTTACTATTTTAACATTATCTTCTAAGCATCTTTTGACACTGCTTTGGGACAATTTTACCCTATACTGTCATTTTCTTTGTGGAGGCAGAGGTTGTCATTTATACTTTCTGTAGATGCCATACTATCATGAAAAGATCTCTCAGTCGTAAGTGGTAAATCAAAGTTTGTTGAGTGAAACTTTAACAAAGATTTCTTAAATTGCATTTCTCCATCATTTTAATCTCATACAGAAGAGAAGAAAGTGTACATTTGAACTTTTGGCTTAGACCACTGAAGTAAGCAAATACAAAGGATCATATTGACGTTGAAAATATTGATGATTATGGGGCGCCTGGGTGGCTCAGTCATTAAGCATCTGCCTTCAGCTCAGGTCATGACCTCAGGGTCCTGGGATTGAGCCCCGCCCCGTGTCAGGCTCCCTGCTCTGCGGGAAGCCTGCTTTTCCCTCTCCCACTCCCCTTGCTTGCGTTCCCTCTCTCGCTGTGTCTCTCTCTGTCAAATAAATAAATAAAATCTTTAAAAAGAAAAAAGAAAATACTGATGATTACATTGTGAACAATAGATGTTTTTGTTTACTACAAAAAATTAAAATAGTCTTAAACCATGGGGGAAGTGATTCAAGCAGGGAGCTGTGATGAAAAAGAAGCAATCATTGCAGAGAAATAAATAAACGCTTGAAACTTAGGAATTAATCAACGAAAATGTATGAAGTATCAGAAAGGAGGACTTTCCTACACTGGCTTGAATTGACACAGTCTCGAGGGAAGTTTTCTACTCTATCTCAAGTAAAACTCTTATGTAAGTAGGCGTTCTAGACACGGAGGGAGAAGGATAAAATGCAAATCCTCATGTAAGCATATTTTGGTTTTTTTTGTTGTTTTGTTTTGTTTTTAAACAAAGCAACTAGATAAGAAGAAAGGCAATGATAATGTCGTTATCCACTTCATTTCAAGACACATTGTGCCAATTAGGAATGGTTTCAATTCCCTGAAAAAGAGTTATAAAGTTCAATATAAACTTTAGAGCATAAATGGTAAATGTACCATATATTTTTAAAAGTTTATAAACTCTTGGTAATGGAAAGATTGAAATCACATTATCATGCTATACATAATGAAATGTATAACCCAAAGAAGTGAAGATAAATCCAAATATTTATATTAATTCTGATTTAAATATTGATTGATTGATTGATTAATAGGTTGGTTGATTGATTCAATGGATTTTTGTGGACAAACTATTTTATACGCTACACTCTCTGCAGTGTAAAAAAATTCATATGATATAACCCATTCCTCAAGGTTGCAGTCTTACAGAAAAGACAGATATGTAAACTATAGCTTTAAATCAGGATTACCTTTTAAAACTTTCTTTATAATGCTCTAGAGGCATAAAGAAAGTAAAATAACAGAATGAGAGAAAAAGTATTAAAAAATAACATTTTACAGAAGAGGTGCTATTTGACCTGCCCCTTGAAAGATGTGTTAGTATCAATGCGTTCTGGTTATCTATTGCTTGCAAGGAATAATCCAATACTTAGTGGATTAAAATAATAATTGTTACTTTATTACATCTCATGGTTCTGGAGGTTGCCAGTTTTAGCCAGGCAATATTCTTTAGGTGACTCTAATGAGTTCATATTCAGATGGTGGCTGGGACTGGGGGTACACTGAATTGTTCCTTACTCATGTGAATGTTGGTTGATGCTGCATATTGACTGAGACCAGAGCCGAGCCTTTCAGTTAAAGAAAAAAAAAAAAAAACAAAATAAAAAGCAAGACAAAACAAAAACCTATCTGAGGTCTTTTCATGCTGTATGGCTTTCTTCATATTGTGAAGTCAGCAGCTCCAGAGAACAAGTCAAATACCTATGGCATTTGTGAGAGCTAACCTCACATGTCACTTAACCTCACTTCCACTATTTTCCATTGGTTAGCTCAATCACAAAGGAATGCCCAGGTTCAAAGGGGCGGGGGGGGGGGGTGCTTTGTAAGAAGAACATGTGGGATGGAATTGGGTCAAACATGTTTGGAAAATATAATTGACCATACCATGTTACATGTTGAATGTATCAATAAACAAAAGGAAGAGAAGAAGGACATTCCTGTCACATTAGTGCATGTTGAAAACATTGTGGTTACTTCTCCACCATTCACTGCACCTTACCTCTATTAGTTAGCTGCTGTTCTGGTTCTTGGGGCCAGGTACAGTTTAACTGACCTGAGCCAGTACAAAAAAATATTCTCCTGGCCAAAGTGATCACTTCAGGGTTAAGTACTTGCCCCAATTTGTCAAATCTGGAGGAAGTTCAGGACATTTTTCATGATTAAAGATCACATTTCCTTTTTTTCAAAAATGGATGAAGATTTGTATAATCTAACATCTATTTGAAGCCATCTTAAAGCAACTAATAGAACATGCATTAAATAAATTTGAAACTAACACAGGCAGATAGGGAAACTGAAAAAAAATTATGCCTTTGCTATATTATTCAATGGAATGAGCAAACCCTGAAGACCACTCTAACTTCCAAATATGTGAGTTAATAATTTCCATATTATTTAAGCCAATATGAGTGGAGTTTTCTAAAAAGCTAAAAATACCACAGTAAGTGATTTAGACTTAGTGCTCTAGGCAAAATGATACAATTAATTAATTTGTAATAGGCAGAAGAGGATTGATCTTATATTTGCTTCAGAAAGATCAGTTTAGAAGCAGTGTGGAACATGCATTGAAAAAGGCGAAACTGCAGGCCAGTTGTAAGATGGCTGCATTGACTCGTTCCCATGGGAAAAAGAGTAAATTACATTTTAGGAGGGCTAGGATGGAGAAGACATGTCAAGGAAGGAAGACATTAAGGAGGTATATTTCATTTTTAAAAATCCTAGGATTCTGTTGAAAGTGACTGGCCAGCTAGGGGTATAATTCAAAGAGATATGGACTATAGGAAGAAAAGCTGGATTCAGAAAACAAAACAAAACAAAATATATATATATATATATATATATGTATACACATATATATACACATGCTTCCAGTCGAGTACTTGTATGCAAAGAAGAAAAAATTTTTTGTAGTTTTTAACAATTTTAATGTGCATTGAAATTTTCAAGAATGTAATTACTATTGAAACAAAGGGTTTTTTTTTTTTTTCTTAGTTTCCTAAGGTTTATAACTCATTCAAAATTGCTTCTGGTATTGAATCTTCAACACAGTATGCCTGCATTACCTTATGTTTTATAGCTGTTACTTTTGTGTTGATTCTCCAAGAGTGGTGCTCAACCTTTGTGCAAAGAATAATTTTTTTCCAATCTCTGATTATATTTTCCTTTCTTTATTTAAAAATTTTCATTTTAATAGCTATCCTGCTGTGGTTTTTATGAATAGACTGACTTGAATTCAGGAGAGGACAAAACTGTAGAAAAGGATATGACACAGACCTCGTCTTTGAAGTGGGTTCAGAAAGTTATTTTTTTTTAATTCAAACAGATGTATTGATTTTACTTTGGGTTTTAACATATTTTATAAAAAATATTAGTGGAATTTAGGATAGATGGCTTCTGTTCTTTCTTCTCATGCCTTTTATCTTAGTACTTCACCATGTCGTCATTCTTGATGTGTTGCAGGAGAACGAAGGCGGGCAATATAATCAACAGAATATCTCCCATGCTCCTGCTCAGACATAGGTATTACTTAGTTAGTGTTCTCTACATAAAAATATTTATAAATATAAATAAATTTTCCAAAGGCTTCTAGTTGCTGAGGAGAGGCCAGAGGTTTCAGGCAATTTTTTCCTGGGGTATGCACTGGGGAAGATTATGTTGCCCTCCCAGGCGTTTAAACAATTTCCTGACTGGTAAACTGTAATCCTGGATAAAGTGTGCTTAGAGATTAGCAGCATGGGTTTGCTGTTATTGCTGTTGTTATTTTCCCTGCTGGGTAGAACCTAAATATCCTCTTCCCAGGTGACAAATAGGTCCCAGCCCAGCAATTATACTAAGTCTCTTTGATGTAGCTTCCAAATATTATGGACAAATTTGGCACAAGTTAAATTTTGTGAAAAATTGAATAACCTTATCTACCTGAATAAAATGGATTAAGAGGCTCTGCCGTGATTACACTGTAGCTGCATCTCTTCTTACTCAAGCAGTTTCTAAAAAAATTTTCCTAAAGTGTCATCTGAGATTTAATCTAGTCCTGGAATACAGACATTGTCATCTTTTTCTCCTAACTAATATGGGGACACCAAAGCAAAAAAAAAGAAAGAAAGAAAATGAATTTGTAACCACCAACAAGGTTCAGATATGCTACTTTTTGGATTGATGCAAAACTTATAATACAGTGATATAATTTAGATCCAAAGTGGTACGTCTGAAAAGAACAACTTCACCTTTTTTTTCCCCTTCAAACATCAAGAGGTAATAATGACTAAGAAGTAAGACACTGAAATCTTGTCCCTCAACATTTCTGGATGTTATTGTTTTTTCAGTTTTTATTTTTTTTAGATGTTATTGTTTTGATTAAACTTGATGTTAGGTATCTCAAAGAGCAATTGTGCACTGTTGTTTGTTTTATAGATGTATTTTAACAAACCATCATGGCAAATTTGTAAAACCAGTTGTCTTCCTTTTCAATTATTCTCTTAAAGAGGATTTTATTTTCCTGTGGATACTAGCTGGCATTCTGCTGAATGGACATGAACATGATTTGGTTCTTTTTATGGCTTTTTAAGCAAGCCAATCCTCCCTGCTACCATTAGTTATCAAGTCTACTCAGCAGACCAGTGTTTGTCTCCCCAGACACTGTTCTAAGAAAACATAACCTTTAGGGTGTCTTTGCACAACCTTGAAAGAAAACTGCATAGAATTAGGCATCCTCCAGTTGATCGTTGTACATCCTGCAATACCCCCACAGTTTGAAGAAGCACCTTTGTTAAACTAATTAAGGTGATATTGATGGTGACAGAGGACAAGAAACCAACCAAAAAGAGAACCCTGAAATCTAATCCGGTTCTTTGTACCCAAGGAGAAATCCCATCAAACTTTGGAGGACTGCAGTTCAAAGTCCCCATCTCAGTCAAAGCATTTTGAAAATGCTTTCTTTAGAAATCTTGTATTAAATAAGAGAATTTCTTTACAGGCAAGGAATAACTGAAAGTAAAAGTAGTTAAGTAATTTTTTGAAGACACTGGAAGGCAGTATTGTAGCTTTTCTCTGGTGAATCTGTCTGAATTAATGAGTTAATTTAGGATTCCATCAAGGCCTTTGATTGCAAAAGTTTAGTTAATTATATTTTCAGTTCAATCACAATAGGCAAAGCTTTATGTATTTTCTTTATTATTTCTTTATGTCCCCATTTCCTATTAACTTTTCACTGCCCTAATAGACATCCTTCCCTTTTGGTTATTTTGTTCATATTTATTTTAAATCACAATCAATGATATTGATCTATATATCTCATTCAGCATATATTTTTTTCTTTTTCATTCAGCATTGTGTTTTTGTTTTGTTTTGTTCTGTCTGTCTATTGAAGAATAATTGACATACAATATTGTATTCGTTTCAGGTGCACAACATAGTGATTCAACATCTATATAAATGACAAAATGGTCACCACAGTAAATATGGTTACCACCTGTGTGCTCCTGCTATATTTTAAATTATATCCATGGTGTTGACTGTACATTGAGTTTCATGATTCAAACAACTACATGGCAGAAACCCACATTATCACCTATCCTCCACCACCATTAGTAACCGCTACAAATATTTTTGTATATGTATACTTTATGAATCTATGTGTGTATTTCTCCAGAACATTATGCAAAAGTAGGGTTGCTATGGTACACACACACACACACGCAAATATTTCCAGATTTCTCTCTTCAGTGACTATACCTGCCTGTATCCATTCTCTGTTAAATATACATGTCAAACTAAGAATAAAGGTGTTTAGTAATCATGAAATTGATAAGGGTTTAAGTAAAATAATAAATCATATATTAAGTTAAATATCTTCATTTATAGACTACTTTTTGGCTTAAAGATGTCATCACATGGCAGTATACTAATGTTGAAATCTAAGTGACACATAATCAATATACATTCAATATATATGTTTGATAGAATACACACACATATTCATATCAAATGCAAGAAAAATCAGAAAAAAAACATAAATCTATATGAAATTTGATGGAAAGAACTGTAATGTGTTCTCCATCAAATTTCAACTGTATGTGTGTGTGTGCATATTTATTTTGTTTTAAATTTATATATGCATATATTTTTTAAGGTGACTGCTTCCATTAATTTCATTGGTAAAATATGACATATTTCTTCTGACAGAGGAACCATTTGAAATAAATATTTAGTTTTTATGCTAAAAATAGAAGTAAAAGTAAAACTAATATTTCTGTGAATTAATTGTAACATTATTAATAATATTTGCCAGAGTAATAAGATGCTATATGCCACCATGATTTGGAAATAGCTCAATATAAACACAAGTGGGAAATAATATGGGGTACTTTGATTAGGAATTGCGAGTATGTTTTATATTCAGTGGGAAACTGGTAGAAAATTAATAGAACTTTGAAAAATGAGGATATTAGATTAACAAAAATATCTTCTTTCCGTCAATCATTCTTTGAATTATTCAGGTAAAAGTAAACAAAATTTATTTCTATGGCAATTCTATTTTAAACTGGCAAGAGTAATATGAAAAAAACAGAAAATAACTCCTACATTTATTAATTTTTCTTTGGTAGTTTAACTTGCTGGGTTTGCAAATTATTGAGGCTGAGTGCTATATATCAACTTAAGAATGCTCCCTGGGTTCCTTTCTAGTGCATTTATAGTGCCAAGGATAGATTGATCAAATGTGTAAACCAATAAAGTTATTTTAAAAGAAAATCATTAATCCAGAGTTGTGATGTGATAAAGTTCCAGACAGAAAGAGGAAGAATTACTCCATTATATGTTTTTAAAAGATGATTTATGGAATAATTCAATGATAGAAAACTAGGAATGAATATTTAAATAAAAAAGAAATACTTCCTAATCTTAATTTTCTAAGGGCTTTTTAAATGTCAAAAAGTAATCTTTTTTTCAGTATAAACATAACATATGATATAAAATATGGAAGCAATCAAACATACAAACAAAGCCACCCATAAAACCACTACACTAACAGAATTACTGCAGCAGGGTGAATGATTATTCCTCTCAATTTCCCCCTTCTCATGGAGTTATCACAGGACATAAAATTTTGTGTACTTTTTTGCTTCATAGTAATTTATATATATTTTTTTCCATGTTGCCATGTAGCCTATTACTTTCAATTTTAATGTATGCAATCCCAAGCTAACATAGGTAGACTAAAATCCACTGAGTTCTCTATTGTTGGAAATTTGGATTTTTTTCTACGTATTTACAATTACAGATAATATAGTTTGAAACATCTTCTTTATTTAAATTATGTTATTTTCCCTATCTCCTATAAATTATTATTAAATTTGAATTATTGGACAAAATGGTTCTCTTAGTCTGTCTCAGACTGTTATAGCAAAATACCATGTACCGGGTGGCTTTTAAACAATGGAAATTTATTTCTCATCGTTCTGGAGTCTGGGAAGTCCAAGATCAAGGCACTGACAGATTCAAGGTCTGGTGAAGGTTCAAGGCCTGGTTGATAGACAGCCGTCTTCTGGTGGTAACCTCACATAGCAGAAGGAGTAAGGGAGCTCCCTGCAGTCTCTTTTGTAAGGCACTAATCACAATGATAAGCGCTCTACCTTTTACCTAATCACCTCCTAATACCATCACCTGAGGAATTAGGTTTCAATATATGAATTTTGAGAGGACACATTCATTCAGTCTAAATGGTACAAATGATTTAAGTTTTTAAGGCTGTATTGCCAATGTATTTTCCAAAAACTTATTCATGTTTATAATGTCAGTAGAAATATGTAAGTAAGGTATGTTTCATTACTGCGAAATTGGATGTTTAATTTAAAAGCTACAATAACTTCACTTGAACATTCCTACTTTGACCTTAACATTTCTTATCAATGATATTAAACTTGTTTTATCAGTTGTTTAGTAATGTCTTTTATTACTCTGCTCTTGTTTTTTTGATTATTTTTTATTTTGAAAATAAATTACTCTCACATATTGTAATGAATTGCTAATTACTTTAAAATAATTCAAAACGTATCAGTCTTTTATATTTTATTGTTCAGCTGTGATCTTTTTATTCTGAAAATACATTCATGCCAGTGTTAATATTTAAAATATAATTACGATTTTTTTCATAAGAAGCATTCTTACAATAATATTCACCCTATATAAATGGAGAATATGTTATTATCTGTAACTTTCCACCAATAACGTCTTCATTGCCAATGTGACATCTAGATCAGGCTACCAGGAGCATATCTGACTTGGAGTAAAAACTTCTATATTTTCTTTCAGCTGGAAATAAAGGTTTAAAAATTATGTGGTTTCTGATCATATAAAATTTCATGAATATGATTGAAAAGTTCAGGTGCAAATGCTCTTTTCACCAGTAAATATATATGCAACTATGTCTTATTTTTTTCCCCCTTGCTCACATCAAATTGTTTCTAAGAGGACTGGCTAGCATAATGAGGGGAGGGAAGTGAATACTGTGAGCTGCAAACAGCTTTGAAGGTGCAGAAAATGCCTGAACAATCTGATCAAAATTTGTTGATCATGCAGACTCATAAAATATTTTTTCTTCAAAATGTTGGGGTTTTTTTGAAGCATAGTTGACACGTTATATTAGTTTCAGATGTACAACATGAGGTTTCAACAGTTCTATACATTACACTGTGCTCACCATAATAAATGTAGTTCCCATCTGTCACCATCTAATGTTATTATAATATTATTGACTATATTCCCTATGTTGAATTTTTTGTCCCTGTGACTGGAAGTTGGTACTTCTTAATCCCCTTCACTCATTTCGCTCATTCTCCCAGCTCCTCCCCGCCCACCCCCCTTTGGCAACCACCAGTTTTATCTCAGCATTTGTGAGTCTACTTCTGTTTTTTGTTTGTTAATTTGTTTTGCTTTTCAGGTTCCACACATAAGTGAGGTCATATGGTATTTGTCTTTCACTGGCTTATTTCGTTTATTGTGATACTCTGAAGGTCCATCCATGCTGTGGCAAATGGCAAGATCTTCTTTTTCATGGCTGAGTGATATTCCATTGCATATACACACCACATCTTCTTTATCCGTGCATCTATCCATGGACACTTAGATTGCTTCCTTATCTTGGCTATTATAAATAATGCTGCAGTAAACATATTTTTCTGAATGAATAGTTTTGTTTTCTTTGTGTAAATACCCAGTGGTGGAATTATTGGATCATATGGTATTTCCATTTTTAGCTTTTTGAGGAAACTCCATACTGTTTCCCACAGTAGTTGCACCAGTTTGCATTCCCACCAACTCCCACCAACAGCGCAGGAGTCTTCCTTTTTCTCCACATCCTCACCAACACTTGTTGTGTCGTTTTTGATTTTAGCCATTCTGAAAGGTGTGAGTTGATGTCTCACTGTGGTTTTGATTTGCATTTTCCAGATAATAAGTGATGTTGAGCATCTTTTCATGTGTCTGATGGCCATCTATATGTCTTCTTTGGAAAATACCTATTCAAATCCTCTGCCCATTTTTAAATTGGATTATCTGGGGGATTTTTGGTTAACTCAGTGGTCATCTATCCAACAAGTATTTATTGCATACCTACTATATGCCAGGTACATCAAAGACAAAAGCAAATAGTAACCCTCATGGAGCTTACATCTTACAAAGATAGATATAAAATAAACTAATGATATCAGATAGTAACAGATAGTAGAAATGAAGGTGGTATGTGTGTGGGAAGGAGATTCAGAGAACAATTTTATAGAGTATGTTTACTGAAGGCTTATTAAAGAGATGACATTTGAACAATCTTTTTAAAGTTCTATAATTTAAGATTTTATGTAAATAATTATGGCTTTCAAAAAATAACCTAAACTCAAGTTAGTAAGTTAGTTAGTAAGAAGGAGAAAGAAAGGATAGGCAAGTATTGATGAATACAACACAGAAGGAAATTTAAAATTAAAAACACTAAGTGCAAGAGGAGAGGGTATGTAATACACATGTCTGGAAGCTGCACTAAGCATTTATTTGACCACCTGTCAGAGCTGTCTCATTTGGTTCTGCAGATGATGACGTTTATATCCTACATATGGCTAAAGGGTGGGGCACCTGGGTGGCTCAGGCAGTTAAGTGTCTGCCTTTGGCTTGGTCATGATCCTGGGGTCCTGGCTTTCTACGGGGAGCCTGCTTCTCCCTCTCCCTCTTCCTGCCGCTCCCCCTGCTTGTTCTCTCTCTCTCTGTCAAATAAATAAATTAATAAAATCTTAAAAAAAAAGGATGCTAAAGGGTGTCATCCATGATGCAGGAGCTGGTATCTTGGCATAGATAACCTATGCCAGAGCCTTTTCAGAGAATCTGTGGGTGTGCAAAGTATAGGTAATGAATTTTTCTTTGGATTGTTCGTGAAGAGTAGGAGAAGAGAAAGAAGGCATGCAAACTGGGGTCATTTACTTCCCTTTACATACAGAAGACTATACTGGAAGGTATGAAGTCCCTCCACTTACCACTCCAGACTCATAACAACATCTGCATGCATCCATTCTGGCATCTTTGAATGTCATAGTTTCAGTAGTACAAAAAGAATGGTTTCCTTGGGGTGTTTCCAAGGACTTATGGCCTATTTCCTTCAGATGCTGTTTCACTCCATTATCACCTTCTGCTACATTGTAAGCTACTTCCTTTCTTCCACATGTTTGAAACAAATTTTTAAATTAAAAAAAAAAAACATTATAAGTATGTTCAAGTCTTGTTCATTTTATTTTTATTTATTTTTTATTTTCACTTTTTTAAAAACTTTTTAAAAATATATTTTATTTATTTACATGACAGAGAGAGAGAGAGCACGAGCCATGGGAACACCAGGCAGAGGGAGAGGGAGAGGGAGAAGCAGACTCCTTGATGAGCAAGAGGCCCGATGCGGGGCTCTACCCCAGCATCCTGGGGACATGACCTGAGCCGAAGGCAGACGCTTAACCGACTGAGCCACCCAGGTGCCCCAAGTCTTATTCATTTTAAATAAGCCCTCAAAATCCTGCCTGAATAACTCACTTCATTGTTGCCCTTTTTTATTTGCCTCTTTAAACATTTTCCTGGAAAGAATAGGATAAACTCCCAGTTTTGGTTTCCTCAGCTGCTAATATTTTTCTAATATTTCTAATGTTTCTATGTTGCTTTCCAGACTCTCTACCAATATTAAATTTTAGTAACACAATGTTAGATGCCTGTTTCCTTGTACTATTGACCTTAAGCTTCTTGAGGAATAAATCTTACTCAATTTACTGTGCCCACGAGTGAGCCTAGAATAGGCATATAATGGGAGTTCCATAAATATTTGATGAATGATAGATTGTTTGAATGAATGAATAAAAAAATGTTAATTGGCTAGATGTCAGCTATATAACCTTACCACAATTTAATTCAACCCAACAAATGAGAACCTACCATCTATGAGGCACTCTGATATGACCTGGTAGTGCAAAGGCAAATAAATCAAAAGCCTTATAGTGGCTTTTGTCATTAGTTTAGCAGAAGAATTAAAAATGGTGATATAAATCACAAGTGCAATACGAAGGAATGCAATAAAGAGGAATACGAAGAATTACTTGACACTCTAGAGTAAAGATTAACATATTTAACAGAAATGGACAAAAAACCAGACAGAGTAAGTGATATTTGAAGAAAATAATCTTAGAGATGATTAACATAAAAATCATTCAGGTAGAGAAAAGGGCATGTAAAAAGAATGTTGAAGAAAAACATGTTACGTAGTGAGTAGAGGCAAGTGAAGGGAGGTGGTGGCACAACATGATGAGGCATTAGCTTGAGATGATTCTAGAAATAAATTCTTAATATGAATTATTTATTATATTAATGGGGTTTTATTAGGAGTGACCTATATATATATAGGTATGATTTGATCACACCTATATAGATAGATAGATAGATAGATAGATAGATAGATAGATAGATAGATAGATAGATCACATATATATATAGGTGTGATCAATATAAATATATATATATATATAAAAGAGATTATTCTGAAAGCAAAGTGGGGGAAGGATTGGGAATTAAAGAAGAATTATTAAAATTCACCATTTTTCAGGCATTCTGGTAAAATTTTCCAACTTATTATTCTACTTTTCATCACTCTTCCAACTTATTATTCTGCTTTTCATCCACTTTTCATCACTGTAGCACTTATAATTAAGACAATCTTACAAATGGGGGCGCCTGGGTGGCTCAGTCGTTAAGCGTCTGCTTTCGGCTCAGGTCATGATCCCGGGGTCCTGGGATCGAGCCCCACATCGGGCTCCCCGCTCGGCGGGAAGCCTGCTTCTCCCTCTCCCACTCCCCCTGCTTGTGTTCCCTCTCTCCTCGTCTCTCTCTGTCAAATAAATAAATAAAATCTTTAAAAAAAAAAAAAGACAGGGCGCCTGGGTGGCTCAGTTGGTTAAGCGACTGCCTTCGGCTCAGGTCATGATCCTGGAGTCCCGGGATCAAGTCCCACATCGGGCTCCCTGCTCAGCAGGGAGTCTGCTTCTCCCTCTGACCCTCCTCCCTCTCATGTTCTCTGTCTCTCATTCTCTCTCTCACAAATGAATAAAATCTTAAAAAAAAAAAAAGACAATCTTACAAATGAATAATCTAGGGGATAAAGAAAATAATTACCAAATATGCACAGGATCTTGGATTTGAACTCTGATATTGCTGAATATAAACTATGTGTTTTAAATAATCCACTATATTACCTCTCACAAGAAAAATCATAGTCATTTAAAGAATATCTGTCATGAAATTTATTCTATGCTAGATTTTTAAACATATTCTCACATTTAGTCTTCATGACATGATTAAATGAGAACTATTATTCCCATTTTGTGGATGAGCAAACTGACACTTGAGGGTTGGCTAACACATGCAGGTTTCTTTAAATGGTCAGTTATAGGAACAAAAGTTGTCTGACTTCTAATTCCAATACTTATTCTACTCTAAGACATCATAGTAAATCACAAGATCTGCCATAACTAAATTGGAAGCAGAGGTCTAGAAAAAGTAGAGGTCCAGAATTATAGTACTGTGCATTTATGTGGCAAAATTAGACTGCTATTTGAGTAAATATTAGAAAACAGGTGGGAAATAAGAGCAAGAATGGAGCCAGTGATATGTCAGAGGTGTCTATGAAAAATGAATTCAAATCAAAGTAACTATATATCATCATATTTGATTTGTGTTGTTGAAATTGTTTATTTAAAACTGATGTAAAACATCATACCAATTTGATGCAACTTTCTTTTTCAAAGAGAAAAAAACCCTTCTGGCAGTCAGAGAGCATTTCTCACTGAGTTACTATTTTGCAGCAAGATAGATACAAATGTATACTCATGATCAATCCATTTGACTATTGAAACATAAATCATTCTGGGGCGCCTGGGTTGCTCAGTCGGTTAAACGTCTGCCTTCGGCTCGGGTCATGATCCCGGGGTCCTGGGATCGAACCCCGCATCAGGCTCCCTGCTCGGCGGGGAGCCTGCTTCTCCCTCTCCCACTCCCCCTACTTGTGTTCCCTCTCTCGCTGTGTCTCTCTCTGTCAAATAAATAAAATCCTTAAAAAAAAAAAAAAAAGAAACATAAATCATTCTGTACAACTGATTATATTTTCTGAAAATAAAAGACACGTAAAATGGATTAAAACTATTTTTAAAACTCATCTGACTTCTGGCTGAGTGGCATTTCTCATAACATCAATCAAAATTTAAATGTTTATGTGCTTGTTTAGCAAGAATAAGAGTTGGCATATTATGGATATAATTCTTACTTGCACTATTACCTAACTGGTAACTAAAATTGTCCTTTATGGATTATATCAGAGACAATATTGTTGTTTAAACTTATTAAATGCATACAATTTTATATATTTTATATGTTTTAAAACTTGATTAAATAAATTTTAATTAAATTAAAATTTTATATATTTTAAAACTTAATTAGTTGCAATTGGTGGAGGTTAACTTAATGATTATAATGTATCATTTGTAAATATCAAATCTGAAATACAAAAATTAACAAATTCTAATGAGTAAAATCGAATTTTCACATGAATAATCAATACAGTGAATTTGTAAAATTATTTGGTTGAAACATTTATAATAAATCTATCTATCTATCATTCTATATAAAATGCTTCAGGAACAAAGTAAATCAGAAGGCAGTAGGTGGGCATGGGACCATAGAGTGATAACTTAGGATTAAATTGAATGTCAGAGGTTGCTCTATGCTATTGTGTCTTCTTTTATGAATTTAGACACAAAATTCCTCAACAAAACACTAGCAAACAGAATCCAGAAACATATAAAAATATTTATACACCATGACCAATTGGGATTTATCTCAGGAATGTAAAGTTAGATTAACATCTGAAAATCAATGAATGTAATACATCATAATAGTAGAATAAAGGACAAAAACCACATGATTATCTCAACAGACACAGAACATAATCATTTAACAAAATCCAACCCCCTGTGATGATAAAACGACTCAATGTAACTTGGAAAATGAAAGTTTCTCAATCTGATAAAGAGCCTCTGAAAAACCCACAGGTAGCAAAACCCCTTAATGATGAAAGACTGAATGCTCCCTCACTAAGGTCATGATGAAGACAAGGATGTCCAATACCATAATCTTTTCAAAATTATACTAGGGGTAACAACCTGGGAAGTTAGGCGCGAAATAATAAAAAGCATTTTCTAAGTTTATAGAAATATTCTAATAACTAGGGCTGCTTCATCATAAAACTATTTACCTTGACATTTATACTTTCCCACTGGCCCCAAGTTATATTTTGGTTTTATATTATATCATTTTCCCATATAAAATACATCTCAGTTGGGGCACCTGGGTGGCTCAGTCGTTAAGCGTCTGCCTTTGGCTCAGGTCATGATCCCAGGGTCCTGGGATCAAGCCCCGCGTCGGGCTCTCCGCTTGGCGGAAAGCCTGCTTCTCCCTCTCCCACTCCCCCTGCTTGTGTTCCCTCTCTCGCTGTGTCTCTCTCTGTCAAATAAATAAATAAAATCTTAAAAAAAAATACATCTCAGCAATAAATAACTACTTTTATAGAAACTCCATGCCTTTCTGGGGGATTTTTCCCACTCTCTTTCCTTTGACTCTGCAGTTTTCAAGATTGTACATTACTTTACAAGTTAAACATGAATGTTACCATTTTTTATACCCTTTCTATTGTCCTGTATCCCAACCCTCATCAAGATTATGTAACTATATCCTCTGTGATATATTTATCAGATGTGATCTTTATTGCATGTGCTTCATTTATATTATAAAATAATGTTATTAAAATTTTGTTGTTTTTTTCTCCCACATGTCATTGTAACCTCTTTGACAGAAAAGACTACAGATCAATCACATTTGTGTTCTTGGTAACTAGCACAGTACTTGTTACAAAAAAGTAGGAGGAGGAACATAATGGTGAAATATCCAAACTCAGATGGAATAAAACCTCATCAAGAATTATAGAAAAAGTACAGCTGAAAATGAATCAGACTGTGACTTAATATATTCTAAGGAATTTTCTAAATCCAAGAATCAAAGTGATAATTGTTAGCATACATTATTTTCCAAATAATTATCACATTGTAATTATATTCATGTGGATTGCAGAATTGTAATGATTAATATTAAAAACACAAATAGTGCTATGAGCATGATTCTATAGTGAAAACACACCCAGGATTTATTTTAATAAAATTTCATATGGAAGAATAATATGTATATAGAAAAAACACATGAGGGGCACCTGGGTGGCTCAGTCGTTAAGCGTCTGCCTTCGGCTCAGGTCATGATCCCAGGGTCTTGGGATCGAGCCCCGCATCAGGCTCCCTGCTCCGCAGGAAGCCTGCTTCTCCCTCTCCCACTCCCCCTGCTTGTGTTCCCTCTCTGGCTGTCTTTCTCTCTGTCAAATAAATAAAACCTTAAAAAAAAAAAGAAAAGAAAAAGAAAAAACACATGAAATGTGCATCTTGATGAATATGAATGAGTGACCATTACAAAATAATCATTACCCAAGCCAAGAAAGAGAAAACTGATATAGCTAAGGTGTTTTTCTCTGCTTGCTTTCAAGGTTTTCTCTTTGCCTTTGGCTTTCTGCAGTTTTAATATGATATGTCTACATGTTGATTTGTTTGTATTTATCCATCTTGGTATTTTATGTTTTTTGTGGATCTGTGGTTTTGTGTTTCTCATTAATTTCAGAAAATTCTCAGCCCTTATAACTTCAAATATTTCTTCTTTTATTCTCTCTTCTTCTTCTGGTATTTCCATTATGTTATAACTTTTATAATTCTCCAGAGTTCTCATTTATTTTGTTTCACTTTTTCCCAGTTTTTTCTTTGGTTTTCAGTTTGGGAAGTTTTTATTGACTTATCTTCAACCTCACTGATCTTTCCTTGGTGATGGCCAGTCCACTAATTAGTCCAATAAAGGCATTCTTTATTTCCAACTCAGTGTTTTCGATTCCTAGGCTTTCTTTTGATTCTTTGGAGAGTTTTTATTTCTCTGCTTACATTGCCCATTTATTCTTGCACGTGGTCATATTTTTCTATTACAACCCTTAGCACATTATTAATCATATTATTTTAAGCTCCCTGTCTAATCATTCCAAAGTCTGTGCCATATCTGAATCTGGTTCTGATGCGTCCTTTATCTCTTCAGACTGTGTTTTATGCCTTTTAGCTTCCTTGCAGTTTTTTGTAGAAAGCTGAACATAATGTACTGGGTAAAAGGAACTAGGCCTTTAATGTGAGGTTTTATGTCTATTTGGCTGGGAGTTAGACTGTTTACAGTCTGCACTGCTATAGGGGTCAGTGGCTAAAATTTCCTCTGTTGTCTTTGTATCTTGTTTCCCCTGTTGTCTTTGAGTTTCCCTGCAGACTTCTTAAAAAGATCCGAGCCTTGCAGTTCTTTCAACTCTAATCTCCTGTTATTTTATAGGAGCCTGATTGATGTAGACATATGGTGTGGGGTTTTTCTATTGGGGTAGAGGAAAATCATTTGCTAAACGACTAGCACTAAATGTCAGAAGTTGCCTTGATTTCTCCAGTAAAAAAGCTGTATCTGGAGCCGCAGGTGCACTTGTAGTTATGTATTAATAAATTACTGTAAACTGTGGTCATTCTTTAAGAACCATTTCTCTTTTGAAGTGGCAGAACGGTCGTGGGGAGACACGGCCCTGAGATTAGAAGGACCAGTATTGTTTGCTGGTCAGAATATACTGCCCCTTCAACCACAGCACTCAGGGCAGGACGCCATGAACAGATACACCTTTCCAAGACAGGGACACTTAATTTTCATTCCGTGCTATGCCAATGATTAGTGTATTTTCCTCAGAGTAAATATATTTGAATGTTCAAAACTACTCCGTTTACTTCCGATTGTTTTTCTATTTTTTTTCTATTCATAAATCTAACTGCTTTATAATATACTTGCTATTTACCCATCCTTCTAATAAGATGCCAGCTTGCCTTAAAATATAATTCAAGGTTTGAGATCTTAAGGCATGACATTTGGTGTGACACTTGAATTCAGGGATAGGTTTGGAAGTCAGTCTTTATGTGAATTAGAAGTATATATTTATTGCACTAAGCAGTAAATGTAAATTTAAAAAATTGGGTTTTCTTATATCTTACCTGTATTACTTTAACACATATCTCTTCTTCTCTACTTTTCTATTCTTCCTAGAATTAAGCTGTTGGTTATGTATAAAAAAAACTTCAGAGAACACACTCACATTACTTTCTATCTACCCTGCTCATGAATTTATTCTTCTCTCATTTTTTTTTCTCCCCAATCTGCTGTCACCAACCTTAGTTTCTCTAGTACCTTTCTTCTCTTTCACTGCTCATGATAAGAGTGTCATGCCAGTTCATTGTGTCCTGTCATCCTATAACCATTGCCTTGTGCAATCTGCGTTTCTAGTCTAGCCATTGTTTCCCTTGGAATGAACAAGGTTGCTATCCAGCTTGTAAGCACCAGGGGGCACCAGTTTGCTCCACTGTGGTAAGCGTACATTGTGCTAGCTCAAGTCCTTGCTAGACCCATTGTTAGAGAAATTCAACCTCGCCCTGGATTATGTGCTTAAAAGATAGAATTTATAATGGAGCAATGGTGTTTTCTAGACTACGTTGTTCCAATATTTTTATTTCAGGTGATTTTTTACTGAAATATTTGTTTTGAGTTTGGCTAGTGTGCACAAACAAAAGCATCCCCCCTCCCTTTATAACTAATGCTTAGTTAAGTGGATTTGAAAACAAATATTTTCCTGGAAACTCTATAAGACTGTCAACTATAAATATTGTGTCTACTTAGTAAAACCTCAAGGCTATTGCCTAACTCAGCACTTTAAACTTCACTTGAGCAATTTCCCTCAGTTCCATAAAATGAAAAACTGAACTATCCAAGATTTTGTCCATAGTAGAAAATCCTTGAGTTGTGAGCAGGCAATTTCTTTACAGCTCCAGAAATTTAATGACACTTTTAATCAATAAAGATACATGAGAAGGGAAGTTCTAAAAATAGCGAGCCAGTAACTCTAAACCAAGATTCTTAAATCACTCCTCAAGGATAGGATTGCTTCAAAACTTGGTACCTTTGTCGAGGGCTTTTTAATAAGAGGGCAAGAGCTTGAATCAACCTTAGAGGTTCATCATTCTGTTGAAAAATAGGGAGATCATCAGTCTCACTGACATACCTTGATCTTGAACTTAAATAATGATTTTTTTAATTAGAAGATTTGAATTTCTAGTCATAAAAACAGGCTTCAGCATATATAGAAGCAAAACATGGACAGCAAGATTCATGTGAACTGGTTACCTTCACTACCTGCATAATTGCACAGGAAGGAGGTCTAATCCTTATTGACTATTTTTTTTTTTTTTTGCCCGAAGGCTGTGTCTTCTGTTTTTCTGCACTAATATTTAAAAGTGTATTATTGTAAACAACAAGACAACAACATTCTGTGTCTTTTCCTCTCTTTTGTTTCTATGTTACACTTTTCACAGAATAAAACTAACTACAGAAGACCTCTGATTTCAAACAAACAAACAAAAAAAGGCTATATCGCCTTAATTAAAACAAGGCATAGCATTTCTCTACTACAAACACACTGGATGATTTCCAGTGTCTCTTTCATTGCATTTGCCAGATTTTGTATACTGGCTTGTTCAGTACTATAAGACAGAAACTCCATTAATTTCCCCCTGAATAAATTCACTGAACTATTACATGTGTTTGAATAACACTCCCCCTACTGCAAGTAGTACAGTAAAATAATACAACTTTTGTAATTGGGTTAAAGACATAAATTCCTCACTAACCAGGTATGTGATCTGTGGTGTCCCCCTTAAACTCTGTGACTTGTTTACTGATCTGTAAAATAGAGAAAATAATACCAAACTCACCAGGTTACCATGAGAGGATTAAATAGAATAACACATGTCAAGTTCTGCTATGGAACATGGTGATCCAAAAGATTAATTCCTATCCAACTCAGTGAGAGACAGTCAAGCCTGTGCACGCACGCACGCATGCACACATACACACACACACACACACACTTTTTCTCTATTTCTCTCTCACACACACAAGTAAATTCAGAGCCTCTCCCTTAAACTTTCTTATTCAATTTAGTGCGGTATGTTTAAGAAACAAAAGGATACTCTGTCAAAAAGAATAAATAAAACTAGTTAGAGTGCTCAATGTCAGTGGAGGGGATGTTGGAACACAATGAAAGTGTCTTACAGGCTACTAAATAATTATTCCCTGTGGATACATGATATTGTAAACAGAAAATTCTTGGAATAGCTTCTGGGCTCATATATTTCCTCCTTCTGTGAATAGCCAACATAGGCTGGGGTGGTTTCCCAAAGCCATAGCTGTAATATTTGACTTGAGGCCAAATATATTATCTCTCGTAGAAATCGAAGTATGGAACTAATTTTTTTTAAGTAGGCTTCATGCTGGGCATGGAGCCCAGTGGGGGACTCAAACTCACAACCCTGAGATCAAGACCTGAGCTGATACCGAGTCAGGCATTTAACCACTGAGGCACCCAGGTGCCCTGAAATATGGAACTAATTTTAAGATGGGGAGTCCTTGATATGTATACCTATATTTATATATCAGTATTCTAATGCAGATTTTTTTCAAACTGCAGGGGGAAAATCCACTCGTGTATGACTAAATCAGTTTACTGGTTAAAACCAAAATTATAAACATGAATAAAATAGAATAGAAAATAAAACTCATACATTTAAATGTTTTTCCTGAGGATTTGACCTTTTATAAATCTTTAGATAGATAAATGATACATTACACACACACACACACATATACACACATACATATATATGTATATATATATTCGGGTGTGTGTATATATGCTGGGCTGCAATGTAAAATATATTCTTCTGTCTCTGAGTCAAAAATTTTAAAAGTACTTCTCTTGTAAAGGAGAATCTTAAGAAACATTTCCTGAGGCCTCTGGAAAAGTTCCTTATTGCACCCATTCTAAGGCTTAGTTGTTAAACTTCATGGTGAAGTAGAAATTGTAGTTGTCGTCCCTCTACTTTGATCATTCTCATTTGGTCTATAAATCTCCACTCATGCATCCCATGTGCTTTGGAAGAAACTAACCCAAATCTGTGCAATCTCATTCTAGAGTTACAGTAATTGCTCTAGGGGATGGGGATCTGACCCAATTCATAGCCTAGAGGTATCTGGATGAGATTTTTTTTTTTTCTTACTTCTCTAGGAGAGCATCCATACATGACCTTTTCCTCTCTCTTTTGGAGATGAACAAGGAAATATATAGCCACTGGGTTTGGTCAGTCATCTCTTGAGACTATAAAAACATGCCAGCCTTAAGCTGATATTAATACGGATGGACAACAACAGTTTCTCTGGCAAATGACTGTTTTTCTGTCCATAGAATGGTACATGCTTCAATCCTTCTTGTCACTTCTCTAGGAAAATGTAATAAATTCTATTAGTTCTAATTTCCTAGAAAAGACAGTACTTTGTGATTACAGGCATTATAAGATATTTTAGCCCTGGAGCTTTTCAGTTAAAAGGCATCTATTTCCTAGACCCCTTGTCCTCATAGGAGAGGCATTCAAATTCCTCATCACAGGCCTTTAAAACCTATCACCAATTCCTATGATCATCGAGAAACGTTAGCTTTCGCTACACTTCTGACTTGGATTCCATTTTTATTTCTGCCACCTAGATTTACCTACCTTGGTTTTTGCCTTAAGTATGCATTAATTACTCAAAAGTGACTCACTATACTCCAAAATATTCGTGTTCATAGACTACCTTTCCCATACAAGCAAAGGAGTCAGGGCGTTAGGGCAATAGGAGAAGGATTGGCACTGGACAAGGCGTCCTGAGATCTCAGGCACAGGTTTCTTTATCTTTACTGCTGCTGGGTCCCACAGCTTTGCAGGTTTTGAACCATCACCAGTATGTGTGGATGCCCTTCAGTATAGGAAGTCCAAAGGCTGCACACATGATGGGGATCTCTTTTGTAAGCTGGTTATATAAGCACATTTCAGTTATATGACCAGCCTAATCTGTCAAAACCCCTCAGGCTTCACCAAAACCAGGCTCAAATCAAAAATCCAGTCACTGCTACTAATTAATGCTAACCGAGTGGTGTGGCCTGCTCCCAAAATAATCCCCAGACCCATGATTACAAACATTATTTATTTTTATTTAATATATTCCATAGTTTTGGTCCAAAGGTCTTGTAATGCTCCAAGAACCCTTGGACATGAGTATGTGGTCAATCCAGAGTGGCTAAGAATAACCCATGCTAGGTAGTCTTGGATATGAATATATATCTAAAACTTATTTTTACATTATTTTTTTCTAAGATTTTCATCTGAAATTAGAAAAATGACTTGGGGAAAACAACCCTTTAATATCATTCACATATCACATATTCATATATCACAAATTGCCTGGATGTCTTTCAGTTTCTTTTTTTATAATTGAAGAAATGAAAGCTGAGAAAAGTTTAGTTACTCGTTCAAGATCTCACTGTGGTAATGAGACCTGATTATTGAATTATTTAACATTGTGATTGAACACTGCTGTGTCAGAGAACATGTCTGGACTTGTATATAACAAGGTGAAGTCTTCTCACGTGAAATCCTGTGCTCATTCAGTCTGTGAGTTTGTAATGTGGATAGTTTGGATGAGAAAACTGTGTTATTTTTTGTACTTCTTGGATCCAAGAGAAATATGATGTCATAATCACCTAATCTATGCTACTGTTACTATGGAGGTCTTTGATTCAATGTTATTCTTAACAAAAACTACATGATACCTAAAATCATGCCTTGTGTATATTAGCAATTCAAAAATATGTATTGAACTTAATTTTCATTGGATAAAACAATAAATTGGAATAGAATAAGAAGAGTCTATCTCAAACATGTTTCTTTGAAAGAACACTTTAAGAAAAGCTGCAAAAGACAACCTAGAGGATTTATATTTTATATTTTTCCTAGATAGTCAAGGTTTGGTTCTTTAATAGAAAAAAATGCCTTGTCTTGAGTTGCCACATATGCAAATGTATAATATTTACTACTACTTGTGAAGCTTGCCCAAAAGGGCTAATTTCCTCAATGCTAGCGGGAATACTTATGTGTAGTTAAATCAACGGAAGCTATAGTAAAATCATAAATACAACAAATAAAATAAAATTTTAAAGTACAGTAGCCAATAGTCACTCAAGTATTCTTATCAAAGACCATGCTTGGGCACCTCGGTGGCTCAGATGGTTAAGCGTCTGCCTTCAGCTCAGGTCATGATCCCAGGGTCCTGGGATCAAGTCCCGCATCAGGCTCCCTGCTAGGTGGGGAGTCTGTTTCTCTTTCTGCCTCTGCCTCTCTCTCTCCCTCTCTCTGACTCTCATGAATAAATAAATAAAACATTAAAAAAAAAAAGACCATGCTCTACAAAAATATAATACACCTGAAGGGAACCATGATAAACACAGTGTATAGAGAATGATGTGAACATGATGGTCATTTATATTCAATTTTGAAGAATTCAGGAGATTTTAAAAAGCAGCAATTTAAAAAATATATAAACAATAGGTGTATGACTCTACCACTAAATATTGCTAAAGTACACTGTTTTATATTTTCTATTTTATCACTTGGAAATGCTAACTATATCATCATTGGTATTTAGCATTTTTACAATAACAGGATAAGCTTTTAAATCTGATGTGTCCATCCATAAAACCATCTTTCTCACTATTCTATACTATTTAAATGTTTAACAATGTTCTATGAAAGAATAACCTGGAATGCAAAGTAGGGCATCCACTTTGAGAATGAAGTATAAGCTTCTATTTTGTCATTTATTTTACTTTCAGTCTTTAATTAACAAAGATTGAGAGCATGATAGTTAAAGCAAAATACTGAAGTAGGTAAAATGTATCTTATACAGTTCATCTATTCTAATTGCCTTCAACACCTTCATCCTAGCCTCAGGATTTACTACCTTTTAATACTTCATAAAGCTTTCCTAATATCAATTCCATACCCTTTATTGTATTCTTTGTGCATTTTTCTATAGTTTAAATTCTCAGAATCTGGATGGATAACAGCTCATTAACCTGACAAATTATTCCTTAGTAAGTTGTTAAATGGGTGCTGTTTTTTTCTTATTGCATTAATCCTTTACACAAGAAACATATCTATTTTAAAATAAGACTTTTGGAGAAAATGCCTTACTCTCAAGTGTAGCTAAAGTTTCAGAGACTGGGGGTGCCTGGGTGGCTCAGTTGGTTAAGTGTCCAACTCTTGATTTCAGCTTAGGTCATGATCTCAGGGTTGTGGGGTCAAGCCCCACATTGGGCTCTGCACTCAGTGCAGAGTCTGCTTGAGATTGTCTCTTTCTCCCTCTCCCTATACCCCTCCCCCTGCTCTCTCTCTCAAAAACAAAAACAAAAACAAAAAAAAAACAAAGAAGAAAAAGAGGAAGAAGAAGAAGAAGCAGTGGTAGTAGAAGTAGTAGTTTCAGAGACCATTGCAGGCTTGTGAAAGAAAATAAATTTCGAGTACCAGTTTTCTTGGTGTTTTTTCGTCATCACAGATGAGGTATTCTAAGAATAACCCAGCATTATCTCCTATAAGGGAAAACCTCATTATTCCAGTTTTTCAGGCCAAAAACCTTTGGATCATCCTTTATTGCTGTGTCTGTGTATTGAATGTGTCCCCACATTCAGCCAGTCACCAATCCAGTCACAGCTAATGCCAGATTATATCAAGCTATCTATGTCAATGCCTCTACTTTGGGCCCAGTCTCCAGCATCTTTTGCTTGAGTCACTATGATTGCCTCCTAAAGCATCCTTCTGATTTTTCACCTTTGCATCCCTTTGGTCTATTTTTAACGTAACAGTCAGAGTGATCTTCTTCAAGAGTAGGTGAGGTCATGTCCCTCCTCTGCTTCACATTTCCTCACAGGAAAAAGCCAGACCCCTTCCAGGATCCTAGAGCATCAGTGCTGTTGTTTCTTCCCCTCTCTCGATGCCTCCTACTCTCCCTCTTGTCACTTTGGTCAGTAACACCTCCCTGTTTCTCAAACACGTCAGGCATGCTCCTGCTTCGAGTCTTTAACTTTGTTCTTCCCTTTGTCCCAATGGGTTCTTTCCCAGACATGCATGGTTGATGACTTCATCCTTGCCACGTCTTGGTTCATATGCCCCCTTCTCCATAAAGCTGTCCCTGGGGCACATTATGTGGTTCCCATTGTCTTTCTCTGTTTTCTTTGTGCATGGCTACTTTTCAGTAAAAATATGACAATAATTGACAGAAACTTTTCCTCTAATTGTGAAATGAATGCAGTCAATTGTGGGAATTGAAAGAATGGCCACGTTCCATAGCAGGTGATGCTATGGTATTTTAGTTGCGTATATTAGATAATAGTATGTTTGCGGGTGTTCTGAAATTTAAACACATATCAGATGAGGATTATTTGTGAATAAGAGTCAAGGTACCATAAATAAGCTGAATAAAACTATGTAAGCCAGGAATAACATTTATTTTATTGTACAAAAATACCAAGGAAAAGCAGTCTCCATTTAGAATTTGTGTGTATGCATGTGTGCGTGTGTGTTTGCCCGTGATTATAGCACTTTGACTAGAACTATTATTCAATAGAAAAGTCCTTCAAATGTAATTGCAAAGTCAGAGACCTACAGGGAAATGGGGATCAAAAGCTCTCATCACTCCAGATGCTACAAAGCCTTCCCTTCCAGATGCTACCGATTTTACTCCCCAGGTATTTTTAAATTAGGAATCTGTCTTAGCTGGTGCCGGAAGACAAGAGGTCAAACTAAATCAGATAATTCACCTAAACCTATTGAAAAAGGGAAGTGTCCTAGGAGTCTTGTTGCTATTGTAAAGGATTATTTAGTGAATCCAACTGCTGACTTTCTAAATATCTCAGCAGTTTGACAAAACTTGGTATCTTGACTCGATCAGGACGGAGTCTGAAAATACTGAAACCTTTATCAGAGAGTCTGAAATCATAGCAGCTTCTCAGAAATCCTGATTACTGCTTCCTGTGGAAAAACAGAAGGGTAGCTGCCCTGACTAGAATGCCACCCTCACGTTCTCAGCAGAAACCAAGGCAACACCCTCAGGTTCTCGCCCCTAAATTATATTAATAATTACTTATGAAGATAATTTTAGAAGACAGATCTAATTTTGTATGAGTAGTCTAAAGACAACAAAGAGCATGATATTTTAAAATATCTATGTCATGGATAAGGATATATTAATAAATCTTTCTTTCACTTGTTTGCTCATGGTATTCAGTTTATAAAGCCAAACTGATATCTATGAAAAAATATGTTAAATTATATTGTCTCTTCCTAAGTCAGAAGGGGATAATTATTGGGGCACCTGGGTGGCTCAGTCAGTTAAGCATCTGCCTTTGGCTCAGGTCAGGACTGAGCCCCACATTAGGTTCCCTGCTCAGCGGAGAGTCTATTTCTCCCTCTGCCCCTGCTTGTGCTCTCTTGCTCTCTCTCTCTCTCTCTCAAATAAATAAAATCTTTAAAAATAAATAAATTTTATTATTAACAAGCATCAGAAGTTGTTCTTAGACATTTGTGTCCAAAGATTGTAAGCAGAACTCGGAAGATATTAACCCTTTAATCTAATCACAAGTATTCGATGTCATCAGGGCAACTCAGTGGTGCTAAAATCAAACTCAGACTTATCTGAATGAGAAATAACTTCTCATAGCAGAAAGGAGAAGAGGGAAGGAGAGAGAGCTAAAAGAGAGAAATAAGATTGAGGTAAATGCTCTTTAAAACTGTGGTGGTTATTTAACGGTTGAAGAGAAGAATACTATTCACAAAAGAATAATATTCCTAGCACAGCTTCATATATATATATGACCACAAACTAGCTGTCTGACATCAGGTGAGTTAAATAAACTCTTTGTGTCTCTCTGTTCTCATCTCTGATATGATGAGAACTGAAATCAATCAATCAAATGATGGGGAAATGGATATCAATCCTCACACCTGGATGTTGTGAAGACTAAATGAGACAATAGTAAATATAATGATAATATTAAGTGACTTGTATAGTTGTTGCTATGGGAGTGAAGTGGGGATTATAATAACAAATGGACTTATTGAAAGGGCTAAATAATACATTTAAGATATTGAAGAGGTTCAAGATAATCAGTTAACAAAAACCTCTGAATTCCATTTTTTATTGCTTTGCAAATTAGATTGTTTCTTACTAAATTATGTGAAATCCCAAATTTTACTAATATACCTAACACACTGAAAAGTTGACTGTAGCATTGTGGATATGACACAAAGAATGTTGCAGTGTTTCTAATGTTCTTTATGATTTGGAATTTTTCTACAAATATGTCAACTAGGATTATCCTAATGCATGAAGTCATTCTAGGGTTGTAAAAGTACAGATTTAGAAATTTTAGGAAGGTATGGGCTTTTTTATGATTTTTTTTAATCCTGAAAACATAAAATACTTTGAAATAAGAATAAAAAGCTTTATAAATTTTAATATATTTTTCTAGTATATTTTAAAATGGAAGAAAATATAAAATACAAATATTTAAAATATTAAATACAAACAATAATATATGTGAAAATATAGATTACATTTTCTATATTTTACTCTTTTAACTAGAAGATACATTATAGAAACTTTATGTGAACAAAGTACTTTTTTGTCCCTTCATACACATTTTCCCAAACGTTTTTATGTTTCCAGTATGAACAAGATTTTGACATCGGAAGGATGTCTATACTGTACTTTGATCTTTATGGCCCTAGGGCCCTTACAACCTGTCAGAAATTTTCATAATATTAATAATTCATTCTTTATGCTGATTCTCCATTTATTCTAACATCTACTAACTTTGCTATGTTCAATACAGTGGTTTAAGAGTTGATCCTCCGATTGAAAGATCCCAAACTGTTCATTAGGAGAATCTACATAGAAAAAGGGAAAATGTGTATATGATCTACAGAAAAAAATTTAGTAATCTTCCATATCAAGAAATTACAAGCAAAGTTTTAATCCTAAATGGATGTTTTAAAATGCTTAGGTACTAGTGAAGTGCATATTAAAATTTAAATTTCAATAGACTTTAGAATTAATATAATAAATAATGTAATTAATTTCTAAGCTCTAATTAAAATTTGTAAAGATCATTTTCCTGACCTGTAGAACACAGGAAAAAGTTCACATCATTGCTAACTAGTCAATTCAATTTCCACAGTAACTTTTTTTCCTTCATCTTGCCTACCATTATTTTCCTCCTTTCTTACTTTTCTTCTTTTATTATAACATTTAAAAAAATGTTTTACCATTTGGTGCAGGCGATGAAAACATGTAGAATACAATTTTGTTGATTAGTCTTGAAGCATTTGAGTAATATAGTTTATACAATTTTGCATTCATATTGATAAAGAAAATTTTCAATTTTAATGTTTGTGGGCCCTGCTCCTAGGCTCCCAGGGAAGCTATACTTTTAACAAGGTCAGAATAACTTCACCAAACTTCTAAGCATGGGCTCTATTTCTTCCCTGAGCACGCATTGTATATCTGCTTCGTTAGCAAATAACTTAAAAGAAACATTTCCAACTAAAGAGTAAAAATCTCCCTAAGTTTGATTCCCATACCTCCGAAGCCTGTAACCTTGCATATGCTAAAAGTATAAGGTAAAGTTTGTGATTTTCTGAAAGGTCTGTCATGATGATTTGTAACTCTTTATGTAACAACAACAACAAAAAACATATATAAGCCTGTGTTAAATTAAACTCCTTCTCTGGAGCATTCTCTTCTTTGTGAAGATTGTGTATCCTGGGCAGCTGTCCTCACTTGGGCTCAAATAAAACTCTCTTCCTTTTCTTTTTTTTTTTTTTTAGAAATTCTAAACGGTTTGTTCATTTTGCGTCAACAATATTTATCAGAAAACAGCTCTGAACAGCTAATTGCACTATTTTTTCTTAAGTAGATACCCTGTAGTCCACAGTAGACTAGAAAATATTTCATAGATAAAGGTTCCAAAACGTAATAGAAAAAGATGGTAATTGTCAATGTCAATAAGAGCTTTCTGGGAACTTAGAATAAGGAGGAGCAGACTTTTTTTTCCCTCTAAACAGTGATGTTTTGCTCTATTACAAAGAAGCAAAGGTTAATTTGACAAGCGGCTTTAATATATTCTTCATGCATATCACTCGGCTTTTTATGCCATAGATAACTCTATAATATGAATATGAAACAATCATCCTCACATTGCAAATTAATACGGGTTCACCTGATTATATTTTTTAAAAATTTAACTCAAGGGCATGGTTTTATAATGTCACAAATAAAAATGATTTTCAATTAATATGTAGTAATGATAAATTCTTTATTTCAAAGTTGTAGATTTTTCAGGAGCAATGTTAAATGATCCTCTTATCACTTAATTAAATCAGGACATTTTGCAGTAGGCTCATGATTATAATAATATTAAGTCATTTGGATTACACTTTTGATCGACTATTTCTAAAAAGGGAGTATTCTTAAAGTACTGTCTTAACTTTAATGCAATTATGTTTTCCTAAGAAAATCCTGGAAAATGCTTTTCCTGTCATAACTCTAACTTATATGTCTGATTTTTGAAAATGCCATAGATATATTTTAACTGTAAAAAAAAAAAAAACATTTATCTTTTGAATGTCAAGGATTATTAATAGTCAATTTTAGAGCTAAATGACAAATTAATGCCTTCATAAATCAACATAGAATTTGCAGGGAAAAAACTATTTTCTTATACATTTTTTTATGGTGCTTTAGGCTCTGTGTTTTGAAATTGTGAAGCTTTCAAGAGATGTTCACTTTGAATAACTTGTATGATATCGGACATGATTTTAGTTACCCACCGGGGCCAAAAATTTACTTAAAAACCTGTATTCCTCAAGTAAGTATGCTACCTCCAATAAAATTAAGGATGTAAGTATAACTCCTAAAACATGGCATGGTAAATGTTTTTCAGCTAATCCATTGTTCAAGTTCCCTTCCTCTTCCTGGCCAGGGAAGAACGGAATTTGCATTCTCCATTAAAATAAGGCTATAGCTTGTTTCTGTCAATGAATACAAGCAAAAATAATAGCTCTTACTTCTGGGTAGAAGCATTTGTTTCCTCATCCTTGATTCTCCAGATCCAGGCCCTGTAGGCATGTCAGGAAATGTTTATATGGAAGTGTTCCTAAGACCGAAGCAGCATAAAATGCTAAAATAACCCTTAGAAAATTGAGAATGTTTGGGACTGAGAAATACACTCTATTCCTTTGCTATTGTTCGTTACAACATAGCCAGCCTATCCTGACACATGTACATGACATCAGGGTAAATTCACGATTAATACATTTACTTCAGCTAATGTGTTGCAATTAAATCAATAGTCAAATTCCACTTAATAATTTATCACAAAATTTGCACATATCCTTATCTTCCACTTTGTTTTCAGGTTAATTTTTTTCCCCTGAGCTAATCTTTTTCACAGGTGTACGATATTATATTTAGAGGAGTAATTAAAATAGTATCTTTTTATTTTTTTTATTTATTTATTTATTTTTTTTAAAGATTTTATTTATTTATTTGAGAGAGAGAGAATGAGAGACAGAGAGCATGAGAGGGAGGAGGGTCAGAGGGAGAAGCAGACTCCCTGCCGAGCAGGGAGCCCGATGCGGGACTCGATCCCGGGACTCCAGGATCATGACCTGAGCCGAAGGCAGTCGCTTAACCAACTGAGCCACCCAGGCGCCCTAAAATAGTATCTTTTTTAAAAAGTATCTGCCCTTTGCAGAGAAATAAAATCAGCACTCTCTAAAATTTAACCTTTTCATACTTTATAATCCATGATGAAGCATAAATAACATGGAATTCCCTAAACTGTCAGGGGAAGAATTAACATCTGTCTCATGAGACAACAAGGATACAGTGGTTTCAACTATATACGTCACATATATATGTATATATGATACCTCTTATATGTTATACCTCATGTGTATTTATCATACATATATCTCTCTAATAAATAATTTTGTTAAGATGGTGCTTTGCATATGATAAATTGGACATTCTTACATTTTTAACAAATTTTTCTTAGAATTATATACTTTAGCACATATATAAGTCAATATAGTTTTATTTTTATAGGCTTATTTTCTGTTTTTTAGATAAACATAGATATTATACCAAGATAGAGATAATCTTGCTTTACTTAAAATATAAACAATTTGTTTTTTTATATTTTCGAGCTTTTCTATAAGTTACAGCATTTATAATATTCAAAACAGAAATCATAAATATGATTTTAGATAAAAGAAATATTTTAAGCCATTTTTAACAAAATGATGCTTTATTTTTTATGAAAGTATGATTTTTCTTCTTTGAACTTTTTAAAGAAATTGAATACATGAAGCAAATAAAAAGTCATTCTATTAAATTCTGTTTACTTACTTCTGATCAATTCAATAATTCCTGTCAAATTAGTTCAAATGATCATTTTAATATCTTCAAAAATTGAGCCAATCAGAAATAGTTTGTTATTTATTTTACTATTCTTAAGTTTTAACACCTCCGTATTTAAAATAAAAATATCCAGGGGCACCTGGGTGGCTCAGTCTATTAAACATCTGCCTTTGGCTCAGGTCATAATCTCAAAAGGTCCTGGGCTCGAGTCCTGCATCAGGCTCTGCATTCAGCAGAGAGTCTGCTTCTCCTTCTCCCTCTGCCCCTCCTCCGGCTCATGCTCTCTCTCTCTCTCTATCGCTCTCTCTCAAATAAATAAATAAAATCTTAAAAAAAAAAAAAAAACATCCACAGTGTAATTCATAATACCTGGCACACTTTCCCTAAAGAAACACACACATGCATACATGCAAATAAACAAACATACAGAGATGAGATGAGTTATTCTAGATTACTGAATATTTTGATTAATGCAAATTTATTCATGACATATATAGCAACTAATTTCAAATGATAAACCCATGGAAGATGACAATTTTATAATAATAGTTTTTTTTTTAAGTAGGCTCCACATCCAGTGTGGAGCCCAACTCAGGGCTTGAACTCACAACCCTGAAATTAAGACCTGAACTAAGATCAAGAGTCGGATACTTAACTGACTGAGCCACTCAGGCACCCTTAAAATAATATTTACATGTTAATAATCTATGATTACATTGTCACTAGCTCCCTAAAGTGATAAAAATATGCTGGATATTGAAATTTCTTTCTTTCTTTTTAAGATTTTATTTATTTATTTGAGAGAGAGAAAGAAAATGGGAAAGAGAGAATATGATAGAGGGGAGGGTCAGAGGGAGAAGCAGACTCCCCGCTGAGCGGGGAGCCCGATGCGGGACTTGATCCTGGGACTCCAGGATCATGACCTGAGCCGAAGGCAGTCGCTTAACCAACTGAGCCACCCAGGCCGCCAAGATCCTGAAATGTCAAGAGATCTCAGAAACAATTCTATAAGTTAAACATTGCGCATCAAATTATTTGAATGGTTCTATGGAATAAAAAGTGATTGGGCCATGATGTCCAACAGATTTGGGCTTGAATAATAGTATCCCTGCCTGCAGGTTAACCAATCTTCCTTGTCATCTATAGAAAGGGGGGAAAAAGACCTAATTTAACAAGATATTTTAAATAAGTGAGTTACAGTTAGTAAATTACCCAAGACTCAGGAACTCTTCAATATTTTAAAATCACCTATTAAAATAAACAAACATTTACAGTGTTCCTGCTATGTTCCAAGCACTGTGCTATTCAAGGCATATAAAAAATAGAAAAGAGAAATGGAGAAATATAAATATGGAGAAAATATAAAGATGGAGAAAATATAAAAAGAGAAATGGAGAAATAAGGAAATTGTTACTTTTTATTAATAACTAAGGTTAATAATGAAGATCACCACTTTTGTTCATTGTTTCATGTATATTACGAAGCAGCTTTTAATTGCTATTTATTTAGTTTTTCAAGTGCCTATAACTATTCATGTATTTAAAAATACTTTATGCATAGGGGCTTCTGCGTGGCTGTTGGTTAAGCACCTAACTCTTGGTTTCAGCTCAGGCCATGATCTCAGGGTCATGAGATGGAGCCCTGCATCAGGTTCCTCCCTGAGCATGGAGTCTGCTTGAGATTCTCTCTCCCTCCCCCTACTCACAAGCTTTCTCTCTCTCATTCTCACTCTAAAATAAATAAATGAAATCTTTAAAAAAATATATTTTATGCATATACACATTCCAATCACTGGGCTAGCTAATGAGAACACCAGTGTTTGCAGATAGATAGATAGATAGATAGATAAATTTGGCTTTGAATAATGGCACTTACTATCTATCTGCTAATGTAGCAATCATTGCTAATAACATACTATACAAAACACATTGTGGCTTTAAATAGCCTGCATATATTTTGCTCTCAAATCTTGAGGTCAAGTGGGAGACGGCTGTTGCAAGACAGTTTTGCTCCATTTTTAAAAGTCAGCTGGAGGGGCGCCTGGGTGGCTCAGTCGTTAAGCGTCTGCCTTTGGCTCAGGTCATGATTCCAGGGTCCTGGGATTGAGCCCTGTGTTAGGTTCCCTGCTCAGCGGGAAGCCTGCTTCTCCCACTCCCCCTGCTTGTGTTCCTTCTCTCACTGTGTAGCTCTCTGTCAAATAAATAAATAAAATCTTTAAAAAAAAAAAGTCAGCTGGAGGGTCAACTGTGGATTAGTTTTACTAAATCTTGGCTGGGCTTTTTTATGTATCTGGGAGCATGACAGGGATGAAACAGTTGACTCATCTCTGCTCCACATGGTTTTTTTATGCTCCAGCAGTCTGGTTAGGGCTTATTTATAAGCAGTCTTCGGGGAGTCCAAAACAAAGAGTAGAAGTCCACAAGGTAACTTAAGGAATAGGCTCAGAATTAATACACTCACTTTTGCACACTTGGCTGACCAAAGCATTTCACAAGGCCAGTCCTTGTGAGGGCGGAAGAGACAATTTGTTGGGAGGATTTGCAAAGTCACTTTGCAAGGCAAAGCAAATAATTGCCACCATTATTTTTCAAAATACTAAGTGTAACAGTTGAAACTAACATTGATGAATCATGGAGATAAATGTACACTTTGAATAAACATAATTATGGTTTTCCATTTTATCATTTGAAGTCTAAGGCCGTCTCATGAGCCTGGAAATTAAATGGGTTAAAATTTACAAATGCTGTGCATTTTGTTTAATTAAAATTTTTCAGTACAGTAAATACAACAAACATCTGGGAGAACTATAAAAAAAATTGATAGGTACATCCTCAGGCCTGCTTTTTATTTTCCACAACATTATGCACCAAACCTAAGTATTCTTTCTTCCTCTAATGTTTATTTTATTTTATTTTATTTATTTATTTTATTTATTTATTTGACAGAGAGATAGCGAGAGCAGGAACACAAGCAGGGGGAGTGGAAGAGGGAGAAGCAGGCTTCCCGCTGAGCAGGACCCTGGGATCATGACCTGAGCCAAAGGCAGACGCTTAACTGACTGAGCCACCCAGGTGCCTCTCATTCTTCCTCTAATGGACCCAGTCATTTCCCTCTTCTTCATCTCCATAACACATAGCCAAATCTTCCCTGGCCATCATATTTTATTTCAAATTCTGGGGTTTTTTCCATGACAAAATCTCATGTCCATAATCTCAACCTGACTTCTCTTTAATTTTCATAGACTATTAATTTATATAGCATATGATCTGAAATCACTTTAATTTCAAATGTAATTCTTTATGTGTGACTCTTCTCTTTGCTACTAACAAGGAGGTCCGTAGAAGAAAAGAATACACTCACCAACTACATATCACTAAAATAACAGAAAAATAATTTATAAAAACCCTTAAAGACCTACAAAGAGCATTAGTAAAAGAGGCGGAAGTTCAATATTTCAATACAATTTTCAAAGCTGAACAGTGTAGGCAGCAAAATAAATAATTTAGGAGAATGGGATAAGCAGAGTAGGAAATGCCTACAGAACTGCAGAGGGAGATTTCAATAGAAATAAACCAGAATCACACCGTCTTTGCCAAACACAGATGGAACTCCAGAGAGATTAGGATATGGAGACATGAGGTAGTTGGGACTTCAAGGCTGACACAAACCTCATTATTATCTCAATTTAACAGATTATAGCAATGATTTTTAGGGGTTAAGTAATTGCCTAAGATTTCACACAGCTATTAATTCATGAGACTTGTATTAGAATCCTCAAACTCAACATCTAGAGTTACATTTAAGAAAATCTTTCATTTGAAACACACATTCCATTAGTAGCCAAATCCTGTTAATTTTATTTAAACAGCCTATTTACAATAAATCCTCTACAATCCTCCATTTCTGGTCCTAACTTTTTTATGTGTTCAATTATAATACTTATAACAACAACAACAAGACAAAGGGGATTCAGAATGAGGATACAATCTGTATTATCTGGACAAGTTAATTAATCATTTTGATAATCAGTTTATTCATCTGTAAAATGGTGAAAATGAACCTGTTATGGACTGAATGTTTGGGTCTTCCCCCAAATTCATATGTTGAAGCCCCGACTGCCATTATGACGATATTTGGAGATGGGGCCATTGAATGGTAATTAGAGTTAGATGAGGTCATGGGGGTAGGGCCCTCATGATGGGATTAGTGCCCTTGTAAGAAGTGACTCCAAAAACCTTCTGTTCCTCCATGTCCAAACAGAAGACATCACAAAGAGTGAAGGCAGCTGCCTCTGCAAGCCAGGAAGAAAGTTCTCACCAGAACCAGATCATGTTAGCATCCTGCTCTTGGATTCCTAGCCTTCAGAGCTCTGAGAAAATAAATTTCTCTTCTTTAAATCACTCAGTCTGTGCTGTTTATTTAAGGCAGCCTGATCTGATTCATACAGAAACCTAATACATAACATCTGTCCATGCAACATGAACAACCTCCTCTCCCTTTCTTTAATTTTAAAGAGAGAGGGAGGGGTGACTGGGTGGCTCGGTCGGTTAAGCCTTCAGCTCAGGTCATGATCTCAGGGTCCTGGGATGGAGTCCTGCTTCGGGCTTCCTGCTCAGCGGGGAGCCCTCCCTCTCATTCTTCCTCTGTGCTCTCTCTCTTTCTCTCAAATAGATAAGTAAAAATCTTTAAAAATATGTTTAAGGAGAAAGGGAAAGAGTTTTATTCTAGCCCAAGTTAGGATAACACCATCTTCACCAACAAAAGAGTGCTCCGGGGAAGGAATATTTTGTGTAGGGTTATATATGCTTTTTTTTTTTTTTATGTTATGTTAATCACCATACATAAAGTGTTACAAATCATCATGACGAGGGACATTCCGGAAGATTACAGACTTTATCTTATGTTTTTAGTATGTACAAGGACATATGACTTTAATCTTATGGGAACTAGGGAGGCTGTTTTGATTCTCTTTATGTTTGGAATGCTCTTTTTTTTTTTTTTTTTTTTAACAAGGCAGACACACAATGTGTGCTCTGGGCAGAAATAGAGCCCACACTTCGAGGTTTTGCCAAGTCATTCTGACTCCTATAAATGTTAAAGTATAGCATCCTGGGAGCCAAGGAGCGGGGACCATAAATGTTAAAAATTGAAAATTTTATCATATTGGTTATAAAGATTAATTGAGATAATATCTTTCCAAAAGCATTGTAACAAATGTATACTAATTGATTTTATTTCTTCTATCACAGATACCTTCATATTCAATATTCTGAGATAAGCTCCCCCATAATATCTATTATCTGCCCAGAAGTTTTCAGTGGCAACCTACTGCCTGAAGAAGAGTCCAATTTTTAATGGCTGCTAAGACACACTCAGTGAGATAACAGGTTTGATACTGAAGTATGTGGGGCTATTTTTAGTATAAGATAGGCAATTATAGAATCAGTGGTTTCCACACAGAAGAGTTCTGAATGTAATACAAACATTAGATCTTTTCCTCTCCCTCTAAGTATATCAGGCCAAGTTATAACCTCAAATCTACTGCCAGTGAAGGGGCAGACAGTAGACCTGGATTAATAAAACATGAAGTATTTGTGGTAACATAACCAATCCTAAACTATCTTTTTATATTTAGCCTAAGTTTTATGTAAAGGAAGTTGTTTGAAATGCATATAAAATAAGCTTCATCCATATTAAAAATAAATATTTAAGTTCTTAGAAAATAATATTAGAATACTAAAATATATTGTGAAATATTTAAAATATGTATATATGTTTATTGTAGTTGAAATGATATTTTAATAAGTGAAGGAAAAATGAATTGAAATTTTATGGAGGGAAAATAAATAATAGGTTCTTGATTCTTTTAGTATTACATTTTTTCATTTCTTTATGTAAATACTCTTACAAACAAAAATCTATTCTATTTGATTCAAGATGCACATAAATTTATTTTTCCTCTGGGGAGAACTTACAAAATTCTTCTGTGGGTGCTTCATTTTTGAAGATGTGAGAAGATACTCTGATGAGGAAATTTTAGCCAGTGGAGCATAATCATCAAGGCGGCAGATTCCAATGTAAACTAACTATACAAATACTAGCTATGTGACTGTGGGAAATTCATTAAAGATATTACCTCCATATTTTCACCTGTATAAATGGAGGTGAAATTAGTATTTATTATTTATAATTCAATGAGAGTTTATATGTAAAGCACTTTGGATTGTACCTACATGTGGTAAGAAGCCAATTAATGTTTCCCTAGTAAAAAATAATAGCATGACTCCATAGCAATGTCCATTCTCACTTTAGTTAAATGTAAAAGAACATCAGTCATTAAAAAGTTGGAAATCTTAAGAATTTTCAAAATATCTAAAGTAAAAGACAGAGTAGAGATGTAGCAGTAATTCCATTTGTTCAAAGGCATTGTTTTACTTTTCTGTCACTGTGAAATAAACCACACTAAAGCTTAGTGGCTTACAAAATTTTCCCATGATTTTAGGTACAGACTGGGTTCAGCTGAGCAGCTTTAATCCTAGGATTGTGATGGTCACTTGTGCGGCTGCATTCAGCTGGTGGATGGGCTGTGCTCAGCTAAGACTTAGGGCTGAATGAGCCTTTCTCCCTCTCCATATGTCCTTTCCATATTGCTCTCCACATGGCCTCTTCCACAGGGTAGCCAGACCAATTATATGGGGACTCATGCATTTCAAGAGCACAAAAGCGGCATCTCCTAAGACTTGGGTCTGACACTTGAATAGTATCACTCCTGTAATGTTCTATTGATTCAAGCAAACCACAGGACAAGGCCAGAGTTCATATTAGAAGAATCTACAAAGGGGCTTGAATATCAGAATATGAAGCTCATTGGGAGCCACTAAAATAATAATTTGCCACAGAAATACTAGAAATGGCAGTAGATCTCTGAAGTCAATCAATGAATCATAGATATCACCTCAGGCATTACTTGGAGATTCTTGTTATCCTCAGATTTTTTTTTACATCATTACATAAACCAGATAAGTCATTTTAGTTATCTTAAAAATCTCTATAAAATATAATTTTCTATTAAAAGAATTAAAAAATCTTCTACAAAGTAAACTTGAGTACTGATTAAGTTGAAAAAGTTAATATATAAACTTTAAAGTATATATCATATATACTTTGTGTTTTTTTTTTTTAAAGATTTTATTTATGTATTTGACAGAGAAAGACACAATGAGAGAAGGAACACAAGCAGGGGAAGTGGGAGAGGGAGGAGCAGGTCTCCCGCCTAGCAGGGAGCCCGATGTGGGGCTCAATCCCAGGACGCCGGGATCGTGACCTGAGCCGAAGGCAGACGCTTAACGACTGAGCCACCCAGGCGCCCCTATACTTTGTAAAGTGTATACAAAATGAACTATATTCTACCTTATAAAATGTATAAAATGAACTATATCTAACAAAGGTAAAATAAAACTTCAATGAGCAAAAGCCATGCAGATTTTTCCAAAGTGTCAGAAACGAATATTATCAATAATTAATTTAAAGAATTAAAGAAGTAGTTCTAGAGATTATGTGGTATGGCAGTCTTGATATTATTAAAGACTGTCCTTCTACAACATCCAGATAATGGATAACACCATCAAAATATATGTTTTAATGCATTGCTGAAATTGCCAGAAAGCATGAGAGAGAAGAGGAAGGAGGAAGAGGAGGAAAAGGCAAGAGACAGCAGAGAAGGAAAAGGATAAAGAACGAGCTGAAACCTGAAAGGTTACCAGAAATTATTAATTGATTAATTAATTAAGTGAATAAATGTTTATCAATCATCTATTCTTTCCCTATATACTGCTCCGGATGCAGAGGTTCTATCAGTGGGGAAAAAAAAAGGTAAAAGATTCCTGCTCCTATATACTTTACATTTTAGTGAGGACAAACAAGCATTAAATACACAAATAGATAAAATATATAATATGCCAACAGAGGTTCATCTTCACTGACACGTTAGTGCCCCAATCTACAATTTTCACATACCATTGCAAAACTTGTTGGCCTTGCCTTTTGAAAGGCAAAGGGTGCACTTTAAACCTATTTGACAAAATGCAAGGACAAGATCTATAAATACTGACAGAAAAAAAAAAAAGGTTAACTTTTTTCAATTCTTGTTAGTCAAACTACACAGAGAGATGATTCATATTAATAATAAAAACAAATAGTTTCTAAAAATAATGAACACAAGATGTAATAAACAGCCCTGCAACATGATACATATATTTATAATACAATACATTTCAAAAGAAGTATTTATTACCATTTTTCAAATGAAGATTATGCAGAAAAGCGTTAGCGTAGCAGGTCAGAGACTATCCTTGGAATGAACTGCTTGTAAGGCTGTCTGTTAGCTGCCATCTGGGAACTTCGAGTTTGGGAGGGGTCTCACCATTCTCAGAACTCATGAGTGGCTCATTGTACCTAAACTGTTTGTGCAAATCATATGGTTTATATTAAATACTTACCTTCTGAGAGTCTGGAATTTTGGTAGGTGCAAAGTAGGGCATGTAGGATTAAGTAATGAACTTTTGTGGTAGACAGTATTTCACATGTTACAACTCATTGTTAGAGGAAGTAAGCAAGTCTGGTGTGACTCCACTGGAGGAGGACTCTGGGAAGCTTATGCCTGGTTTCCTCCGGAATTTACCCCGTGTACCTTTTCCCTTTGTGTTCGCTTTGTACCCTGTTGCTGCAATTAGTCCTCACCATGTTATATGCGTGCATCCTGAGTCCTGTGAGTTCTCCTAGAAAATTCCCAAACCCGAGGTTGATCCTGGGGACCACTGACATAAAGACTCTGAGAGCTGAAGTTGTTTGTCCTCCCCATAGGGTCTCAAAGATTTCAATAATATGAAAACTCCTAGTCAACTGAGAAAATAGGAAATAATATTGAACAGAGAAGTGGTAATATTACTCTGAAGGAGAAAAACTAAGATTCTTACTAGAAGCAAGGGCATGCCTGTCATATACCTGTTTAACAAACTTTTTTTAAGAGTTCTATCAGTGAGATGGATGACCATATCAATAAATTATTATTTAAAAGTCACAAGTCACAATCCCTCTTCCTTCACTTTCTCCAGAGCATTTAAAGAATATTTAAGAGGAATTTAGCAGGTCCTGTTACTGGTTAACATAAATTTTAACTTCAGACAAAGCAGAGACCTTTCTTTTCTTGGTTGTGTCTTTTTGATTTTCTAAAGGAATTCTCCCTGAACAGGAATAGGGAAGAGGCCATGATGTAAATCTTGGTCTCACACTCAGTAAAACACTTCCCCCTTTAACTCCATTCTTTTTCAAGGTCTGTTTCTCTAAGCAATATTTTACTCTATTTTATCCAAAGTCATTCATCTCTGCATGTATGTTAAGCCTGTATAACACCTGTTTTGTGACCTACAGATCTCAGCTAATCTCTATAGATACAGATTCAGAGGAATGAAGTTGCACTGGCAAGACTTAATGTCAGCAAACAACCCATGGCACCTACTTAAGAATATCAGGTTTCATGAGGATGGGGGAGGGCACTTGCTGTGATGAGCACGGGGTGTTGTATGGTGTTGAATTGCTCTATTGTACACCTGAAACCGATATTGCACTGTATGTTAACTAACTGGAATTCAAATCAAAATTTAAAAAAGAAAAAGAATATCAAGTCTCAGCAAATGCAATGATTGTATTGTGTACCTGTGCTCTGGATACTTGCATGCTAAGGAAAGGGATATGGAGTGAAAGGAAGGGAGAAAATCCTCTGTGGAAGAGGAAGATTAGTGAGAGTATTAAGAAAGTGAAACAGAAGAGAAAAAGAAATTGCTGCTTTGGAATTTGTCCTTGGACTAATTTTACCCCTGTATGGTCATTCTGTCAATGATTAAAGCAGGTCTTTGATAATTAAATAACTATGGCCTAACAAATTAAAACTTGTTGACAGTTTAATACTTTCAATTATGATTTACATAATTCTTCATTAAATAAATATTTGTAAAGTAACTAATTTTGCCAGGTATCAAGAATACACTATTCAGCAGGTAATAGAATTCTCTTAACCATGTATTAACTTTAAAGAATTAAAATATATCATTTCAACATAAATTATTTGACTGTTACTAAAACAACCCCATAAAAGTGTTCTGGTTTTTTTTCTGGTGAATGTTGGTGGAGAAAAGAAGGACCTTTTCTTCATTAGAAAATTAAGAATATATTTTTATTTCATGCTTATGTTTTTAATATGCTGAAAAAAAGCATTTTTAAGAAGAGAGGCAGTTTCTTTCTTTATGAAATACAGAAATAAAGATGAATGATGAGAGTTTGTAATTAAGATGACCTTGATTTAAAGTTATTAACTAAGTATTGAATTGTGTTCAGAAATTAAGACATAATACCAGGCCCTTGGATTAGGAGTGTTTGCAATCATTCATTACTCCATAATTGAGGTCGCTGGGCTTATAAAATGTACTATGTCAAAATTAATTCAGTAATGCATATCTGAAATCCTTTATGCACTAGGAAGTTTGAATTAAAGCCTGTGAAATAACAACAAAAATTTTGTTTACTTTCTTGGTTTTACCTATAGCATTAATGCTGTCTCTAAAAGTTATATCCTTTAAAACATTCTTATTTCTTGTAAGTCTTTATTGTATTTGTAGGTGTAAATGCAAATATATAAATTGTAAGATTGAATATTAAAATTGGCTAATATTTGAAGGACAAGACAAGATTAAACTCTTCTGATAACTATTTATGCTAATTTTACTCTTTGGTTATTGCAATTATAGAAAATATTTAGTTTCATAGAAATCATTTAAAGAAAAAAAAGAAATCATTTTTATTTATAGCGAAAGTAGGGAGAATCTTTTTTCCTATGCTGTGCCTTTTAGTCCCATGACATTCACTCCATAACTGGAAGCCTGTATCTCCTGCTCTATATAGGAAATCTTTATATGTCTTTTACTTTGTACTCAATTATTAACAATGTTTTTAAAACTTATGAACTAGTGTTAAACTAATGTGGTAATAAACCTGTTGATAAAACATTTATTGTTACTTATTATTATCATTTTACATAGTTATTAAAATATTCTTGCTCATTCTTATTGGATTAAAAAAGCCTTTTAGACATGATTATAAATTTTAGTATCACTGTGCTATCTAGTCAACTTTAGTAACATTAGTAGCTTTAGTAAACTCAGAAAATTTCAAGTACAAGCTAACATATTGGGTTTATTGGAAAAATGACCACTTTCTCCAATTTTCCCTATGCATGCAGTTTGCAGTGTGGTTGCAAACCCTCCCTTCAAGCAATTGAATCAGGGGGCACCTGGGTGGCTCAGTCAGTTAGGCGTCTGCCTTCGGCTCAGGTCATGATCCCAGGGTCCTGGGATGGAGCCCTGTATCGGGCTCTCTGTTCAGTGGGGATCCTGCTTCTCCCTCTCCCTCTGCCTGTTACTCTACCTGTTTGTGCTCTCTCTTTCTCTGTCAAATATATAAATTTAAGAAATCTTCTAAAAAAATGGAATCAGTTTCTTCACCCTTTGATTCTAGGCTTGTGCTTTTCTTTGGCCAATGGAATTTTGAGAAGTAATGTTATGTTAGTTCCAAGTTTAGGCCTTCAGAGTCTTCATACATGTCTACTTTGTATTGAAACTACCATGAGAACAAGCCTGAGCTAACCTGTTGGAAGTACAGGTGGGTCAGAGATGAATTGTCCAACTGAGACTATCCTAGAGCAGTCAACCTAGAACCCAAACATTAACTCATGACAAGGGTGAAGTCTGAGGAAATCAACAGAGTCAGCCCTAGGAATATTCACAAGCCTAGATGATCTGCAGACTAATGAGAAATAATAAATGTTCTTATTTTAAGAAACTGAGATTTGTGGTAGTTTATTATAGAACAATAGTTAATTAATATGCCTAGGAAACGTTTTTTGTATAAACATTATGTTGAGAATACAGTTTGGAAAATTATGTTGGAAATAGATTAAGTGCTAGTGTAAGACCCTGCTGACACATTTGTTATACTACTAAAAAAGTGCAAGTCTTAATTCTGTTGAATTGGTATGAATTTAATTGGAATAGATTTTAAAGACAGGAAATTTTGGCAGAGAAATAAAATGAATTAAACAAATGAAATGAATAGAATTAGAAATTCCAAACTCAATAAATAAAACTAAGAACTCAAGATGTATTTAAAAGTTCATTGAACAAAATTGAAGATATAATTAGTGAACTGGAAAATTGGAAGAAAGAAATACTCAAAATAAAGAAAACAGTATTAGGAGTCATAGGAGATAGAATCAAAAAGACAGAGTGAGTGTTGATTGGAAAAACAGAAAGAGAGGAAGAAGAAAATAAGTCAGAACCAATATTTGAAGAGGTATTGCCTGGAAATTTCATGATATTCATGAAAAACATTGAGATACAAATTAAAAATCACTACAAATCCTATCAGGAAATAGCACTCAGCCCCCCAAAAATTCAGACACACGTCATTATAAAACTGTTAAGAATCAAATATAAAGATAATTATTTTAACAGTAATTGACTTTAAAATGAAGGAACTGATCTTTTGATTGTATTTGTAATTTATTAAAGAAAGTATTGTAAATAGAACATGAATTGAAACACATTTGTACTTGACTCAAAAGTTCTTATGTTTTCCACTGCACTGTATTTCCCCATTTCATATATTCCTTACCTTTCCATCTGCATTGCCCCTAACTGGTTTATTTAATTGCACCTAAGCTGAATAAATGACAATTTTACTTTCAGTGTTTTCGTATTTTTTGTTTCTGTTGTTTGTTTGAAACTGTACCTTCTTATTGTACTGATCATCACCTAACATAAATTGTAGGCAGAGAGCCATCTAATAATTGCTGTGGATTACTTTTTTGGCCATTTATAGAGGTTTTATATAATATGTGGTAAAATCCCCAAATGCTAAGGTTTCCCCTAAGAGCTAGTTAAAGGAAGTGGAGAGATGAAGTAACAATGAAACTATCATCTTCATGGTTGGAAAGCAGAACTGGAGAACACAGTTTGCATCAGACCCAAAATAAGGCTTCCTGTATTTTTCCCCTTGGGATATGCAAGTGGGGCAAATCATGCCTGCCAAGCAGATGTTTAAAACTGAAATGATTTATACCACATAGCATTATCATTATGATCATAATGATTATCTTCATCCACAAAAAATGCCTTTATCAACATGATGTATAGTATTAGGATTATGGTGTGCAAAATTAGGATAACTTGATTTGGATTCCAATTTTTCCTCTTACTGGATGTGCAGCTCTGAGCAAGTCACATAACCCCCTCACTGTCCTCCTCTATGCAACAGGAATAATAAGAAAGGCTTCCTTGTTGTGTTATCTTGTTGAATACACAAATATTCCATACGAACCAATTTGTGAGACAAATTATCACAGTGTCTCTCACAGGAAGGCCAATCAATAACTGTTAATAAAAATTATTATTACTATTTAAATATAAAAGTCTACCCATGAGGGTTTATAAGTGTATGAATACATAAAGTCCTGATAACATATAAAGGATTTTTGAGGAATTGAAAACAAAGTTTGAATAAATGTAAAAATTAATCACAACTGCATTTGTATAGGCAGACGTTTTGGAGAATGAATCCATACTTAGAACACTTGGGGAAAAAATCTTCCAAAGTCATTTTTACCTTTGAAAAACTTCAGTAATGCCTCTCCATTACTGAGTGGTTCATCATTTCTGGCTTAATTTAGGGAATTTTTACCATAAACTTGTGATAAATATTATTTAATATTTTAATAATTTAATAATTTTCACACACTAACTTGTACATATTAAATGTAGTAAATACTTAAAATGTTTATATATCATGTAGCAAAAGTATATATGAATGTCACATCTATCCCATTCATATCTAATAAACAATCACAAGATACTAACACATTTTGGAATGTTTGAAGATATAATTGTTAAAGATAAACTTAAGAAAGCATGTAAATAAATTAGATACATTCAAAGAAAATGAAATTATACCACTACATAAAACAGATGGTATATAAACTTATACTGAACTGAACACCTAACATACCCCAAAAATGAAAAAAAAAAAATAGATGTAGGACAAGCATTACCTTGTTTATTTGACATTTCTTTACTAAGGCAATAACTTAAGTCTTCAATAAAAAATAATGCTGCTTTTAGATTACAATACACCATCCTCTCAAAGCTATATTATTTAATTGAAAGAACAGACTTTATATCATTAAATTTTGTCCCTAGGACATAGTTGCTCTACAAGTCCTTAGTTTAGCAGTCACTATTTCAAACTCAGAAAAATCGTGATAGGTTTTGTGCATCATCCTTGACAAGGGTTTTAAGTCAGGTAGAATTAGTAAAGACTATAGCATAGAAAATAGAAGTCCAAAAAAATTCTCAGACAGATTTCAGCATAAATTCTCACCACTTGATATAAATAAAACACAACAGAGGCATCCCTTTTTATTGCCTCAGGGAACAGAGAAGCCACACTTCAAAAGGAACTCTTCTCTTGGGACCATATCCAAGAGTGGCAGACAAATCTTTTACACTAGTGAAAAAGAACAGTTCAGAGAACTCCTGCTTAGACATTCACACTTAATAAATCCAGTTTTAGCAACATCCTTATTCAAATGAGAACAAATTCCCTGAAGCTTTTACTCCTCACCATATTCATTCACCCTTCCATGTCTTTATTTGAGACTTCCATTTAGATTTTTGGATAAAGTTCAACTTCAGCTAATTTAGTGTGCAGTGTTTACAAAAAAAAAAAAAAAAAGCCTTCCAATACATTAACACAGAAAGTATATTTGCAAACATTCAATATACCCCTCTTGTTCTCTAGCCCCTGGGCACAGTTACTACTTGGAAATTTTCTTTCCCAAGAGATATTGCTGGGTAAATTTTCTTGTCGTTACAATGGATACTTATTTTCTTCCTTACCTATAGTCAACAACTATCTTTTATGTTGAATAAAACTTTTTGCAGCCTAAATAAGCAAGAATACATGAATACAGTTGCATTAGAGAAAGAAAATGGCAAATTTTTGTTCATCTGTTCCACAAACATATATTGGGTGCCTACTATGTGGCAGGATGTTCTAGATTCTTGGGATACAACGAAACAATCATAACTCTTGTTCACCTGGAGGCATAATGGATATGGCCAGGATTAAAAAAAAAATGCTCATTTGGAACATGTAGAACTCTGTCAGAAGTTCCTGATTTTTTAAAATAGTACTGGAAAACTCTTGGAGAGTTGTAAGCCAAGGAGTACCATGAGATGATTTGTGTTCTTAAAGCATCTTTCCAGCTCTCCCAAGCCAGGAGTGGAAACAAAGAGAGCATTATGGAGACCATTAGGCAGATCCAGGCAACAGATGATAGAGATCATCATAGAATAGACTACAAAATTAGTAGGGTGATTTTATAAAGTGGTCAGGCTTAGCATGTCAGTGTAGACAGGAATCTCTTAAAATTAATGCCTTTTGAATATTTTTGTCTCTTTAATAAATATGTGAAAATTGGGGTAGCATAAAAATTACCAAATAAAGGAATATTTTAAGCTATGGAGATGTTTTTAAACTATTGATTAATTTGAATTCTTAAAATAATGAATTCAAGCTATCCAAAAAATGTTATAGATATACATTAAGTAAGCCATTCTTTTTCTATTATAAGTATCCTAAGTAGAAAACAAAAAGGATAATTAACAATCATTTATCTTTGCAAACATGTATTATCTTTGAAATATTACTGGAATCATATTAAAAACACCAGAATATGTGTTGATACTGAGACAATTTTATGTTTATGAAGTATCTCTCCACACACAGTCAAATAATATTCAAAGAATAAACCCTTAAAATTCATACCTCCTTTCAAAATACACAAATTTAGCCTATTAAAATATTCCATTTATCACATGGTTGAAAATAATGAAGAAATAGTTCAGAATATCTATTCAATCACATCAGTACACAAGTCTCAGATATTTCTTACCTTATAACTTGAGAGGCTAAACCCTAATGACACAATAAAGTTCTTTAAAGCACAAATGAATATATTATTTTACTGTTCTATTTGTAAAAGAGCAGTTACTTGGCATACATTTATAAGCTGGAACAAATTTTCATTCACTAAAAATGATAGTTTCTTAAAATGATAAGAAGTTTGGCCTTCTATTTTCCATAATATAGTCTTTACTACTTTTTCTTGACTTAAGCTTCTATATATTCCATTCCGAGGTATTTATGTTCACACAAAAATTTGTACATAAATTTCAAAGCTTGATTTTTAATTGACTCAAATTGGAAACAACCTAAATATCCATCAAAAAGTGAGTGGATTTAAAAATTCTGGTATATCTATAAAATGGAATACTACTCAACAATGAAAAGAAATGAACTACTGATAAACACAAAAATGTGAATAAATCTGGAAACAAAAATAAGCTGAGTGAAAAAAAGACAGACAAAATAGTACATGATGTAATTTTTAATATTTCACATATATAAAATTTTAAAAAATGCAAACTAATCTATAATGACAGGAAGAAGATTAGTAGTTGTGGGGAGGAGAGTTGGAAATAGTCTGCATAGATTACAAAAGATGATACTCTTAGGGTTGGCGAATATATTCATTAATTTAATTGCAATGTTCATTTCAGGGTTTATGCATATATGAAAATTCATCAAACTGTACACTAAATATGCACAATTAATGGCACAATTAAACTTCAACAAAAATATTAAAATGGGTCATTAATTAACATGTTAAATATTAGTCAATGGAAGTACTTATAAATGGAGTAATAAGAAAAATTATGAACAAGAATAATTATGCTAATTATAAGTTAATATATCAATGAAAGCTATAGTAAATCATAATATTAAATATTAATCCTTGTATTGTATATATCCTATTTGCTACAAGTTATTTTCTTCTATTTTTATTTATGTCTTGGCTTTTTTCACTGCTTAATAAATGAGATGGGGGGGACTGTTACACATTTTTAGAAAGCTTCATAATTCCAGAATCAGTTAATAAATGGGATGAAAATAGAAACTCTTTGGGATTTAAAAAATGCATTGCCTTGGGAATTAAGGAGTACACTTGTCACGTCTGATGAGTGCCAGGTGATGTATGAAATGTTGAATCACTATATTGTACACCTGAAACTAATATAACACTATATGTCAACTATCTGGAATTAAAATAAAACCTTACAAAAAATAAAATAAAATAGAATATATTTGGCCATAAAAGATAAAAATAAATAGAAAATACTTGGCTGTACACCTGCCTTTCATTATTTAAATAAAGAATATGTCATATAAACACAGTACTTAAATGTCCATATGTTAGCTTTACTATTAGCAAACTATTTTATAAAAATCAACTTAACTATGATTGATACAATCATATCCCCTGCTAATAAGATATTTAACAAGTCTATCTAAATATAAACTCTTAAGTTTACTTGCTATCAATGGGCATCCATACTGAAAAGTTAAAAATGTCATCAGAAAAGGCATATTGAAAGAACAGTGAAATAGAGTTACTAAGAACAGAGAGTGACCTTTGTATTTTAATAGTAAGTATGTGATTAATTCCAGACCTCTATTTCAATTAATAACTATAATCTTGGATATTTTGCCTTGATTAAAAAAAACTTAATGAAACATTGAATGGGGAATGGACAGATAATTTGTAATCAGAACTGAATTATTTACTAATACAATTCATTCCACAGATTCTTAGAGTAATGTATTCTTCAAATATTTACTAATGTGTTGCTGATAAAAGAAATCCACCTCCTGGACCAGAAATCCACGTCCTGGAATAGCACATTGGTTATACATCACTACAGATGATGAAAAAAAAAAGAACAACCAAAAAACCTTTTTGCTGGCATTAAATTTCTGAACCAGTGTTTGACAGTGTAAAAAATGTATAAACTGATCGTCAATAGAATGTGAAATATGAAGGTATAGATAAAATATTTCAGAAGTAAATGAAGATTTGTAATCACTGTTTATTCCACTAGGAGAAATGCAGTAGAATAATGTAGTATTAGCCATAACTTATTTTATATTTTATTTTTTAGCCATAACTCATTTTAGAGAACAGTCAAAAACCAAAGAGACCAGGAAGAACTTATATTAAGTTGCAAAATAAAGTTTGGGTTAGCTAGAAGAGGGATTTTCTTATTGTGAGTTGTAGAAATAATAGAATATTTAGACTTTCTCTTCTTCTCATAAGAGAATGATCAATGGATTGAGATGAGAGTATTTTCTCTTAAGACCATCTTAGAGGTATTTTTTTTTCATTTCCCATGCCTGATTTTGTTAATGAAGTGGTCTCTTATATTTAACAATCATTTTGCCAAAAGTGATAATTTTGTCAGTAGTAATTCTATTTAGTTTAACACACACACACACATACACACACACACATTCTTTAACGTGTATTGTATTACCAGGTTAATTACTGAGGCATTATTGGGACAATTAAAAATTAGAGACTCCTGGGATGTCTGGGTGGCTCAGTCGGTTAAGCGTCTGCCTTCGGCTCAGGTCATGATCCTGGGGTCCTGGGATCGAGTCCCGCATCGGGCTCCCTGCTCAGCTGGGGAGCCTGCTTCTCTCTCTACCCTTCCCCACTGCTCGTGCACTCTCTCTCTCAAATAAATAAATAAAATCTTTAAATAAATAAAAAAAGAGACTCCATTTGATGTAGCAACTTCTATGAGTTGTGGAAACTTTTGGTTTAATATTTATTATTATGAAATAGGGAATAGAATATTTTCCTACGACAAATACACAAATATTTATAGATAACCTGTGACTTTTCAGGTTTTTCCCTCTTTGTATTTTTAAATTAGTTTCCCAAGGATTTATCTGCAATATACTCTTTTCATTACCTGTGAAAAGAACTTTGTTAAAATTAAAATTTGTCTACAATCATTACTGAAATCCTAAAACTTTGGGAAGCAAAATGCTTCTTATATAGTTGATACTATATGAGCAGGGTCAACTGTAAAATAATAATTGCATATAACTTGCAATAAAATACACATTATAGAATTCCAAATGGAAAATCAAACTTTAATTTAGAGGAGAAAAAAGTATATGCACAGTTGCTTATGGGGAGAGATAACCTCATATGCTATTTAAAAATTTGTTCAAGCACTCAAATGTCTAGATCACATAGGGACAATAATATATATCACTTTTACATCTACTTTTGCTATATACAGGAAAATAAAGCTCGCAAGGCTGTATTGACTGTGATGGACAATGCTCGTGCCATATTGAGAATGACAGCTGAGATGAATCAGGGACAATTGTGCAAGCCAAGTTCAAAAGGAACTGACTTGATGAAGAGCGATTTTACCGCAGGCCACCAAGTGCACCAGTTCATTGACTGCAAGCTCTTTAGAACTGCCTGTATTCATCCCGAATTATACAGGTGGGACAGAAGTTGTGGGAGGTGGGAGGGAGGTCATCACCTTTAGAGCTCCAAAGCATATTAACACTCTTTCTGCAAAGCTCACCATCTTTCAGACATGCTTACCTCAATGCTTTTTGATAAATTGCTTAGTCAAAAAAATACTTGAGAATGTGCTAAACAACTATAGTTGTACTTTGGTTGTCAGTATATAGAAAACTTCGATCATTTCTTACAGCCCAAATGTGCTCTGGGAGATGGTGGAGTTAAAGATGAAGCAAATGATGGTGTAGAATGTGACGCATTTTAGCTGTGAGTGTTTTTTGGGAATAACTTTTTCCACTCATCTTTCAGGTCTCAGTTCAAAAGTGGGATCTCAGTGTGGTTTTCCCTAAATGCAAAGATTAAAACAGGTCCTACCATTTATACTACTATAACCATACTCTAATTAGAAATTACTCATCACATTAGTGACTTGTCTGTATTACCCACTAGAAGTATACCTTATAATGGCAGGCCATTCAATGCTGTGCCCTAGAGGAATAAAAAAAAAAAATTAGACACTCAGTACATATTTGCTGAATGGATGATCGAATGGATTTTATAACTAGAAAGATCACTGGTATAATAGACAAACTATACACAGGCAATGCATTGTAATTATGAAGCAACATCTAGCCATTCATATTTCATAAATACAAGTGCTGGAGTAATTTGTCCAAAAGCACAGAACCAGGAATCCCAGGTTTGGGTTCATATAAGAACTATCATCAAAATTTGTGTTGTCTAGGAAAATTTCAACTTTGGTGAGAATTCATTACAATAATAGATGTAAAACATTTTGTACCATTCTTGGCAAATATTTCATATAGTATTTAGTAATAGACATAAGTGGCAAAAAAAAAAAAAATGTGGCAGCATAATTTAACCTGCCCTTCCATAGATGTGCACATGCTAGATTTGCAAACATTCCATTTTCCCTCCTTGTATCGTGCTTCTGTATGGGAAGACTACAATTTCTCCCGTTCAACTCAGGAATGGCATGTGACCACATTGGCAATGCAGTGTAAAAAGACATGATATGAGTTACTTTGGCTCAGAAACTAAGACTCGAGTGCAAATGTCTCTTCTCCTCTGCTATAATGTATAGAAATGTTCAAGATAGAGGCTGCTTCCATTTATCCTGAAACTTAGATGGCAATGAGCAGAGCAACCAATGACCCAAAGTGGAATTGAACTGAGAAAAGGAAATGAACTACTGTTTTTATAAGCTTCTGTGATTGTTAGACTGTTTTCTAGAGCAGCATAATGTAATTTAATCTGACACACTTAGCAACCCTCTTATTTAATTTGAGGCATTCCAATTTTGGTGGCAAGATTACATAATGAAAAAAAATAGTGATAGCCATAGGGTCTCAAAATATAATCTAGAAACTTAGAAGAGCAGTCTTGAAAGTCCAGAATTTAAATTTTCAAAGCAGGCATTTTTTAAGCAGTGAAAAGACTATTAGAGTTTTACAAAACTACGCCTTAAAGGAACCCTGTTACACAGTTTATACTGTAAACCATGGATGAGAAAGAAAGGAAATGAAGAGGCAGGCTTGCTCAGGGGACGACTCACCTGGAAGTGAAGACAGTGTACAGACACTAGTGAGTACTAGTGTTTAGTGTAGTGAGGCTGACAGCGTACCTAGGAACACCCTTCCACTCAAGATAAACGCAGAGGGGCTCCCGGGTGGCTCAGTTGGTTAAGCCTCCAACTCTTGATTTTGGCTCAGCTCGTAATCTCAGATCAAGCCCCGTGTCAGGCTCTGCACTCAGCGTGGAGCTTGTCCCTCTCGCTCCCCCTGCTTGTGCACTCTCTCTCTCAAATAAATAAATAAAATCTTTTTTTAAAACAAGATAAATGCATAGATATGAGATTAGCCATGTGCTCTGGGCATTTGAGGTGAAGTCAGAGCAGCGTCAGGTCTTATATACAATTCTCCAGTCCTAGCGTGATGGAACACGGGGGCTCGTGTAGGGTGAAGCTCTCCTAGGCTGACTCAGAAAACCTCTATCTCCAGCCGAAATGGCAGATGACTATGGCCACAAAATCGGCTCCAAGTAGGACAAACAGAAGAACCACCAGAACCACCATTTATTATGAGCAATAATAAATCATTATTTTTAAGCCACTGTTTAGTACTATTCTGTTATGCAGTATAGCAGTCCCGTAGGTCTGCCATAACAAAATACACAGATTGAGTGGCTTAAACAGCAGAAATATATTTTTTCATAGTTCTTAAGACTGAAATTCCAAAATCAAGGTGCCATCAGGGTCAGTTTTTCGTAAGGTTTCTCTTCTTGTCTTACATATGGAAGCCTTCTAGCTGTGTCTTCAGTGTTTTTTAGTTTTTCTGTTTTTTGGTTTTTTGGGGGGGGGTTGGTAGCATTCTACTTGTCAGTTCATTTATGTCTTTGCCAATATCACAGTGTTAGTTATTATAGCTTAATCTTTATAGTTTATAAAAAATGGTGTCAGTGCAATTTCCTCCTTTTGTTAGATTTTCTTTTTCTAATGTTGGTTTATTCAGAAATAATGTTTTTAATTTCCAAAGACATTTTTCCCCTGAGTTCTCTTTAATTATTTTGCTTAATTGCATTGTGGTCCTAGAATGCTATTTGTAAGATACAATCCTTTAAATGATTCTGTATTTGATATTTGATCCTTGGCAGCTTTCAGGCCCCATGGCCCCCTTCCTGTTTTTGCACTATGTCTGGACAAGGAGCTAAAGCTTGCAGACTCCTTGCAAACACTCATGCTTGGGTTCCTCCACAGGAATCCTCACAGTGATCCCCCATCCTAACCACTAGACCGGAAAGTCCCATTATGTGTGTAGTAAATCTTTTCATGCCTTCTTGATGTATTGCGGCATCATTAGTCTTGACATCCGAATCATTTTGAATCCCTGGTCGTTATGTATCTTTTTCAAATCATATTGTGTTCTACTGGTCCTGTCCAGCCCTCTCTCAAAGCATTTCTTGAGATTAAAAAAAAAAACCCAAATTATTAGAAATTATTGTATATTTGGTAATGTTTATTTTACCCATTTCTTTGTTTTGCCGGTTCTTATAGTAAGTAATTTTCTTAAAGTTAGGTTCCTCAATAAATAATTTGTGTTTGTACAATGTGATGTATATATTATCTATATACATATATTATATGTGTAATTTATATAGTGAAATAATTACTACAATAAAGTTAGCTTGTCGATAATGCATGACATATCCATAACCTCATATAGTTACCATTTTTGTGTGTGTGTGGTGAGAATTTCTAAGATCTAATTCTCTTAGCAATTTTCAAGTACACAGTACAGTATTGTTAACTATAGTCATCATGCTGTACTTTACATCCCCAGAACTTACTCATTTTACAGCGGGAGGTTTGTACTTGTGGACCACTTTCACCCATTTTCCCCACCTCACATCCCCTTGCCCCTGTCAACAACCAATCTACTCTCTGTTTTATGAGATCAGTTATTTTATTTATTTATTTTTTATGTTTCACATTTAAGTGAGATCAGACAGTGTTGGTCTTTCTCTGCCTGACTTATTTTATTTAGCGTAACACCCTCAGAGTCCATCCAAGTTTTCCCAAATAGGAGGATTTTCCTTCTTTTTTATGCCTGAATAATATTCCATTGCATATACACCCAGAAGTAGGATTAGTGGATCATATGGTAGTTATATGTTTAATTTTTTATGGAACCTCTATACAGTTTCCCATAATGGCTGTGCCACCTTCCATTCCCACCACAGCATACAAGTCTCCTTTTCTCAACATCTTAGCCTGCACTTGTTATCTCTCGTTTTGATAATAGCCATTTTAGTAGGTGTGAGGTGATCTCTCATGGTGGTTTTCGTCTGCATTTCCCTGATGATGCGTGAAGAGCACTCTTAAGTGGCCAGGTAGGGGGCCAAACACTGCATGTAATTGCCTTTCCCCAAAACACAGTTTAATCTTCTAACTTTTAAGCTACCTTTTTACTTTCATCTACTACATCTTAACTTGTGGAAAGCTCTACACAGCACCCTGGGCTCTGTTTCAGGAGAGTCGTAGCTGTAATTTATCTCCTGCTGCAGCAACTAACAAAAGGCACATATCCTTTGGAACCAGGTTATAAGGAAACATGATTTCTTTTTGTCCCACTATACTTACAGTGTTCTTAGGGGCTCCTAGTAACGTTTGTGATATGACTCCATTACCATTATACTCTAGATAGCATCTTATAAGTCTAGGTATTTAAGTAGTATTTTTGTTGTGTTCAAAAAACCCAGGGACTATGAAAATCACCAATGTAATCAAATATTTTTTCACTTGTGATTTAAAAGCTGATGCTTTATTTTATATTTTTAATACCATTTGTTTATTTTTATATAATGTTCAAAAAAGAGATAACTAAACATTGAAAGGCTTTGGTTTAAAAAAAAAGCATGATTCAATTTTGACCACATTTTTTTTTTTACCATACTCTAAGTGATCATTTATATTCAATTCATAGCCATAATATATTTCAAAGAGCGGTGGATATCAAAATGCATTTTAGAATGAGAAACATTGTGGAACATAAGGAATAGCATGGAGGACATTAGAAGGAAGGGAAAAATGAAGGGGGCGGAAATTGGAGGGGGAGATGAACCATGAGAGGCTGTGGACTCTGGGAAACAAACTGGGGGTTCTAGAGGGGAGGGGAGTGGGGGGATGGGTTAGCCTGGTGATGGGTATTAAAGAGGGCACTGGGTGTTATACGCAAACAATGAATCATGGAACACTACATTGAAAACTAATGATGTATGGTGATTAACATAACATAATAAAAATAAATAAATAAAATAGAATGAGAAACATTTTATTGTTTATAAAACAAACAGGTTATGGCTACAATCAATAAATGAGATATAAAACAATTTAATTATTTTATAATTTTATTTAATCCTGTAACTCAAAATATTTGACTAGAGAGCTGCAGACACTAAGAATATAAAGGTTAGTTATATTCATTTCTATCACTATGCAAAGCATGTTATCTACTTGTTTATGCAAATTGATGTGTGATGAAGTACATGTTAAATTTAAGATCTAGAATAAAAATGAAACCGTGCTCACTTCGGCAGCACATATACTAGAATAAAAATGAAACCCTTGCAATCATGTGATTTATAAATTAAAATTATAATAGTATCGGGTTTATTGACTTTTTTAAAGATTTTATTTATTTATTTGAGAGAGAGAGAGAATAAGAGAGAGAATGAGAGATTGAGCATGAGACGGGAGGGAGGGTCAGAAGGAGAAGCAGACTCCCCACTGAGCAAGGAGCCCGATGCAGGACTCAATCCTGGGACTCCAGGATCATGACTTGAGCAAAAGGCAGTCACTTAACCAACTGAGCCACCCAGGTGCCCCGGTTTATTGACCTTTTGAACAAAATATATAGAAGTAATCCTATTGGTTAGAATACCTTGAATTAAAAAATTATCACAGGAAATATTGCCATAAGGCCATTTCTACAATGTAGAAAATACACCTGTATACAAATGAAAGTAGTTATTTTAATTGCTAAAAATTTGTACATATGGAAAATTGGCTCTACTGTTTGCATAAAGCATGTCTGATACATTTAGTGCCTGAAAGAGACTGTGAAAACAAAAATAATGTCTTTTGAATTAGAAGTTAAAATATTTTCTGGTGGGGGTCTATTTAAGTAAACATATTTTTTTTTCTTAAATCTTATGTTTCAAAGAATTTCCTGCAGACAAATGAACTTTGGTGAATAACTGAAGTTAACTTAAGGGCTTTCAATCAACATAATCTAGCCAAAAAATGAGCTCAGGTTTTTGAACTAGAAAAATCTTAGGTAAAGTATTGACTCAAACATTTAAGAAGTTGAGGACAAATAAAGCAAGTCTAATTTTATTTTAGTAAAATGATTGTTTATCTGAATTAAGGGTTAAATAAAACAAATTTAGATGACACTAAATTTTTTCTAATGGAAAAAGCACATAGAAAAGTGAGAAAATATTGGTTATAATTCTTCAAGATCAGTAGCTTGGGATAATAATTCAAATCATGGCACATTTCCTTGAATAAAAACATTTTTATTCCTATTTCAATACTAAAACTCATGTTTTGTTTTAACTTCCATCTTCATCTTTTTGGCTGAGAAATTTTTCCAGGTAGCTTGAAGCCTCGTCACATATTCAGGTCATTCTCAGTGACTCTCATCCTTGTCTGTATAGTACAATCACCTGGGAAGCTCTATAAATTACAGATGCCTGGGTCCTATCCCTGAAGATATTGATTTAATTGGAGTGGGTTGCATCCAGGGCATGAAGGTTTTTAAAAGCTCCCAAGTGATACTAAAAGGGCAGCCAAGGGAGAGAAATAGTGATCTAAAAGATTATTTGGGGCAAATACGAGGCTTAGTCAAGATATTTAAAACCTTCAAACCTACTGTATTTTTATCATCATTATTTCCGCACAGCTGCATCAGTATTTTAAAATCAATTGGTCAAAAACCTTTAAGTATACCAGGTTAAGAGAGCTATATTTAACGCACCTTCTCCTTAATCAAGGCGTATAATATAATTCAAAACAAAACAGTTGATGATAATGTCCCTTTCCCACCTCAAAATATAATTATGGCGTACCTGTTCGCTCTTTATTAAAACACAAATGACTAAACAAGTTGAAATCGTTACGACTATACTTGTATATGCATTAAAACTACTTTGTGTGGAATTCTGTACTGTTTGGTGAGCCATTTCCCCATGGGAGGCTCTCCAGTGGTTCATTATCATTAGGTGCTTCTGTTAAAGTAAGTATGACATCCACTCCTTATGTAATGTTTCCTCTGGAAGAACCACAAGAGCCCCCAGATTAGCGTTCTGCTAAGGTATCGTCTTAATGATGGCAATCATCACTGATGGTTGTGTGACTGCTTTCTAGGAGTCCTTACTTTGAAGAGTGTGAAGACACAGCATAATGATTCATATTAATGAAATAGCTTGATAATCTTGTCAGATGAGCTGTAACACCGTACGGGACTATTAGAAACTGTGTTAACTTGGTTCTCTTCCTGTTTCCTTAACGAGTTTTAATTTATGTTATGTAAACTTCCCACACTGAGTTAGACTGAGGTCAGCTCTGTATATTCTCAGTGTTCCAGCAGAGGCGTCATGATACTCAGAGCTCTGAAATGTGTCTACAGCATCCTCCCGAAACCCAGGCCTGCGCGCGCACGTGCACACACACACACACACACACACCACACACACCACACACCACACACACACACACACACCACACACACCACACACACATACCACACACACACACCACACACACACACCACACACCACACACACACTTAAACACACACACCACACACACACACCACACACCACACACACACAGACACACACAAACACACCACACACACCACACACACC